>NC_064616.1:426271033-426926748 GCF_023898315.1 Schistocerca nitens | reverse complement strand
TATCTTCTGTGGTCGAGGTTATATTTATGAAAGCTGCTTTATCAATTTAGATTAAAATAATAGTTCGTGAAAACATCACACATTGAAAAATTTGCAATATTTCAAAGCAACTTTTAATTAAAAATTGGAAGTTAGGAATATCATTTTGAGAGTAGATGGTGAGCTCAGGAAGTTCACAGCGTTTATTTTGACATTTCTTCTACAAATTTGACTAACTACATTTCACTAGACTATATTCTCCTCAACATTGCGCCCTATTCGCCTAATGCCATATGCTGTTCAAAGTGTCAATATTTCGTTCATATCACCATGGTTTACGATGGACTGCATACGTATAGAAGATGCAGTTCAGCTCCCAATAATCTTGGCATTCAGTACACTGTCCATCCACTTGTCTTGATTGTCCCAAGAACTGTCCAATTTGGAGCAAATCGTGCCCAGTGTTCGCAGATGAAATGAAAATTCAGGAAATAAAAGTTATGCAGCGCATATCATACTCAGACATAGAAGGCACTAAGGGCCATTCCGTCACCTTCTTTTGTTCAGCACTGAGGTGATCTGGACCTAAAGCTAGTATTGTTACCCAGACCTTCACATGTGATTAAAACACAGCGACTGTGATACATCGGTGAGTACCTACATGCAGGAAAGTACAGTAGTGGAAATCAGAGTAAAGGCACAGTTCTGCGAAAGTAATAGTACAATGTCTGACGCATAAATATACGGAATTTACTATGAAACTAGTAGATACATGTAAGAAATAAACAATCATGATGGAATTACATAGTTTCTGTCAAAACACGAGTAACAAAATAAAGATTTCAGTTTCCTGGATGGGAATTGGTATAAATGCACTCTCTCTCCCGTTGTGTTATTACGTTGCTAGTAGTTTTTCCGACTTCCGTTCTTCCTAATTATCTCAAAAATTCTCTTCAGCGTTTATTTTGTTAGGGTTTGCAGTTCTCGGGGTGATATTGTGATTTACTCTTCTTGAATCACTCTTTTCAGTTCACATAAGATAGCAAGATGGCCGCTGCAGTGTAATATGTGTTAAAGTTCGGCTCGCGAATTTTAGGTGAATTCGGTGCTCTAGGAAGTGTTGTTGTCCGGTACCAGTAGAAATTGCCTAAACAACAGTGTTCTGTGCAGCAGTGCTATTTTTTTCTGTCCCCCACCAATATCTACGCTGGAAAAATGGTAAACAGGAAAGTCAAGAGCAGCGCGTCTAGCAGCAGGGAAGCAGCAGTTGCGGCGGGCCTGCTCTTGCCGGAAGGTGAGGCCGCGGCTCCCGGCATAGCGGAGCTGGTCCGCTCTGAAGTAAGCGCTGCGCTTTGCGGTAAAGACATTCTCGATTTGAGAGCAGGCACTATATCAGATGCAGTAACGGCAGCAGTATTGGCCAAAATGCGTGAAACTGTTGAGGCCAATACTGCCGAAATTACAGCATTAAAAAAGTCTGTGTCCGAGTACGAGAAAAAGACCCGAAAATTGGAAGTAAAACTATCTGCCGCGACGGACGAGCTAGAACAGTACCAAAGGCGAAATAGTCTACGACTGTTTGGCGTAGGAGGAAATAAGGAAGAAGGCACAGAAAACCTGCTTATACAGGTTCCACGTGAAAAATTAGGCGTTAAAGTGACTAAGGCAGACATTGACAGGAGCCATCGGGTGGGACGAAAACTACCAGGTGCTACCAAACCTTGTCCAATAACAGTCAAATTTCTCTCATACCAAAAAAAGGCAGAGATCTTTACCCAGAAGAGAAGATTAGCAAGGACAAGGGTTACAATAAGGGATGATCTGACACGCGAACGGTCTTCAGACTGTGGACTCAGTACGGCAGATCAATCATCAAGAGAGCAGATGGAAAGAAAACAGTCACAAACATGATAGGAATGAATAGTATTAAGTGAAGCTATTCGAGCCAAAAGTGCAAACTGAACACCATTTGCCTTGTTTAAGTACCAAAAATTGTAACATCCCCTATATTCAGACATACTGTCTTGTATCAACTTTTTAATTATCCTCATATTTGTACCTTCAACTAATTGTTTTTGTAATTGTATTAACTCTGTGTTATTTTTTTAGCTGTAATTTTACGTACGGTCGCAGGTTCGAATCCTGCCTCGGGCATGGATGTGTGTGATGTCCTTAGGTTAGTTAGGTTTAACTAGTTCTAAGTTCTAGGGGACTAATGACCTCAGCAGTTGAGTCCCATAGTGCTCAGAGCCATTTGAACCATTTTGTAATTTTACGTTTACTTAATTTTAGTTATTGCTAATACTATTTTTCATTTTCTCATTTTATTCTCTTCCATTTTGTAATATTTCCATTGCATTTATTAGTCTCTCCTTTAGTTCATTAGTCGCCCATCTCTTCGGATAACAAAAATCGCTATCAGTGTCTTTTAGTAAATTTCAGTTTAATTGTAGCTTCCTTCGGTAATCTATTAGTTATTAAGCTCACTTCTCTCTCCTGGTAGCTTCGGACTTTTAAATCATCCCTCTTTTCTTTCCTTCCAAACCTGTTTCAAATACACTAATTACATTTCATCCTTCACGACAGAGGATACACAGTCGTACGCATCAGTCACTGTTTCGGTCATATTCTCCTCACACCGAATATTACTGCTCCATTTTCTATGCCCCTGCAACCTCAGAAAATCTCTGGCGATCACGTTTATTTCTGGGCACGCAGAGTAGCAAGCAGGGCGCGCAAGATCCCGAACACCCCTGTGGGATGTCACTCGAGGAAGCAGCGGCCAGTGCCCCTGGCGGCAGGTAGTTCATAACAAAGAGACAAACCAGTCTATAACCCTACTCCAGGCTGCTCAGTGGAACGCGTCAGAGCTGTCAGTAGCGCACTGCAATATCCAGTCTGTATCTGCACATTACGAAGAACTTAGCCTCCTCTTCAGCCAACTTAACTACCACGTAATCATCTTATCTGAAAACCACACATATCCTCTCCATCTATTCACTTCCCATGGTACACATTTTTTAGGGCACACAGATCAGAAAAGCGAGGTGCGGGTATCGGCGCGTATATACGAACAGATCTCAAACCGAATGTCTTAGGTACGTCAAACCCTGCTGAAGAAAAAGAGGTTGAATACATATTCACCGAAATAGATATACAGAGTTAGAAGTGCTTGACTGGTGTCGTCTACAAGCCGCCAAAATTAAGCTCAGTGACTTGCTCTCAGTCGAAATTACACTCACTTCATTATCAATACGAACATGTCATCGTAATAGGAGACATGAACAGACCTGCTGAGTGATGCTTCCTGCACGATAAACCTAAGAAGATTGATTACTTGCAATAGCCCTGTACATTTTCCCATTACAACCTACACACCATATGGCGCACAGTCATACTCTTATACATGTAATCGCAACGAAAAAGACTGACAAAGTAAGAGATTTTGGTCAAATCTCGGTCCCAGGCCTCCCAGCACATCTAATAGTCTTTGGCCTACTCTGTGCAGCCCATAAAGATCAAATCGCGTAGCATAACTTGTAGGAAAACGAAGCGTATTGGTCTTGACGCTCTAACAGCCGCTTGCTCAGAAATCTCATGGCATCAAATAATCAGGGAATCTGCAATCGATGCCAAAATCAATGAACTTGATGATAAACTCACTGCCCTCTATCACAAACCTGCAGCTGTACGCACAATCCGTGTAAGAAAATCTCCTGCACCATGGCTGACAACTCAATTACGTCAAATGATAAATATTAGAGATGCTGCTCACAGGCGTTTCAAGGCAGATCCGAAACCCGAACGTTTAGAAAAATATAGAAACCTACGGAACAGTGAGAAACAATGAATTCGCAATGCCAAAATCAGGCACGCTCGCTCCCTTGTATACAGCGATCTGGCACCCACGACTCTGTGGAAGAATCTCTGTAACTCGGGGGTCGGAAAGGCAGAATCGGAAACTGTTTGTCAGATCTCAGCTAACGAATTAAATGAATTCTTCTCTGCACCTCTGAATACCCATACGGCTGATAATTATCGTTCACAAGAATCCCCTAACTGGATACCTAATGACGATACCTTCCATCTAAAACACGTAACAATACATACGGCAAGAAAAGCAATAATGAGAATCTCTTCTGATTCGATAGGCAATGACAGTATCAGTATGACCATGATTAAAAATGTTGCCGATATCTTAGTACCTGTCTTAACTGACATATTTATTTTTTCCCTCGTGAACGGAATATAGCCCATAGCATGGAAAAGAAGCATAATCCGACGCATCCCTCAGATGGAAAACCAGAAACTGCCTAGTGATTACCGACCAATTAGCATACCGCCTGTTGTTTCCACAGCACTTGAGTGTATTGTTCATGATCAAATCATTGAACCCTTGCATGCATTCAACCTATAGTAGAAATTTCAATCCGGTTCCCGTAAGCAGCACAGCTCAAACACTGCTATAATTAAAGTAACCACTGACCTGAAATGTGCTGTTGACACCGAAAGGCAACTATATTGACGCTAATAGACTTCAGCAAAGCTTTTGACACTGTTACCTTTGACATACTGCTCAGAAAAATGCGATAGCTTAATTTCCCAGATGGTGTAATTATGTGGTTTGAAAGCTGCTTATAAAACAGACAGCAATGTGTTGTCTGTGTAAATGAAAGATCTACCTGGAAACACGTCTCCTCAGGAGTGCCACAAGGATCAGTCTAAGGTCCACTTTTGTTTTCCTTACGTGTCAATGACATTTCGACGGTTCTGTCCTCCTGTAAATATCATTTCTATACCGACGCCCTCCAGCTTTACCTAAGCGTCAGACCTGATGATATAAACACTGCAGTCGTTCAGATGAATCATGATTTATCTTCAGTGGTAACATGGGGGAAGAACCTGGGGCTTAAACTAAATGCAAGAAAGACACAAGTAATCTTAATAGCGCATGAAAAATTAATAAGTTCATATTTCCGCGAACGGTTGCTTCCCATTCTGCTCGACGGTATTTCAATACCATATCAGAAAACAGTTAAGAACTTGGATGTAACTTTGGGTGAACATCTCAACTGGGCAGAGAACACAGTCGAAGTGTGTCGGAAGACGCCCGCTCGTCTCTATGCTCTCAAAAAGTTTCGGAACGTATTTCCACAGGACGTGAAACGCCAGCTCGTGAAAGTACTCGTTCTACCGAACCCCTACTATTGTGGTGTAATTCAACATGGCATGAGTAGTTAAAACAAAAGACCGTTAGAACTAACCATGAATGCCTTTGTGCGTTACACGTGCAACATTCACCGATATGACCATGTTAGTGCTTCATACTCACAGCTAGGTTGGCTGCGGCCGGACAGACTGAGTGACTACCATACTCCACATCTACACTCCTGGAAATTGAAATAAGAACACCGTGAATTCATTGTCCCAGGAAGGGGAAACTTTATTGACACATTCCTGGGGTCAGATACATCACATGATCACACTGACAGAACCACAGGCACATAGACACAGGCAACAGAGCATGCACAATGTCGGCACTAGTACAGTGTATATACACCTTTCGCAGCAATGCAGGCTGCTATTCTCCCATGGAGACGATCGTAGAGATGCTGGATGTAGTCCTGTGGAACGGCTTGCCATGCCATTTCCACCTGGCGCCTCAGTTGGACCAGCGTTCGTGCTGGACGTGCAGACCGCGTGAGACGACGCTTCATCCAGTCCCAAACATGCTCAATGGGGGACAGATCCGGAGATCTTGCTGGCCAGGGTAGTTGACTTACACCTTCTAGAGCACGTTGGGTGGCACGGGATACATGCGGACGTGCATTGTCCTGTTGGAACAGCAAGTTCCCTTGCCGGTCAAGGAATGGTAGAACTATGGGTTCGATGACGGTTTGGATGTACCGTGCACTATTCAGTGTCCCCTCGACGATCACCAGTGGTGTACGGCCAGTGTAGGAGATCGCTCCCCACACCATGATGCCGGGTGTTGGCCCTGTGTGCCTCGGTCGTATGCAGTCCTGATTGTGGCGCTCACCTGCACGGCGCCAAACACGCATACGACCATCATTGGCACCAAGGCAGAAGCGACTCTCATCGCTGAAGACGACACGTCTCCATTCGTCCCTCCATTCACGCCTGTCGCGACACCACTGGAGGCGGGTTGCACGATGTTGGGGCGTGAGCGGAAGACGGCCTAACGGTGTGCGGGACCGTAGCCCAGCTTCATGGAGACGGTTGCGAATGGTCCTCGCCGATACCCCAGAAGCAACAGTGTCCCTAATTTGCTGGGAAGTGGCGGTGCGGTCCCCTACGGCACTGCGTAGGATCCTACGGTCTTGGCGTGCATCCGTGCGTCGCTGCGGTCCGGTCCCAGGTCGACGGGCACGTGCACCTTCCGCCGACCACTGGCGACAACATCGATGTACTGTGGAGACCTCACGCCCCACGTGTTGAGCAATTCGGCGGTACGTCCACCCGGCCTCCCGCATGCCCACTATACGCCCTCGCTCAAAGTCCGTCAAGTGCACATACGGTTCACGTCCACGCTGTCGCGGCATGCTACCAGTGTTAAAGACTGCGATGGAGCTCCGTATGCCACGGCAAACTGGCTGACACTGACGGCGGCGGTGCACAAATGCTGCGCAGCTAGCGCCATTCGACGGCCAACACCGCGGTTCCTGGTGTGTCCGCTGTGCCGTGCGTGTGATCATTGCTTGTACAGCCCTCTCGCAGTGTCCGGAGCAAGTATGGTGGGTCTGACACACCGGTGTCAATGTGTTCTTTTTTCCATTTCCAGGAGTGTACTTCACCGGCTCCTCATTGAGCAAGCACCCTAGTACATTGCTTCAGAGATTAAACATCTTTCAAGCCATCATAATGGAAACACGTGGTCGCTTTTATTTGGTATGCTAAATGTGCCCACTCACAAAACAAGACCATTTGCAAACTCCTTCTCTGTTGCCGCTCTCCGCCTCTGGAACAAACTGCCCCTTACTTTGCGCAAAATTCAACCCCTGCTGCTTGTAAGAAGAAGTCGAAGGATTTTCTACTATCATCCTCATAACGTTCTACACAAAATTAATGTACAAGGTCAATCTTCTCCCCTGTCAAATAGCAAAGCTAGTGTCTCCTATCTTGTTCCTCTCTCTTCTTCCTATTCTTCTATCTCCATTACCCATGCAATCTTCTTTTGCCTTAAATTTCCTTAACTGTGTTTCATCACGTCCCTATTCTTCCCCTTTTCCAACTGTACCTCTGCAATTGTTTATTTCACGCCTCACAAGCCAGGTGCTTGGTGTGGCCAATTATCTGGACGATGTAATTGTCGGTGACTCGTCAGCTGTGGAACTCGCGAACAAACTGGATCGGCTGTTTCAGGTTTTTTCCCAGGCTAACCTGCGTTGCCGGAAGGAAAAGTGTGACTTTTATGCGTTGGAGGTCAGTTATCTCGGGTTTACGATTGATGCTAGCGGCCTCCACGCCTCTAAAGAGTACATCAAGTTGATTCAAAACCAGCCTCTGCCTACCAACGTGAAGCAACGGCAATCTGTCCTCGGTCAAATCAACTATTATCGGCGTTTTATAACCAACACCGCCGAGATTCCAGCACCCCTAACCAAGTTATTGCGCAAGGGCGTCTGTTGGGTTTGGGATAAGGCGTGTGAGCAGGCTTTCACACATCTCAAGTCAGCTCCCACCCGCCTTCATTGTCCGGCCGCCTACGATCCTTCCCTGCCCCTTATCGTTGCCGCCGATGCTTTGGACTATGGCCTGGGTACGGTCCTCTCGTAAGGGGTCGACGGTGTTGAGAGACCGGTAGCTTTTGCATCGAAAAAATTCACTGATGCTCAAACCAAATAGAGTCAAATTAAATGAAAAGCTTTGGCACTGGTTTTTAACCTGACAATTCTACGATTTCGTGTATGGTCGTCATTTCACTCTGCAGACCGACCACAAACCTTTGGTTTCTTTGTTACCCCTGGGTGCTGCAGTGCCCACCCAGACAGCGCGCTGCCCCCAGCGTTGTGCACTCTTCCTAGTGACATTTGATATTGTCTATCGCACCTCTGAACGCCACACAAACGCCGATTTTCAGTCCCGGCTGCCTGCCAGGGAAGACCGTGAGATTGAAGCCTTCCCCTTTGTTTCTTTCCATGTGGACTCAGACGTGGACGCAGCTCTGGACGCGCTTCTGTCGGATGCCAATGCGGTCTGTTGGGCCACCAAGACACTGCAAGCTCTCCGCCACCAAATTGCTGCGGGTTTGTCGATCAGCCTCCCTAGCGTCCGTGATGCAGAGGTTCAACATTTTTGGGATCTTTGGCACAGGCTCTTTTCCGTCAGTGGCGTCATCCTTTTGCATAATGATTCCGACTATCGCCGGGTGGTCATGTCGTATGCGTTGCGCCACCGTGTCCTCGGACTCCAACACACTGGCCATTGGGGCATCATCCTCATCAAACAGCTGGCCTGCCGACACGTTTATTGGTGTGGTTTGAATAAAGACATTTCCTCCCTCTTGTCAGCCTGCACCACGTGCCAGGCACCACTCACGCGCCTGTATTTTTTGTGGTCAGATGCAGCCTCTTAGTGGGAACGTCTCTATTTGAATTTTGCAGGGCCGTTTCATGGTTCCCAGTGGCTCATAGTGATCGACTCCAGGTCAGGATAGTCTTATCCCTCCAACGTGATGAACACCACTTCTGCTGAGACTACCAAAATTCTCCGGTGGATTTTTGCAGTAAGTACTCCCCAAAACGATTGTTACAGATACCGGTTCACAGTTTGCTTCGATCTAGTTTAAGCAATTCTGTATTTCCAATGGAATTTCGCTCATATAGACTGAGAGTTTTCACCCTTCGTCAAACGGCTGCGCAGACCATTTTGTGCGGACGTTCAAGACTCCCTAGACATGAACGTTATTGAGCATATCTGGGATGCCTTGCAACGTGCTGTTCAGAAGAGATCTCTACCCCCTCGTAATCTTACGGATTTATGGGCAGCCCTGCAGGATTCATGGTGTCAATTCCCTCCTGCACTACTTCAGACATTAGTTGAGTTCATGTCACGTCATGTTGCGGCACTTCTGCATGCTCGCAGGTCCCTACACCGTATTAGGTACGTGTACCAGTTTCTTTGGCTCTTCACTGTATATTTCTATTCTAAGTTACAAGCAATTTGTACTGTAACAGATTTTTTCATTTGGTCATAACTCGGCAATTTCGCATATATATACAAACAATAACCGTTGTAAAGATTTTTTTCCGCTGGTTTTATGATAACATTCCACTTAAATTTTTATAAGTACGATAAGATTATTGTCGGTTTCTGGGCAAACAATTTTTAAATGTTTTACATATTGACTCGCACTTTCGACAATTGTTTCAAAAAAATGGTTCAAATAGCTCTGAGCACTATGGGAATTAACATCTGAGGTCATCAGTCCCCTAGAACTTAGAACTACTTAAACCTAACTAACCTAAGGACATCACACATATCCATGCTCGAGGCTGGATTCGAACCTGCGACCGTAGCGGTCGCGCGGTTCCAGACTGAAGCGCCTAGAACCGCTCGGCCACACCGGCCGGCGACAATTGTTTCTTAGAAAATTTAAATGTAATAATTACATTTGCCACGAAGCTGTGGAGCGCTCTTTAAACGTACATCAGCAGGGTTAAGCCACTTCTTGTGTCCGAGCCGTCCTCCCAGCACAGACGGTGGCGCTGGCATTTCCGCTTATATGCTATTTTAACAGTTAGGGTCGAACTGTGCAACTAATTGAGTATATTAGTAATGACAGTTTTTGACATATACGTTGAGTCTCATATACCATTATCTAAAATGGTACGTATTTCCGTATCAATAAGCGGTTTTCTTGGATATCGTTCGTTTATATATGACTCATAAAGGAAATATGCTTTTCTGCAAAATTTGTAACATAAAATCGGTTACTTTGTCTGTTTATAATAGGTCACCATATAATGGGTTAAACTCTAAACGTGCCATGATAGTTGTTAAACAAACTCAAAGAAAACCAGAGACTGTTTTCAAGAAACCGCAACCTTTTTAAATTCTTTCCCATAACTACAGGGTGTTTCAAAAATGACCGGTATATTTGAAACGGCAATAAAAACTAAACGAGCAGCGATAGAAATACACCGTTTGTTGCAATATGCTTGGGACAACAGTACATTTTCAGGCAGACAAACTTTCGAAATTACAGTAGTTACAATTTTCAACAACAGATGGCGCTGCGGTCTGGGAAACTCTATAGTACGATATTTTCCACATATCCACCATGCGTAGCAATAATATGGTGTAGTCTCTGAATGAAATTACCCGAAACCTTTGACAACGTGTCTGGCGGAATGGCTTCACATGCAGATGAGATGTACTGCTTCAGCTGTTCAATTGTTTCTGGATTCTGGCGGTACACCTGGTCTTTCAAGTGTCCCCACAGAAAGAAGTCACAGGGGTTCATGTCTGGCGAATAGGGAGGCCAATCCACGCCGCCTCCTGTATGTTTCGGATATCCCAAAGCAATCACACGATCATCGAAATATTCATTTAGGAAATTAAAGACGTCGGCCGTGCGATGTGGCCGGGCACCATCTTGCATAAACCACAAGGTGTTCGCAGTGTCGTCTAAGGCAGTTTGTACCGCCACAAATTCACGAAGAATGTCCAGATAGCGTGATGCAGTAATCGTTTCGGATCTGAAAAATGGGCCAATGATTCCTTTGGAAGAAATGGCGGCCCAGACCAGTACTTTTTGAGGATGCAGGGACGAATGGACTGCAACATGGGGCTTTTCGGTTCCCCATATGCGCCAGTTCTGTTTATTGACGAAGCCGTCCAGGTAAAAATAAGCTTCGTCAGTAAACCAAATGCTGCCCACATGCATATCGCCGTCATCAATCCTGTGCACTATATCGTTAGCGAATGTCTCTCGTGCAGCAATGGTAGCGGCGCTGAGGGGTTGCCGCGTTTGAATTTTGTATGGATAGAGGTGTAATCTCTGGCGAATGAGACGATACGTGGACGTTGGCGTCATTTGGACCGCAGCTGCAACACGGCGAACGGAAACCCGAGGCCGCTGTTGGATCACCTGCTGCACTAGCTGCGCGTTGCCCTCTGTGGTTGCCGTACGCGGTCGCCCTACCTTTCCAGCACGTTCATCCGTCACGTTCCCAGTCCGTTGACATTTTTCAAACAGATCCTTTATTGTATCGCTTTTCGGTCCTTTGGTTACATTAAACCTCCGTTGAAAACTTCGTCTTGTTGCAACAACACTGTGTTCTAGGCGGTGGAATTCCAACACCAGAAAAGTCCTCTGTTCTAAGGAATAAACCATGTTGTCTACAGCACACTTGCACGTTGTGAACAGCACACGCTTACAGCAGAAAGACGACGTACAGAATGGCGCACCCACAGACTGCGTTGTCTTCTATATCTTTCACATCACTTGCAGCGCCATCTGTTGTTGAAAATTGTAACTACTGTAATTTCGAAAGTTTGTCCGCCTGAAAATGTACTGTTGTCCCAAGCATATTGCAACAAACGGTGTATTTCTATCGCTGCTCGTTTAGTTTTTATTGCCGTTTCAAATATACCGGTCATTTTTGAAACACCCTGTATATTCATAATGGTTGCATGCCTCTACAAGAACTTTCAGTGTGATTGATAATAATTTTTGCATTGCATTTGAGAACATTTTTTACTATTGCTAAGTTTTATGGTACTATTTGGAGGCATCCTTCTGAGGATGTCTTGCTGTCTAAATACGATCTTAACATCTCCACGATATTTTAGGTGTCAAGTAGGTTCCGTCCTCTGTTACCGCTTTGGAGAGGAGAATGGAGTCCCTCGAGATGTTGCTTTGTAGCTGATCAAACAATTCCTGTTTACAGTATAACGTGGCAGTATGAAGTCCTGAATCTGTAGATTACGTCTCCGTCTATTGTTCCTCCTCCAAACTTACAACATCAAAAACAACAACCTATCAGTCGCTGCTGTCAATGGAAGATAGAAGGAATGAGCAGAGAAGAAACGTTTCAAACTTTTAACTGAAAAATTTGAGTTTGCCATTTTCACCTTTAACTAAACTAAGGATGAGGAACCCTGTTTTTCATTTTAAGATGCAGTGAGACTTTTAGGCATTTTATTTGACTTTACTCGTAACTGTACCTTTAGGACCAGGAAGTTGGTGCCTAAAACGATTAAATATTTTAAAATGTATGAGCCATAGAACACGTTGAACGGACTAAATTCGTCTACTACCGTTTTAGGTAATCTTAGTGCGATCACATGGGAACCGCACTTTATTTTAGCTAACGACAAGACGAGTGTGGTAACGCTATTAAAATAGATTATTTTGGGAAGTGTCCAGCCCCAGGTTTTAAGTTGAAGGCTCTAGAGTGTTTTGCAGAGTGGCTGGCAAATCCTCTTTTACTCCAAAAAATGGTTCAATGGGCTCTGAGCACTTTGGGACTTAACATCTGAGGTCATCAGTCCCCTAGAACCTAGAACTACTTAAACCTAACTAACCTAAGGACACCACACACATCCATGCCCGAGGCAGCATTCTAACGTGCGACCGTAGCGGTCGCTCGGTTCCAGACTGAAGCGCCTAGAACCGCTCAGCCACTCCGGCCGGCTCTTGTATTCCAGTAATCAGTTGGCATACTTTACTGCAGTACACTATTTGCATAATTTCACTGAATTTTTCCTTTTTATGGTGGATTTTAGAACTAAGGGAAACCACGCGTTTAGTATTCCAGTGTACACGTACTGAACTGGTGAGCCATAACATTAAGAGCACTGCCCACTGCCCACGGACTCGACGCCGCCACATGGTGTTGCGGATACGTAAAGCCCTAAGGGAAGTACGTAAGGGAGCAGAGACGAGTGGGGAATGACTCAGCCGACGGTTTGGGCCGCAATTGAGGAAATCCTCTGACATAAGCGACACTGAAAAAGGGCAGATTTTTGTGGTCCGGAGCCTGAAAACGAGCATCTCGGAAATGAAGACGATTGTCAGCTGTTTGCGTGCGACTGCTGTGAGCATCTCTGGGAAGTGTTTGAAAAACGGTGAAGCCTTGAGCAGGTGACAAGTTGTTGACGTCCACCCTCATCACAGGGCGGAGAGGTCCGACTTTCCCGCCTTATTAATTAGGGTAGTTGCCCGTATTTCTGTCGACAGAGTAAAGTGATAGAGCAAACACAAGTGTTACGGAGCACATCATTCACTACACACTATTGAATATTTGGCACCGTAGCGAACGTTCATGTTGACCAAAAGCCGTCGTCAGTTACGACTGTAGTCGTTGCGGCATCAATGATATTGGATGGGGATCAGTGGAAACGTGTTGTAGGGTTGGGTGAATGACATTTCTTTTTACGTCAGGTCGAGGCTCGTGTCCGGATACGCCTTCATCGAGGCGAACGGCCGCTCGAAACATGCACCATGCCACGGATGCAGACCACCTGGGGCAGTATAGTGATATGGATGACACATCTCTGTGCTTTCGTGAGATATGTGGCAGAAATGGAAGGCACCGTGACGGCTATATACTACGTTAACATTACTGCTCTGCATCCCTTCGTGCTTGATACACCTTCCAGCAGGACAAACGTCCTTAACATAAGGTCAGAATAGGAGGTAATTTACGGTAATTGCGTGATGAGCGCGACGTTGTGTGGTGTCACATACACCTGGAAAAAGGACTTGACGAATGAAGTCACGCATAATCGCTGCTGTGTTGCCTTCCAAAAGCTATTAAGGGAGAGGTCACAGTAGTTTGGCTCATCATTGTGCGTATGTCTCTGTGTGTGTGTGTGTGTGTGTGTGTGTGTGTGTGTGTGTGTGTGTGTGTGTGTGCGTGTGTTTATAGTATTTAGGGTAATGTTATACTTCACATATTTTTGCTGGTTAACAGCTTGTCATAATTAACATATAAATGTCAGGTAAAAGCAATATGGGATGGTGCTCCCAGCAAGATTTCTCGCACAACCATAGTATGGATGGTCAAAACTGTCCCACATGTGAGGTCTTCATACAAAACAAAAGTTTAGCTCTTAAGCGGATGTAGGTAATGTGCTAGCATACGTAACACATTAAAGTGCATTAGCATAACCTACGATGGGAAAACAAACGGTGCGAGGATAATGATTTAAAACTACACATTTTTTTATCTGTCTTAAAACTGTAGTGGACATCAGTAGACTGAATATTGTAACTAAAATAGATGTATTAAACACTAAAACTAAAAGTAAAATGATCTCTGAACATCTAAAAATTTGTGGAAGACAACATTCTAGTATATTTGTGGCAGGACGTTCCACTCGAAACACAATAAAAACAATCAGAATAAAGTTCACAGTGGTTTCAGCATTATATAAAAGTTTTTGAAAACTTCGCTTGCCATTTAAAATCTGTTCTAGGTTATTATTTTAAGCCGTTGTGTGTACGTAACAGACACCGGCTAGCATATTCGACTTAGTTACTGCGTACTTGCTGCTATGTTATTATCGAACCGTTTCTAAATACGAGGGCTGTTCGCAGAGTGAGAAACGATCGATCGTGAAATGTAAACCACTGTGAAAATCCGACGAGGCTTTTCACAGACGTTTTGGGCAGTGCCTCTAGTACACCCATCGATCGCATCAAGACGCTCTTTTCAGTTGTGAGGGTACTGTGAGCGAGTAAAGATGCCTAGAACAACAATATCTCCTGCCAAGTATGAGGAGCTGCTGAGAGGCTTCGCCGCAATGAACGTAGCCCACCTAACACAACTGCTACACACTTCCCTCTTCACGGCAATTCTCAGCCCCATTCTGCAGGGGCGGTGAATATGCTCCTGCAGCCGTTTCGATGGAAAGTGTTCGATCACACACAACACTGCCCTAATTGGCTCGCCTTGAGTATCTTTGTTCACATGAAACGCTGGATACGAAGACAACACTTGGGCGCAGGCTACGCGCTATAAACCAGCGTAAAGAACTATCAGAAAGCACAGGCGGCTGCCTTCTATGACGATGGTCTTGGAAATTTGGTATAACGCTCCGACAAATGTCTAAGTCGGAGCGGCGACTGTGTAGAAAAAAATGGTTCAAATGTCTCTGAGCACTATGGGACTTAACATCTAAGGTCATCAGTCCCCTAGAACTTAGAACTACTTAAACCCAAGCAACCTAAGGACATCACACACATCCATGCCCGAGGCAGGATTCGAACCTGCGACCGTAGCAGTGTCGCGGTTCCGGACTGAAGCGCCTAGAACCGCAAGACCACCGCGGCCGGCCGACTATGTAGAGAAGTACCTGGAAGGTGTAGCTAAATGTGCAAAGAAAACAGTTCTGATTTTCACTGTGGTTTCCATTTCGCTACCGAACGTTTATTACTTTCCGAACAACTCTCGTACATATCGAACAAGGCACCGTTCAGTCCGTGGCCAACAATAATTCCAGCCTTTGTTAGTCACTTCCTTTATTAATCCATTCGCGTGAACTCCACATTTTAGCCAATAAATGGTGTAAGTAGACACGACGCTTTTCAATCGAAATCTGAGATGATCTCTGATTTCTCATCACTTCGTGCATTAATAGAGGCGTATAATTATAGTCACAGACGTTACAGCTTTCTGTACCAAAATATACCACCGATATTTTTCGTTTTTAAGATAAAAGAAATTATCTGCTAGTTAGAAAAATCAGTTCTATTATTCTTCAGGTAAGAAGTATTTGGGGCGCATAAAAATTTTCCGCTGAACTATCTTATTACTCGTCTTTTGTGCGTCTGTCTGGAATCGTTAATTATTAATAGCATAATTTTAGTGGCAGCAATCTAGACCTTCATCTAATCTAGCATCCTGACGTAGCCAACATGACTGTTCTATGCTGATACTATAAACGGCTGAAAACTAGGGGAAACTACAGCACTTTCACTTTAAATCTGAATGACCAGCAATGGGAGCGAAGTTTTTCGGGAGCAGAATACTTTCCATAGGGTTGCGGTGTGTGGATAAAAAGATGGAGATCTGTTGCGTAAGGAAACTATGGAGATGGAGGTAGTTGTTGGAGTGTTGGGGTGGGCAGTTGGAAGACAGAAGGTGGGATAGACAGAGGGTGGCGAGGAGTTTGGTGTGTGGGTATGGTAGTCGTAAAAATAGGGACGGCATTGGGATTTATGGAGAGGGAAATGGAGAGAGGATAGGCGGGGAAAGAGTTAAAGTTGGTTCAAAAGAGGAATATCGGGGAGGATGTCTTTGTCTGGGAGAGGAGAACTGTACTTTAAAATCAACTTGTATAACGTAACGTGCAGCAATCTAGCTTGCAAGACAGGAAAGTGAACCAGGCCCGGATCGAATCCACGCTGCAAATTAACAACCGTAGGAGATGCGTTGGTCAACCTGACGGTGGTTGTTACGCTGTTTGTTATGCTCGTTTAGGCCAATGTTGAGCTAGTCCCCAAGTTTCTCTTAAGCAAATACGACATTCAGTACTGTCACACACAGAACGAAGTTTACACAATTAACAGACAGGTGGAGCACATGACTTGCCTCCCTGACGACTGTGGCTACAAGAAGGACCGCCGGTCGCAAAGTTAAACAAAATAAGTTTAGTAGACTTGAGTACAGGGGTCCCCGTACTAGACAGCATTAACGCTAAATGAAAGACAATAAATACGAGATGCAGATTAAAACGAAAGGAAAACTATGAATGCGTTGTCATGAGAGATGAAATAGCGAATGGAGCTGAGGATGGAGTATGCAAAATGAGAAAGTGCAGTAGATATAATTGGATAACACGTGAACAATTGAATGTAACTGCCGAAAGAAGAAAATATAATTCAGCAAATGAAGCAGGTAAAGGGGAATACGAACGATTACGATATGAGATGGACAAGAAGAGTAAAATGGCAAAGTAGAAACGGCTGGATGAGAAATGCAAGGACGTAGAAGCTTGCAGAATTAGGAGAAAGGTAGACGCTGCCTATATGAAAATTAAAATGTTATTTGGAGTAATGAGATGCAGCTCAGTGAATATGAAGATGTAAGGTGTCAAGTCACCTCAAATCTAAGAAGGGAAAGCTAAAAGATGGGATATATAGACTGGCTACACAAGAGAAACTAACTTTTAGGCAGTTTTATGGTATGAAAGGGGGAAGCAGATTATGATAAGTTGTGAGGTATAATACAGTGAGAATTAGCCATAGCGCACAGAAAGCGCTAAGCAGATGCAAGGCCGAAGGAGTAGATGACATATCCTTTGGATGACTGAGTTTTCGACTTCAAATGAGAGATACAAGAGAGAGGCAAAATACTATCAGATTCCAAGAAGAATATAATAACTCTAGTTTCAAATAAGGTAGTTGCTGACAGGTGTGAATATTGCCGAACTGTCAGTTTACTAAGTCATGCCTGCAAAATACTTAGTACGAATTACTTACAGAAGAATGGAAGAACTGGTAGCAGGACATGAAAGACAAGTCGCAGCTGAGACGGGAATGAGACAGTATTGTAGCCTATCCCCCATGTTATTTCAAAATGGTTCAAATGGCTCTGAGCACTATGGGACTTAACTTCTGAGGTCATCAGTCCCCTAGAACTTAGAACTAATTAAACCCAACTAGCCTAAGGATATTACACACATCCATGCCCGAGGCAGGATTCGAACCTGCGGTTCCAGACTGTAGCGCCTACTACCGCTCGGTCATCTCGGCCGGGCCATGTTATTTAATTTGAACAATGAGCAAGCAGTATATTAGACCAAGAAGAAATTTGGAGTGGGAATTAAAGTTCAAGGAGAATAAACAAGAAAACTGAGGTGAAATTTGTAATTCTATCACAGGAAGCAAGGGTCTTGGAAGAGCATTTAAATAGAATGAGTAGTGTCTTATAAAGACATTATACGAGTAAGATGAACAACAACAAAAGTGAAACGAGAGTAATGGAATGGGGTCGAATTAAATCAGGTGATGAGTTAGATTGTGAACTGAGACACCAAAAGTAGTGGAGTTTTGAAATTTGAACGGCAAAATAACTGACGATGGCTGAACATGAGGGAATACAAAATGCAGACTGTCTACAGCAAGAAAATTATTTCTGAAGAAGAGGAATCTGTTAACATCTAATATCAATTTAAGTGTTCTGAAGTGTATCCTGAAGGTGTTCGTCCGGAGTGTAGCTTTTTATTGAAATGAAACGTGGAAAATTAGCAGTTCATATAAGACAAGAACAGAAAATTTGGAAATGTGGTGCTACAGTAGAATGCTGAAGATTAGATGGGTGGGTCGAGTAACTAATGTGCAAGTACTGAATCGACTTCGAGAAGACACAACTTGACTAAAACGATATGTCCTATAAACCGATCCCTCCTGAGGCATGAAGATATCGTCAGTTTGGTAATGAAGGGAAGTGCGCGGGGTAAAACTTGTGTAGGGAGACCATGGGATGAATATAGTAACCTGTTTCAAATGGAGGTAGACTGCAGAAGTTACTCAGTGATGAAAGCGCTTGAACAAGATAGACTAGCATACGAGAGCTGCATTAAACCTATCCTCGGACTGCAAATCGTGAAAAACTATAAACAAAGCCACACACGTTTCACGAAAACTTCCAGTACAGGCACTAAAGACCTTGCCGTCGTACGTCTAATTCCAAATCTTCATCATTATCACCATCAGTACTTGCAGTGAGGTAACCTTGTAAGTGATTCATTAGGAATCGGGTATTCCAGCTGCCTTGGTATGTTATCTACCTTACTGTACTGTGTGTGGACACAAAATGCTTCACTGAATAATTTAGAGTCCAGTGACTCAGTCACCCTGCATTTTCGCTCCCTATATATGTCGGAATGAAGTTATTAACAAGCACTCTGGTAGTGCCACCCATAGGACATTATTTATACACTATTTTTCATCCGCATGTATTGCAGAGACAGATTACCATAACAACATTAACAGAGCTCCAATAATACTATTCATTATTCCGGCATCGATGTATGATGCATTTGCTTGACAAATGCAAAGCAACCCCCGTCGCCCGCCCCCCTTCGACTGTATGCGGAACCCTCCTTCTTCATCAATAAAAATGATTGCTAACTCTTCCGTGCCGGCCGCGGTGGTCTAGCGGTTCTGGCGCTGCAGTCCGGAACCGCGGGACTGCTACGGTCGCAGGTTCGAATCCTGCCTCGGGCATGGGTGTGTGTGATGTCCTTAGGTTAGTTAGGTTTAAGTAGTTCTAAGTTCTAGGGGACTTATGACCTAAGATGTTGAGTCACATAGTGCTCAGAGCCATTTAACTCTTCCGTATCTAACAATCGCGATGAATTTTAATTTCGTTTATAGCTCCTCCGAAACAACACGTAAAATATTATCATTAAAAGTACTTTATCGTCCCTAAATATTAGTCACAGAAATGATTCATGTTAACGAATTACTCCAAAGAAATTGAATATCTTGTAGAAGAACATATGATTTGTGGTTTCGACAATGGTATTAAATGTATTAGACCGTATAATTCCATGGCTACGGTTCTGTAAGATTTCACTCATTTCCTATGGAAGTTCTACGGACGTAGATACTAAATATTTCAGATAAATATTTTTCATGAATCTGTTACATTTACCAGGACATTCTATCAGAGTGAAAGAAAAAGTTCTCATTACCTGTCAGTCCAAGACAGAAACAGAAAATAGATGAAGACTTGGGGCTTAATGTCCCGTTGACGTCGATATCATTAAACACAGTGACTTCTTAGTTGCATATTGATTTCATATCGAATCAACTGTGGTCTCTTTCAGAATAATATCATTATTAGCCTCAAACAGTTCACGGGAACCACGTCATTTTATTGCATTTGCATTTTGCGCCGTGATACGGTTTATTGCCAATAGTAGGAAATGGCTCAATACAGATTTTCTGATACTCTAGTGACCTACCGTTAGACTGTACGTGCAGTCATAGTCTCCCTTCCATGTTGTTGTTGTTGTTGTTGTTGTTGTGGTATTCAGTCCAAAGACTGGTTTCATGTAGCTCTCCTTGCTACTTCATCTTGTGCAAACCTGTTCTACTCTGAACAATTACTGCAACCAACATCCTTCTAAATCTTCTAACTGTATTTACCTCTGGATTTCCCTCTGCAATATTGTCCCCCTTCTTTCCACATACGCACACACACTCTCGTCCAGTACTAAATTGGCGATCCCTTGATATACCAGAATATGTGCTATGAGCCGATCCGTTCTTTTAGTGCCGCTCGGGGTAGCCCCGCGGTCTGTGTGCCTTGTCATGGTTCTCACGGCTCCCTCCGTCGGAGGTTCGAGTCCTCCCTCTGGTATGGGTGTGTGTGTTGCCCTTAACGTAAGTTACTTTAAGTTATATTAAGGAGTGTGTAAGCTTAGGGATCGATGACCTCAGCAGTTTGGTCCCATAGAACTTACCACAAATTTCCAAAATTTCCTTCTTCTAGTCAAGTTGTGCCACAAATTTCTTTTCTTACCAGTTTTTTCCTGTGCCTCCTCATTAGTTGTGTGATCTATCCACATAATCTTCATCATTCCTCCGCAGCACCACATTCCAAAAATTTCTATTCTCTTCTTGTCTAAACTGTTTACCGTCCATGTTTCATTTACGTACATGACTACACTTCATACAAATATTTTCAGAAAAAACTTTTTTGACACATAAATCTATTTTCTATGTTAACACACTTCTCTTCTTCAGAAATGTTTTTCCGGCCATGCCAATCTACGTTTTATATCCTCTCTACTTCGGCCATCATCAGTTATTTTGCTGCCCAAATAGCAAAACTCATCTACTACTTTAAATATCTTATTTTCTTATCTAATTCTTTCAGCATCGCCTGTTTTAGTCCGACTACATTCCATTATCCTATCCCTGTTTTGCTTTTTTTGATGTTCATTATATATCCTCATTTCAAGACCCTGTCCATTCAGCTAAACTGCTCTTCCAAGTCTTTTGCTGTCTCTGAGAGAATTACGATGACGTCGGAAAACCTAAGAGCTTTTATTTCTTCTGCCTGGACTTCTATTCCTACTACAGATTTTTATTTGGTTTGCTTTACTGCCTTCTCAATGGACAGATTGAATAACATCAAGGATAGACTACAACAATGTCTCACTCTCTTCTCAACCACTGCTTCACTTTCATGTCCCTCGACTCTTATAACTGTCATCTGGTTTCTGTGTAAGTTGTAAATAGCCGTTCGCTCCTTGTATTTTGACTCTGCTATCTTCAGAATTCCAAAGAGAGTGTTCCAGTCAACATTGTCAAAATCTTTCTGCGAGTCTACGAATGCTATAAACGTAGGTTTGCCTTTCTTTAACCTATCTTCTAAACGAAATCGTGGTGTACACGTTGTCCCGCGGCTTCTTACATTTCTCTGGAATCCAAACTGATTTTCCTCGAAGTCGGCTTCTACAATTTTTCCATTGTTTTGTAAGGAATTCGTGTTAGTATTTTGCAACCATGACTTATTAAACTAATAGTTCGGTAATATTAGCAACTATCAGTACCTGCTTTCTTTTGAGTAAGAATTATTATATTCTTCTTGAGGATCTTTGGCCGGTCTCATTTGTCTTTCACGCTAGATGGAGGAGTTTTGTCATGGCTGACACTCCCGAGGTTATCAGTATTTCTGATGGAATGTCGTATACTCTCAGGGCGTTCTTATGACTTATGTATCTGAAAGCTCTGTCAAATTCTTCTTGCAGTATCGTATCTCACATCTCATCTTCATCTACGTCCTCTTCCACTTCTATAATACTGCCCTTAAGTACATCTCTCTTTTTATAGACCATCTACATACTCCTTCCTCATTTCAGTTTTCCCTTATTTGCTCAGGACTGGTTTTACATCTGAGCTCTTGATATTATTAAAGCTGCTCGTCTTTTCTCTGATGGTCTCTTCTGTTTTCCTGTAGGACGTATCTAATTTTCCCCTTGTGATGTATGCTTCTAAATCCTTACATTTATCCACTAGTCATTCTTCCTTAGCCATTTTGCACCTCCTGATGGATTTTAGAACTTTGTATTACCTTTCACCTGCTTCATTTACTGCATTTTTATATTTTCTCCTTTCATCAATTAAAGCCAATTGTTCCAGTGTTATCCAGCGATTTCTGCTAGGCCTTGTCTTTTTACCTGTTTGTTCTTGTTCTGCCTTCGCTATTTCATTTCTCAAACCTACCCATTCGTCTTCTACTACATTCCTTTCCCCTGTTCTTGTCAATGGTTGTCTAATGCTCCGTCTCAAATTTCTGATTCTCTCACCTTATCCAGGTCCCATTTCCTTAATTTCCTTTTTTTCTGTTTCTTCAGTTTTAATCTACAGTTCATAACCAGTAAATTGTAGACAGAGTCCTCCATATCCGCCGCTGGAAGCTTCTTACACATTAAAATCTGGTTCCTAAACCTCTGTCTTCCTTTTACATAACCAATCTGAAATCTTCTGATGTTTTATTTTTTCATGATTCTTAAAGCAATGGTTAGCGATGATTAAAGTACGCTCTGTGCAAAACTCTATGAGGCTGCTTCCTCTTTCATTTCTTTCCCCCAATCCATATTCATCTACTGTTCTTCCTTCTCGTCCTTTTCCTACTAGCGAATTTAAGTCCGCATTACTATTAAATTTTCGTCTCCATTAACTACCTGAATAATTTCTTTTATTTCGTCACACATTCCTTGAATCTCTTCATCATCTGCGGAGCTAGTTGGCATATAAACTTTTACTACGGTCATTGGTGTGGGCTAAGTGTCTGTCTCAGCTGCAATAATGCGTTCACCATGCTGTTCATGGTAGCTTATCCTCATTCCCATTTTCTTATTTGTTAGTAAACCTACTTCTGCATTATCCATTTTTGATTTTGTAGTTATAATCCTGTATTCGCCTGACCAGAAGTGCCATGCCTCCTACCATCAAACTTCAATAATTCCCACGATATCTAACTTTAATCGATCCACTTTCCTTTTTAATTTTTTTAACCTACCAACCTGATTAAGGGATGTAACATTCCACGATCAAATCCGAAGAATCGCTGTCTTCTTTCTCCTTACGACGAAATCCTCCTGAATAGGAGATCCGAATGGGGGACTGTTTCACGTCTGAAATTTTATACCCAAAAGGATGCCATCATAGTTTAACCACACAGTACAGCTGCATGTCTTGACGAAAAATGAAGGCTGTAGTTTCCCCTTACTTTAAGCTGTTCGCAGTACAAGCACAGTAAGACAGTGAAACGTCCCCTTAGAAAACTTGATGAATTACTGTGGTGATAAACCTCTTACATTATTTGATTTTCAAACAGCTGAGCAGAACCGAACGTACTCAGACATTTCGCTCTTTACCTATTCTGATCGACACTAAACTGACACACAATATTTTTAGCGCAACGCAATCTGACTTTCAATAATCCCTACAAAAGAATGGCCCTGACTAACATGAACCTATACCTTTCACAAATCACTTACCTCACAAAAATCTTCGTTACTCGAACTACTGCAATAAAGCGAGCGCCACTACTGCCAGCTAAATAAAAGATTCAAACTACTGAAGGCACTAACTACTGATAGGCATAGTTAGCAAATGAAAGATTTTGATAGAGAACAAACAATGTATTTACCTTAATAGTGTTCAAAAGTCATAATATATATAGCAGTTCATGACATTCGGTGTTACAAATTTACTGTCTCTGATGGACACACGTCCAGATCATCCGCTCTCAAAACTCCGCCATCTCTCTCCACACATCCACCACTGCTAGCGGCTCACCTCCAACTGCGCAGCGCTACGCGCTGTTAACAGCCACTTGCCCAACACTACCTACAATGGCGACTATTCCAACAATGCAACCCAGCCACAGACTGCACACAGCACGGCCAGTGATTTTCATACAGAGCGCTAGGTGGCGTTACCAATATAAAAACCTAAACAGCCTACTTCAACAGTTTTGATTTATGTTACCAGGCCATATCAGTCAATCATCCAGACTGTTTCCCCTACAACTGCCGAAACTATGGCCTTTCTCTCTTCAGGAACCACATGTTTGTCTGACCTCTCAACAGCCCCCCCCCCCCCGTTGTGGATATACCTCCGGTACGGATATCTGTATCACTGAAGTACCTAAGCCTCCTCACGAACGGCAACGTCGATGGTCCATAGAGGGGCTTCCTTCCATATACACATCAGTTCATCAGCCTGTGTTTTCTTTGTGAGCTGCTGTCAGCCCGAATATCATACTTTGTTTGCCCTGTAATATCTCTCTTGCGGTGGTTGTGTTTCCCTTAACGGAAACGCTACCAGCTCCATTCACAACAGAAAACTCAAAACATTACATTTTTACGATCTGCGACACTGTACCTAAGGTTAAGTTAGATACGAACGAAGACACTAGGCTCTTTCTCCTTTCTACACGACAAAAAGAATGTTTCTTGTCCCCTCATATCTTTCATTACTCAGTGAACCTTACATATATTTTTCACGCTTCGCTGGCATTGACGGTTTCAGGAATGTTGTTTCCTCTCGGAATGTTCAAGTTAATTGCAAATATATTACTTCAAAATTTATCTTAGTTTGCCTCAATAAAACATTTAAAAACAATTTTCATACAAATTATACAGGCCCATCTACCGATCAATACTGAGTTTTATACCCTCGTCCATATCAAAAAACAAAGTAAGGAATGCGTCGTTAGCCTATTCTCCTACACTTTATCTGCATATTTGGGATCAGAGATATACAATGTTCATAATTCTAAAATTTGTTGTAGACATATCTTGGCTTTTTCATCAAATGGACAGCTGATAATAAGCTGTCCAATGCTACATAAACGTTTTGTTTGAAGTATTTGATGAAAATACATGAGGTAACTTAGAAATAAGAGTATATTTATACTAATCGTACGTGAGTGTGCTGAAAAGCAACGACTCAGAATTTTTTATATGAAAACTCATATGAATTTTTGAATAAAACAAATTATCTAACATTCTACATCTTTTTTATTCATGTCTAAATATTTATTTCTCAACATAGTCACCCTGGCGACCGTCACATTTCTCCCAAAGAGGGATGAGTTTGTTGATACCAGCTTTGTAGAATATCTGACTTTCCTGACAGAACCACAGCCTCAACCCTGCTTTCACCGTTCAATCTCTAAAAATGGTTCAAATGGCTCTATGGGACTTAACATCATAGGTCATCAGTCCCCTAGAACTTAGAACTACTTAAACGTAACTAACTTAAGGACATCACACACATCCATGCCCGAGGCAGGATTCGAACCTGCGACCGTAGCAGTCCCGCGGTTCTGCACTGCAGCGCCTAGATCCGCACGGCCACCGATGGCCGGCTCGTTCAATCTCTATCAAATTGAATGCCTCGAAGATGTTCTCTAAGTTTAGGAAACATGAAAATGGGATATAGCGAGTCGGGGCTATATGGAGGATGATTGATGACAGTGAACCTGAGGCGTCGGATTGTTGCAGAAATCGCAGCGCTCGTGTGTGGTATGACGTTATCATGCTGAAAGACATGGTACTCCAAGTGTCGACGAACGCTTCGAATTCTAAATTCGCTTTTCCTCTTGCACCGACTTAGTAACCTCACACACCGCCATGTTACGCGCTACAATTCGGAGCCCTCTAGCGGCAGAGGGCTGAAAATATGTAAACATAAAAAATAAATATGTAGAATGATAATAATGTTTGTTTTATTTAAAAAAACTAAAACGATTTCACGTAAAAAATTTGGAGTCATTACTTTTCAGCGCGCCCTAGTAATTATTGTTAACGTACTTTGCAGAAGTAGCCAAAAGTGATAGATTCTACCTACTTATGCACGACTTGAATCTTCCATTCAGTGAAGGCTGTCCTTCTTTATGAAATTTATGGAAGAACATGTGTGAATGAATGAAGGGCTGAATGAATGAACGAGCGATGAACTTCTGAAGAGCTTTGGCACCCAGTGCTCAGATTAAATACCCCCATTTCTGAATACAAAGGAGAAACTGTAGCCGTTACTTCAATCGTATAAAATTTACCACCTCGTAAAATTTAGATACTCTTCAAATTATAACGGAACAGTCTGAAAATCTTAGAGGCCATTCTTGATATGTTTCACATGAACTTCTGTGAACGAAGAGATAACTTACTGACTGTCCCTCATTTCGTTTGGACAAATTCTGATATGTTTAATTATATCGATGGAAATGAGACTGTAATGTGACGTTTACAATGACCAACGACAAGCGCCAGTAACGCGATTAGACACTTCGTGACATCGTAGGTGGCGAAAAAATAGAGCTTGCGACAGAACTCATTCAAAGGGATTTTTTATGGATGGAAGTTACCGAAAACTTGATGCACAGTTTAAACAGGGAATCGAAACTGTATGTACATTATCCAAGAAAACCACTTTACCATTCTGCTGAATTGCTTACCTGAATCGATTGTATAGTATATATCGATATCTTCCATGAGCAACCGGATATCACCGAAGAAAGTTCGAAGAATATGGACAGGCAGAAGATCGCTGCAGCTGCAGCTGTGAGTTCATTTTGAGCCATCCTGTGATGACGCCGCATATGTATGATTTATACGCACTTAAATAAAAGCGCAGATATAGACTGCAATATATCATTTAAGAAGCAATGCAGTGGCGGAGTTTGCGAACGATCTGAAGCGAGCGCTGCCGCGAAGCAGTTGCTGGCAATTCACAGAAATCCAAACAGACTGCGCTGTGCACTCCCCATAATCATTTTTATTGCCGTTATCCGTCAGCCTCCCGCAGCGTTGTATTTTTCTCTCTTTTTGCCTCCAGTGTCTTCAGAATGGCTGCGAGGGTCCAGTCAGCAGGCCGGTAGCGGATTATATCGAGACACCGCCGCCGCCGTCGGAGAGAATGGATGGCGGCAAGACTACGCCTAAAAACTCGCAAGCGCAGGGGGAGCGCGAGACAGAGACAGCACATTCAAAACATTGCGCTGCAGCCGCATCCATCATGCTGCGTCACGCCAACGCGGAAACGCACTTTATTGTTGCGTGCGATTGAATGGCGGCTTCCATCACGCCGGGAACACGCCGACATCTTCCGCTCGGTTACTCAGCACGCAGTCCCGCTTCTTAGGCCACCGCAGCGACTGAACGCTGTTTCCGCCCATCTCGCCCACGTACGTATGTAAATAGCCTGCGTTTCTTACGAAGTGATTGCATTTTCAGCTGCAACATTTACATCAGGCGAGCAAAGGAAAGGAGGTTACGGGTGCAAATCCTGGATAAACAAAGAAATAAAAATACCTCCAAATTTGGCGTCCTGAAAGACATGAATCAACATCAGCATCTGCATAACGCAAATCACCTTACGGTATGTGTCACCGGGTACTTAAAGTACCGGTAAAGTCTCAGTATCTTCTTTCGTAAGCATGGATAGCAACTGTGGGAAAGGACTATCCTATGAGATCAAAGTTATGTGATTTTCTCGTCGTGAGTTTCGCAACAAGTGTGTCGGAGTATGCTTGCCGAGCAACGCGACGCAATGGTGAGGCAATCAACTCGTATTCGGGAGAACAGTGTTCCCAGCACGTGTCAGGCCATCAAATTAAGGTTTCCGGTGGTTTCCATACATCTCTCAACGAGATGCCGTGATAGTTCCTTTGAAAAGAATACGGTCCGTTCTGTTCACTACCCTTCCCCCCATTCAAGCCTGCTCTCCTCCTTTAATGATGTCGTCATTACCAGTATTACTTTGAAATATGAGTTCCACAACTGCCTATTATAGCATTCTGTGATACGCAATGCCTTTTCTCCTAGTTTCTTGCAGTGAGTTTGTATGAGGCTTCCCATAACCCTCTAACGCTTAATAAAGTAAACCAAATGAGACGTGGTGCTTTTCATTGGATTTACTTTACATAATTTATTGATACTCAGTAATTTGTCTAACATGGATTTTGTAAGTCACATTCCTGATGAATGAATTACTTACTTTGCTTTCCGTGTCCGAGAAGGAACACTCTGCAGCTTTTATAGCCTTATCTTTACGTATAAATATTTAGAGTGTGTATGTTTGTGGCGCAAAACTCGAAAAGTATTCGGACAAATGACTTGAAATTTTGACGCAAAGTTGCTCCAGAACACATGCGTGTTTGTATGTCCTATACAGTATCGAGCATATTCGGTCAAAAAGTACGCCAGAGGTGAAGTGAGTTGCGATAGAGCCAGCCGTAGGCAGGTAAGGGTGTTCTTCATTGCAAAGCAAAACTCAGCCCACAAGCGTTGTGAAGCAGAGCCAGCTCGGCGTGTATAGCAACATCTGATGCTGCAATACTCTAGTGGAGGGACAGAAGCCCTTCCTTACATGCCACCATGGAAGTGTTTAGGGTAAACGCCTTAAGCCCTAAACGAACATAGCCACCAGCGTATAAGTACTCAGCCACTTGTGTACGAAAATATTCTCGTCTCAGTATCACAAGCCTGTAACACCAAGAGTGACATCTGGGAGTGCAGTATGGGGTCTACTGTTCGACCTCAGGATGGGGCAGCCTGCCCTGAGCTATAAGAGCAACCGCCACCAGAGAAGAGACCCACCCGCTTGCTGGAGGGAGGTCACTGATGCCTCCACAGTGCTCCTAGCTGCGCTACCGTACTATCATCAGGGTGGGAGCCAGAAACGTCACTGACAGAGGCATTCGAGTGACGCAGTGCTCAACCCCACTCTTCAGCAATGTCGGACGTCTGTTGTTTCGAATGAGAGGCAACTGGACGCCTCCACCAACCTGTTCTTGAGATACTGTGGCCAAGGGCGGGAACAGAGGAGTTAATGAAACAACTCTACTGTCGTTCTGACACCTCATTTCATTATCCATGGCTGCCAATCCATGTATCATCTAACAGTAGCCACGCAAATGCCATATGGTATATGAATAGGCGTATAAGATATAAATGGGATAAGTTGATCACATAAATCTCATATCCCTTTGTTCAAAATCTTTAATCTCCAGAAGGAAATTATTCGGATGGTTAAGAAACACGAAAATTTAGCGGTCAAGAGGGAATGAAATTCGATAGTAGGAAAAGGAAGGAAAGGAAAAGTATTAGGTGAATATGGACTGGGGGAAAGGAATGAAAAAGGAACCCAACTGTTAGAATTTTGCACAGAGCATAATTTAATCATAGCTAACGGTTGGTTTAAGAATCATGAAAGAAGGTTGTATGCGTCAAGAAACCTGGAGACAGCGGAAGGTTTCAGGTTGATTATATGATGTTAAGAGAGAGATTTTGAACCAGATTTTAAATTGTAAAACATTTCCACGGGCACATGTGGACACTGACCACAATATATTGGTTATGACCTTGTAACCTCCCCCTCACTTATCGACCTTAATGACAGTGAAAAATTAAACCGCGTGTACCTAATGGAAATTTGGGAAAAGCAATCGTCACCGAAGTTAATCTGTCGGTAAAGAGGGAGGAAAGGGTTACATCTAAATGAAAGGAAAAATGCAAATGAAACTGGTGGAAATTAATTTTGAAAAGGGGTAAAGTTAATAAAGAAATTAAATGTGCGGCTGTTACGTTAACAATTAACTAGCGGTAATTAGATATTTGAGATCTGGGGGAAATTACGGTCGCCAGTCCTAAGGACAATTACTATAGTAACTGAAAAAGAAAGGTAATTACACATATAATTAGCACTAGAAGCGTGGCAACTGAAGGTTGACACGTGTAGTGTGAAAACTGAAAGTTTGTCAGAAGTAATAAATTTCGCTGCACTCTGACTTAATTTAGCAAAAGAATTAATAAAACCGGAAAATCGAAAGTTAATTTAGTGACTGAAGTTAATAGTGAGCTTTCTTTCTGAAGCACATCGAAATTCAGTAAAATACGGTTAGTCTTGGACTACCTCAACAATCATTTCAAAAGCAACTTGACTCTACACAATTTAGAAATAAGAGATTTAACTTTGAACTTGAATTAAATGATTCTGAACAATTAACAATAGTGAAATTTAGTACGTACCAAGCTGAGCTGCAGTCACAGGTAAGCTAAAATACGGTAACAAAACTCGCACTCTTAATTTGTGCTTGTGTAATCTAAATATTGTAGCCAGCTATGAATACTAAAACTGAACTTTGAAATTAAAGCAGTGAAATGGAATGATTGTACTTTAATGCTGGCGTCTGAATTTCAACGACACTCGGGTTCATTTCGGAAAAGGAAGGGACCCTGCTTGGTAATGCAATTGGGACAATGAGCAACAAAGGTTCATGCTAAGTTGCTGTAATTTTGCGAGGCAAATGGAACAGTTTGAAAAGCTGAGGTCTGCCATACAGTTCTGAAACTTTACGCGCTTTTAGTCTTCCTTGTTGGTTGATTGAAGGTTTGAAGTCGTCGATCGAGGAGGTGGCGACAGTCACTCATTGTCGGCCGTCGCTGTTGCAGAAGCTGGATGCTGGCGCGCCTTCTTCTCGACACGGTCACCAGAGGAAACGGGCTCTTGATGTGCGCCAGCTAATGCTCCCCGTCCGCGACACCATGTCAGAAACTATCATCGCAAGTCGAGCGCAATTACATGCTGCCAAACCCCGAAAGCGCGGCAACTCGCGGGAGCTTCACACTACACACCTGCTCCACTCGCTACTCCCGCCAGACTCTTTCTTTACTCTGCCCGCGCTCCACGAGGCAGAGTTAACACTACCAAAGATCCTACACACTTTGATTCTTCACACGACCTATCGATGTAATCGTTCGATAGCAGTTTTCCCTAGGCAAGACCCAGCGTAAAAATACAAATAATATTTACGAAACAAACCAATTATGCATCGACATAAATGCATAAATATATATATATATATACAAATAGTAAAACAAGTACAATATGTAAAGACACAGAAATGTCATATATTCAGTTAACAAAAATAAGCAAAACAAATTTATAGTACAATAGATGGAAATAGGAGGATATGCATTTCCGGCGTTACAACCTGCAGATTAAAACTGTAGAAACTACAAAAAGGCAGGATTTTAAGGAGATGGGACCCGGATAAATTGAAAGAACCAGAAGTTGTAGAGAGTTTCATAGGGAGCATTAGGGAATGATTGGCAAGAACAGGGGAAAGGAATATAGTAGAAGAAGAGTGGGCAGCTTTGAGAGACAATAGAGTGAAGGCAGCAGAGGATCAAGAAGGTAAAAAGGCGAGGGCTGGTAGAAAACGAGATATTGAATTTAATCGAAGAAAGCAGGAAATATAAAAATGCAATAAATGAAGAAGGCGAAACGGATAGAAACGTCTAAAAACTGAGATCAACAGGCAGTGAAAAATGGCTAAGCAGGAATGGCTAGAAGTAAAATGTAGGGCTGTACAAGCATATATCACTAGGGATAAGACAGATACTGTCTATAGCGAAATTAAAGAGACGTTTGGAGAAAAGAGAACCACCTGCATGATAATCAAGACCTCAGATGGAAAACCAGTCCTAAGCAAAGAAGGGAAAGTAGGAAGGTGGAAGGAGTATATATCTGGTCCATACAGGGGAGATGTACTTGAGGGCAGTATCACGGAAATGGAAGAGGACGTAGACGAATATAAGGAAGGAGACATCATACTGCGTGAGTAATTTGGAAAACACACAGTCGAAACGAGGCCCTCAGACTTCAAGAAGAATATAATAAATCCAATTCCAAAGAAAGCGGGTGCTACAGATGTGAAAATCACCAAACTAGCAATTTCGTAAGTCTCAGTTCCAAAATACGAACGCGAATCCTTTACAGGAAAATTGAAAAACCTGTAGAAGGCAATCTCGGAGACGATCAATTTATATTCAGCAAGAATGTAGGAATACGCGAGGCAATACTAATCCTACGCCTCCTCGTAGAAGATAGGTTACGGAAAGACAAACTAAAGTTTATAGCATTTGTAGACTTAGAAAAAGCGTTTGACAATGTCGACTGGAATGCTCTCTTTCACATTCTACAGGTGACAGGGGTAAAATACAGGGAGCGAAGGGCTGTTTACAACTTGTACAGAAGCCAGATGGCAGTTATAAGAGTCGAGGGGTACGAAAGGGAAACAGTGACTGAAAATGGAGTGAGGCAGGGTTGTAGCTTATCCCCGATGTTATTCGATCTGTACATTAAGCAAGCAGTAAAAGGAACAAAACAAAAGTTTGAATTAGAAATTAAATTCCTGGGAATAAAACCTTGAGGTTTGTTGACGACATTGTAATTCTGTCGGAGACAGCAAATGACTTGGAAGAGCAGATGAACGGAATGAACAGTGACTTAAGAAGAGGATATGAGATGAACATCCACAAAAGCAATAAAGGGATAATGGAATGTAGTCGAATTAAATAAGGTGATGCTGAGGGAATCAGATTAGGAAACAAGACACTTTGAATAGTAGATGAGTTTTGCTATTTAGGAAGCAAAATAACTGATGATGTTCGAAGTAGGGAGGACATAAAATATAAAATGGCAATGGTAAGAAAAGAGTTTCTGAAGAACAGAAATTTATAAATAGATTTAAGTCTCAGGAAGTCCATTTTGAAAGTATGTGAATGGAGTGAAACATGGACCATGAACCGTTTAGACAAGAAGAGAATAGAAACTTTTGAAATGTTGTGCTACAGAAGAATGTTCAAAATTAGATGGGTAGATCACATAACTGATGAACAGGTACTAAATAGATCTGGGAACAGAAGAAATTTGTGGCACAACTTGAGTAGAAGAAGGGATCGGATGGTAGGACACATTCTGAGGCATCAAGGGGTCACCAGTTTGTACTGGAGGGAAGTGTGGGGGACAAAAACCGTAGAGGGAGGCTAAGAGGTGAATAAAATAGAGTATTTTCTTTCTCACAGCCAGTTTCAACAGGAAGCATGTGCATCATTCTTCAAAAAAATATATAGCCGATTTTCGTCTGAAATTTTAATTGTCTAACCTTTAAAATTTGGAGTAAATCGGTCAAGAACTTTTTCTGATTTTTGAGAACAAAGTTTCACAATTTACTTTCTTCTATTTAAAAAATGTATGTCTAATATTTGTGCAAAATTTTATTAGAGTACCTTACAAAAATCCTAAAGAAATCAGTGAAATACTTTTTGAGACATTTTAGTAACCGTTTCCCGTTTATATGTTACGTATACACTACCAAGCATTACTACCTTTCATAGGAGAGTCATTGCTAAAACCAAAAATTTGCTGTTAATTATTCCATGTTAGCCACATACTGACTAAAGTAAAATAAGGCAAAATACATAAAACAGTTACTGCTTTACGAATTACATTGTTAGTGTAACCTTTGGTACCAAACCCTCAGTAATGCATTGAATAAACATTGCACAGCACCACTTTGTACATCATCAGACGCAATCTTAATTCATGGCTTGAAGGCCGCACTCAAAGTTCAATTTTATTTATAGCATTGCATAGGATCACATTACAAAAGCATGTAATAATGAAGAGCATATTTTAGGTTTTAACATTGACCCACTGTATCCAAGGTAGTAGTGCTTGGTATATTCCCTGCTACTAAAATGTTGGGTATGCAGGAGGGCGCGCTATGTCGTCGCCTCCTGGCTTTTTGTGTTCCATTTGAACGTTAAGGTACTTTGTCAAAAACAATTGTAAACATTTCCTGTTATGTAAAACTGATGTTTTAATTTGGAAACCACGTTATGTTGTAAAACGGAAGGGTCACCATTTTCTATAACGCAAATTTCATACTTCTTTTCTTTCAAAATCTTCTCAATAGAAAGACAATGGTTGTGGCAGCACCGTAGAAAACGAATAGGTAGCCGCATGCGCATGCTCGTATGTATGAGGGCGACACCTACAAAGGTGCCCTGTTGACTACTGTATGTAATATTTGCCAGTTTTCTTGTGCCAGCCAGTAGTAACGGACGCATAGGCGAAGACCAGTGACAGTACTTATTGCCCACTGTATACTTTGCTGTGCCTTTTCACACCGTATTGCATGAATAATTACGGTTAATAGCAAGGTTCATTTAAACATATAAGTACCTATAATATGGACATACATACTGTTTGCACACATTATTATCTACATCTACATCTACATCCATACTCCGCAAGCCACCTGACGGTGTGTGGCGGAGGGTACCCTGAGTACCTCTATCGGTTCTCCCTTCTATTCCAGTCTCGTATTGTTCCTGGTAAGAAGGATTGTCGGTATGCCTCTGTGTGGGCTCTAATCTCTCTGATTTTATCCTCATGATCTCTTCGCGAGATATACGTAGGAGGGAGCAATATACTGCTGGACTCTTCGGTGAAGGTATGTTCTCGAAACTTTAACAAAACCCCGTACCGAGCTACTGAGCGTCTCTCCTGCAGAGTCTTCCACTGGAGTTTATCTATCATCTCCGTAACGCTTTCGTCATTACTAAATGATCCTGTAACGAAGCGCGCTGCTCTCCGTTGGATCTTCTCCATCTCTTCTATCAACCCTATCTGGTACGGATCCCACATCGCTGAGCAGTATTCAAGCAGTGGGCGAACAAGCGTACTGTAACCTACTTCCTTTGTTTTCGGATTGCATTTCCTTAGGATTCTTCCGATGAATCTCAGTCTGGCATCTGCTTTACCGACGATCAACTTTATGTGATCATTCCATTTTAAATCACTCCTAATGCGTACTCCCAAATAATTTATGGAATTAACTGCTTCCAGTTGCTGAACTGCTATTTTGTAGCTAAATGATAAGGGATCTATCTTTTTATGTATTCGTAGCACATTACGCTTGTCTATATTGAGATTCAATTGCCATTCCCTGCACCATGCGTCAATTCGCTGCAGATCCTCCTGCATTTCAGTACAATTTTCCATTGTTACAACCTCTCGATACACCACAGCATCATCTTTAAAAAGCCTCAGTGAACTTCCGATGTCATCCACAAGGTCATTTATGTATATTGTGAACAGCAACGGTCCCATGACTCTCCCCTGTGGCACACCTGAAATCACTTTTACTTCGGAAGACTTCTCTCCATTAAGAATGACATGCTGCGTTCTGTTATCTAGGAACTCCTCAATCCAATCACACAATTGGTCTGATAGTCCATATGCTCTTACTTTGTTCATTAAACGACTGTGGGGAACTGTATCGAACGCCTTGCGGAAGTCAAGAAACACGGCATCTACCTGGGAACCCGTGTCTATGGCCCTCTGAGTCTCGTGGACGAACAGCGCGAGCTGGGTTTCACACGACCGTCTTTTTCGAAACCCATGCTGATTCCTACAGAGTATATTTCTAGTCTCCAGGAAAGTCATTATACTCGAACATAATACGTGTTCAAAAATTCTTAGGTATGTGGTTTCAAAACGGGTGTATCAGGCCGAAACCGGTAACTACTACGATTGAATATTATATCAATGCAACTGAGACGGACGAAAAGAAATATATCCAGTTTCCTCATAAGTATTCATATTCGTTACATTATCACAAATGATACCTGCGAAGATTTAGTAATCAGCTAACATCAGAGTGTACAAGAGAGAACTAATGGGCTAATATACACGCGTCTTCACAGATGTCACATAGTTTTGTGTCAATAGTAACGTCAAACACATCCTCACACTGTAATAAATAAACAGTTTTGCAAAAAATGTTGCGCCTTGTTTGGATTTAGCTTTCTTTGTACAGACAGGTTGTTAGAGCTGTAACAGCAACGAAATTTTCGAAACATTATATGAGGAAATTAATGCAAAACTGTCCCATAAACAGCTGTAATAAAACCGCCGATAATTTAACTTGATATGGCATTCCGATCCTGTGGATTATGAATTAAGCGATTTATTTCTCCTCTGCCACTAACGGAATAAAACGGAATAGGAATATATTGAGTCCGCATCTCGTGGTCGTGCGGTAGCGTTCTCGCTTCCCACGCCCGGGTTCCCGGGTTCGATTCCCGGCGGGTCAAGGATTTTCTCTGCCTCGTGATGACTGAGTGTTGTGTGCTGTCCTTAGGTTAGTTAGGTTTAAGTAGTTCTAAGTTCTAGGGGACTGATGACCATAGATGTTAAGTCCCATAGTGCTCAGAGCCATTTGAACCAGGAATATATTGATGTTTAAAAACAAGGATAATAAAAATACTAAAAAGATTTACACTGAAAATATTTATGTTAATGTCGCTTAGTTGCTGTGTAAGTTACTAGGTTCAGGGTTGTAGTTATGTTCGATCTCGATTTACTCTGAGACTTAACGCGACTCTCACCTCTCACAATACTTTGTATGTGCGATAGTCGTTAATTTCTACGTGCCTTAATAACTTCCTGGGGGTGTGAACTCACATTTCTGGTGAAAGCGAGAGAATATCCCCTCCAAAACAATTGTTCCCATCACAGCAGTCTGATGCTGCTCAAACCCTTGGCTTGGAAATTCTTTTACTTATTTTTCTCTTAGCTCCTAACCACTCTGCACAAGCAAAACTAGTGAGATTAATGACACCAAATCACACTTTTCCACTTCCACAGCGATATTCTGATCTGAGTAGTGTCAGAAAAGGTTTTACTACGTGTTAACGAAACAAAATAATTTTATATCACATCAACAGAGCAGATCTCTTTTATTTGGTGTGTAGCTGGTATATGTGATTACAGCAGCTACATGTGACAGGGTAAAGTATTTTGTCGTTCGAAATATCCGTTCTTGCACAAAATGGTGCTACAGTTCCTTGCGTAGTTCTTTGCAATGCTAATATTCTAGTCGTTCATGGTAGACCTCATGTTTATGTAAATACCTTGACGATGGAGAGGAAAGACATCAAATCAGTACCGACAGTCATGTCCCTATTGCTACAATTTATTTGCAGAAGCCACTGTTCTGGTGCTGTTCATTAGAATTTAGAGATGAAATCGTCCAGAGGTGGTTCTTCTCGTATAGCTAATATCCTCATCCACTGTCCTCACAATGATAATTCATTTCATGTGGGAGCCATTCTAAACACACTGCTCTGGAGGGGACAGTTTCAATCTCCATATAACCACAAGGATTTATATTATTCTGTTATTTTCGTAAATTGCACAGTTAAGTGGCGGCAAGTCTCTTTCAAGATGATCACGTCTGACGCTTTCTTCGTTCTTCTCAAACTAAATCAATACTCAATTTTTAATCCAAGTATTACGATTGCGTGGATCTACAACAGATAGAGAAATTCAGTACATGTTACTACTTCAGAAAAGTAACTGGTCCGCTACCCCTGCTCAAGCTGATTCACATACACTCCTTGAAATGGAAAAAAGAACACATTGACACCGGTGTGTCAGACCCACCATACTTGCTCCGGACACTGCGAGAGGGCTGTACAAGCAATGATCACACGCACGGCACAGCGGACACACCAGGAACCGCGGTGTTGGCCGTCGAATGGCGCTAGCTGCGCAGCATTTGTGCACCGCCGCCGTCAGTGTCAGCCAGTTTGCCGTGGCATACGGAGCTCCATCGCAGTCTTTAACACTGGTAGCATGCCGCGACAGCGTGGACGTGAACCGTATGTGCAGTTGACGGACTTCGAGCGAGGGCGTATAGTGGGCATGCGGGAGGCCGGGTGGACGTACCGCCGAATTGCTCAACACGTGGGGCGTGAGGTCTCCACAGTACATCGATGTTGTCGCCAGTGGTCGGCGGAAGGTGCACGTGCCCGTCGACCTGGGACCGGACCGCAGCGACGCACGGATGCACGCCAAGACCGTAGGATCCTACGCAGTGCCGTAGGGGACCGCACCGCCACTTCCCAGCAAATTAGGGACACTGTTGCTCCTGGGGTATCGGCGAGGACCATTCGCAACCGTCTCCATGAAGCTGGGCTACGGTCCCGCACACCGTTAGGCCGTCTTCCGCTCACGCCCCAACATCGTGCAGCCCGCCTCCAGTGGTGTCGCGACAGGCGTGAATGGAGGGACGAATGGAAACGTGTCGTCTTCAGCGATGAGAGTCGTTTCTGCCTTGGCGCCAATGATGGTCGTATGCGTGTTTGGCGCCGTGCAGGTGAGCGCCACAATCAGGACTGCATACGACCGAGGCACACAGGGCCAACACCCGGCATCATGGTGTGGGGAGCGATCTCCTACACTGGCCGTACACCACTGGTGATCGTCGAGGGGACACTGAATAGTGCACGGTACATCCAAACCGTCATCGAACCCATCGTTCTACCATTCCTAGACCGGCAAGGGAACTTGCTGTTCCAACAGGACAATGCACGTATCCCGTGCCACCCAACGTGCTCTAGAAGGTGTAAGTCAACTACCCTGGCCAGCAAGATCTCCGGATCTGTCCCCCATTGAGCATGTTTGGGACTGGATGAAGCGTCGTCTCACGCGGTCTGCACGTCCAGCACGAACGCTGGTCCAACTGAGGCGCCAGGTGGAAATGGCATGGCACGCCGTTCCACAGGACTACATCCAGCATCTCTACGATCGTCTCCATGGGAGAATAGCAGCCTGCATTGCTGCGAAAGGTGGATATACACTGTACTAGTGCCGACATTGTGCATGCTCTGTTGCCTGTGTCTATGTGCCTGTGGTTCTGTCAGTGTGATCATGTGATGTATCTGACCCCAGGAATGTGTCAATAAAGTTTCCCCTTCCTGGGACAATGAATTCACGGTGTTCTTATTTCAATTTCCAGGAGTGTATATCCTAGTGTTGCTGTCACTCTTGTTTTCTCCATATTGATTTCACGTCGACAGCGTTCTTCTGAACCGTATACAAGAAAAACATTTGGTTCCCCCCTTCCCCTCTTCCCACCACACGACTCTATCAGTCTGTAATGGTGTACTGAACATAGGAATTGAAATTAACGAAAATAGACCGGAACATTGCTCTCAGCTGATTGGACTTGAATGGGATATCGACAACTGTTATCGATTAATGATATTTCCCAGAGATGGCATTTTCGTTCTTTTTTTTTTCTTTTTTCATCGACGATGGGGGATTCTATCGTATCGTTTTCAGTCCATGTTCTCTAGCCAGTGAACCAATCTTCTAGGGTCATAGCATACACATAGATACATAGATAAACGAAATCAGAGCATGTAGTTGATTAATATCGATAGTCAAGCGGAATAATTTTCTCCATCAGACGCTCTATGAACCTGCAAAAATTACCACATAAAACTAAGGTAACTGAGTTCAGATATTTTTTAAATTCACTTCGTATTACCTGTCTTCTTCTTATCTTCTGTTGGTTTGTGATGATGCCAGTTTCCGCATGAAGTTCCGATCTCTGGGTCAGAATCCCTAAAAATGTATTACACCTTTCAAAGCTGTCAATTCTTGAACCGCAAGCAGCCATCGACAGCGTTTTAGCGCATCACTAGATGAGGGGAATGTGAAGGGCTGACGCTGTTGGTTGAGTTCAAACACAGCGCCAGTGAAGCGAAAATGGAAGCATCAAAGGCGTAGTTGCGAGAAGTATTTCATTTAAGCTGCAGTCAGGCCAGGCATTATGAGCAAGCCATCTCCCTCATAGAAACCATTCTTCCCTTCTTCTGCTTTGGAGTTTCCGTTTGCTACCCTCGCTGGAAAACTGTCGGTATTTCACGAACAGTTTAAGAGATTTTGGAGGGGGGGCATCTTATTGCTTCCACATGCAGATTAAATTTTATAAACCGAATGATGAAACATATGAGCTTCAGTAGTTGTCTACACTACTAGAAGATTCTATAGCTATAGAGTCAGAATATCAGTTGGTGTTTTACGGCTAAAAAGAAATTTCATACCGAATATGAATAAGTGGGTTACATAAAAGACTTCTAAATGTTATTTTATTATTTGTGACAACACAGAAGAAGAAAACAGTTGCTCTTTACTATTCTCAGCAACATAAGGAGAACAACACGGTGACGCGGCACAAGTGGAAAAAGATCAAATGCTATCTACACTGATAATAGACAATATAAATCCGTACGAAAAGGCCTCTGAAGGTCCAACGGTACCGGCCGACAGCCTTGGTCGTCCTCAGCTCAAAGACTTCGTCGGAAACAGAGAGTATTAGCGGAAGGGTAAATCGAGCAGTGAGGCGTAGTAGTAAAGGCATTCGGCAGAATCATGGTTCATTTTGACTTCCGACCAGTGTTATATGAGTAGTAAGGGCATTCAGCAGGAACAGAGTTCAATTTGACATCCGAACAGTGTTATTTGGATGCTCCGTGGTATCCTGATGCAACGTAAGACACGTGACTCAGTTCTAAAAATAATTTGTAGCCATTTATTGATCTTCTAGCAGCTTTACCACATGATTCGGTAGTATAAAATTTAGTAAGCGAATTAATATCATGGTCCAGCGTCCTTGAGCTAACTTCGTTACTTCTTCCTTAAGGTAGTAGTCACAGGTTAGATTTTAAAATATTTGTATAGCAATTATTTTAATACCATTACGTAAGTGAAATTTGGTAAAAATTACAAATATATGGGCTAGAATTACAAAGCTGAGTGACCGTCGGTTATCGACTACAGATTATTAATGCTTCACTAGAAGGGCCAATCAGTTTTCTTAATCATTCTTTTGTCCAGTGCATGCTGTGGAGCATTTTCTACCCCGAAAGACTAACTTCTTACATCTAGGAGCTATGATTTCGGACTCTGTTAATTAATAAGATTTAACACGGTTAAAAATGGTTAAATGGTTCTGAGCACTATGGGACTTAACATCTATGGTCATCAGTCCCCTAGAACTTAGAACTACTTAAACCTAACTAACCTAAGGACATCACACAACACCCAGCCATCACGAGGCAGAGAAAACCCCTGACCCCGCCGGGAATCGAACCCGGGAACCCTGGCGTGGGAAGCGAGAACGCTACCGCACGACCACGAGATGCGGGCAGATTTAACACGCTACTACCTCTTAATATAACAGTGTCGTCGTAGACTGAATTAGACGATTCCCTCGGAATGAATGAGAGTACACCTCTCCTTCAGCAAATCCTTCCAGTTGTTACTCATCATTGTGATCTTCTGATATACGAGTTACAGACGTATAGTGAATTTATTTCCGTTTGCCCCAAATCAGTGTACATACTAAAGACGTGTTTTGATTAAAAATAAAGCAAATCAGCCGATTTAATCCGCGTGCTGAACTGCCGACCGTTTGTCCGGTATTTCTAAGAGAACTACTGGACTTCGAAATACCGGACAAACGGTCGGCAGTTCACCCCTGCGGATTAAATCAGCTGCTTTGCTTTATTTTTAATCAAAAAACATCTTTAGTTACCCCGCTGATTTAGGGAAAACGGAAATAAATTCACTATACGTCTGTAACTCGTGTATCAAAAGATCACAATGATGAGTAATAACGGGAAGGATTGGCTGAAGGAGAACTACTCAGGCGGTTCTCCACTCTCTTTCAGGGAAATTCTGGTCTGGTCCCCAATCTCCACTTCAGAAAATATGATACAAAAGCAGTTAAAATTCGATCTCACAGAGAACAAAGTTTACTTGATTCTTAGACACGCGGTGCACATGGTTTCCTCCGCAGATTTACTAACAACTGTGGTGATTGACATCCGACCACAAATTTAAAATTAAAATAAATTTGCCAATTCGGGAAAAAAGTGAACCAGTGCGTCTTGGATACGTTAGGAAAGAGAAAGATTCAATTTCTCAGTAAAATTATTTTCTACTCACAATTACTTCGATTTTTCGTTCGAGATGGTTAATAAATCTGATACCGGATATGAGAAAAAAAACACTAAGTTGTTACTACAAGCTGGTATTCTCGCCAAATATGTTCAGATAGTCGCCAACAAAGTAACACCAATCAGCTTCCACATCCATAACATTCTTTCTTTACAAAAACAAAAAAGAAAAAAAAAACACCGTCCGTACACGCCTTGAAGGCCCAATGGCACCGACCGGCCACTTTGTCATCCTCAGTTTGTAGGTGTCATCGGATGCGGTCATGGTTGGGCTCCCTTTTTACAAAAGCAATCACCCCTAGACATACATCATCAGCAATATGGGTAAATTACATCTTTCCCACGTTCCAGTTACATAATGTTGTACACAACATAATGCTGAATTTTTTCGTATGTCCCACATACACACCCTCACTCATTTTCATTTATTCACACAACATCACAATAAACAGATAGTAATTTTTTTCTGAATTTTTATACTACGAAATGAAGAATAATTAAAGTTTTGAAAATAAAAATCCATATTTATTGATTTGATATATTGAGAAATCTGTGAATGATTTCAAATTCTAACAAAAGACAAACAGTAATCGTTCCTAACTGACTTTTTCACCCTGAGTGTCGGTTTGGTGGATTTTAGGTGATTTTCTGAATCTCCGAAACTATTATATGTACAGCTTTGAGATTTAGAGGACATCTTCTCCTGCAAAACAAAAAGTGGTATACTAAGTTTGAAAATAATCGGTTAATGTTTAATATGTTTTATTTAGATTCGTAAGGGGTATGAATATATGGTCGTTCTAAGTGACACAGAAACCTGTTGTCACACTGGCTAGTAGCGACATATGTACTATGAGTCATGGCTAAGACACAGGTTTGCAGCCTCCTGTACGTTCACTGGGCTCCACGTCTAGGTATCTTACTGCAATAATGTTTTGAACATTCGTCACAAGACGAATGTTGAAAATTAGATGGGCTGATAAGGTAAGGAATGAGGAAGTTCTGTGGAGAATAGGAGAGGAAAAGCAAATGTGGAAACACGGCAACTAGAAGGGACCGGATGATAGGACATCTATTAAGACATCAGGGAATGACTTCCATTTTACTAGTGGTACTAGAGGGAGCTGTAAACGGCAAAAACTGCAGAGGAAGACAGAGATTGAAATACATTCAGCAAATAATTGAGGAAGTAGAATGCAAGCGCTACTTTGAGATGAAGAAGTTTGTACAGGAGGGGAATAACATCATCCCCTAGGTGACAACGCGAACGTGAGTGAGTGTTGAGTGATCGTGGCAGACGGTCACTGAAGAGGAGAGTGATGGAAAATAATAGGATGACAACTGCAAATGTCTCTGCAGAACCTAGAACTTAGTGTGTGTCTATAGCTGTGGAAGAAAGCCATTTGGTCGGATGTGTCTCGTTTTACACTGTTTCCAATTTCTGGGCGAATTCATATTCCAAGAGTGAAACACGGCGGGGGTTCGATGATGATTCAGGCAGTAATACCATGGTGCTCCACTTGTCCCATGGTTACTCTGCAGGTCGCATTACTGCCAAGGAGTATGCGATCATTTTGGCTGTTCAGGCCAATCCCATGTAAAATTTTTATTCCCCAGTGGCAGTGTCGTGTTCCATGACGATAAGGCTCCTGTTCACACAGTTGTATTGTCCTGGACTCGTTTTGTGAGCATCAGGATATATTTTCGCATCTACTCTGGGCTCCACAGCCACAAGATCTTAATATTATTGAGCCTTTGTGGTCTGCTTTGGAGAGAAGGGTGCGTGCGTTTTTCTATCCACCTCCATCACCGTTATCTGAACTTACCACTCTTTTGCAGGAAGAATAGTATGAGTTCATTGAAAACCATCCACGACCTGTATTTATCGTTTCCGAGACAAATGGAAGCCGTTTTGAGTTATAATGGTTTTCCTGCTCCTTCTTATCCATGAAATTATGTTGTTGTTTTCGTGTTTCCGTAATTTTGTTCACCCTCTGTAAAAGAAGGGGCAACATCTGGTAACCCAAAATGTTGAAACAAACATTTTAGTTCACGATAACGAGAACAACTGGTCCCAAGCCATGCTACGAATAAAAGAATCACAGAATCAACTAAGGCCTGAACTACAGCCTGCATACGCTGAGACTGAAGCGCATCATTGAACCGACATGTAGACGATGTCTTGCATCGTTTAAAGGGAGGTATAACTGTAAATCGTCGGACTGTGCTACGTGATACTACTCAACTACTGTCCATTTTTTGTGTTGTTTGGACTATTGAAGATATGTAAACCTATGCCTCGCTGTGAACAATGGCCTGTTGTGAGGTACTAGTCTCCAAATGGCAGTTGTACGCATAAACATATTCCGAGACACAGTCTCTCTCCATCAGATGTGCAAAATCATTACCCCCAATGGAGTGACTTGGCGCCAAAAATTACAGACTCCCATGGAACGTTCTCTGATGTCACCGTCTGATTTTAAGTAACGACACTAATCTTTAACACGGGCGTGGGAAACGGAAGAGCTCTAAAAAAATACACCAGCTGTGCAGGCAGCACAGTGTCGCGCACCCAGCTGCTCAGGTTATATCAGTCTCCGAGCGGAAACGTTTTTCATGCCGAGCAGATACTGTTCTCTCAAAACAAGGTCACCTGAAAGCAGGCCCGCAAATAAAAATTAATTAAAAATTAAAAATTTTCACCTAGAGCAGTTCACTTGATTTCCAACGAACTAGTAACGTTACAACTGTGCTGATGAAACGTATTGTCTATCCGTAACACCTAATTTGAAGCACATATATTCTCATACTGTTGGTAGGTTATGGTATACAAAGCATCTACCTGCGTTTCGTGCTAAGAACACTCGACAATACGCTTCCGATTCAAGTATCTGTTGCAGATGTTTGTGGCCTATGATACAAATATTTAATTTTATAACTCATACGAGGGCAGTTCAATAAGTAATGCAACACATTTTTTTCTCTCGGCCAATTTTGGTTGAAAAAACCGGAAATTTCTTGTGGAATATTTTCAAACATTCCCGCTTCGTCTCGTATAGTTTCATTGACTTCCGACAGGTGGCAGCGCTGTACGGAGCTGTTGAAATGGCGTCTGTAACGGATGTGCGTTGCAAACAACGGGCAGTGATCGAGTTTCTTTTGGCGGAAAACCAGGGCATCTCAGATATTCATAGGCGCTTGCAGAATGTCTACGGTGATTTGGCAGTGGACAAAGGCACGGTAAGTCGTTGGGCAAAGCGTGTGTCATCATCGCCGCAAGGTCAAGCAAGACTGTCTGATCTCCCGCGTGCGGGCCGGCCGTGCACAGCTGTGACTCCTGCAATGGTGGAGCGTGCGAACACACTCGTTCGAGATGATCGACGGATCACCATCAAAATTGTTCACCAGTTGGGATATTCAAAGGTTTGTTCCCGCTGGGTCCCTCGTTGTCTAACCAAACACCATAAAGAGCAAAGGAGAACCATCTGTGCGGAATTGCTTGCTCGTCATGTGGCTGAGGGTGACAATTTCTTGTCAAAGATTGTTACAGGCGATGAAACATGGGTTCATCACTTCGAACCTGAAACAAAACGGCAATCAATGGAGTGGCGCCACACCCACTCCCCTACCAAGAAAAAGTTTAAAGCCATACCCTCAGCCGGTAAAGTCATGGTTACAGTCTTCTGGGACGCTGAAGGGGTTATTCTGTTCGATGTCCTTCCCCATGGTCAAACGATCAACTCTGAAGTGTATTGTGCTACTCTTCAGAAATTGAAGAAACGACTTCAGCGTGTTCGTAGGCACAAAAATCAGAACGAACTTCTCCTTCTTCATGACAATGCAAGACCTCACACAAGTCTTCGCACCCGAGAGGAGCTCACAAAACTTCAGTGGACTGTTCTTCCTCATGCACCCTACAGCCCCGATCTCGCACCGTCGGATTTCCATATGTTTGGCCCAATGAAGGACGCAATCCGTGGGACGTACTACGCGGATGATGAAGAAGTTATTGATGCAGTACGACGTTGGCTCCGACATCGACCAGTGGAATGGTACCGTGCAGGCATACAGGCCCTCATTTCAAGGTGGCGTAAGGCCGTAGCATTGAATGGAGATTACGTTGAAAAATAGTGTTGTGTATCTAAAAGATTGGGGAATAACCTGGTGTATTTCAATGCTGAATAAAACAACCACTGTTTCAGAAAAAAATTGTGTTGCATTACTTATTGAACTGCCCTCGTAAAACAGTATGAAATCACATACAGTAAATAAGGAGCCTGTAATACTGTTTCCTTATTTTCGATACTACTAAGACACATTCTACAGTATTCGTCAGAATTACACATTATTAGACGTGTTTAATTATTAAATATTCCGAGATATACCACAGTATATGTTAGTACTCATGGTATACGGTTTTAGATATCACAGAAAGGCATCGAAAAGCAATCACGTAAACACAAAGAAGTCCGTTAGCCCACCAGTACGAAACTGAGTTATACTTCGAAATTTAGTATCACATAACATAAATCTGGTACCAAGTAAACTAACATTTCACGAAAGGACAGACGTAATCTCGTTAATCCATTATGGTTGTTGCTGTTTGTCTTATAAGGCAGTTCATTAAAAGTTTCTATATTTGCGTAGTTGAGGTACACATCTAATCGAGAACAAAGAAAATTAAACAAACATGAAGGAAAGTAACATGTGTATATATCAAGAGCATAACGTTAGAAAAACATCCAGGTATTAAACAGTCTCTTGCTCCAACCGGGAACCTCAAGCGTTTGAGTGAAACACCATCGTCGCGGTTCTAGGCACGCAGTCCGGAAACGTGCGACTGCTACGGTCGCAGGTTCGAATCCTGCCTCGGGCATGGATGTGTGTGATGTCCTTAGGTTAGTTAGGTTTAAGTAGTTCTAAGTTCTAGGGGACTGATGACCACAGCAGTTGACTCCCATAGTGCTCAGAGCCATTTGAACCATTTGAAACACCATCCGTGGTCATCGGAATGAAGGAAGAAGGCAGACAGGACATAAAATCCGGTCGGCACTGACGTTACTGACGAAGGAGCACAAGCGTTGATAGAAGGATAATATGCTGTGTCCTTTGGAACGCCGGTCCGGCATCTGAGTCTAGCTACTGCCGGAAGTTACCCCAGTATCTAAACTACTGACTGTGTACGGTCTGCCTGTTGGGGCTCGCCATCACACAGTTAAAAATTTAAACTAAGACAACACAAAGGTTGATAAATTTTGAAATCTGCCTCACACGCTCCAATATATATATATAAACCTCCCACAAAATGAAGGGAACCAAACCCCTCCCTGTTAATGACACTGTACGAATTGGAGTGTTTTAATGACAGGGGTTCTCATATGTTTTCGTTCTAGCCCCCTTTCTGAAATATAAATTATTTTTCGGACCCCTCCCCATTTTTCTTCCCTTCTTGAACACTTCTCATACTCGATACGGTAATGGTCCATGATTTCTATGTACTTCTATGTACTTCAAATTTTCACAAATGTCAGTTACCACAATAATAACAAGAACAAAAATAATTTAAGGTGTCCATAGAGTATATAAGATTTAATTTTCTTTATTTATAATACATCTGTATTATTCAAAAGTGGTGAAACTCAACAATCACAACTAGTTTATAGAGAACCATTGCTGCGTGTGCTGTTACTGAAGCTAAGGAAATATGTCTATTTTTTTTCTTTTTTACGAATTAGTTCAAAAATTAGTTGGTTAAAGCAATTTTTCTTACACAATGACGCAAAAAAACTGCAGCACCAATAAACTGTTGTCCAACATAAACGAAAGTTGGTTGGTGTTTTTCTACATCTGAAAGAAGATGTCTATTCAAATTTCATGCCGGTTGCAAGAGTGACGCTAGTAGCGCCACTACAAGTATGAAAGTCATGTTTGGTTTAAATACACGTTTTAGTGGTCGTAAGCGTTAATTACCTTTGAAATTGGACGTGGTGAGTTGATGTTAGACAAGAATGCCTTTAAGGCGACAAAGCCGCCGGTATCAGCGGGTCATCGAATATGAAGGAGATCGTGTAATAGTGATACGAGAAGCTGGATGTTCCTCATGCGATATTGTCGAAAGACTTGGCAGGAACGTAATCACTGTACATGGTTGCTGGCTGCGGTGGTCACGAGAATGCACACTCCCAAGAAGACCGGGCTTCAGATGGCCACGTGGTACTATCAAGGGGGAAGACTGTCGAGTTATAGCGTATAGCTCTGGCGCATCGTACTGCACCAGTGACACAACGAGCTGTTACAAATCAGTTACTTAAAGGGCAGCTTGGAGCCTCCCACCCTGTAACGTGCGTTCCACAGACCCCAAACCACCGCCATTCGGGACTTCAGAGGAGTCAAGCGAGAGCTCTTTGGAGGGCAGAGTGGAGGCCTGTTGTGTTTTTTGATGAAAGCTGGTTCTGTCTCGGTGCCTGTGATGATCGTGTGTTGCTCAGAAGGAGGCCAGATGTCAGTCTGCAACCAACCTGTATTGCACACACACCTGTGGCTCTCGTCAGACGTGCTACTTCGTGTAACAGCAGGAAGATTCTTGTAGTTATCCCACGCATCCTGGCAGTAAAATTTTACGTCAGTTGAGTGAATCGACCTGATCTGCTGCTATTTGTGGACAGCATACCAGAGGGTGTTTTCCAACAGGATAACGTTCGCCACATACCGCTGTTGTAACCCAACAGGTTCTACAGAGTGTCGACATGTCGCCTCGGTCTGCTTGATCACGAGATCTGCCTCTAATCGTGCACATATGGAACATCATGGGACAACAACTCCTGCGTCATCCACAGACAGCTTTAGCCGTTCATGTATTGACCGACGAAGTGCAACAGGCATGCAACTCCATCCCACAAACTAGCATCCGGCAAGTAAACAACACAATGCATGTACGTTTGCATGGTTGCATTCAACATTCTGACAGCAACATTGGTTGTTAATGTATTATCACGCCCAAAGGTATCCGAACGATCGGATTTGCGTTTCGCCTGATTTTTATGCAACCCAAATAACGTAATTGTCTCTGAGGTCCCCTGTTCTCTTTTCGTTACAGTCGTCTTACTACACAAAGTGGTTACTATAAGAGGCCACAGGAGATAACTTCTCTGTATGGCTGTCAATCCAGATTCAAATTAATACCACGATAATACAAATGTCAGAAAACACGTTATCAGAGATGACAGACATTACACTTGTAAACTCAAATTTATTACAGTGAATGACATGTCATAAAGCAAATTTCAGCTTGAAATTACAGTACGACATTTGGTACTGCACAAGGACTCGCGATTCCATTCCACCAGCTACTGTTCCTGTTAGCTAACCACGAAAACCGTTAAACATGGTTTTAATCACAAGTAACAAAGTTTGTGTATGTTTAAACTTGAAATGACATGCCATGAAGTTTTCTGTTGGATGCGGATTCGAACCCACCATGTAACAGGATTGTTAACTATGAACAGTCAAATGTTAGAATCAGAAATCATTCACCAATAGAGAGATGAATGAAGTGATATGACGAGACGAAAAAGTTTTGTCTTACCGGGATTCGAATCCAGCACCTATCATCGTTGCCTTCTAGTCACGAATAGACGTTAAAAATCGGTTTATTTCACCAGTAGCGAGATGTGGATATCTCTGAACTGGAAATAATGTGACGTTCTGTTCTGTGCTGACTGTTAGTCGAACCCTGAACATCATCGTTGTTGACTACATGCAGAGACTCGTTAACTGTCGGATTCTTTTTCACCATTAAGTAGGAGTGGCACATTTGAACCTGAGATAATGTGATGAAAAGTTGTATGTCTGACTAGAAGTCGAAACCGGCAACAGTTGTTACTGTTGAAAACCATGGAGAGTCGTTAAAAATCGTGATTATTTGTCACCTGTAGTTTGGTGTGCACATGATACAGCTTGACATTATGCAATGGGAACATTTGTGCCAGATACATAGCTAGAACCATTCCAACAAACGACCAACATGCACAGAGCATTGGCTGCTGAGTGTATCGTATAGAAGGACACTCCACACTTACACAGAATTCCAATTCGTTGGAGGTTGACTGCAACTTGTTCGAAATATTTATTTAATTGTTCGTCCACATCGATATTTATTAGCTGCCTTGCCTACCCCCTGCGTGTTTTTGACTTTTTATCTGAAATAGTTTATGAAATATCATCTTCCGCGGACCGAACAGTAAGCACCTTCAAATTTCTACAGTATCATACCATGGCTTTTAGATGTGTTAAAATATTCGGTGTCCTAAGGGTTCTATTCAAAATAGCAATGTATTGTCCCCATTTCTGGAGGACACAACAATCAAGTCCTCAAAGTATGACCACCACGGTGAACGAGACTCCAGGCAGCTACCAGTCCCTGTTTCGAACCTAGACATGTGCCTTTCGTGAAATCCCTGAGGACTTTAGACTCTTGGAGAAACAATGAAATGGTGGAACAACATCGTTTCAAACAGGCGAAAGGAGTGATCTGAGTTCAAATCCCAGTCCAGCACCAACATTTTCAACATCTGTAGTTCAAACAAAATAAGAAATAAGTGCCCCGTGACATTATGTGTCCATTGGCTGATTAAAAAAAAAAAACTCGCGTATAAGGAAGATATTTTCTGACAATCACAGCCTGGAGTCACTTCCACCTCAGTCATGACCAAGCCTACACCTACTCTCCTCCAGAAGGTAGCGAACGGGTATTAAGCTTAATGTGGATTCGGAACGACGGTGCAGCCCTGCATTTGGTCAACCGACGTTACAGTACGTGAAGAGCGTCTGTTTGTGCTTGTTGAAAATGACTGCCTGATCTGTGAATCGAACCCAGACCTTAGGGATACATAGCTAGAATCATTCCAACAGACGACGAACATACACAGAGCATTGGCTGCTGAGTGTATCGTATAAAAGGATGCTCCACACTATCACAGAATTCCAATTCGCTGGAGGTTGACTGTAACCTGTTCGAAATATTCATTTATTTTTTCGTCCACATCGGTATTTTATAGCTGCCTTGCCTACCCACTGCGTACTTTTGACTTGGTTTTGTAATCACTGAAACAAAATCACGTAACAGCCAGAAGCAAGAACTGGCAACACGATAGGATGTGGAATTTTATGCTGGAGTTCGGTGCTGATGTATATACGTATTTATGGTCTACTGATAAATGTGGCGCAGTACAGAAGCAAAAACCAGATATCGATCACACACTCAACTTTATGTTTTTAAACTGCATTTCGTCTCGTGTAAATTATTAGGTAATGGCGTAATGACATTTCCCTATGCAACATATTATGTAAAGTGTATTGATGTATTTAATCAACTAGGTCAAAATTTGCCTAAAAACAGGTGACGTGAGAGTACGGCTCGCTCTCTGTGGTTTTGGTACAAACTTAATTATGTTTATAGATAATAATAATAATAGCTTGTGGCTCAGTGCCCAGGTGCAAGTCTTTCTTTGGACGCAACTTCGGCTACTTTTGTGCCCCTAATCTACTCCAGTCGTCCAAGAGGGGAAAGGGGACCTTCAGTTTAACTTGGAATCCAAACCGTGTGTTGTTTCTGGCGACTCTTCACATCATTGAGACGATCATGTTTGGTTTGAGAGCGCTCAACTGCCGGCCGGTGTGGCCGTGCGGTTAAAGGCGCTTCAGTCTGGAACCGCGTGACCGCTACGGTCGCAGGTTCGAATCCTGCCTCGGGCATGGGTGTGTGTGATGTCCTTAGGTTAGTTAGGTTTAATTAGTTCTAAGTTCTAGGCGACTGATGACCACAGAAGTTAAGTCGCATAGTGCTCAGAGCCATTTAGAGCGCTCAACTGCGCGGTCATCAGCGCCCGTAGAATGTCCCCAAGTCTTACACAGTCCAAATTGTACTCAGTCCAATCTAGCCACCGTCACGAATGATGATGATAATGAAATGATGAGGACAACACAAACACCCAGTCCCCGGGCAGAGAATATCCCCAACCCAGACCGGTATTTCGCATCGTTGAGAGATGAAACCTAGGTTACAACGAATGAGTGTGTTTGCGACTATCAAATCATGTGACATGTACGGCTGTAGGCTATCTTTTGACTGCACTGACTTAGATGCTTTAACTTTTGCAGCACCAGGGGAACATAGGCTTTAGCATTTTACATAAATTCCAGTTCGATAACTCTAGCCATTCCTGGGAGAAGAGATTTTAACTGACGAGCAACAAATGGTAAAAAGAAACAATGATTTAATGAAATAATATAAGAAAAAGTTAAAAACAACAAAAGCATAGGCCTCGTGAGTCCTCAAAATGTAATGTTATACATCTAAAACAAAGATGATGTTTCGTGCTAAGATCTGCATCTGTTTCAACAATTGAGCCACTTGGCGGTCGCAACATACGAAAAACCACGAAGGAAACTACAACTAGTGTCTCTGCTGTTCGAGAATGGCGACTAGACTCTGGTGATTTCACAAAAGAATCCATCAAGGAACGTGGCTGGAAAGCAGTTGCTATCGCATTTCTTCTTCTGATCTAGCGCCCTCAAACGTTTCCCTTATCGAACAACCATCAAGTAAATCTCTTTGTGCACGAAAATGCTCTTTAAACTTGGACTGACGACATCTTTATCTCCAAATTAGAAGCTTTCTACATGCATCGAAACCAAAAATTTATTTATTTCAGTTATAGTCAATAAAACAACGATAAGAGCTCTAAAATATGCTTCGTTCTAATAGAAACGAACTAAAAATTACCAGGATACCATTATGATAAAAGCATAATTTACTAAAGAGTCTATTATCTGTAACACCAGCCGGCTCTAAATAAAATGTATTAGCGAGATATTAGGCACTTCCGAGGGCGATCTGATCTGTGTCTAGTGAAGTTTTGTGCCCAACCAAAGAAGCATTTCGGAATTACCACGAAGATGTACACTGATGAGCCTACTTACTGGTACACATACCTAATATCGTGTAGTGCCCCCGTGAGCACGCAGAAGTACCGCAAGATGACGCGGCATGGACTCTACTAACGTCTCAAGTAGTGCTGGAAGGAATTAACGCCATGAATCCTGCAGAGCTGTCCCAAAATCCGTAAGACTACGGGTGGGGGGGAGGGGGTAAAGATCTCTTCTGAACAGCATGTTGCAATAATAATCAAGTCTGGGGAGTTTGGTGGCCAGCGAAAGTGTTTCATCTCCGAAGAGTGAACGTGGAGTCACTCTGTAGCAATTCTGGAATTCGGAATCCACAATGGACATGATTGGATACTGGTATCAGATAGGATGCTTACGTACGTATACCTGTCAGAATCGTGTCAAGACGTCCCATATCACTCCAACTGCACACGCCCTACACCATTACAGAGCATCCACCAGGTTGAACAGTCCCCTGCTGACATGCAGGGTCCATGAATTCAGGAGGTCGTCACCATATCCGTTTTGAAACGAGACTCGGTCGACCAGGCAACATGTTTCCAGTGATCAACAGTCCAATGTCGATGTTGACGGTCCCAGGCGAGGCGTAATGCTTTGTGTCGTACAGTCATCAAGGGTACACGAGTGGGCCTTGGGATTCGGAAGTTCATATCGATGATGTTTTCTTGAATGGATGGAACGCTGACACTTGTTGATGGGTAAGCATTCAAATCTGCAGCAATTTGCGGAAGGGTTGCACTTCTGTTACGTTGAACGATTCTTTTCAGTCGTCGTTGGTCCCGTTCTTGTAGGATCTTTTTCCGGCCCCAGCGATGTCAGAGATTTGATGTTTTACCGGATTCCTGATATTCACCGTACACTCGTGAATTGGCCGTACGGAAAAATCCTCACTTCATCACTACGTCGGAGATGCTGTGTCGTATCGCTCGTGCGTCAATTATAACACCACGTTCAAACTCACTTAAATTTTGATAACCTGTCACTGCAGCAGCAGTAACCGATCTAACAACTGCCCCAGGCACCTGTTGTCATATACGACAGGCGTTGTCGACCGCAGCGCCGTCTTCTGCATGCTTACATACTCGTATCTCTAAACAAGTTTCTTTGGCACTTCAGTGTATAAACCTGTGAATCAGAGAAGACCCAAAAAGAAACAGAAATAACAAGTTATTCAGTATCACACATAATCTATTGAATTGTTTATTCACAAAAAAACTAAGAAGTGTGTCAACATAAACAAAATGATATAAGTTTTAAAATGGACGAAAGGACGCAGTTTCTTAAGTTTTTCACCTTTAGACTAAGGGTTTCTGAATCAAAATTTAGAAGCTGAAGTTAAGATTTCTTTAATGGTTTTCGGTCTGGAAGCTTATAGCTCGGTAAGAAAGGAAGTAAAAAAAAGACAAAATGTTTTCGTCTCCACCGAGATTAGAACCTATAGCAAATGCAGCGTTCCTTGTACCAAGCAGCCGCTCCATCACTTTTTATTTATTTCAAAATAATTATATTTTTCAAGTGACAATTTCTCAATGCTCTGAAACAAGTTAAATAACTGTCATTTTAATTAAAAATTTTAAATTATATTTAATTTTCATTTTTTTATTAGGGTCATAGTCAGCTACAGGCTGGAGGAGACAAACTGAGCAGGGGTCGAATCCGGAGGCCTGGCCATGATTACTCCCCGTCCCATCTCTGTGCTGCACCCTGAACCGTCCATTTTTACTTTATTTATTTATTTTTGGACATATATACACTGAAAAACAAACTAAAACTACTGCACCCATCCATAACCCTGGAAACCCCGCAAAATGATAAAAAGATGGCAGATGGGCTGAGTCCAAGTTATATGCGCGTTATGATTCGTTTGGAATCGGGCAGGACCCTGCCACTTCGGAAACACGATGACTTAGTGGGGGCGTGGTAAAAACGTTGTTAAGATAATTGGCAAAACACTTGAAATAACTGGAACAGCGTGCAACCTCCGCATGTGCAGCCTGCAAGTACCGCCAAAACTCAAGGTGCGACTGATGAGCGTCTCCATATAGATATGTTACGGTCCAGCCATTTATACAGAGAACCTCGTCAGACTTTGTGGCAGGAAAATATTCCACCGCTGGGGAAAGAAAGGCCTCAGGGCCAGTAACATGCGGTGGCACTCGTAGAAAACACGAGGCCATTTTTCGCCTCAACAACAACACAACTATAACGTCTACACAGTTGAATCGGTGATGATAATCGTCGACAGACGGCCAGTGCTATGGCATGGAGCCGCTGATTAGTTGGATATTGCCTACATGTCGCATAATACCAAGTCGACCTGATATGCCTCGGAAACAAACTGTGATGAATGGGCCACCAAATGACTGTCCACCTCAACAATGGGAGCTTGCATTCTACGACGTTACAGCCGAGACCACGCAGGGAAGACGCAGAAATCCTTTGCACACTGGCGGCGCGAGCGTAACTGAGTTCCACAACGAACGCCGCGATGTGCGCAAACGCGGGCATGCCGCTACCGACCGGGACCCACGGGGAGAGGGACACTGGCACAAGGTCGGCAAGTAAACGGTTCGTAATGGAAGCCTCGGCACTGTACTATTGTTTACACATCGTGGCCATGTAAAGTGCGGCCGCAAGATAGTATACGTTCGTAACACCGAGCCCTCCTGCATGTGGGGGGGGGGGGCGAGTAAGGGTCACAGCGCACTTTGAAGATGGACCCAGCCGTCAGAAAATATAGAATGCCACTTCAATACAACGTCCTATCGTAATCGGCATCGGTAGAACCCGTGCAGAATGAACCATTTTCGATGCCACATAGGCATTCAGGTAGGTAACACGCTGCAGACGATTGAGGTAGCGTGGGGACTTCGAGTGTTCTTCTTACGGGTGATTCTCAAAACTTAACAAAAGTTGACTGCCACTGTATGGGGCGTTGACGACGTAAAGATGAACCCAAGAAAGCGGAGACGTTGGATACATGGCAGGGGTGCCAGATCTTCCGGAAGAACCCCAATAACAATAGACAGAGCAGTGGATTTGCAGACATTCATCACACTTCCAGCAGCCATCACATGAGCCATAATGGTGTCGAGGATCTGTGTGACCTCCTCCCATGACTGAACCAGCAAAGGGAGCTCATCTGCGTATGCACGACATCACAAGGTTGAGAGAGGACAAGTCTCACCTATTTTTCGCATAAAGAAAATTATTAAAGCTTTCATAACAACCTGACGTACCTTGAGCGAGAGTCTAGAAAGTTAATGGCCTGAGCAGACGCTGATGGAGCCTGGTACGGTGCTAAAAGCATGAGGTATTTTTATGAGTTTTAGCTCGTAGAAATGGCATGTTGGGTGTTGAAAGCAATTGGCGGCGAACCCATCCCTTAGTAAATCTTGACAGACATGTCCACAGCCATACAGGGCAGACAGGGTAGCCCCTCGGCGAGACAGTAGAACAATGCTGCACTACCTGCCACAGCACCAGTGGAAGCCTTGGCTGGGGCGACAGTCTGAAGGAACGCTACACAGTGGAGTCATAAACCGGGCAATATGTGCAGAGCCACGTGTAATATAATTTCACCTGTTTTCGTTTTCGCCAATAGTGCAAATATGCCACCGGACCACTTCCCCCAGCCACCTCAGCCGTATATGAAAAACACGGTTCTGAGAAACGTTTGGAGATGGAATCTCTATTATACTTCATATCTAAGACTAATAAGCTCCAAGGCACAGGCGATTTGGATAAAGATCTTTGAGACTGTATCTGTTCCCTTGTTGCCCTGGGAAGAGAAATGCCTTCGAAAAAAATCATCTTCCCCCTCTGCGAAAACTTAAAAAAGCCAGTAATTGGCGGTTTCTTTCTTTTCCAGAGATTCACGTTTCTTAACTCTTGCCCTGGCTTGACATGAGTTTGTGCTATCGTGTGGGAGGGGAGATTTAGCTCCTCTAGAGCCCTGTGACTGGCTCAAGACCGTGTGAAGGTGGTGTCGTTTGTGCACTTTGCGGGAAAACGGATTTTTTTTTCTGGAGAGATGTGAAGCACTTAGGTGCGGGACTTTGGTCTGATAAGCACTGCTGGTCGAAGCTCCGGCATGTGTGGTTAGTACTTGGGACATGTCCTGCGACTGACTTCACTCGCGAGTAATTTAGATTGGGGAGCCTGTGGTGAAGTTCTTACTGTACCGACAGCCTACTAGTTTGCCGAGGGCACACTTATTCGTTTTCGGTTTACGAGTCTTGACGTTTGATATCAATGTGCGCTCTGTTGTATAAGGGAGCCAAGTTGGTCCTTGGTACGACCAGCGAATGGGTGTGTCACACACTGAAATACACAGTGATTTCAGGGCTCTGGTAGTGAGTAAATTGCGATCTGTCTGCCTGAGTGCTAGACTGTGAGGTTTTTGCAATTCTTTCGTGGCCGCGATCGATTCACAGGTGCCGCCGCCAAGTCTCACCTCCACCAAAAACATCTCGCCAGCTGCAAGTCACATCACCGAACGAAGCAAACAGGGTAACGTACTGCCGCTCCAGCATTGTCAGAGCCTACAGATCTCAATCACCACTTGCTCTCAGCGGCACCTATGTAGAGAAACTTCAGTAGATTTGATCAATCAAAGTCCGCTCAGCCTCAGATCAATTCAGATTGCGTTATCTACATTTTTAGGGCCAGATTACTTGACTCACTCCACTAGTTAAACTGTCTCTGCCACCCAGGATCCTTGTCCAGTGTAGTCTTAAATCACCTGTTAGTTGTTTACGGTATTCAATCAATAACTTGTTTAGCATAATTTATGTCTGTTTTTAGAAAAAATAGATGTTGTTAGAACACTAAAATTATGCCAACATTCTCAATCATTTAAATAGTCCCACCAGGGTTGCCTCTCAAGGTCTAAGTACATGGATAGGGACAGCCTTCGCGGATTACCGATGGATCGGTATCGAACGCCCACTGACAAGGACCAACGAACACTCGCTGCTAAAGAGCAGCCGAAGGACGCTGACGAAATGGCAGGGAAGCCAATCCATTGTAAGACAGTATATAGAAATACATGGCCCACCCTGTGAAATGCGCTGTCAAAATCTGCGGCTACTATTGCCGCACGAAGTCCGCACGCCTCTGCCAGCGCAATCACGTCACGACAGTCCCCAGTGGCTGTCTGGACGTTAAGTATGCCACCTGGTGTAGTTTTCTCGGTTGAGAAGACACGTGCTAAGAGGGGCATGCAGCGTGCCCCCAATTTTCGGGCAGTAATCTTGTAATCAGTTTTTAACAAGGTGATAGGGCAGCAGTGGGTAGTGTAGGTTTATGAACGGGAACAATAATGCTCTCGACAAAAGGTGCCGGCCGGTGTGGCCGAGCGGTTCTAGGCGCTTCAGTCTGGAACGGCGCGACCGCTACAGTCGCAGGTTCGAATCCTGCCTCGGGCAAGGATGTGTGTGATGTCCTTAGGTTAGTTAGGTTTAAGAAGTTCTAAGTTCTAGGGGACTGATGACCTCCGATGTTAAGTCCCATAGTGCTCAGAGCCACTTGAACCATTTGACAAAAGGTGGCGGTATCGCAGCTGCAGATGTGATCAGTTCATCATTCATCTCCGTCTATCGTGTAGACATGAGATCACAAAAGGTACGATAAAATTCTGTATTGAGCTTGCCGACGCCTAAAGAATTGCACAGCGCAATCCTGAAGATAGCAATAGTGACCTTCTCGGAGGAGAAAGGTTCCTTTAAATTAGCCCCCCCCCCCCTCAATCGTGAGGGTGCGTGGAACGTCCACGGCGATAAGATTGAAGTTCAGGACGCCCCCGTCATCGGCAAGGTAGACTCGACGATAATTTTCGACAAAGCTGTCAACTATATTCGCTTGGCAGGTGACCCGCTGCCCACGCTGAGCTACGACTTTGATGACTAAGTTTTGTCTGCCGTGTCTGCGATCGTGCGCAGTATGATGCAGGCATGAATTTTCCCGCCATACGACATCAGGTCTGCGGGCAAGCACCATAACCTCCTGTAGTTTCTGGCGAGTAATCGCCAGTAGCTTCGCACTTTCGGCGAAGGTGTCTCGCCATCAACGTCTCATGGGGATCTGAAGTGGAAGTGCGTAGTGTGCCTGTGCCATGCGGCCACCTTCCTGCAGTAGGTGATAAATGTGCGAAGGAGCATCGGTCCACCAGTTTACCATTAATGCGTAGGTTCGGAGACTACGTTCACACTTCATCTACATCTCAGTGATACGTTGGGTACAATCATGATCCCGAAGATACAGAATGTTGAGTTTCCATGGTAGCTGACCACTCCAAACTTCCTAAATGACAGATCTACATCGATCTCCGCATCAACATGCCCACAAGAGACATAAACGAGGTCAAACCGACTTGTCGAACGGCTCGTGAAACGTGAATCCAGGGTTGTCTGCGAGTTGTACCTCCCAGATATCCACTGACATTCATTGTTGCTACACGGTATGTTCTAAGCTGCGCATTACCATGGTGGGGTGCCACAGGTCGCTGTTGTGAAGATACGAGGGCACCTGATGGCAAGCGCTGCCGGCGCCCCTCACTCGTCGCAGAAGTGGTGCAGACTCCTGTACGGGATATGCTGTTTCTTCAAAATCCTTACTCCACGCCATCGGTGACTCCGTCGGCGTTGTATCCATAAGTTGAACGCCTGCCAACACCCCCAGATCGGGTGGTATTGTTCCTTTTAGGTAGGGTCTTCAGAGATGGGAACATTCCGTTCTGTCGATGAGAAAGCCAATGGTGGCCGCCGTTCCACAAACGCACTGACGACGCCGTCGTCCACGATCTCACATGCTGATATGGGAGAAGAGTACCGTTCCGACCTTGTACGGCACATCCTGCGTCATTTAGGGGAGCGTTATTTACGCAATGGTCCATCTGTATTCAAAGAAGGGAGGGAGCCGCGCCGGTCGGGCAGGAAGGCCACAGTCGGGACCACCAGAGAACTGACCCAATTGTCACATTCGACATCAGCGTCAGCCACGGGCGCAGCCGGAGCAACAACCAGATCAGAGGACTTGGCGGAAGTCTCATCGTAAGCCACCTTCACCACTACCGGTTCAGGAAGGATTGGAACGCTATCCATCAGCTGTTCATGTGATTAAGAGAGCCGCCAGGCGGCCGGCGGCGACTTAAGCGCCTTCGCATATGTGGCCGAAAGTATCGTAGACGACGAGGTAAGTACCACTCTTCCACTTGGTAACTGCGTTATCCGTCGCTGCAGACGTTCAGATCTGATGTGGCCCTCCTTTCCATACCCTGTAAAAGTACATTGCCGTCCGTCGTACATGATTACGTCCCGACATCCGTTTATGGTAAGTAAGACGGAACAGTCCTGCGCAGACCAGTTATGATCTGTTGCATACAGTTAATAAGAACAGGGTACGTGCCGAAGTGGGCCCAGCGTTCTGCCTTTTGAGCATGAGCAGCGCTGTATAGTTGGAAAGCCGCTATGATGTCCTCGGCAGGTACCTCGAATGGCAATTCAACAACTGAACAGTTTTAATGCTTAACCTGCATGTCTGACTTTCACCACGCTGACGTTACCGTTAGCTTGACGGAAACGGAGTCCCTGTTCGAGTGGTTGGCTGGTTGACTTGGGGAACACGACCAAACAACGAGGTCATCGGTCCCATAGGATTAGGGAAGGATGTGGAAGGAAATCGGTCCTGCCCTTCCAAAGGAACCGTCCCAGCATTTGCCTAAAGTGATTTAGGAAAATCACGGGAAACTAAATCGGGATGGCCAGACGCGGAGTGAATCGTCGTTCTCTCGAACGCGAGTCGAGAGGCTAACCACTGCGTCACCTCGCTCGGTGTCCCTCTTCGGTGGCCTCATTAATCATTTTAACATAAACGGTGTTACTGAGTATCTAGAGGTGAATGCCCAGAAGGTCCGATTATTGGATCTTCGTGTCATCGCGAAGGAAACATTCCTAATCTAAGGCTCTTGGTCGTGCATTTTCCGTACAAAATTTGGAACGTAATGTCGATTTCCTGAACCATGACCACAGTGCGCGAAGCCTTCGGGCAGGCTAAGTCGCAATGCATGCCAACACGAGCTCACATACTTCACAGGCGGAAGTACAGCACATCAACGGGGAACTACAAACAATATGAGTCACTGAGTGAACTGAGGGTTGAGTTGGTTTGGCCGGTGTGGATGGGAGATGTTACTATGACGTAAACGGCCAGAGCATACGCCAGGGCGCTTATATAAAGGGAGAGAGTAGAAACAAAGAGAAGCGAATACCATGATTTTGGAATATTTGTGAGGCATAATTAGGGATACTTTTAGCCTCCGAAGAGATTTTTTTTTTTTGTAAAGATACGGTTTTAGAATTTAGTAGTACATTCATCTTGCTGCAGCATTAATTTCTTTGTTGGAGGTACGCTTTGGAAGACAGTACCCATGGAAACTGATAGTAGTGGCAGAGGTTTCTCCCAGAATCTAGGTACACGATGTACACTCCTTGCCGTGGTGACCTGTAATCACGGATATGGAGGGTTCTCTGCGTCTGGTCTGATGGCGTGTGCCTTACCTTTCCAGCACTCTACCTCCAGGATAAAGGGTGGTGAGAGGAATTAAAACCGAGAATTGGAAATGCGACGTTGGAAGGAAGCAACATTGGAAGAGGCATTAGACAAAGTTATCACCGCTTCGTTGTTCTAATTATAGCTGGAACATATTATTTCGATATTCTTAGATGGAAAAAGAGGAGGTGGGAAAAGAAGAGATTCTTAAGATTTGCTGATTACGTGGTATTAGAGGCAGAAACTGAACAATGTGTAAATAAAATTCTAAAAGACCCGAATGAAGTGGAATATGGGATGAGAATCAGTACAGCAAAACCAAAGAGTATGGTGATCTGCACAGGAAGGTGAGTGGCAGATATTAAAATAAAACAAATAGTTATTAGCGAAGTAAGTGCATTTAAGTACGATGGGCATTCAATAAGCAATTAAACACATTTTTTGCCTGAGAACAGGTTGGTTTTAATAGGGTTCCAATAGGCCACATTATTCCCCATTCTTCTGCCTACAAAACCCGATTTCTCAACATAATCTCCGTTGAGTGCGATGGCCTCGGAGAGCCCCTATCCCCGCATGGGCCAAACAGACAGAAGTCGGAAGGTGTGAAATCCGAGCTGTAAGGAAGATGAGGAAGAAGAGTCCAATGAAGTTTTGTGAGCTCCTCTCGGATGTGCAGATTTGTGTGAGGTTTTGCTTTGTCGTGGAGGAGGAGAAACTGGTTTGCTTTTTTGTGGCGACGAACTCACCGATGCCGTTTCTTTAATTTCCTGAGGGTAGCACAATACACTTCCGAGAGAATCGTTGCACCATGAAGGAGGGTATCAAACAGAATAATCCTTCCAGACACTAAGCAGGCAGCCGCCATTACTTTACCGGGGGCAGCTTTGAACTTTTTCTTCGGAGGGGAGGCGGTGTGATGACACTACATGGATGCAGTTTTGTTTACAGTTCGAAATGATGAACCTGCGTTTCATCGCCTGTGACGATGTTCGACAAGAAATTGTCACGATGAGCCCTGTAACGTGCAAAGAATTTCGGACTGATGGTCCTCTGCTACGTTGCAAGGAAAGCAGCGGGCACTTTCCTTTAAGTACCTTAACTTGTGGACGAGTGTGGCAGCACTACCAACGGAGACATACAGTTGAGCAGCGAGGTATTTGTTTGCAATCTGTTGATCACCGCGACTGAGTGTGTCTACACGTTCCAATACGGCAGGAATCACAGATGTGTGCTGCCGTCCGGCACACGGAACGTCGGACAGGTTTGCGCGACATCGATGTGTTACTGACAGACGCCTCGCCCAGCGACTCACAGTACCTTTGTCACTGTCATGTCTCCGTAGACATTCTATGAGCGCCTATGAATATCTAAGATGCTCTGGCTTTCCGCCAAAAGAAACATGACATCTCTCTTCTTGGAATGCACCTCCTTCCGCATTTTTAGCCAAAATTGGCCGAGGAAAAATGTGTTGCATTACTTATCGAACGCCCCTCGTTTCTTGGATGTACGATCGACGCAGAATTGAGATGTCATCAGGTGGTGAAATTTCAGTAGAAAGAGGAGATTATTAACTGACAAATCAGATATAGATGTGACGAAAAGGCTTGGCAAGTATTTTGTCTGGAGTGTAGCAACCTACGAAGCAGAAATAGGGACACAGACGAGAGCATGAAACAGGGGTAGAAGCATTTGAAGCATAGATGTGGAGGAGAATGGAGACGATAAGCTGGATGGAAAGAGTGAGTAACGAAAGGGTTTTGGAGAGAGTTGGTAAGAAGAGAAGACTGCTGCAGGTTATAAGACAGAGCAAGAAAAACTGGATCGGACACTCATTGAGAAGGGAGTGCTCGGTAACAGACGCTTTGGAGGAGTAGTTTCTCGTTGGAGAGTGAGAGAAATGAGGAGATACAAGATAACTGACGACACCAAGGAGAGCTTAAATTACACCAAGGAGAGCGTGAAGAGCTACGATGTGGAAAATTGCCTTAGGGCAGACCACTAATGCACTATTGATGATGACATTACTCACCTAGGCGTCAAGAGCGTTCTCACCCTAGATCAGCAAATATCTTTGATACTGTTTCGACTGAGTGTCTATTATTAGGGTCATTGAAAACGAAACGAACTGGGGGCTGTAAAATGAAAGCCGCTGAGGGTATCTTAATGCCATTGCCTAAGGAAGATGGTGTGGTCCCTGTAAGAGTACTGAGGCTCCTACATCGCCACTGGCGTTACATGGGCACACACCCACGTGTGGACAAAGCGAGTACCTGCAGTCGGCTAGCTCACCCGGCTTGCCGGGTGGTCTAACACCCTGCTTCCCGAGCGGGAAGGCATGCTGGTCCACAGCACAAATCCGCCAGGAGGATTAGTGTCGAGGTTCGGTGTGCCAGCCAGCCTGTGGACGGTTTTTAAGGTGGTTTTCCATCTGCTTCGGCGAATGCGGGCTAGTTCCCCTTATTCCGCCTCAGTTATACTATGTCGTCGATTGATGCCCAAACACTGTCTCCATGTGCGCATACACCATAATTACTCTACCATGCAAACATTTGGGGTTACACGCATCTGGTATGAGACGTTTCCAGCGGGAGGTGGGGGGAGGGGGCTGTCCACTGGAGCTCGAAACGCACAATAACCCTGGGTTCGGTGTGGGGCGGCGGTGGGGAAGGTGGACTACTGTGCCCTCTTGTGGGGTTTTGAACCACTGAGGGCTACGGTGGGACGAGGCCTCTCCGTCGTTTCTAGGTCCCCAGTTCAATACACATACACACCTGCATGCGTCGACCGTCCAACGCTCTCATTCATGCTGAAAACAGAAAAATGGAGGGTTCAAAGGAAGACCAAATGTGCGTAGTGCGTTTCCTGGCAGCGGAAGAAGTGTAGCGAACGGAAATTCATAAAAGAATGCCTCCGATGCACGAAGAACGCTGCATGTTCGTAGCACGGGTGAAGTCGTGGCACAAGTGATTCATGCATGGACGAATGTCACAGGCCGATGACGGAGATCTGTATCACCGCAACGATATTGTAGTCCAGCAGGTGTATGCCTCTATTATTGAAGACCGGTGAGTTCCTGTGGCAGTCATTGCCCAGAGATTGAATTGAGCTTCGGAAATGTAACGGACATTAAGTGCGCTACGTACACTTGTGCCATCCTTCTATTGATTTCCATTCCCCACACTCCTTCCACTATAAAGAAACGTACTGCACATTTCTGTTTTTCTTTTGAAGCCGCAATTTCTGTTTTTTCAGCACGATTGAGTGCAGTGAACGATCGACGCACGGACGTGCTCATTCTGTCGTCACACACGTGCGCCGATTTCCCTCTATTGTCGAGTTTGGGATCTCTTACGGGGACTATACTTTATACTGAAGGCAGTGGCATTGCAATAACTTCACAGCTTTTTCTTTTATTTTACAGCCTCCAGTACGCTTCTTTTGACTGACATTAATAAATAACTTTAGAATTAAGAAATCATGAAAGAAAAGCAGTTAACATTTAGCAATCATAAATATGTATGTAAAATTTAGAGTAGTGTCAGAGGTAACCGAAAGAAATATTTATCTGATTTTAAATAGCGCAAGATAAATATTCCTGAATGTAATTTCGTTAAATATCAAGTGTCAGCTATTTGGCTATTTGAGCACCATGAAGCTTCTCCTTCACGGTAAGAAGTAAAAGTATTGAAAAAAATGCTTACAGAAAAAGTTGTTTGTACGAGTGTTGTTCGGAAAGTAAGGAACGATCGGTCGCGAAAAGGAAACCACAGTGAAAATCGAAACTGTTTTCTTTGCACATTTAGCCACACCCTCCAGGCCCTTATCTACATAGTCGCCGCTCCGACTTAGACATCTATCGGAGCGTTATACCAAAATTGCAACACCATCGTTATGAAGGCAGCCGCCTGTGCTTTCAGATAATTCTCTACAGTGGTCTATAGCGCGTAGCCTTCGCCCAAGTGTTGTCTTCGTATCCAGCGTTTCATGTGAACAGAGATGATACTCAGCACGAGCCAATTAGGGCTGTGGTGTGGGTGATCGAACACTTCCCATCGAAAAGGCTGCAGGAGCGTCTTCACTGCCCCTGCAGAGTGCGGCTGAGAATTGACATGAAGAAGGATGTTTGTGGCAGTTGTGATAGGTGGGCTGCATTCATTAAGGCGAAGCTTCTCAGTGGGCCCTCCTACTTGGCGGGAGACATTCTTGTTCTAGGCACCTTTACTCGCTCACAGTGTGCTCACAACTGAAAAGAGTGTCTTGATACGATCGACGGGCATACTAGAGACACTGCCCAAAACCTATGTGAAAAGCCTCGTCGGATTTTCACAGTGGTTTCCAATTCACGACCGATCGTTTCTCACTTTCTGAATAGCCCTCGTATCTATCGCCCACGGTATTTTGCAGGATACTGTTTCTTCCAGAAAATTACCAATTATAACTTCGATGGAGTTTGGAACCGTAAAGGGAAGATGCTCGGAGACGATACTTCAGCAGGTAAGCTCCGTTACTTAGAGCACTGACCACGAAACATACAATTTCTGACTTTAAACCTGTTCCGATACAGACCTTAAATTTCAAGATGTTTCATAGCGATCATTTGTTGTGAAACTAATTGCACTGCAAACAGCATGAATAATTTTAAAAGAATTATTTCGAGCTATGTAAGTATAATGTATATAGCGCGTGGTGTATTAAAATAATACTTTTAAAAAGCAGACTAATGAATTCCTTTATCGTTAACAAAAGAATAGTACCCGTGTTTTATCAGATGCCGTCTGAGAGAGAGACGGACAGGTTTACAGGAATTTCCGTCCCACTAGAGCAAAATATACAGAATATCCTGGGTTAGGTGTCTGCGCTCCGTGAAGCCCGAGGCACCGCAGGATAGCGCAATAGGAGCGAACGTAGCAGTGGAGACGTCGCTCTCCGTTTGCTTTTACTGCAGGCAGCTATGGCTATAAAAGAAGGAACACGCAGCGGATAGAAGGGAAACGGGCTCAAGAGGCGGACCCTATTGGCAAGAAATGATCCCGTCCGATATTCTGCACACAAGCAGCGCAAGATCAGCTTTCAGCCTGGCCGGCTCTAAAGCCGCTGCGAAAAGCAGCAGGCGGTGAAAGGGTCGCGCCGCAGCATTCCAATTGCCTTGCGCGTTCCTAACTCGTTCGTGTCTTCCTCTGAATTTTTCTGCACCTTCATTTCCACTCTCATCTGCTCCAGTATATGTGACAGTGTCGGTGAGTGTGAAAATAACAAAAAGAATAACATTATGCAGAAAAGAGATGAGAACTAATGTATCTGGACACTGGATTGAAGTAAGCTCTTACAACTGGGAGACGATCCTGTAATATCAATAGGAACTTTCATTTAAACATCCTGGAATGTATTTGTGCAATTCTACAGAGCAGAATCTGTGGCGCCTTGTCTTTCCATTGCACACTAAGGTTAAGCTGAAAACAACAGTAAGCTCATTCTATTAATGATGATGTTACTTGGCTTTTCTGGCCATTAGTCATTATTCTGAGACAAATGGAACATTGGCAGACCAATTTTATTGGTGAGTATTTGTTCATTTCGCTACGAGGTGATGTGCAGCCAGTGTATCAGCTTCAGGTGACTCCCAGCTTTCGTGCTGTGGGCAACGGTAAGACACTGGGCTCGAATCCAGACGGAAAGTGTTTCAAATATCTCTGGAGTATTCCAGGTTAATGTTTTGTGTGGTCCCCTAACTCGCATCGGTAGGAGCAGAATACTTCCATTGAGATGGAGACCACCAGTTTCCTTCCTAGCCTTCCCTCCTCACAGCTTGTGCTCCATCTCTAATGAATTTGTCATCGCCGGGACTTAAAGCCCTATTCTTGCTTCTTCTCTTTCAAGATGTGCCTATGAGACGTCACCTCTTGGAGGCGGAGGTATTTTCCAGTAACAACTATGATCTTCATAGCCCGCCCGGTTATCCGTGCGGTCTAACGCACGGCTTCCCGGATTGGGAAGGAGCGCCTGGTCACCTGCGCGGATTCGCCCGGCGGACTTGTGTATAGGTCCTGTGAGCTGGCCAGTCTGTGGATGGTTTTTAGGCGGTTCTCCATCTGCCTCGTCGAATGCGGGCTGGTTTCCCTTATTCCGCCACAGCTACATGATGTCGGCGATTGCTGCGCAAACGAGTTCTCCACGTACACGTACACCACCATTACTCTACCATGCTAACATAGGGGTTACATTCGTCCGCTGTGAGACGTTCTCTGGCGGACGGGGGGGGGGGGGGGGTGGGTTCCACTATTCACTGTTGAAGTCGTCGTTGGGTTGTGGGCCACTGCGACTGCGGCGAGGACGGAGCCTCTCCGTCGTTTCTAGGCCCCCGGTTAACATACAATACAATACAAGACAATACAATGATCTTCATTGCTTCAGATCGTGACCAAAGCCATGAACGACCTTCCAGCACAAGCTGAAGTGCCTGACATCAGGTCTAGCATAAAAGTCCTCTGCAGCAGAAACATATTTATTCGTTTTCTGACTAGCTTAGAGCTGTGCAGATTTCTGTCAGGGTGTGTTGTTACTTGTTACTGACTAGCTGGAATTCTTTAACCCACCTCTCCAATTATTTGTTAGCAAGTTCTGTTGCTCTCGAGCTACATGCTCTTTTAACCCATAAAGCATGCGCATTCTTGCAAAATATGTTCCTTTGAAAATATTTTTTTATACCTCTGATTCATCTCCCCGCATACACAAACAGTTTTCATTGTTTGGTTGTTAATTTGACGAAATCGGGACAATGTTGGGAATCTAGTCGTTTGTCTAGTGCTACTGTGTCTAAAATTGTCACAGAGTGTAGAGTTTACGCGGAATCTTGAAACCTTATGTTAAGAACACAGTTGAGTATAAATCTAGTCTTCCTGGTGGATACCAGCAGCCAGTTAAGAGAATGTGTTGTTTAAATATCAGGATGACATAGAACTGACTGTCGAACTTAGTGTGTGCCTAGAGAATACGGTTCTAACAAAAAATAATGATCAGAAGAGTATAAACATAACATTCGTTTCAGAGCAGTTACTGGAATGAATCTTAATGTAGCTTCAGGTGCTCCAAGGAGAAGAAGTGAAGTAAAATAATAGATGCCTGTCTACTAATGGAAGCACGGAAATCGGATGTAAATGTACGCCGTCCCAACTCGTGGTTGTATGTAGAGAATACTATGGGAAGCTCCTTCCAGACGGAACACTTGGTGAAGGCTTTGTCACATCATGGTTTGCTGTGGACCATAAGGTCAGAATTGAAAGAAAGGTGAATCCGTTTGAAATAACGGTCACTTAAAATCCATAATGATAATTGTAATCAGCTACTTTTAATATTATCTAGATATTTTGACTTTATGAGTCCAAAGTATTTAGAACACCATACATTCCTCTCTCTGTCATCTTTCAAGGAATTAAAATAGTATTTTTCTGAGAAAGAGGACACATTTCCAAGAACCACCATTAATGTTTTATATAGAACGATACTCACAACCAGTTAAGGTGCTTCTACTGTGAAGGATGGCTTCGGAATATACTATGCGGATCTTCTTGTTGTTCGGTCAGCCCCTGTAAGTTGAATCTTTGCAAGTCATTCCACATTACTTCTTGTTAATTTCATTCATGTCCTCTTATATTAAATCTTATAGCTCACCGAGTGCAAATGATTTTGTAAAAGTTATAATCTTTCCTTCTCCTCTTGTCATCGTTGTAAAAAAAATGTTGATGGCTATAAAAAGAACGTTCTAGTCTAACTGGAAGTATGACTTTAAATTCTACCTGTCTCGGCAGGCAGATCGGTTACTTGTTACGCTAGTGATATAGTAGTTTCTTATGTGGTGTCACAAAGAAGTTCTGGAAGTCCTTCATAGATTCTGCCTCATAGTTCTAGCCATGAACCATAATGTGACCAATTACTTTGTCTAAAACTAATTTTACGTGTTTACATTATTTCATTCCACACTGAGTGATTATTTTTGGGATGCATCTGCATTTCCAAAGTTGTTCCTAAGATGTAGTATTTACCTAAAGAAAGAAATAATTTTTTTGGATGGTGTTGTCCTTGTATGAATTTGACATCGACTACATAAAAGCAAACACACACCTAACAAGATGAAGCAGTGATTAAGGCGATAGGTTAATTGATGGACATGGCGTACATCTGACAACCTTCCTTTAGATTTTCCATTGTTTTCCCGAAAGTACCTCAAAGCGAATGCTAAGTTGACTTCGTAAACAAGTCTATGGTTAATTTTTTACCTCATTTTTCTCTGTTCCGATCTTGAGCTCCACCTGTAACAACCACAACGACGATTGGGAGTTAACTTCCGATCTTCATTCCTTTTCGAGCGAAACTAATATGGCTACACAAATGAGTTACACTCCTGGAAATGGAAAAAAGAACACATTGACACCGGTGTGTCAGACCCACCATACTTGCTCCGGACACTGCGAGAGGGCTGTACAAGCAATGATCACACGCACGGCACAGCGGACACACGAGGAACCGCGGTGTTGGCCGTCGAATGGCGCTAGCTGCGCAGCATTTGTGCACCGCCGCCGTCAGTGTCAGCCAGTTTGCCGTGGCATACGGAGCTCCATCGCAGTCTTTAACACTGGTAGCATGCCGCGACAGCGTGGACGTGAACCGTATGTGCACTTGACGGACTTTGAGCGAGGGCGTATAGTGGGCATGCGGGAGGCCGGGTGGACGTACCGCCGAATTGCTCAACACGTGGGGCGTGAGGTCTCCACAGTACATCGATGTTGTCGCCAGTGGTCGGCGGAAGGTGCACGTGCCCGTCGACCTGGGACCGGACCGCAGCGACGCACGGATGCACGCCAAGACCGTAGGATCCTACGCAGTGCCGTAGGGGACCACACCGTCACTTCCCAGCAAATTAGGGACACTGTTGCTCCTGGGGTATCGGCGAGGACCATTCGCAACCGTCTCCATGAAGCTGGGCTACGGTCCCGCACACCGTTAGGCCGTCTTCCGCTCACGCCCCAACATCGTGCAGCCCGCCTCCTGTGGTGTCGCGACAGGCGTGAATGGAGGGACGAATGGAGACGTGTCGTCTTCAGCGATGAGAGTCGCTTCTGCCTTGGTGCCAATGATGGTCGTATGCGTGTTTGGCGCCGTGCAGGTGAGCGCCACAATCAGGACTGCATACGACCGAGGCACACAGGGCCAACACCCGGCATCATGGTGTGGGGAGCGATCTCCTACACTGGCCGTACACCACTGGTGATCGTCGAGGGGACACTGAATAGTGCACGGTACATCCAAACCGTCATCGAACCTATCGTTCTACCATTCCTAGACCGGCAAGGGAACTTGCTGTTCCAACAGGACAATGCACGTCTGCATGTATCCCGTGCCACCCAACGTGCTCTAGAAGGTGTAAGTCAACTACCCTGGCCAGCAAGATCTCCGGATCTGTCCCCCATTGAGCATGTTTGGGACTGGGTGAAGCGTCGTCTCACGCGGTCTGCACGTCCAGCACGAACGCTGGTCCAACTGAGGCGCCAGGTGGAAATGGCATGGCAAGCCGTTCCACAGGACTACATCCAGCATCTCTACGATCGTCTCCATGGGAGAATAGCAGCCTGCATTGCTGCGAAAGGTGGATATACACTATACTAGTGCCGACATTGTGCATGCTCTGTTGCCTGTGTCTATGTGCCTGTGGTTCTGTCAGTGTGATCATGTGATGTATCTGACCCCAGGAATGTGTCAATAAAGTTTCCCCTTCCTGGGACAATGAATTCACGGTGTTCTTATTTCAATTTCCAGGAGTGTATCATAGTATAAAATATAAAAGAGCATACCGTCAGGCGTTTTTTGGAAAACTGTATAGTTTTTCTTATTTCCATAAACACTGAAATTTCCTGGATGTAAAACACAGCTTTTCTTAAAGTAAGGTAATGTGATTGCATAAATTCATGGAAATGCAAAGCATTTACATACTTCGTGGCGTCCCTTCATTCCTCAGGGAGAGTGACCTGCTGAACTTATTTTCAGTTATACTCGGAGTCCGTCCGATCAAATCTCTGCTGGGCAATAATGCATCAACTTACTCGTAGCATCTGTCTCTTTTTATCTGCAGTTTTCTCTTACCTTTCTCAAACATGTGACTGGGATGGCCTCAAATAGCATCACTTTACATACATCAATATTACGTCTCTGTGCTTCTATCACAGTTCCTATAACACTATTACAATTCAGCATTCACAAGTTTGTTTACAAATTTCCCTTTGCTCGTTCATGTTCACAGAATTTTAGTACTTAACTAGTCCTTCTCATTTTAACACCATTTCAACTATGATTACGTATGCTTTCTTATTTAATTACAGAGTGACTTTACAGTCTTTCAGATTTCTTCCTTTCATGTTTAAATTTACATAATGACAAATCTGAACCTCGTTTATGTTATTCAAGACTTTTCGAACTTGTTCTTTCGTTTATGAATTTTCATGAAGACACGTACCTTAGCGCTTCATTCCAGTTTTTAGTTTAGCTGGAAACTCAGGTGAGGTTTGTAAGGTTCCATATGTCATTGGTTTGCTAGTTTCATGTGGTTATTTATGTGCAAATGCACCACTGGTTATCCCAGAGAAGTCTACTGATACGTAGTGGACAACCATTACCTACACTCTCGCAACTGCTAAGTTTCATAAACCAATATCTGCTGTAGACACACTATACATTTTATAACCTTTCCATCTCACTAATCTTCTTTTATCCACATATTCTACCTTTCACCTGATAAGTTACATTTTACATTCTTCCATCATATTCCAACTTAAGATTTTTTACCTCTGTGTATAAAATGGTTCAAATGCCTCTGAGCACTATGGGACTTAACTTCTGAGGTCATTAGTCCCCTAGAACTTAGAACTACTTAAATCTAACTAACCTAAGGACGTCACACACATCCATGCCCGAGGCAGGATTCGAACCTACGACCGTAGCGGTCGCGCAGTTCCAGACTGTAGAGCCTAGAACCGCTCGGCCACCACGGCCGGCCCGCTGTGCATATTATTTGACATTTCGCAATAGTTCTTGGTTAGTCCACATTTGCTTGATGATCCATTACTATCTTATTCTTTTTGCCTTTCGAGGTTGTGTTAGGTTCATTCTTTCATCATTTTTTATTTCTTTCCTTTTGCCATTGTCTTCCTGCATAAGTTCAGCTATTTGTCCTGTCAACAGTATGTAGACATACACAGAAATTACTGCATTATACTTTCATTAAATTAGCAAAATGTCATGTACATCGGCGCACCGTTTTAATCATCATTTATATCCTTCTAACACAGCAGACCTTCATGTCTGCTATCCTCAAACTCCCATCTCGGTGCCACGTAACATCTCAATTACATAAACCCTTATCATCAAGCTCCATTGCTTGGTTAGTGCCCCTTCATATCTGTTGAATATATAAAAAAATAACATGCTGCATGTTTGTTGCTTGTATTATAATTTGCCTCGGTATTGAATGTGGTAGCTTCGACAGACAGATTTCAGCTGCTTCTGACGTCTCATATGGTCCACATAAGACTTGGTGTCTGTCTACTGTCTCCTTGATATATCGTCTTTTGTCCTATCTCGATTACGTATAATGTTCCATCATTACTACCCCCTATTTTATTTGATCCACTCCTATTTAGAAACAGTATTCATCGAGTAATGCACATTTGAGCTCTTCGTACATCTTACACTCTCATCCTAGCAGCTGTCCCTTCTCTGGAGTGTGCACAGACAAAATTAATCTTTAAAACATGTAGGCACAATCTTAGTAATGCCACTCGAAACTGCTCGATCCAAATCTTCCGTAACCATGGAATATTTCTGCTCTGACACAAATTCTTTCTCATCACTTCTTCGTCTATGTCGCACAACAAATTTCTAACGACAGTAGTTAAGTTTACAGGCGGTGAAGAAGATGTCAGTACTCTCCTTAGGTGACGAAACCTGTAAATTATTTGTCCTAACTCCTCATCTTCTACATTTTTCTCTACCTCACTTGTGTTCATCCGGTTCTCTTTCGTTTCTGCTCGAGATTCCACTGCTGTATTTTTCTTTCATTAACGTTCCTTTGTTCCTTCAGTTCAAATAATCTTTCATCTCCTGGAATAAGATTAACGTTTTTTCAAACCTCGGTATGCACAAAATGTAAAATTTTGAGGACACGCATTTTTTTATGTATCCTGTGCTAATTACACAAACGAGTAATTTAAAATTACACAGCTTTTGTAGCCACGATTCTGATTGTGTGTTTCACTCTTTTAAAAATTTTCATTGTTCATTTCTGAATCGAGGGACAAAGTTTCCAAGCTTCTTCAAAGATCATTAAATGCAAAGATAGAAGTTACAATTTCCTTAACATACATTTTCAGATGGATTTTTTCTCCATTTATTCTTTTCCTTTAATATTAATTACAATGAAAGCTACTTCATTGTTCAGTTTTCACAGAAATGCAATAATGTACTACAGTATACCACCTTAGTATCATACTTTTCCGTAAATCTTTGACAAGCAGAAGTGGAGAATAACAACAAATGCTATTGTAATACAGCATCAAATACTGGCTGCAATAATACTAAACTGGATATGTATTGATCACTTTTAACAGTTTCCTTGTAAATTCACCTGCTCCTTCTGGTACGTTAAAAAGTCTCGTAAATTTTAAGATATACGTTTTCTTTTCTGTGTCCACCACGTTCCTCTTTCCCAAGGTCGCTGCTGTCCTCACTTCCTGGATGAATTTCCTGGATTTCCATATTTAACCCTCGAAAACACTTCCATTGTAGTTCTCCAATGTTAACAGCAATACTGCTTTCGTAGACTTTTCATAAGCTGTCACTCTCAAAACAGTTATTTTTAAAGGCATTTTAGATAGTAGGGCTTTTAGCACACTAAACGTGAGATCCTTTGCTTCCAAATCCTTATTTCGTATCTTGACTGTTCCATGTGGTTCCAGCACTTTATAATATGCAGTCAGTGAAAGAATCTCTTCCTATTCCTGGTAATCTTTCTCTACTCTACCAAACACTCTGTCAGGATTATAGCTGTGACCACGAATAGGGAAATAATGTACCACTTTCATACATTTTTTGCTTTCTTTGATGGTCATTACTGTGCACATCATTACTGTATTTTTATTTTGACTGGTACAGGAGGCAGAAAATAAATGAATTTCGTTTCGTCTGTCTACTTGTTGTGATGCATCAAGGTTTCTTACAAAATCAGAGCATAGGACACTCGGTTCCATTCCTTTGTTTCAATCCAAGTATAAAAAGCAACCCTTTCCTTTCACTGTCCTCGGGGATGAATCAATGCACGTATTGTATAGCCGAACCTATCTTAAATGGAGTAGTTCAACTATGGAGAAATTTGGTATGGCTCTCTCTGTTGTATAGCAAAACATACTTTAAACATATTTGGATTTTCCTCCTTTATTATTGCACAGAACATTTTTCAAGAAGATTGTGCGACCTTTGGTTTGATTTTAATTGCTTCTTTTCTTCAGATCATCTTCTCTTTGAGAGTCTGTCTTTGTACTTCGCTGTTGTTGTTTGAAATGTTGCGGGATATACAAATACAGTCTAGACCTCTTTATCCCTATTCCTTACTTTACTGCAACAGTACTCTTCCGTTTTTGAATCTTTCTTGATGTTCCTTCACCCTGACTAATAATTTTGTTGTGTGAATCACAAATTTATTTCTATATTTCTATTGTTGGTTCTGGTTGCAAGTGCATGCTACGGTTATGATTACAGTCTTCTTTTCTTTTTTTGAGAACGTTTATCTACCTTTGGTTTTCTAGTTTAACTGGACATGCCAAACCAACAACAGCGCAAATATTGGCTTTTCACAAATCCGTTTAGCCAGGCCACACATGGAAAAAGGCTTGATTTATAAGTAAAATAAAATCTAAATGTTTAACATCTAAGCGTCTGTCGACTTTCGATAAAACGCACCTCATTGTTTCATTAAGTCTCTAATTTCTTCACGTGCACATTGGTTTACTGGTAATGTCCTATCGCATGTGGCTTCATGACATGTTAGTAACTACTCAGTTTTAACACTTTGACTACGTCTACGACTTCGCCTGTCGTGTCCTTCTGCCAGTAAACGTTTTTCTGGACAATTTGCACATCTTCACTAACTTCTTCCAAGTTCTGAGTGTTTCGATGTTTTGAGCATTGGTGTCAGTCTCTTTCCTTAAACCGCCCTTTTGTATTTTGTATCTATCTTCGTTTCAGATACTTGTGCCTGCTTATCTACCTGAATCATGAACTGTTTCTGCTCTTCGGTTACCTGATAAGTTTTTTTTATCCAAAAATTTAATTTCCTCTTTCTATTTCTGTATGTGAGCGTCGATGTTTTGATTTACTGCCCCTATTTCTTCTTCTACTATTTGTTTAGTGTTTCAAACTGCTTCCTATTCTCTTCAAGTTGCGTACCAATCTTTTCCTCGCTTTTCTTGACTCTTTCTTCATTGATTTTCTTAGTTTTCTTGGACTGTACTCAATTTATTTTCTCACTTTGTTTGAACTGTAGAATTAAGGAACTTTGCAGATCGAATGCTGCTGGTTGTTGAGGTGTGGGATCGCGAGTCACATCAAAGAGTCCCGCATTTTCGTGGCCTTTGACTTCAAATGTCTCTGCTCCTCACGCAATTTCTGCTTCGTCTATGATTGTAATCATCTTCTGAAATTTCCTCATTATTCTGTGCCGGTCTTCGTTTGCTCTATAGTACACCTTCAATTATGTGGTGTCTCAGCTCCATGTCTCACCGAAATGTACATGTAATCTCTTTAGCTGTGCCATCATATGTAAACCACTATCTACGATTCCTGAATTAACTGATACTTCTCTTTCTACTTCGCTCTATCTGTCTACATGCTCTTGTGAATTTCGACATGCCCTAATAAAAATCTCGAATTTCCATACTCCTGATTACAATGAACTCGGTTTCTCATTTGAGACTAATGTAATCTGCCAAGAACGAATTAAACAGTAACTGAAACCAATAAACGAATGCCTTGGCAAGCTTGGAGAAAGGACCTGGGATGGTAATTCAGAGTAACCCGTACCTGAACAAAACATTTACATTCGCAGTGGTTATACCTTCTTTCCTGCAGGTAATTACATAGAAGACAGAAATACTGAAGAAAGATATGAATGTCCTTCTATTGCCTTAGTTGTAATCATGCTGAATTTCAAATTGCAAATACGTCTTTTAAATGAAGATGAAGTTACTGAACATAGTTACATTAACTTCATCATCCTTACTGTTTGCTTCACTATTGGTGCAGTGTTCCACCATAGTTATAACCTGCGGATGAGGGCGGCAGTGGCAGGTAAATCAGTCATTGGTTGATACCATAACTTGTCTCCGCCTGTATGTAATATCAACCCCAGACAGATGAGAACCTTCAATTCCAGACAAACAGAAGTTTATGTGGACTCTCAAAGTAGCCTAAAGATGAAGATGAAGTGAAGTGACGATGTGCAGAGCACTCCCAAGAAGGAAAACGTTGAAGTGTGTCTTTTTTGGCATTATTTAATTATGATAGGTGGCATATTGATTCTTGTGAGTGCTGATCAGTAAGATGGTTTCTTACAAGAGCGAGGCTTCCGCTTCTTACTCAAATTTCAGGTGGTTAACCATATAAGAAGACTGTAGTTTTGGGGCTTCTAAACGTGTGTAGTTTACACCTTCTCTCCGCCTTCCTTCCTGTACTGGCCAATATGGTAGCACGCGCGCTCTCTCTTCTCTTAACCCTACGTTTATTTGAACCTATAAAAGATTTCTATGTTTCTTTGAACATTCACTCCTTTTGGCATCACTCAGTCAGGTGTTGGCATCTCACGCACTACAAAGGAGTATCAACTTTCTGCTCATGTTCCACTTTCTAAGATGCTACCTCAACAGCCCATGTTTTTTGCCGAAGCTTGACTTTCCGCTGTTTCCTTCTATAAAAGCAGTTCTTCCTGTGCTCTAGCCATTAGCCGGCATCAGTTCCTAGGACACGGCTTGTTAAAAACAAACTTTTTGTCCTGGGCTTTCCTGAGATGAAATCTGCATTGTCTGGCGGCAGACGCATGGTGCTAACTGTTCCAGTCCAGCTTTTCCCTTTCAACCGCTTAACAAATAACTTCTCTTGCTGATTTCATCTGCCTTGCTTTTCCCTGCACACAATGCGGCAAGTGGTGCTCCTGTGAATAATGCTGGGGTGAATTCCATGGGTATTATGGTCTGCACCATGTCCCTGGCTCTCACTGGCATTCAGCTTTCTTTCAGAGCATCTTCTCATTTAGGTACGCGTAAAATTTAGAGTACGAAATCAATACCTAAGCATATATTTGTTGCCAGTATCTAGTACTAAGTCAGACATCCTTATCCAGTGGAGATTAATGTATCTTAATTTCATATGGCTATCTCGAATGGGTGTTACACAAGTTACCTGGACAGTTTGGCTAAAATGGTCTCTTAAGAACACCTTAAATTCAAGAATGATATTATATATGAATATGTTTGTCTCTTCTGTATTATAATCTGCCTAGATCAATGTTTGTTAATATTCCATGCAGTAATAAAAGTTCTAGAGAAAATAGTATCAGAGAGCTGTTTGCTTCATACAGTGTACATATTTCAAAATGAATGATCTCACATCTCATAAACAGCAGATGGAGACAAATGATTTTCCACAGTATGTTACAGCACGTTTCAATTAACTCAAAAACAGGGCTGCATACTAACACACCAACGATTTCTTAGTGCAATTTTCGTCTGATAATTATGTGCTCTATAAAATGGAGTTATATAATATGACAGTTTCAGTTATGTCAACCAGTGAACGTTTTGGTGGGATTATAATACATTGGAAGGAGCGTGTTCCGTTGTCTTTTATACATGGAGGTAATATAAATAAAGGGCTTCTGGTCCATTTGCTGAGTTCAGCTGATATCCAGTTTCTGATGCTGCAATTGGTCACTACTAAAGCAAATTGAGGAATTGTCCACTGCTTGGCATTGCTGTAGGTGGCCATCTGTCTCCGTTAGTTGCACCATGTTGAGAAGTATCCACAAGGCCTGAATTGCATGAAGTGGCACCGGGTTCAAAAGCATCTCAACGACCTGATTTTTGTAAGATGACGGCATGTTAAAAAGTATGGAAATAACCGGAAGTGCCTAAATTGGTGTTACACTGTTATTTCCACATTTAAAACGTCTGTATTATTTACCCAAAATTCATAAATTTCAGCAGAATATATATACACACACCCACACAGGTGTGGACATGTCACTACTAGCAAATCAAGATGGCCGTCGACTGAACAGCCAATTAGCGAAGGCATCCTCGGTTGGACCAACTATAGTGCTGTCAAGATGAGGCCACCTGTAGTCAATGAGTGAGTCAGCAGCTATGTAGCTATATTAATCATGATATCAACAGTCTCTGATTATTAAACGTGGCTGCTGTTTCCCTTCTTTCAATACTTAGCCAAAGTTGTTACATACGACAAAATTTCCAAAAAGACGTGCCTGAATCAATCAGTAGCACACCTTGTGTGACTATCTTTGTGCCAATATATGGCCAGTTGATAGCAATGTCTCACTGAGGTTACTTTCAGTGGCAACAAATCATGAATTGACATGCGAATCTTTGAAAGGGTTAATTTTGGGATTTAAGCACTCGTGGTGGAACCCCTGGACTTATTGGGGGCAGATCTATGGAGAACCACATGCTTCTTTAATTGGTGAGATCGCCCAATGGTCTTGTGCGCAAAGAATGCATTACTACTGTTATTTCTCCATTAATTTACAACAAATCATTGAACTTCAGTATCTGTTTCACATGGGGTGTAATGAATCATTTTATTGATGGTTCGCGTGAACATAAACTCAGTAAATGGAAAATATTATAGCTTGAGGATAGCCAGTCAATATTTCATCAACTGTTCTTGCATAAACCTGGAAGCAAGTCTTAATTATGTCAGTAGCTTCATGTAAGGCACTATCTTCTAATGTTGTGAAATATGTTACTGAATTGTTGTCTTCCTTCGTGAAAATGAAGGTGATGTGAATCAATAGTGGCAAAAATTCTATTGTTTCCCCTTGCCCCGATATTTCATGAAATACATACGGTCTTACCACTTCATATCGCTATCGTTTGTGAACTTCCATATTAATACAGTGGATTATTTATAGATTTAAATGGTTCAAATGGCTCTAAGCACTATGGGACTTAACGTCTGACGTCATCAGTCCCCTAGACTTAGAACTACTTAAACCTAACTAACCTAAGGACATCACACACATCCATGGCCGAGGCAGGATTCGAACCCGTGACCGTAGCAGCAGCGCGGTTCCGGACTGAAGTGCCTAGAACCGCTCGGCCACAGAAGCCAGCATTTATAGTGTTAGAGCTACTTACAGGGTCCACGTCGTATGACAGCCTTGTTTGTAAAATGTTATCGACAAAGTACAAGAAAGTCAAAACCGATTTCGTCCACCTGTGAAGTTTATTTATGTCAAAACTTACCATCTATCCCTGGCCTTTCATAAGCCTACAACACGTGGTGCTACGCGTATGACCATATTTTTTATCCAGAAGTCTTGAATTAGTCGCTCTATAACTATGTCTTCTGATCACAAAGTAAATTGACGAGCATTTTATCCAGTGACCACATGTAGCACATTTCTTTTAATTACATTTGATTCACCTCTCATCAGATTTGGATTCAGTATGGATATATACTGCAGTCAAGGGCCTGTCTCTTTTCGTTTGATTTTCGATATATTCATATAGGTTTGCTCGTTACACAAATTCCACCTCTATATCATTGAAAAAATTATTGCTATTAGCGAGAAACTAATTACATTAACGTTTTCAGTGATGTATATTTTCAGGGTCGAACCACTCCGATATGCTGTAGACTGAGAGTAACTTGAATCAACACAACAGAAGGTGAGGTAGCTGAATGAAATAGAACTTTAATGATTCTTCTTTGTGAAAAGTTTATATTCAGGAATAAGCAAAGTCAGATATGTAGCAATTAGGCTTAAACCTACAAGTATTCTCTATAGAGATAATCACAGTTACCTTTCGGAGCCGTTACTGAACCACTCATGAATTGTAGAAGGGGTCGAGGGGTCGAAAACGGGAATTTGCTCTTCAGATGGTCGAAGTAATGAGAGACAAATAACATGGTCATACAAATTTTTAGTAATACAGCCAATATTCTACTGACCCTACACCAATAAGTAATTGAACTGAAAACAGCAGAAATCTGAATAGATAACTTGCCTGTTCAGTCGGAATCGCTTAGTCCAGGACCGGGGACCCTGTGCCAAACTTCGTACGTGCATTGTGTGCGTGTGCTACGCGCGGGCCAATACCCAGCCTGTCTCGGTACGGAGTAGTGGCTCTGAGTACTATGGGACTTAACATCTGAGGTCATCAGTCCCCTAGAACTTAGAACTACTTAAACCTAACTAACCTAAAGACATCACACACATCCATGCCCGAGACAGGATTCGAACCTGCGACCGTAGCGGGTACGGAGTAGTACTGCGTGCCATTTTTCGGTCAGCGCCATTCTCTTCAGTTCGGCAGAATCGTGATATTAGCGCTGTTTACCCTTCGCTATTTGTTCGTGGTATGAAGGATGTTCACAGGCCCATATACTGTTTTCACAGCAAGAGTCAATATAGCAATCTATCGTCAGAAGCCTATAAAAATGAATAGCAATGACAGAAGAGAGGGATGAGCATTCTCAATGTACAGGGTGATTATAATTAAACTTTCAGAATGCTGTAGAAATAAAACCACTGGTCAGAATGACGTCAAATTCCAACGGAATATTATCGGAGAAGGGGGAAAAAGTATCGCAGAAGAAAAAAAATAGTGTGAAAATTGATATCAATTGGTGGCGCTTTGTGTGTCAGAATACATGAATGAAAACACCTGTCTTGTGCATGACCCATTGAATATGCCGGGTGCATGACCCATTGAATATGCCGGGTATATGGCTTTTCCTCCTTTCGCATCTGTGACGTTCGCCTGACTGTCTCAATGCAGGATCGCGCTCTGCTTAAAGCGGTTTTATAAGAACGATGACTGTGCACACGTCGCTCTGCAGACGTTCCGGACACTGAAGCGTTTGCAAGAAGGCATTGGTCCAATGGCTGCCGTAGGTCTGTAGAAAATGATTCGGGAATTCGAAAAAGAAGGGTCCTTTTGGTGTGCAACCTGGTAGAGGGAGGAAACGAATTGATTCGCCATCAGTGGAAGCAGTGGCCACAACAGTGCAAGAGGAGACGGGTGGTGGTGTTCAAACGAGTAGTGCATGGAGAATTGCCTGAACATCGGACATATCCGTGAGCTCGGTGCGTAAAATCCTACGAAATATCGTTCTTTGCTATCCATTCAAGATTACCCATGTGAACGAGTTGCTTCCTGTTGGCCTGCCAGCTAGAGGGGTCTTTGCTTTAGAACTTCTTGCTCGCATAAGAGTGGACAATGAATGGCCGAGGAAGATTTTGTGGAGAGACGAAACCCACTTCCATCTGACAGGAAATGTCAGTATACAGAATTGTCGAATACGGGCAACGGAAAACCCACACGCAAATCAACCAATACCACTTCATCCTAAAAAGGTCACTGTGTGGTCCATGTTTACGGTATCATTTATCACAGGGCCGACAGCCGATCAGTTCCAGTCATTCCACCAGGAAGGATGTACACAGCTTGTGTTGTCTGTAGTTCAACCATGCCTAGACGGTGAATACCGCGGTTCGATCGCTTCTTCACTGTTGCTTTATGCCAGGAAGGGTTCTCAACAAGGGGAGTGTCCAGGCGTCTCGGAGTGACCCAAAGCGATGTTGTTCCGATATGGAGGAGATACAGAGAGACAGGAACTGTCGATGACATGAATCGTTGAGGCCGCCCAAGGGCTACTACTGCAGTGGATGACAGCTGCCTATCGATTATGGCTTGGAGGAACCCTGACAGCAACGCCACCTTGTTGAATAATGCATTTCGTGCAGCCACAGGACGTCGTGTTACGACTCAAACTGTGCGCAGTATGCTGCATGATACGCAACTTCTCTCCCGACGTACATGGCGAGGTCCATCTTGGCAACCACGACACCATGCACCACGGTACAGGTGGACTCAAAAACATGCCGAATAAACCGCTCTGGACTGGCATCACGTTCTCTTCACCGATGAGTGTCGCACATGCCTTCAACCAGACAATCAATGGAGACGTGTTTGGAGGCAACACGGTCAGGCTGAACGCCTTAGACACATTGTCCAGCGAATCCAGCAAGGTGGAGGTTCCCTGCTATTTTGGAGTGGCATTATGTGGGGCCGTCGTACGCCGCTGGTGGTCAGGGAAGGCGCTGTAACGGCTGTACAATGGGTCAATGCCACCCTGCGACCGATAGTGCAACTATATCTGCAGCATTCGTCTTCATGGACGACAATTCGCGCCCCCCATCGTGCACATCTTGTGAACGACTTCGTTCAGGATAACGACATCGCTCGACTAGAGTGGCCAGCATGTTCTCCAGACATGAACCCTATCGAACATGCCTGGGATAGATTGAAAAGGGCTGTTTATGGACGACGTGACCCACCAACCACTCTGAGGGATCTGCGCCGAATAGCCGTTGAGGAGTGGGACAATCTGGACCAACAGTGCCTTCATGAACTTGTGGATAGTATGCCACGACGAATTAAGGCATGAATCAATGCAAGAGGACGTGCTACTGGGTTTTAGAGGCATCGGTGTGTACAGCAAGCTGGACCACCACCTCTGAGGGTCTCGCTGTATGGTGGTACAACATGCGATGTGGGGTTTTCATGAGCAATAAAAATGGCGGAAATGATGTTTATGTTATCTCTATTCCAATTTTCTGTACAGGTTCCGGAACTCGCGGAATCGAGTTGATGCAAAACCTTTTTTGATGTGTGTATGTACCCTGCAGCATCTCTATGGACACTCCGTGGCTCCTCGTACTTATGCACATCAATATATACCTATTGATAGTCATTTGGTTTTTCTCACTATCATTCTGTTCGTAACAGGCATACTTTTAAAACTGGGCCAAGGTACGTGCGCTATCAGTTTCACGTGGTCTCTACGTATAGTCATCTCACGTGATATCCGTTTTCACTCGCGGATGTATGCGTTGTTCAAATGGTTCAAATGGCTCTGAGCACTATGGGACTCAACTGCTGAGGTCATAAGTCCCCTAGAACTTAGAACTTCTTAAACCTAACTAACCTAAGGACATCACACACATCCATGCCCACGGCAGGATTCGAACCTGCGACCGTAGCGGTCGCCCGATTGCAGACTGTAGCGCCTAGAACCGCTCGGCCACTCCGGTCGGCCGTATGCGTTGTGTAAGTCACACTCTTGTTACCATAGCTTGAAGGAATTGCCTGCTTCACCTTGTCGGCTTAGGTCTCATGGTGCCAACTGCACTGCATGGTCTCGAATCCTTGGTAGTGCTCTACGTTTTTACTTTAGTGATTGAAGAGTTTATTTATCGTTACAGTCGACAAGAATATGAATTCTGTGATTACATATCACACGATCTTGCAGCCACTGATCCTCAGTTTATCCTGCTTCATGGTAAGGGCTTGGATCATATTCAAAAGTTACGAGGTGTGGCTAGAAAAAAACCGGACTAGTACTGGTGAAACAATAAAACGAATGCAATAAGGCTGAAAGTCGCGTGGCCTGTCACGTGACTCTCACTCCGCCTACTGCTCGAGTTTCATCTGCCTCCTGCACTCAGTCTGCCCGTGGCGTCTGTTTTAAGTAGTTGACGTTTTGTCTGTGCGTCGGAAAATGTTGAGTGTACAGAAAGAACAGCGTGTTAACATCAAATTTTGTTTCAAACTAAGAAAATCTGCAAGTGAAACGTTTGTAATGTTACAACAAGTGTACGGCGATGATTGTTTATCGCGAACACAAGTGTTTGAGTGGTTTAAACGATTTAAAGATGGCCGCGAAGACACCAGTGATGACACTCGCACTGGCAGACCATTGTCAGCAAAAACTGATGCAAACATTGAAAAAATCGGTAAACTTGTTCGACAAGATCGCCGTTTAACAATCAGAGCAGTGTCTGAGTTAACAGGAGTTGACAAGGAAAGTGTCGAACAAGTTTCAAGAGGCACCGTGTCGAAAATTTATATGGCATACAAGGACAGCGGAAAAATATCGTCCCCTAAGTCACAACGCCAATGAAAGTGTTTGTTGTGTGATCGTTGCCCACGGTCGTTGAAGAGGATTGTGACCAAAAGTACGAGAGCCACAGTTTCAAAAGTCACCGCAGATGTGAATGTGCCACTTGCGACCCTGTCAGCACCAAAATAACACGGAGGGAGATCAAGAAACAGGAAATCACAAGGCGAGCTGGATTCCAGAATCCACGTCAGTGATGCAAACGCCCGTGACAGGAAAACTTGTGCCGAAGTCCTAAAACCTGAAATACGGTCCAACGGCAGATTATCATTTGGTCGGATTAGTCTTGTTTTACACTGACTGCAATTTCTGGCTGATTTTACATCCAAAGAGTGAAACATGCCGCGGGTCCGGTGATCTTTTGGGTAGCCATATCGTGTTGGTCCACGGATCCTATGGTTACTCTGCAGACCGCATTACAGCCAAGGAATATGTAAACATTTTAGCTAATCAGTTCGCTTCCACGATACAATGGTTATTCCCCAATAGGGATGCTATGTTCCAACACGACAGGGCCACGGTTCAGCAACTCACATTGCCTAGAACTGGTTACGTGAGCACGAGGATGGATTGTCGCATATCCCCTGGCCACTATACTCACCAGATCTCATTGTTGTTGGGTCTTTGTGACCTACATAGAAGAGAAGGGTGCGTGATCGCTGTTTACCTCCAACAACATTTGCTGAACTTATCACTACTTTGGGGGAAGAATGGTATTAGGTTCCCTCGTAAAACAAATGATCTGTATTTATACATTACGAGACGACTGTAAGCTGATTTGAACGGCAACGCTTCTCCTACGCCGTAATACGCACGGTCAGGCGTTGTATTTATGGTGTTTCCATATATTTGTCCACGCCCTGTATAAATGGTTCAAATGGCTCTGAGCACTATGGGACTTAAGATCTGAAGTCATCAGTCCCCTAGAACTTAGAACTACTTAAACCTAAGTAACCTAAGGACATTACACACATCCATGTCCAAAGCAGGATTCGAACCTGCGATCGTAGCGGTCGCGCTGTTCCAGACTGAAGCCCTAGAACCGCTAGACCACCCTGGCCGGCCCTGTATACAATATATCCTTTTGTCGTTGTGACAGCGAGGAGTTAATTTCGTAATACTATTATTGGAAAACGTACAAATTTTTTGGTTAAGCTTCACAAGAAAAAAATTAACATTATACACTCCTGGAAATTGAAATAAGAACACCGTGAATTCATAGTCCCAGGAAGGGGAAACTTTATTGACACATTCCTGGGGTCGGAAACATCACATGATCACACTGACAGAACCACAGGCACATAGACACAGGCAACAGAGCATGCACAATGTCGGCACTAGTACAGTGTATATCCACCTTTCGCAGCAATGCAGGCTGCTATTCTCCCATGGAGACGATCGTAGAGATGCTGGATGTAGTCCTGTGGAACGGCTTGCCATGCCATTTCCACCTGGCGCCTCAGTTGGACCAGCGTTCGTGCTGGACGTGCAGACCGCGTGAGACGACGCTTCATCCAGTCCCAAACATGCTCAATGGGGGACAGATCCGGAGATCTTGCTGGCCAGGGTAGTTGACTTACACCTTCTAGAGCACGTTGGGTGGCACGGGACACATGCGGACGTGCATTGTCCTGTTGGAACAGCAAGTTCCCTTGCCGGTCTAGGAATGGTAGAACGATGGGTTCGATGACGGTTTGGATGTACGGTGCACTATTCAGTGTCCCCTCGACGATCACCAGTGGTGTACGGCCAGTGTAGGAGATCGCTCCCCACACCATGATGCCGGGTGTTGGCCCTGTGTGCCTCGGTCGTATGCAGTCCTGATTGTGGCGCTCACCTGCACGGCGCCAAACACGCATACGACCATCATTGGCACCAAGGCAGAAGCGACTCTCATCGCTGAAGACGACACGTCTCCATTCGTCCCTCCATTCACGCCTGTCGCGACACCACTGGAGGCGGGCTGCACGATGTTGGGGCGTGACCGGAAGACGGCCTAACGGTGTGCGAGACCGTAGCCCAGCTTCATGGAGACGGTTGCGAATGGTCCTCGCCGATACCCCAGGAGCAACAGTGTCCCTAATTTGCTGGGAAGTGGCGGTGCGGTCCCCTACGGCACTGCGTAGGATCCTACGGTCTTGGCGTGCATCCGTGCGTCGCTGCGGTCCGGTCCCAGGTCGACGGGCACGTGCACCTTCCGCCGACCACTGGCGACAACATCGATGTACTGTGGAGACCTCACGCCCCACGTGTTGAGCAATTCGGCGGTACGTCCACCCGGCCTCCCGCATGCCCACTATACGCCCTCGTTCAAAGTCCGTCAACTGCACATACGGTTCACGTCCACGCTGTCGCGGCATGCTACCAGTGTTAAAGACTGCGATGGGGCTCCGTATGCCACGGCAAACTGGCGGACACTGACGGCGGCGGTGCACAAATGCTGCGCAGCTAGCGCCATTCGACGGCCAACACCGCGGTTCCTGGTGTGTCCGCTGTGCCGTGCGTGTGATCATTGCTTGTACAGCCCTCTCGCAGTGCCCGGAGCAAGTACGGTGGGTCTGACACACCGGTGTCAATGTGTTCTTTTTTCCATTTCCAGGAGTGTATGTCAAATCAGTATAACATTCCAACAAAAATTCAGCAAATTAGAGAAAATAAAACTAAAGTGGTGAATATATTCCTGGTATGGCAATGCATGTTATATAACTTTCGCAAATATGTTCCTAAAAATTGTCGTTTGCATCTACATCCACATCACACTCCGAAAGCCACCTATTGGTGTGTGGTGGAGGGTACTTCGGGTACTACTAATTGAATGCTTCGTACCTCGGTAAGCCCAATGCAAGCTCTAATTTCTCCAGTTTCCACGTCGGGTTAGTTACAAATCTTTCGGCGACGCACCACGCCTCCCTTGGAACTTCTTCCACTGGATTTCGTTGAGCAGCTCTCTAACGTTTTCGAACCAGTTAAAGGATCCAGTGACGAATCGCGCCGCTCTCCGTTGGATCTTTTCCATTTCTTCTTTCTGTCCTACCTAGTAGGGATTCCAGGTGGATGAACAATATTCAAGAATCGGTTGAACAAACATCATGTAAGCCACTACCTTCTTGGGGGTGCTACGTTTCCTTAAGATGATTCCTATGAATTTCAGGCTGGCATCTGCTTTTTCTGCTATTTATTTCATGTGGTCACTCCGAATAAAGTCGCTCTAGATATTTACTCCTAGTCATTTTACAGCAAATGCAGTTTTCAGCACTCTGTCATCAATAGTGTAGTTGTACAGTAGTGGATTTTATTTCCGATGTATGGGCAGTATGTTACATTTATTCACATTCAGGGTCAATCACCGGAGCCTCCACCATTCAGCAATCCTCTGCAGGTCGTTCTACAAATTGATACCGTATTCTGGGGCTGCTACTTTCTTATTAATAGCCGTATCACCTGCAAACATTCTTAAAGATCTTCAAATGCTTTCTACTACATCATTTATGTAGATTGTAAACAGCAGCCATTGCATCATACTTCCTTGTGGTACTCCTTAAAATACCTTTACATCTGTCTATTATTTTCTTTTAAGAGGGGGCGAGATGAGCTCTATCTGTAAGGATATCTTTAATCCAGCGGCAAATCTGGTCTGATACCCGAAAAGCTCCAATGGTTCAAATGGCTCTGAGCACTATGGGACTTAACATCTGTGGTCATCAGTCCCCTAGAACTTAGAACTACTTAAACCTAACTAATCTAAGGACATCACACACATCCATGCCTGAGGCAGGATTGGAACCTGCGACCATAGCAGTCGCGCGGTTCCGGACTGAAGCGCCTAGAAAAGCTCGGCCACCGCGGCCGGCCCGAAAATCTCCTATCTTTTTCACTAAATGGCAGTGCGGGACATTGTCAGGTGGCTTCCTGAAGTCAAGAAACACGGTATCAACCTGAAACTGTTGGCTACAGAGCTATGAATTTCATGGAAAAACAGCTGAGCTGAGTTTCTTAAGATATCTGATGGAGTAATCCGTGTTGATTCTTACAGAGGAGACTTTAGTTCCCAAAAACGCTGTAATTCTTGAGCGTAGAACCTGTTCCATAATTCTATAACAGGTTTACGTCAACGGCATAGGCCTAGGTTTATGAGCAACTATCCTACGATCCTTCCTGAAAACGGGAATGACCTGCGGTTTGTTTTCTGTTTCTTTTTCAGTCTCTAAGCAACATTCGTTGCTCCAGCGATCTACGATAAATTGCTGCTAGAAGGGAAGCAAGTTGTCCCTCTTAATCTTTGTAGAGTCTTACATGTATCTCATCTGGTACTGATGCCTTTCCACTACTAAGCGATTGTTCTTGCTTTTCTGTTTCCCGATCTGTTATCTCAATATTTGTTCGTACGATGACTGACTGGAGGGACCATGCTACGATCTCCCAAACTGAATAGTTTCGGAAGACCGAATTAATTTTTTCGGCCTTCTCTCAGTTACCCTCCGTTTCGGTGCCAGTATGATCCTGAGTGACCGAACAGAGGATATGAAACCACTTACTTATTTTATGTAAGACTATAATCTGTTCGTCAAATGAAGCTATACGTTCCAGAGACCATTTCAAGTCTCAAATATCTATGCTGTATGTATGCAGACTGAAGCGACGAATAAAAATTTGTACCAGGCCTTTCGTTCGATGCTGAGAGCTACTCCAATACCGCTGCGGTGTCTCTTCAGTGCTGTTCCACTGTAGGGGTAATACAAATTGTACTAACAAGGGAACCTCCCCATCGCACCCCCCTCAGATTTAGTTATAAGTTGGCACAGTGGATAGGCCTTGAAAAACTGAACACAGATCAATCGAGAAAACAGGAAGAAGTTGTGTGGAACTATGAAAAAATAAGCAAAATATTCAAACTGAGTAGTCCATGCATAATATATGCAACATAAAGGAGACTGTGAGCTGAGGAGTGCCGTGGTCCCGTGTTTAGCGTGAGCAGCCGCGGAATGAGAGGTCCTTCGTTCAAGTCTTCCCTCTAGTGAAAACTTTAATTTTTTATTTTCAGTTTACGTGACAAACTCTTATGTTTTCATCACTTTTTTGGGAGTTATTATCACATCCACAAGAAAATCTAAATCGGGCAAGGTAGAAGAATCCTTTTACCCATTCGCCAAGTGTACAAGTTAGGTGGGTCGACAACATATTCCTGTCATGTGACGCACATGCCGTCACCAGTGGCGTACAGAATATATCAGACGTGTTTTCCTGTGGAGGAATCGGTTGACCTATGACCTTGCGATCAAATGTTTTCGGTTCCCATTGGAGAGGCACGTACTTTCGTCTACTAATCGCACGGTTTTGCGGTGCGGTCGCAAAACACAGACACTAAACTTATTACAGTGAACAGAGACGTCAATGAACGAACTGACAGATCATAACTTTGCGAAAACAAATAAAGTAAAATTTTCACCCAAGGGAAGACTTGAACCAAGGACCTCTCGTTCCGCAGCTGCTCACGCTAACCACGGGACCACAGTGCTCCTTAGCTCACACTATCCTTTATGTTGCTTATCTTGCACATGGACTACTCAGTTTGTATATTTTGCTTTTTTTTCATAGTTCCACACAACTTCTTCCTGTTTTCTCGATTGATCTGTGTTCAGTTTTTCAAGGCCTATCCACTGTGCCAACTTATAACTAAATCTAAGGGGGGGGTGCGATGGGGAGGTTCCCTTGTAAGTGTTGAATAAGAATGTGGATTGAGGAGGGAGGCGTGCTAGTGCATTCCGTGCAGCTGTACAAAACCAGTGTTCCAGGGTAGGGTAGCGGTCAGCACATCTGCCTAGTGAGCAGGAAACGCACGATCAAATCCCGGCCTTGGTACATACTTTCTCTCGTCACTTTTTGTCAGATCGACTGACAAAATTTTGCTTTCAAAGTCACTAAACGCTTCTCTCATTGGTCTCCTTACACCCGCTTTCGCTCCGTTCTGCTTTCGTTGTCAGATAGGTTTCGCATTCTGTTGAATCTGTGATTAAGTTCTCTTTGTTTACGTAGCAGTTTTCTACCACGGCTGTTAAACCAGGGTGTGTCTTTAACATCCCTTAAGACCTTTCTTGGAACGTAACTGTCTAAAGTATATTGAACGTTGTTTTGAATTTTTTTCATTTGGGCTTCTCTTATTCGTTATCATCACTGAATATTTGCAGGTGACAACTCAGACACTGTGCAATTTGTATTCTGTCACTCATGCTAAGCAAACAGTTTTCCTACTTTGCTTAACATTCTTTGTAATACCCGTAGTCATATTTGCTGTCAGAGACTTACGATCACAGGTACCTTCCACTACGTTAACTGATTCGGTGATTTCAGGTCTGTTTGTTGCTAGCAGGTCCAAGACGTTGCCTACACAAGTTGGGTCTCTAATTACAAGTTCGAAATAATTCTAGGACAAGCCATTGAGAAAAATGTCACACGAATCCCTGTCTGGCACCCCCAAATTATACGTGGCAAGCTGAAGTCATCCTGTATTACAATGGTATGATCAGGAAAGTTATTAACGGCATTCCATAAGTTGTCTTTGAAACGAGCTATCACCAAATCTCCTGACGCAGGTGGTTTATTAAAACGTCCGATTAAAATTTTGGCCGACTTTTGATGCTTAGCTTCACCCAAAATTAAATCACAAACGGAATCCATGATAACCTCACTAGATATTTTCGAATTATTGCTGCAAGAAATAGGCCGCCACCACCAGCGACTAACCTATCCTAACGATAAATATTCCATTCTGTACTTAGGATTTCGTTGATGTTCACTTCCGATTTCAACCAGCTTTGTGTTCTCTTGAAGATAGACGTTGACTGTGGATATTATATCACAGACACAATCCCTTTGACTGTCCAGAGATGTAACTAAACCCGCCCAAAGATGTAAACAACCGTGCATGAGCAGCGCCTATGAGATGGAGGAGGTCCGACAGCCAATCACTTCCAGTCATTCCACCAGAAAGGAGGTACACAGCTCGTGTTGTCTGTTGTTCAACCTTGCCTAGACGGTCAATACCGAGGTTCGATCGCTTCTTCACTGTTACTTTGTGCCAGGAAGGGCTCTCAACAAGGGAAGTCTCCACGTGTCTCGGAGTGAACCAAAGCGAGGTTGTTCGGACATGGAGGAGATACAGAGAGACAGGAACTGTCGATCGCATGCCTCGCTCAGGCTACCCAAGGGCTGCTACTACAGTGGATGACTGCCACCTACGGATTATACGAACTATAAAATATACCATTTTTAATGAAAATAAGTGGGTTAGACCTACACAATTGGACTATTGTATCTAGATTCAGTAGGTTATAGATAAGTGTTTGTGAGTCAGTAAAATGGGAGATTGAGCTAACTTACGAAAACTGGTGGGTTTGCTAGTCTGTATGTGGTTTTCAGGTGCTTTCCCACATGTGACTAAGTGAATTCTGTGCCGGTGCTTACCTCCAGCCTCAGTCACACAATTCGTTGATATTCCCAAAACGTTCGGACATTTTCACAAGAGTAACACTTCACGCAGGCAGGCAGGCAAAAATTCTTCCCAGGAGGGTAAAGGGGTGGCCACAGGAGCGGCATGTAGCTGTCTTCTAACATTAACCATGACTAATGCGATAATAACCATGCTGATCCCAAGTAGGTACGGGATAAACCCAAAAGAAAGAGAAGAAGCAGAGTCTTCGTAAGGAACCACCCGAGACCACAAGACCCCTGTATCAAAAAACTTAGAAAATGCTACTGATCCACTTTCGAAATGTTGTCGCTGGAGTTTAGGTACACCCTGTAGGTGTCAAACAGTGTTGTCCTCCAAATGGAACAATACCGAGTAAATGAGTTAGAGGTATCGCAGAGACATTGCTCCTGTCGCCATGGCGAATGTTATATTTTCATTAGTCACAAAACTGCAATGTCGTCAGATTTTTTATGGGCCATCGACATGTAAGTCGAGAGCCAGAATGGCCAGACGTGCGACATTAAGGGTCCACTTTCCTCAGTCAGCCTATACTACAAGAGATTTATACGATTTTGTTTCGGAAAAGCCATTGAAGCAATTAACGCAAATTTTTTCACATTATTTATTCATTAGCGGAAAAAAATTCTAACTTTTCATGAAGCCACCCCATCCTAGGAGTTAAAAGTGCTCTCATAAAAATATGGTGTGTACATGACGGAAGGCCCGCTTTCTGCAAATCTACATCTTTGATTAAAATGTCCACCATTTCATTATTGTGTCAAAATTTCAAAGAAACTGTGCTATTACTCCGTACGCAGCAGTGTCCTGTAGATTAAAAAAATTGTCTGTTTTTTTTTTTTTTTTTTTTTTCAGACAAGATTTGCAGTCTGCAGGACTTCCGTTATGGACACATCTCATTTCAGACAAAGCAAATTTAGCTAATCTGATATGGGGGGCGACTTAATGATGACTAAATTTCTTTAAAAATTTGTAAATGTTATTCAAGACTGAATAAATGATGTGTAAAAATATTTACGCTGATTGCTTAATTGATTTTTCTAAAGCAAAATCGTTAAAATAGCTTATTTTACAGGCTGACAGAGAAGAATGGACAAATAACAGCTACTGACAGCAGCTATATTGTAGACGTCCGACGAATCGACTACCCTATGTCCTAGGTATTGCAGGCAGTGGGCTTCTCATGTGCCACCATGTTATGGGTTTAACGTGAGTAACTCGATTCGGAATTAACTTTCGCAACCAGAGTCAACAACGTGATGATTGCAAGGATGGATACATCCAAGCAACCATACAAAATAGAAGCAGCTGCTCGGCAGGGGACCAGGAACAACCACTCTATACAGGGATTTCTCCTCACTGTACGTTAGTGGGCACACCGATTATAAAGGGGCAGGAAGAGATAGTGTAGGTTCGCAGCGTGTAATAAGGTCACCTATTAAGTTGTGGTACATTTTAGTACATGTATCAGTATAATATGTGGATAACCATATAAAGCCCTAAACCCGCTTTTGTCTTTCTGCTCGTGTTCGCCTTGTCACATGATCAGATGAGTCAAATGTTCAAATGTGTGTGAAATCTTATGGGACAACTGCTAAGGTCATCAGTCCCTAAGGTTACACACTACTTAACCTAAACTATCCTAAGGACAAACACACACACCCATGCCCGAGGGAGGACTCGAACCTCCACCGGGACCAGCCGCATAGTCCATGACTGCAGCGCCTAAGACCGCTCGGCTAATCCCGCGCGGCTCAGATGAGTCACTGAGATGTATTTCATCATCTATCACAGGTGACTGATAGCAGAAAATCGTATGGATACGATTGTCCACCGACAGCGCTCCCACATTGTCAGAATTGTTTGAGGAGCCCTGTACGGTCGTGAGGGTTCATCTGGGGCTCCCTGCGTCAGTCGTACTGAGCACATCTGGGACGAGATGTGCTGGACTTGGGCACAGTTCCCTCTACCTTTTGATCGCCGTTCAGTATCCATGGCTCAAGATGGAACCCAACGCTTTTAGTCTTTCATGGTGTCTGTCCTATGATCCTCATTATTATGGTCAAAGTGCGGCCTTTCGCTGTGAGGTAAGAGTCATTAACTCAATAGTTCACGGACGTAAACTGAGACAGTTACATGTGCAGTTTGCTAAAATAAGTAAATCAATTAAAAAGCAGTAACGTACCAGCCGGACTGCCGTTGAGGAATATGTTACCATCAGTAGGGTTAATAAACAAGTAATAGGCATACCGTTATATCATGTGTACCGTCTTTAATGTGACTTTGAAGTGTGTATTGTCCTATCACGCAATAGCGATAGTGGACACAATTTTACATTTGTGACAAGTTTCACTTGTTAATCCACCTAGAGCTCGAATGCTGGTACCGCGTGCAAGAGATGCAAAAAGCTTCTACTTTTCAACTGTTACTTTGCATCCAGTCGTTTCACTAAAGGAAACATGTATATCATACAGCTGGATGTAGACAATATAACGGGATATAAGTATAAGAAACTACACTGTCATCACAACTTAATTCCATGAACGACTGTATCGTTAAATGTGTAGTGTGATGCAAGGAATAGGTATGTTAACCAGCTGATAGGGTAGAGAATGGAAGTACGAATGAATCAAAGTAGAAGGTGCAGTTTTATCCTTTACTTTGTACAGTACGTTTCTGAGCTGCTAGAGAAAGCATGGTTACATGCGTTTCGTCAGTATTCTGTTTCCAAAATGCTGGCACTATAATAGAGTACAGTCGTACTGTATGAAATTTTCTCAGTGCTAGTAGTTCAGTTAATTGCAAAACTTTGTTTAGGTATTGCACTACAAATGTCTCATAGTAAACTGTATCCTTGGCGTCAGTTTGCTGCATAATTCTTGTGTAAATTCCAAGTTAGAATATAATTAACTTCCTTGAGACAGACAAAATTCTATACTAATTTAGAAAGCATTACGAAACTCACCATGCCCTCTTCTAACACAGTATACTACTAAACATGAATTACTACGTAGAAGTGGCACAAGGCGCCCTCTGCCATGCATTGTACAGTAACTTGCGTAGGATATATCTGTAGCTCTCCATGTAGACTCGTACAGTGATCAGTTTCAGTTCCTAGCCGAAAAGTTTTGTGGACAGGCTTTATAACATCTCCGTTTTACAGTCTCGTCGAAATTCATCTTTGTTTGCATATTAAATATGGTTCTTAGAAAAAAATTACTTCGCGAAGACAAATATTCCACAAACGCTATTGTGGAAACTGTACTTCACTCATATCGATCAATGTAGTAACTGCTAGTTCTTCCTTACATGGGGGTTAGTTAAGTCAAACGATTTAATCATTAGCCAATAATTTTATAACATTGTCCTAATGGAGCAAGATAGTGCAGTGGTGAGACACTCGACTAATGTTCGGAAGACCTGTGCTTCCAATCCATGTCTGGCCATCCAGATTTACGTTTCCCGTCTTTTCTGTTAATTACTTAAGCCTAATGCCAAAAAGACTTAGTCAGTTCCTTACGCTACTCTTTGCCGATTGACAGTTATCTGGAAATTCTATCTTTCACTTTGTAGCTTTTTGAAAACATCCGTTGAGTAGATATAAGACGAATTTTCAATGTTTATCGCAAATGGCAATCTACTGTACCAGCGCGTGCTTTTCTTTTTTCTCTACCACTTCCATACGACGAACTACATAGTAATTCGTCAGTGATACTATCGTGTCCCTAACAAAATTCTTATAAAATGACTATTTTCAGTGCTTTGTCACTTTTCCACACCAGTAAAGCAGAGCATTAACGCCATGTGTGGTACCTAGTGCGTGTCTTCATGGACTCATATCTCTTTTGTGTAGTTTTTAATTACGTTTTTTACCGATCGACGTCGTGCTCTGGATTCATAATATCCAATTCTTCAATTTATCAGTAGGTGCCACTATCTTCTATATACGCTTATCTAAAGTACATGTTATCTGCTGTTTTTTTCACTTAAGCTGTCATTTTGTTTGATTTTTGCCGATTCCGGCCAATTTAAGTGGCGGGATATGATATGGGTATGTCCCACGTAACCTATACTCTCCAATGTATCCTCTCAATACACAAATGGACATAGATAATGTGATGCGGTTGCAGTTAATAGTTTCCGGTTGCTTTACAACAGCGAATCATGTTGAGGATTGCCTTAGCTTAAGCAGAAACTTAACTTTCAGATACTTTCTTCATAAAACACGAGGTGCTAGAAATATTTACAATATGAAATTGGTGGATGTTTAGTTCATCGCCATTAAACCATATTCGTAGCATTTTTTAGCCTAATCTCCGGGACTTAGAGAATGTAATGCGAAAAACTTTCTCACAACAAATGCTATCGTTATTTAAATTCGATAGGATTAATGCCTTATAAATATTCACAATTATGGCTGGGTCTGATATAAAATTAATATATTTCGCTTTAATTTCGTACAAAATTTCTCTGACCATGTCACTTCTAATCGATATTCATTTCCAAATAATTTATAACTCTTTTAAAATACACTGACAGCCAAGCTATTTCATTTATCTTATTCTTGATTGTTTGGAAAGCAATTGTCATCTTCTTACACTGCGACAGTGCTACATCATTATACTACCCTCGTGTATAATGTTCTGCCGAAATCATGTAGCATAGATAACTAACCCATGGATCAGGCAAAACTTCGATTTCTAATGTCTGTAAAAATTATTCCACCTTAAAAGAAAAATGAAAATCTTTCATTAACCATACAAGATATTTAAAACATGGGTAGCGCCCGCAATACGACGATAACAACACATAAGGCTAGAACGAAGAGTTCACCGCTGTGTAATCTTTCCAGACAGTTATAATACTTGCGTCAGAGATCAACATGTAGCTGAGGCCAGGGGGCACTATATGAACACGTTAAGGAGTTTAAACTAAGGAAAATTCCCTCCCTACGTAATTCAGTGCGTTACTGGAGCGGAATTCCTAAATGATTGTGTTCATCCCCACGTAACAAGGAAGGAGCGAGGTTTTTTCACTCCAGAACAGATATTACTTCATCCCTGGAATGCCCATTAAGCTTAAAATGTCCCTATTTTGTGTGTAATCTGCATTGGATCATATACTAGATGTCTGTGCAAACTATTTTTGTACTCACGTTTAAGTCCTCTCGGTTTCTGTTTTTTGTTACTCAAAGAAATACCCAAAGCTTGAATGATTCGCTACGACTCAGTATAACTTCTTATCAGATGTTTCATACACTTTTGTTGATTCCTTTACTGTGTTACAGTTCTCACAGGGGTAATACGTGACATGGAAACAGTTAAACTTATTGTGGTCTCCACAGTGTTCCCTGATTCAGAAGGGAGAATAGCGCACCGAATTCGGGCTTAGATGCCAAGGTGTGACAATAATGCTGCTCAATCCACAAAGGGTCCATCTGGAGATTTTCCGGCAGTCTCTATGATGCACAGTGAAATTACAATTTCATTCTTCACCTCCACATGTTTATTTCTGGACATAGTCACCCTGGTAACGAACACATTTCTCCCAACGAGAGACCAGTTTGTTTACACCGTTACTATAGAATGTCTGACTTTGTTGATGGAACCACAACGTCACATCTTCTTGCTTCGTTTCATCACTATCAAAGTACAGTCGTCACAGGTGTTTTTTAACTTTTGGAAACAGATGAAAATCGGTTGGGGCCTAGTCGGGACAGCGTGGAGGATGATCGATGACAGTGAATCCAAGGCGCCGGATTGTTGCTGATGTCCCTGAGCTCGTGTGTGGCCTGGCATTGTCATGCTAAAAGACGGGGTGCTCCATGTGTGGAAGAACTCTTCGAATTCAGATTCGAGTACAGTACGCTGTTTCTCATGTACCGACATACAGGTAGTTACAATACACACTGCCATGTTACACGCTACAATTCCGAGCCCACTAGCGGCAGAGGACTGCAAGTATGTAAACAAGAAAAATACTGGTGTAAAATATTAGTAAAAGCCGACCGCGGTGGTCTCGCGGTTCTAGGCGCGCAGTCCGGAACCGTGCGACTGCTACGGTCGCAGGTTCGAATCCTGCCTCGGGCATGGATGTGTGTGATGTCCTTAGGTTAGTTAGGTTTAAGTAGTTCTAAGTTCTAGGGGACTGATAACCACAGCAGTTGAGTCCCATAGTGCTCAGAGCCATTTGAACCATTTTTTTATTAGTAAAATCTGTGTTATTTAAAAAGCTTTAAGAGTTTTCACATAAAAAGTTTGGAGGGATTACTTTTCACCACGACTTCGTAATTTCGTAATGATATGTTGAGATACTGGTCAGGAAGTGTTGGTTTGGCTTGTCTCGTATCCTGTACACTCCGTTTTCAAGGAACAGTATTTGTACCGAACGTCAGTGGGAATAAGACTGAAACCCTGAGAGTAGCCATGATCAACCGCAGTACCTTGTCAAGGTACTTGTGGCATACCCTACCGAAAGCGTAGTCAAAAGTACACCGACATCAAGGCTCCGGGCACGTGACGCATTTCCGCCAGTGAGATAACATCGCGGTAATGACTGAGTGCCACCTGGATGTTGCTGTTACCAACGAGACACGTCTGGTACGTAGAGACGACTTTCGGCAGAACACTCCGAATATGGGCGATCAAATTCTCGTAAGGATCTTGACATCGCTGTTGAGCAGCGTAAGAGAGCGGTAATGGTCAACTTCCCTTGTGGCAGATGGCTTGGGGACTGATAAGGGGATGCTGTCGACAAATGCATGTGGCACATGTACTGTAGGGGTCATCAGTTCTTGGTGTTCACTTCATGTGATCCCAAGAATGTCAGGATGCATTTCAGTGGTTTAAAGGACGAATTGTCAAGCTGTTGTTATCCAGTTCATTCTCATTCAGCGAAACCTGTTATGTTAGCTGTGGGTGCATGTTCTCCCACGGATTTGATTCATCATATCGACCCATTGCTTTTGCCTCAAAAAGTCTTAGAAAAGCACAGTGCAATTACAGTCAGCTGAAAAAGAAGTGTTCACCATTATCGATGGTGTTATCAGTTTCCACCAATACTGTACACTTTGAATCTCTGTTTGATTACAGATCATTGGCCTTTGACTGCTTTGTTCAATCCTTCCAAACCTGTCCCAACATGGAAAGTGCAAATATTGCAACGTTTGGCTCTATTATTGTCTAATTATCAATACAAGTTGTTGTACAGGACCACTGCACAGTATTCGAACGTTGAATTTTTGTCTTCGTTACCGTTCGGTACCAACACAGCATTTGATTCATCTGAGAAATCGTGTTATCGAACTGATAATCAGCATTTTGAACTTTTTCAAAATTTACCTCTTCATTTTTCGGCGTATTGTTGGAGCAGCTGCTTCCAACCCAGCTCTTCGAGTAGATATGCAACTTGTGCACCACGGGTGGCCACATATTCTGAAAGAAATTTCCCACTCAGTGGTGTGTGGCTTTTTTTCGCATTGCCACGTGCTGTCCGTACCATTAGATGTTGTGCTGCTGCATACAGCGAATGAAGATGCTCGGTTTGTGGCCCCTCACTTCCTTCAGCGGGAAGTTTTGTCTTAGATGCATCAAGGTCATTGGTACATAGATTACACGAAGCAACTCGTCCGACGTCATTGTACTTGGCAGGGCACGGCTGCCCAAATTCAGCAACGACCTTTAGTTATAATGTTTGTGCAGAACATCAAGCTTCACCACCGCAACGCTTTTTGCAGTGGCCACATCAATCCGGAAAGTGGGTCTGTTTCGGAACACACCATGGTTGTTGATGGTAGACGCATGAAGTAAATTTCCTTTTATAGTCAGTATGACATACAGCACTACTGCTAATACTGTATCAGTTTTGTCATCTATATATTTTTTTGTCTCGAAGGTCTTCCTTAGGTCCTTGACTCGGAAAACAGACCACAATTAACGTTAGCCGATTTTCAACAGTTTCGTCCAGATAACGGCCTACATCAGGTAACTACTGCACATTTTCACCCTCGGTCTAACGGTTAAACTGAATGATTCTTTCGAAAAGTCACATGGAGATATTCAGTTCCTCCAACGCATGGAAGGAAGTAACAAAGACTTTTCTTTTCTCCTACCACTCTTCACCACGTGATGTGTAGTCGCCAGCAGCATTATTACATAGCGGTCGTTACCGTACCCTGTTGCGTCTTCTGCGGCCGCCACGGAAAAAATTCCTTCTGCCAGGACGGACAAAGTTTCAGCAGCAGGAATAAGTTTCCTTTAAACCTATTTGTAAGAAACAGCGTTGGGAGCATGATGTCACCTCACAAGTCTCCAGTGTTTCCACTTATGTGTTTCAAGGTTACTCTGGGCTGTATCGGCGTTACCAGAACCAGTTGCGCCGCTCTATGTCAGCGATTCTGCCGCAAAACTTTGTCCGTGGACCCATCTTGCCGCTGTTGTCTGCAGCTGCAGTCGTCTCCAGCTCTTTGCCCACAAAGGGTCGGTGCCATGCAGGTTCGTGGAGATGAAAGTCGACGTCGCTCCTTTACCATCGCCGACGCCGTCGATGGCCCTGCAGCCGCAGCCGATGTCCGTGTTGGCACCTCCCATCAATAGCATTCAAGACTACCCTAGAGTTCCGTTTTCAGTCAGTCCGACCATAGCATATCTGGATCCCTTAATGCGAGTGTGCACACACTGGTTGGATTTTTCTTCCGCTGTTACCAGTCGTTTGCAATGTGGATACCTTGGTACGGAGAGAGAACTGACATCAGCCGTCATTACACTCCCTGCACCCTCATCAGGCCCTCCCAACCCCGTCGTCACGTGACATATCAGTACACGACAACGTAGCGGAGGTTTGGGGTTGGAGTAGGGGTTTGGCTGTGGGGTGAGGGAGGGGGGGAGAAATGTGGTGTCGTCCAAAGAACGAGGTCCCTCGACCATCTCCAGAAGTAAATCTAGGCTAGTTAGGAGCCACTATAGTACCGACGCTAATGTCCCGAGTGGAGTGTTCGTCGAGCATTACAGTAACTATTTATTTACCATTCAGTTTTATTGAACATGGTGTAATTGCATTGATCAAAGGATCAAGTACGAGATATAATTATTAAAACGCTGAAATTGTGTGTTTCTCGAGATACTTTCGGAAACTTTGTATTTTGTTCTTTTTTCAGCAAAACCACAGGTTTCGTCATCTTAATTTTTGTTTCACATCATGTAAATTATCATACGTTTCAACCTAAAAGTGTATCAGAAGAGTGACTGTTCCGTTTAGTGATTTTAAACTGAAGGGACATAAATAATCGGTGCCATGCAAAAAGTTAGTTATATGTGGTGATTTCAATATTAATTGTATAAGTGATTGTGCAAGGAAAAGGATGCTGGTAGACCTCCTTAATTCATATAATCTTATGCAAACCGTATTCTTTCCAACGAGAGTGCAAGGGAACAGTAGAACAACCATAGACAATATTTTTGTTCATTCGTCATTATTAGAAGGGCATCCTGTTAGCAAAAAGGTGAATGGCCTTTCAGATCATGATGCACAAATTTTAAGTCTAAAAGATTTTTGTGCTGCAACACATGTTAAATATAGTTACCAACTTTTTAGGAAAGCCGATCCAGTTGCTGTACAGACTTTTGTAAACCTTATCAAGGAACAAGAGTGGCAAGATGTTTATAGTGCTGATACAGTAGACGATAAATATAATGCTTTCCTCAAGACTTTTCTCGTGCTCTTTGAAAGTTGCTTTCCGTTAGAACGTTCAAACCAGGGTACTAGCACAAACAGGCAGCCTGGGTGGCTGACTAAAGGGATAAGAATATCTTGTAGAACAAAGTGGCAATTATATCAAAACGTTAGAAACAGTCACAATCCAAATGCAGCAGCCCATTACAAACAGTATTGTAAGGTGCTTAAAAAAGTTATTAGGAAGGCAAAAAGTATGTGGCATGCAGATAGAATAGCTAAGTCTCAGGATAAAATTAAAACCATATGGTCAGTCGTAAAGGAAGTGGCTGGTCTGCAGAGACAGGTCGAGAATATAGAATCAGTGCGTAGTGGGGATGTCCGTGTTACTGATAAGTCGCATATATGTACAGTACTTAATAATCACTTTCTGAATATAGCAGGTGAACTAAATAGAAACCTAGTCCCAACAGGGAATCATATAGCGCTCTTAGAAAAAAGTGTTCCGAGACTGTTACCTGAAATGCTCCTCCATGATACTGACAAGAGGGAGATTGAGTTAATAATTAAATCACTAAAGACCAAGAACTCTCATGGATATGACGGGGTATCTAGCAGAATAATGAAGTATTGTTCCACGTATGTTAGCTCAGTACTTAGCCACATCTGTAACTTTTCCTTTAGGAGTGGTCGGTTTCCTGACCGATTAAAGTACTCGGTAGTGAAGCCACTTTATAAAAAGGGAGACAGGGATAATGTTGACAATTATAGACCTATTTCTATGCCATCGGTGTTTGCTAAAGTTATCGAGAGGGTTGTATATACAAGGTTACTGCAGCATTTAAATTCACATAATTTGCTGTCAAATGTACAGTTTGGTTTTAGAAATGGCTTAACAACTGAAAATGCTATAGTCTCTTTTCTCTGTGAGGTTTTGGACGGATTAGATAAAAGGTTGCGAACGTTAGGTGTTTTCTTTGATTTAACGAAGGCTTTTGACTGTGTTGACCACAAAATATTACTGCAGAAGTTGGAACATTATGGAGTAAGGGGAGTAGCTTACAATTGGTTCGCCTCCTACTTTAAGAACAGAAAGCAGAAGGTAATCCTCCGCAATATTGAGAGTGGTAATGATATTCAGTCCCAATGGGGCACTGTTAAATGGGGCGTTCCCCAAGGGTCGGTGCTGGGGCCACTGCTGTTTCTTATTTATATAAATGATATGCCTTCTAGTATTACAGGTGATTCAAAAATATTTCTGTTTGCTGATGACACCACCTTGGTAGTGAAGGATCTTGTGTGTAATATTGAAACATTATCAAATAATGTAGTTCATGATATAAGTTCGTGGCTTGTGGAAAATAATTTGATGCTAAATCACAGTAAGACTCAGTTTTTACAGTTTCTAACTCACAATTCAACAAGAACTGACATTTTAATCAGACAGAATGGGCATGTTATAAGCGAGACGGAACAGTTCAAGTTCCTAGGCGTACGGATAGATAGTAAGCTGTTGTGGAAAGCCCATGTTCAGGATCTTGTTCAGAAACTAAATGCCGCTTTATTTACCATTAGAACAGTATCTGAAATAAGTGACATTTCAACACGAAAAGTAGTCTACTTCGCATATTTTCATACGCTTATGTCATATGGTATTATTTTTTGGGGTAATTCTTCTGATTCAAAAAGGGTATTTTTGGCTCAAAAACGGGCTGTTCGAGCTATGTATGGTGTAAGTTCGAAAACCTCTTGTCGACCCCTATTCAATAGTCTGGGAATTTTGACATTGGCCTCACAGTATGTATTTTCTTTAATGTCGTTTGTTGTTAGCAATATTAGCTTATTCCCAAGAGTTAGCAGCTTTCACTCAGTTAATACTAGGCATAAATCAAATCTGCATGTGGAATGCACTTCCTTGACTCTTGTGCAGAAAGGAGTGCAGTATTCTGCTGCAACTGAAGAGTTTCCTCATGGCTCACTCCTTCTATTCTGTCGAGGAGCTCCTGGAAGAGCTAAAAAATTAAGCAAATTCCAGTGTTACATTCTTGATTTTCTTTATTTAAACTAACGACTTGTCGCCTGAATATGTTTCTTATATTTCATTTTATCTGTTTCTACAATCGTGTTATAATTTCATGTATTGACTCGTTCCATGACCATGGAGACTTCTCCTAAATGTGGTCCCACGGAACAATAAATAAATAAATAAAATTATAATTGTATCCTTTTGTGACTCTTAGGTGGTGTACCTCGAATCGTCTTCAATTCGCATAAAACACATTCATAGAAGTCAAATAAGTATTCATTCTTTGAAACAAGCTATCAATGGACGATATAATGTCTGGTCAGAAAGTATATATACGACCGGTGTTTGTCATTGCGCTATGCATATTTGAACGACCAGTGCTTGTGATTGCGCTCATAAGGGTACAGCAAACAAGGTATGTCAGGAATAAACTGAGGAAGATCCAATTGATCTCGTGAATTTGACTTTTGCATCTTCGTGTTCTTCACTCACCTCTATAATTTTCCAAACTCACCAGTGGTTGTCATAGAGAGCTGCGATCAACACTTTTACTTTAATGGTTTACTTCTTTTAGCCCAAGTCGAACTTGCAACCGAGCGAGGTGGCGCAGTGGTTAGCACACTGGACTCGCATTCGGGAGGACGACGGTTCAATCCCGTCTCCAGCCATCCTGATTTAGGTTTCCCGTGATTTCCCTAAATCGTTTCAGGCAAATGCCGGGATGGTTCCTTTCAAAGGGCACGGCCGATTTCCTTCCCCATCCTTCCCTCACCCGAGCTTGCGCTCCGTCTCTAATGACCTCGTTGTCGACGGGGCGTTAAACACTAACTACCACCACCACCACCTCGAACTCGCATGTAGTTACACGCTTTATAGCAGCCTGCTTTCATTTATTATCTTGATTTAATCTTTAAACCGTGTTCCAGGAGTGGCAGAACAAGTTTCATATCGTTTTCGGAACACATTATTGAATTATGTTACATCTATTACCGTAATACAAAATGTTTGTATTCCTGGAACATGAGTTTTGACAAACATAAACAGATGATCTGACTTGGAAGCTCCATCACACGTCGAGTGGAAAATGTGCCTGTAGAAGATGAAAGTGCCGAATGCACAGTCTGTAATAGTTTGATGCTAAAACTTCAAGAGGAATATAGCAAAACTCCTGTTAAAAGAAAAGCTATTTTTGACATGACTAGTGGAAAAAAACTCCATTTTGTAGTTACCTCATGATCTTGCTTGTGATGGCAAAAATTTACAAAGTTATTTAAGTTTCTGTATTGTAAATAACTATCATCAGTAAAGTAAATAATATGTGGGTTTTCTTCCAGTATAGAGATGAGAGCGATTTTCTGGAAAAGATAGAAAGTGTTTGCATCGTGCTGCAAACAATCACTTACACAACACCATGACATGACTGAATGCTACCCTCTGCTTTATAGTGCAGACGAAAGGGTGAACGGTAATTTGAACGTTCTGCCAGTGAAATACTTGTGAAGCATCCTGAAGCAAACATTTATAGCTCTCTGCAAAATCTGTAATAATGATGCTTGGGAGTAGCAACTCAGAGATTTCGATGTATATAATGGTGTTGTGTCAAGTTTTAGTTTGGAAACAAAATTTCAGAATCTTGTAAGAACTTCAGCTCCAGTAACAACTTACACAGTTCATTCCCTTCAGAACACTGACAACATCCATGCAGCTTCCACTCCGAATTTTCAATATAGGAAACAAGTTTCTGTAAAGTTCTGTTAATGGTTCCTCTACATGTGTAGTATGCATAATTGATTTTAAATTTTCGTGATTAATGTGTACACACACATTACGCGTTCCTCAATTAGGCAAAGCTTGAAAAACTCTCTAAAATCAATAGAATATTTTTCTTTGAAAACATATTTCTGATACAAAATGAATCTGTTTGTACTATCAACTCTTTTGCGATTTTCTGACAGAACAGGTAGACAGTCTCTCTTATTAGTAGATATTCGACTTCCATCATCGTCATAGTAAAAAATCCGTGACATTTGTTTCCAAATACATACCTACTCTGTTTCCCACTTTGTAGCTTCCTTTTGACAAAATACCGTCTTCTTTTAGTGATATCCTTGATTTCCTTAACATATATTCAGTATCTTCAAAAATTTTCTAGGGTACGAATTTGCAGCTTTTCTTTTAATACAACTTTTGCTAAATTCCCCTTGAAGTTTTGGTATTAAACTATTACAGACCGTGCATTCGGCACTGCCATCCTCTTCAGACACATTGTCCACCGGAAACTGCAGCATTTCTGATTTAATAATGTTATATTGTTGTTGATTCATCTATCTCTCCACGGACATAAAATTAAATAAAACTGTTTCATAAACAGAAAAGTGTACCGGTTTCAAATTTGTAAGCCATGTTGCCTTTCGACTCCAGTTTGTAAAGAGACCCCTTATTTCAAACGGGCTTCCTGGAGACAGTTTTGATCAAAAAATTCTGGAAAAATCATTTTAACACTTTTCATCATGTACTTTCTTACATACAAGTTGCAGGAGCATCAGTAATGTGATGGCAACAACACTAGTGAATTCACGTGAAATAGTCCCAATAAAAAGTTTAAACCACGTTCTTGTCTTCACAGCAACGATCGAGGAAATGGGAAGACCAGAAGACAGTAACAACTGAGCTCAGATTACCAGAATTATAAAGAAGAGCATACAATACCAAAGTAAATTACTATGAACAAATAACAATTAAGCGGGATGAAAGATAAATTTGATCAGAAATGTGGTCTCGGAAATATCGGAGAACATAGCTTTCGATAGTCTTTCAACAGAGCCATCGTCACTCCATCCAGTGCAAATATTTCTGCAAAATTTTATTTATAACAGTGGAAAGCAAAGTATATAAAAATAGAAGGATTTACTCTCAGTCGAGAAAAGGAGATGATGGCACGCTTCTTTACTCGTACCTGAAGTAAAGGCGCTGAGTCCCGGAGGAGCAAGTAGAACTTCGAAATGAGGCTGCTCGACTGCGTCAAGTTTGCCGGTGCTTAAAAGCTGGCAATGTGACAGGAGGCGGGACGTGTGGAGAGGCCGCTGCCGCTGCTGAGGGTTATTCAGTAATTCTGCGGAGACGTTTTTACGCGGGCCGGCGGCGGTCCCAGGGCATGCAAGCCTGACGACGCCCCGCCGAGCGTGAATCTCGTCACCACGCAGCCCACCGCATTAATATTTCAGCCGGTGCGCCAACGTGACATATTCGGGAATCTCTGTATCCGCATTTGGTCGGAAGCCGGCGGCCTGGGAGCGAGAAATATTCGCGAATCTCTCTCCGGCTGCCTTCCTGTCGTCGGCGCGGGCTTTCTGGCTGTGGCCGTCCCGCGGGAGCCCGGAATTGCTTGCGGAAGTTGAACACGACGAAAACACTCCGCAAAAAGATTTACTCCGTCAATATTTGTCTGGCTTCCTTTTTATTTCTCGCATGGAGTGTGACTGGAAGCAGTCCAAGAAGCAGCCTGGCCTGTTGTCCACCAGTGCACGTAGCCAGCGCAGAGCACAGCACGCACACCACCATCCTTCAGGCCCAAGGCGCCAATAAAAGCTCGATCTCAAGTAACATCGAACTTATTTTTTTGCCAGCTAAAAGAAAGGATCTCTCTTTCAATCCAAATGCTCATTTCTCGAAATAAAAACAACGGAAACTTCTCTCCTTTTCGCATGCTCTGTCAGCACCTTTGTGTCAATTAAGCTAACAGCAACCAAATAAACAGTTCCAGTGATAAGTGTAAGATACAGTTATCGTTTATTAAGGCAAAACTTATCTGTTGCCTAATGCAACCGGCAGTTGTTGAACTCAAAAGCGAAAGTTCTTTCCGTCTTAGATTATGCATGCGCTAGGATGCTTCCTTGGAAAGCTCACGACTACTTTCTTCCCCATTCCTCTCCACCTAAGCTATGAGAGACCCAGACTTCTTTCACATCTTATGGGTAGTCCACCGAAAACCTAGTTCCAGAAAACAGCACAAATACACTATGAAAGTGGGGATGGGGGTGGGGTGGGGGAGAATTTCTAATTTGTTGACGCCGACTATAAGTCTAATACTTTCACAATGTGTCACCTCATCGGTAGTAGCTATTTCATTCTTAATTTTTTCTTAATTTCACTTTCATCCCGCATATTCCTTCCGACCAGCACGCGTCTAGCTGCTATCCAGCCTACTGGTTTTGAAAAGCCATACCGGGTTACGTCTTTCTATATGGCTAACTATCCACTGTGGAGCAGTAAGTAGCGGCTATTACAAGGACTGATAATGCCAACAACTTATTGAAATTTTTGTTTGTTCGTATTGAGGAAAACTTCAGCTGGAAGAAGAGTCTTAACAAATTACTCTAAAAGTTGTCCGCCCCCGTTATCTGAGTGGCCAGCGCGGCGGAATGCCACGCCGAGGGTCCAGGTTCGATTTCCGGCTGGGGCTGGAGATTTTCTCCTCTCAGGGACTGGGTGTTGTGTTGTCGTCATCATCATTTCATGCCCGTCTCCGACGCGCAGGTCGCCCAATGTAGCGTCGAACACAATAAATACTTGACGTCTGCGGCCGAGCTTCCCCGAATGGGGGACTCCCGGCCCACAATGCCGTACGCTCATTTCCGATTCCACTCCAAAAATTAAGTTCAGCTGGTTTTGCTCTTCGTATAATTGCTAGCCTTGGAAACAAATGAATGATTATCATAACACATTTGGCATATTTCCAATCAATAATGTATTGGGGAATAATTTCCTGGAATAATTTATCACTTAAAAAAAAAGAAAATGCTGATCGCTCAAAGCGACTAGTAAGAACAATATGTAGTGTTCATACACAGTCATCTTGTAAATACCTCTTCAAGGAGCTAGGGATTTTAGCTGCACCTTCGAAATGTATACAGGGTGGTCCATTGATAGTGACCGGGCCAAATATCTCACGAAATAAGCATCAAACGAAAAAACTACAAAGAACGAAACTCGTCTAGCTTGAAGGGGAAAGCCAAATGGCGCTATGGTTGGCCAGCTAGATGGCGCTGCCATAGGTCAAACGGATATCAACTGTGGTTTTTTTTAAAATAGGAACACCCATTTTATATTACATATTCGTGTAGCACGTAAAGAAATACGAATGTTTTAGTCGCACCACTTTTTTCGCTTTGTGATAGATGGCACTGTAGTAGTCACAAACGTATGAGTACGTGGTATCACGTAACATTCCGCCAGTGCGGACGGTATTTGCTTCGTGATACGTTACCCGTATTAAAATGGACCGTTTACTAATTGCGGAAAAGGTCGATATCGTGTTGATGTATGGCTATTGTGATCAAAATGCCCAACGAGCGTGTGCTATGTATCATCCAGGTGTCTGGACCGTTCGCCGGATTGTTACGTTATTTAAGGAAACAGGAAGTGTTCAGCCACATGTGAAACGTCAACCACGACTTGCAATAAATGATGATGCACAAGTAGTTGTTTTAGCTGCTGTCGCGGCTAATCCGCACATCAGTAGCAGACAAACTGCGCGAGAATCGGGACTCTCAAAAACGTCGGTGTTGAGAATGCTACATCAACATCGATTGCACCCGTACCATATTTCTATGCACCAGGAATTTCATGGCGACGACTTTGAACGTCGTGTACAGTTCTGCTACTGGGCACAAGAGAAATTACGGGACGATGAAAGATTTTTTGCACGCATTCTATTTAGCGACGAAGCGTCATTCACCAACAGCGGTAAGGTAAACCGGCATAATATGCACTATTGGGCAACGAAAAATCCATGATTCTGCGACAAGTGGAACATCAGCGACCTTGGCGGGTTAATGTATGGTGCGGCATTATAGGAGGAAGGATAATTGGCCCCCATTTTATCGATGGCAATCTAAATGGACCAATGTATGCTGATTTCCTATGTAATGTCTACCGATGTTACTACAAGATGTTTCACTACGTGTTACCTGTTACCATCTGTTCGTTTAAAATTGTGTGCCATATGTTTGTGACTATTACAACGCCATCTATCACAAAGTGAAAAAAATGGTCCAACTAAAACATTCATATTTCTTTACGTACTACACGAATATGTAATAAAAAATGGGGGTTCCTATTTTTAAAAACGCAGTTCATATCCGTTTGACCTATGGTAGCGCCATGATGGATGTCCGGCACATAGCTCGAGTGCGCTTGAAGCGGTATTGAATAGCATATTGGTCGTCGGAGCACCATACCATAGCCCCCACGTTCACCGGATCTGACGACCTCGGATTTCTTCCTGTGGGGAAAGTTGAAAGATATTTGCTATCGTGATCCACTGACAACGCCTGACAACATGCGTCAGTGCATTGTCAAATCATGTGCGAAGATTACGGAAGACGAACTACTCGCTGTTGAGAGGAATGTCGTCACACGTATTGCCAAATGCATTGAGGTTGACGGACATCATTTTGAGCATTTACTGCATTTATGTAGTATTTATAGGTAATCACCATGTAACAGCATGCGTTCTCAGAAATGGTAAGTTCACAAAGGTACATGTATCACATTGGAACAACCGAAATAAAATGTCAAACGTACCTACGTTCTGTATTTTAATTTAAAAAACCTACCTGTTACTATCTGTTCGTTTAAAATTGTGTGCCATATGTTTGTGACTATTACAACGCCGTCTATCACAAAGTGAAAAAAATGGTCCAACTAAAACATTCATATTTCTTTACGTACTACACGAATATGTAATAAAAAATGGTGGTTCCTATTTTTAAAAACGCAGTTCATATCCGTTTGACCTATGGTAGCGCCATCTAGCGGGCCAACCATAGCGCCATCTGGTTTCCCCCTTCAAGCTAGACAAGTTTCGTTCTTTGTAGTTTTTTCGTTTGACACTTATTTCGTGAGATATTTGGCCCGGTCACGATCAATGGACCACCCTGTATATTCGCCAATGTGATTCGTCATAAATAATCTACATTGTGAGGAACATATTGATTTCCGTATCCACGACACTGTGATTTCCATAACTGCGGCACTAAATCAACAACTTTCACCAGCCACTACTTCAGTTGTCTGTCACTCAGAAACGAGTTGGTAGTTACCATCTCCCTGTCCTCCTCATCGTTTCAGACGGTCGTCGCCCCCGCCCCGACCCCCGTCATGACCCTCCCCCAAAGTACGTCCATGATTATTCCCGTGCTGACTGGAATGCCTACCGGGATACCCTCTCCACCCAGGTCGATGGCCACCCCTTTAACTACCACCACCTTGACGATATTACAAATGCTGCCTCCTTTCTCCAGCAGACCTTGTCTGAGGCCGTGGCGGCCCACGGCCCTTCTCTCGCCATCCACCCCCACCGTCCTACCTTACCCCCACAGGCCGTTCTCCTCCTCCGTGAATCCCGCCGTCTCTACCGTGCCTTCCTTCGCACACGTGACCCGGACACACTACGACGCCACCGGCAACTCCAGAGACACATCCGTAACTTGCTAGCGGCTAAGAAACGCCGGGACTGGCGACAGACATGCACCCGCTTAAACGCCACCCTTCCTATCAACTCGTCCAAGTACTGGTCAGCCTTCCGCCGCCTTACTGGATCTAAATCCCCCCCTCTACTATTCTCTCCTTCATGACAACCGCCGGCCGCGGTGGTCTAGCGGTTCTAGGCGCGCAGTCCGGAACCGCGCGACTGCTACGGTCGCAGGTTCGAATCCTGCCTCGGGCATGGATGTGTGTGATGTCCTTAGGTTAGTCAGGTTTAAGTAGTTCTAAGTTCTAGGGGACTGATGACCTCAGATCTTCAGTCCCATAGTGCTCAGAGCCATTCTTCGTCATCTGCAGAGTTAGTTGGCATATAAACTGGTACTACTGTAGTAGGCGTAGGCTTCGTGTCTATCTTGGCCACAATAAGGCGTGCACTATGCTGTTTGTAGTAGGTTATCCGCACTCCTATTTTTTCATTCATTATTAAACCTACTCCTGCATTGCCCCTATTTGATTTTGTATTTATAACCCTGTATTCACCTGACCAGAAGTCTTATTCCTCCTGCCACCGAACTTCGCTAATTCCCACTATATCTACCTGTAACATATCCATTTCCCTTTTTAAATTTTCTAACCTACCTGTCCGATTAAGGGATCTGAAATTCCACGCTCCGATCCGTAGAACGCCAGTTTTCTTTCTCCTGATAACGACGTCCCCTTCAGTAGTCCCCGCCCGGAGATCCGAATGGGGGATTATTTTACCTCCGGAATATTTTACCCAAGATGACGCCATCATCCTTTAACGTACAGTGAAGCTGCATGCCCTCGGGAAAAATTTCGACCGTAGTTTCCCCTTGCTTTCAGCCGTTCGCAGTACCAGCACAGCAAGGCCGTTTTGGTAAGTGTTACAAGGCCAGATCAGTCAATCATCCAGACGGTTGCCCCTGCAACTACTGAAAATGCTGCTGCCCCTCTTTGGGAACCACACGTTTGTCTGTCCTCTGAACAGATACCCCTCCGTTGTGGTTGCACCTACGGTACGGCTATCTGTATCGCTGAGGCACGCAAGCCTCCCCACCAACGACAAGGTCTATGGATCATGGGGAGAGCGAGTAAGTGTGAGTAACTGTTATCACCATAATAAAACGTAAAGGTAACAGCTAGCGAAATTGTCTTTATTATTAGGTAAAACAGTAGCCAACAGATTTTACTTCAATTCTCCCTTAAGAGATATTAAAACATTGTCCTCTAGTTATGTAATCTCTACGATAGGATGTAGATTAAGCGATACATAAATATGGCAGTGCATGCTGTGATATAAGAGCTCTTGCTGGAAATACGCTCAGTTATGTATGGAGGCTATAGACTGAGATTGTTTTAGAGATTCAACTTCGTAAAATGTCTGTGAGGATTATGTAAATTATTGTGTTTTCTGAAGCGAGGATAGTGGAGATACCAGCGTAATTCAAATGAAAATTTGATGTTGAGCCGCTGGAACAAGTTAAAACTACTGTCACCAGCTTAGGCGCCGAACTTTTTGGCTTCAGATAAATTTTTGATCTGTTAAAGACATTTGTAAGCTGTTTCCACCTAGACGAATAAAAAATTATGAAACAGCTTACTTTCTTGCAACAACAAATTTCATTCAGAAAATTCTATTACATTTACCAATAAAAAACATTCCTTTCCGTGCATCAGATGTTTTCATGGATATCTAACTAATTTTTGAACATTGTGGGAAGTAAAAAACGGTTAACTGTCTCATGTAAATTCCGGCTGAGTGACTTTGCGACGGTATAAAAGTTTCTTTAAGAAAAACATACTATAGACGTTTCTAAATTCTCAAGTACATCTGTCACATTGCGTCTTAACCTGGCGGCGTATGTTTTCTTCGTCAGCGCCCTAATTCTTTGGGTGGTGGGTCATTTAACACCTCCATTAAAATTAATAAAGGTGCTGCCTATGTTTCGGTTATTATTAAAACTGCTGTTTCATGAGCGACTGCTAACTGTTCGTCTAGGTAAAAACAGATTACATATATCTTTAACGGATGGAATTAATGCGAGGTAATAAAGTTAGATGACTCACACTATGTATAGGAAATAAGGATCCCAATACGATGGTACCAATATAACATAGAAATTGCTAAATTCACCCATCATATGTTATAGTCTCTTACAACTGATATTCCCAGAAACCCAATTTCAGACTAGCTTTTATGCCGGAGAAGAGAACAAGAGGTGCAGAATATGCTAGAATTGATTTAGAAATTTTCAGATTTTGCCACGATAACTTTGTTAATTACCCTCTGCCCACTCAAAGCTGATGTGATTCAATCGCACCTTGTAACTAAAATTTCGGTCAGGTAGGTATATCCATCAGCAGCGATATAGACCAAACAGTGTTTTTATTTTTCCATCACGCCAAACAGATGCTACAAAATACATATATGTGCTCGTTCTAGTGCTTTCTTTAAAAGTAAAAATCATAATGAATGGTGTAGAGGCAAGATACCACACTAGATTACACATATAACTTGAATCGATTCAAAGAGGATTCAGCAACGTTAAAACAAAAATCTAAATTTATGAAAGGAAGTAATACATTCAATTATTGCAATCTATTGATGTGGTTTTATTATCCCGATAATTCTGGTGGCTGACAGCGCACGATATGAAAGAATGCACGGGCGGGCAAGACAGAAGAGGATGAAGAGTATGTTAGTGCCAGGATACCTCTGATGAGAGTTGTGAGCATATATTATAAGTTTTACGATGGTAAAATGTAACGTAGGAATTAGAAGGGGTTTAGATAATAAGGATTTATGAGGAGAAAACGGGTTAGAGACGACCTATAGCTTTACTGAGTATTAGGCATCTTTGTGGATATCTCTGCGGGAGTTCCAGTGGATCTGGATGAAGAGTATTTGAGGTGAAGCGGATGTTCGACGTGTAGCAGGTATTTCAAGTTCTGTGAGAATTTGAGGGACGTCATGTTCTGTTGAGGGAAGTATACGATCTATACAGGCTGAATTACGTTTACTGATGTAGGATACTTGTGAATAAGGGTAAATGAATTTGGAAGTTAAGGTGGAGGGTGTGGAGAGCACATACTCTTAACGAAACATAGCATACTGGTAGCGCAAAGTAAGCGAAAATGAGGATGTTCAGATTAATATCTTATAGATATGATGTTTCTATTTTTTTTTAAGACATCTGTAGGATAGTCAGTAGGTAGCAGCTAGAGGTTACGGTGCTGACGACAAATAGACCGGGATAGTTTACTGGGTAAGTATACTCGAAGGAATATCTTGGATGGCAGCATATACTTGACAGCGAAACTAAATTCAGAAATATCATTCAATCGGATACGAGTATGATCTTCCAGTATTAGAGCGTTATTTCCTGTGTTTATGAAATCCACACATGATGCTTTATCGTCATGCTAAACATTTCCTAGCCCTTCCTGTTCTACAACGAACCTCAACATCAGGTGCATGAGAAGTCTTCTACACGATATGCCAATGAATCCTTCCAGTGTGATACATGTTCAGCACATCCTTATAAGCGTGTCTAAGATCAAGAGTCAGATTGGCTTTGGCCAAGCCAGTACACAGATATTAAGCATTTCTCATCCATCGAACTGTCTCGCAGTTCGCTGATGTGTTCCAGAAGGTCAACGATAATTTTCGTAAAGAACAGAACACATAAAATATCAGATAGCAGAGAGCTAATAACGAAAATACGAGAAGAGAATTTCACGGAAATTCGGATTTAGTGCAAGAATATAAAAGATAATGCTGACTTCGAGTTTTCGTATCTCTGTACGAGCAGAGGTCTAGAACTAATTATTTCATATTTCCTGCTTTAAGATATGTGTAGCTGCATTCTGGTCATATCAGACTGCAAATCCCAATAATTCCGTAAAGTAATACCGTAATACAAAGGGCAATCAGAAATTTTTTCGTTCGAGGAAATTACTGCACCGTATACGCTATGTAGCGCGACTCCGATGCGTGTATATACACACCGACATGTAGGCAAGCAATGAGTGTGACATTCGTGTCTTTGCGATGTTCGTGCGGTTAATAAGGGAATGTGAGCTATTGCGAGGTTATTACCTAATGCGTCCAAATAGAGCTAACTTGCTGAAAGTGCTCTAAGTGGCCGAAGGAAAAACACCGTCAGAAATCCACCGGAGAATGAAGATTGTGTGTGGGGCAGCATGTCTGCCGAAAACCACCTTTGTGGACGGGTGCACAAAGTTCCTTGCGACTTGCGGTGCTGCTGCTTCATGGTAACTTACGGTCAGCTATCGTTAAAGTCGTAACGCGGAAGTTAGGCCAAATGAAGTGGAAGATACCCCAGCACCCGCACTGTAATCCCTACCTCCGCCGATGAAACTCACGCCCATCCCTTAAAAAAGGCCTTGAAGAGCTGACGATTCCTGTAGGACGAGGATGTGCAGCAGACGGTGACAGAAGGTCTTCTTCACGCAGCAGCACACCGTGTTTTACCAAACGGGTATCTTCAACCGCCTGCTGGTGTGGGATGATTGCCTCAGTGCTCACGGCAATTTTGTCTGATTAGCATAACGATTCTGGATTGTACGTCCTTCGAACGGAAATTTTTGATCACCCCTTATACAACATCTGATGTGCTGAAAATCAAATCTGATTACATATAAAACTTACTAGAAGGTTGTTGATCAAATCAGCAGCTAAACTGAAACGCGTACAAAGATAACTAATTAAGAAATTCATTATGCGATTATGAAATTGACATTATTAAATGTTGGTTCAGAGATCATTCAGACACTCTGATTACTTACTAACTACCTGTGAAATACTTGGTGTTAGTTTACAATTGTAGAATGAAATCAAGAACAAGCTAAATTTTTAAGGCAGATATAAAGTCCAGGTAGTTGTTGTTGTGTTATTCAATCCGAAGACTGGGTTGATGCAGCCCTCCGCGCTACTCTGTGCAAGCCGTTTCATCTCCGGATAACTTTTGTAACTTACATACTTTCGAACCTGCTTACTGTGTACCTCTTGGTCTCCCTCTACGATTTTTACCGCCAAATACTTCCGTCCAGTACTAAATTGGTGAGCCTTTTCTGTCTCAGAATGTGTCCAATCAATCGATCTTTTAGTCAAGTTATACCACTAATATTTTTTCTTCCCAATTCTGTTCAGTACATCCTCATTACTTACATGATCTGCCAATCTAATCTTCAGCTTTCTTATGTAGCACCACGATCAAATGGTTCAAATGGCTCTGAGCACTATGGGACTTAACATCTATGGTCATCAGTCCCCTAGAACTTAGAACTACTTAAACCTAACTAACCTAAGGACAGCACATAACACCCAGTAATCACGAGGCAGAGAAAATCCCTGACCCCGCCGGGAATCGAACCCGGGAACCCGGGCATGGCACCACGATCCAGAAGCATCTATTCTCTTCTTGTCTCAACTGCTTATCGTCCACATTTCACCTCCTTTCATGGCTACCAACCTGACAAATACCTTCACAAAACGGGTCCGGCCGCCTTTATTTAGATTTTGAGTGATTTCTCTAAGTCGCTCTAGCCATATGCCGGGATGGTTCCTTTGAAATGACACGGCCGACCTCCTTCCCCATCCTTCCTTCCCTAATCCGATGGGACCGATGACCTCGCTGTTTGGTCCTCTTCCCAAAATCAACGAACCAACCAACCTTCAAAAACGACTTCCTAGCAAATCTATATTCTGTGTTAACAAATTTCTCGTCTTCAGAAGCACTTTTCTTGCTATTGCCGGTTTACATTTTATATCCTATCAATTTCGGCTATCATCAGTTAATTCGCTGCTCAAATATCAAAACTCATCTCCTACCGTCCGTGTTTATTTTCCTAATCGGATGCCCTCGGTGTCATCTAATGCAATTGGACTACATTCCATTCCCATTGTTTTACTTTTTCTAATATTTATCTTATATCCTGCTTAAAAGATACTGTCCATTCCGTTAAACTGCTCGTCCAAGTTCTTTGCTGCCTCTGACAGAAATATTCTTCGCACTCAACTTTAATCCCTTCTCCAAATTTTTCTTAGGTTTCCTTTACTGCTTGTTTAATGTACAGACTGAGTAACACCCCTAGATAGCCGTACGTATTAGGGGATTGCTTCCGCCTGGCGAAATAACGACAGAAGTCGGTGAGCTGGCCAGCCTGGATTTGGTTTTTAAGCGGTTTCCCACATCTTACTGAGTGAATACCGCGCTCAGTTTCGCATGAATGACACTGCATGCAGATAGTTGGGGTACACATATTCCGTCCAGGAGGAAGGGGGATGGGTAATGGTGTGGCCACAGGAAGGTCATCCAACCATCCCTTAAACTAACCACGCAAGATCCAAAGCCAGATATGCACCGAAGCAGGACAAAGGCTCAAGAAAAAGAAGAACATACGGATTGAATAAGGCTGGGTATAGGCCCAAACCCTGTCTTACACCCTTTCCAACCACTCCTTCCCTTTCATGCTCTTCAACTCTTATAACTGCTGTCTACTTTCTGTTCAAGTTGTGTATAACCTTCCGCTCACTGTGTTTCACCCTGTCGCCCTAAGAATTTCAAAGAGTATATTCCAGTCGAGACTGTCAAAAGCTTTCTGCAAATCTGCAAAAGCTATAAACATAGGTTTGCCTTTCCTTAATCTATTTTCTAAGCTAGGTCGTAGGATCAGTATTACCTTGCGTGTTAATAAATTTCTCCGGAATCCGAACTCATCTTCCCCGAGGTCGGTTTCTACCAGTTTTTCGAGTTTTTTGTAAATAATTCATGTTAGTATTTTACAGCCATGAATTATAAACTGGTGGTTTGGTGATATTCCGACATGTCAGCACAGTCTTTCTTTAGAATTGGATCAAGTGCATTCTTCTGGAAGTCTGGGGGTATTTTCCCTGTCTTATATATACGGCGCACCACGTGGAACTGTTTGTCACGGATGGCTCTCCCAACGATATCAACAGTTGTGACATAATGTCGTCTACAACAGGGGTCTCGTGTCGACTTAGGTTTTTCAGTGCTCTATCAAATTCTTCGCGCAGTGTCATATCTCCCATTTCATCTTCATCTACTTCCTCTTTCCTTTCCTATAGCATTGCCTTCAAGTTCATCTCCCTTGCACAGACCCACTGTACACTTCATCCACCTCCAACTTTCCCTTCTTTGGTTAGTAATAGTTTTCCATCTCAGCTCTTGATATTCACACAGCTGCTTCTCTTTTCTAAAACACTTTATTTAAATTTCCTGCAGGCAGTATCTGTCTTTGCCCTAGTTATATATGCCTCTAAATCCTTGTGTTTTTCCTCTAGCGATTCCTGCTTAGCCATTTTGTACTTGCTTCCAGTCTCAGTTTTTAGACGACTGTATTTCCTTCCGTCTGCTTCATTTCCTGCAGTTTTATATTTTCTCCTTTCATCGATGAAATTCAGTGTCTCCTGTGACATCTAAGGATTTCTAGTAGGCCTTGGGTCCATGGCTTCGTGAGATCTGTGCCACACTCAGACCGTACCATCAGCTCTTACCAACAGAAATCAGGACTCATCTGACCAGGCCACGGTTTCCCAGTCGCCTATGGCCCGATGGTCACGAGCCTAGGAAAGCGCTGCAGGTGATGCCGTTAGCAAAGGAACTTACTTCCGTGTTCTGCTGCCATAGGCCAGTAACACCAAATTTCACCGCACTGCCCGAACGAATACATTCGTCGAAAAATACCACACTGAATTCTGCGGTTATTTCACGCAGTGTTCCTTGTCTGTTAGCACTGACACATCTACGCAAACGCGCTGCTCTCAGCCCGTTAAATAAAGGCCGTCGGCCCTTGAGTTGTTCGTGGTGAGAGGTAATGCCTGAAATGCGGCATTCCCGCACCCGCTTGACATTGTGGATCTCGGAATATTGAATTCCCTAACGATTTACGAAATATAATGTCCCATGCATCTACCTTTAACTACCATTCCGCGTTCGAAGTCAGTCAATTTCCGTCGTGCTGCAACAATCACGTTGAAAAACTTTCTACATGAATCACCTCAGTACAAATGAATGCTCCGCCAATGGACTGCTCTTTTATAACTTGTGCATGCGATACTACCACCATTTGCATATGTGCATATCACTATCGCATCACTTTCGTCACCTCTGTGTATGTTTGTAGAGAGTGCAGCTCAACAGGTTTCTCACTAAAAATTTAACATGCACAAATGCACACACTTCCTTTTTGTGGATGACAGTGCTCTACTGCAACGAACAGTGCACATGAAGGAGCTCTTGGAATGAGAGGATGTTCGGCGGACGGCTGGGTCTTCCCGTTCTCCCGATATAAATCCCACTGTGCACGTGTGGGACGCGCTGGGAAGCACGTACACTCCTGGAAATGGAAAAAAGAACACATTGACACCGGTGTGTCAGACCCACCATACTTGCTCCGGACACTGCGAGAGGGCTGTACAAGCAATGATCACACGCACGGCACAGCGGACACACCAGGAACCGCGGTGTTGGCCGTCGAATGGCGCTAGCTGCGCAGCATTTGTGCACCGCCTCCGTCAGTGTCAGCCAGTTTGCCGTGGCATACGGAGCTCCATCGCAGTCTTTAACACTGGTAGCATGCCGCGACAGCGTGGACGTGAACCGTATGTGCAGTTGACGGACTTTGAACGAGGGCGTATAGTGGGCATGCGGGAGGCCGGGTGGACGTACCGCCGAATTGCTCAACACGTGGGGCGTGAGGTCTCCACAGTACATCGATGTTGTCGCCAGTGGTCGGCGGAAGGTGCACGTGCCCGTCGACCTGGGACCGGACCGCAGCGACGCACGGATGCACGCCAAGACCGTAGGATCCTACGCAGTGCCGTAGGGGACCGCACCGCCACTTCCCAGCAAATTAGGGACACTGTTGCTCCTGGGGTATCGGCGAGGACCATTCGCAACCGTCTCCATGAAGCTGGGCTACGGTCCCGCACACCGTTAGGCCGTCTTCCGGTCACGCCCCAACATCGTGCAGCCCGCCTCCAGTGGTGTCGCGACAGGCGTGAATGGAGGGACGAATGGAGACGTGTCGTCTTCAGCGATGAGAGTCGCTTCTGCCTTGGTGCCAATGATGGTCGTATGCGTGTTTGGCGCCGTGCAGGTGAGCGCCACAATCAGGACTGCATACGACCGAGGCACACAGGGCCAACACCCGGCATCATGGTGTGGGGAGCGATCTCCTACACTGGCCGTACACCACTGGTGATCGTCGAGGGGACACTGAATAGTGCACCGTACATCCAAACCGTCATCGAACCCATCGTTCTACCATTCCTAGACCGGCAAGGGAACTTGCTGTTCCAACAGGACAATGCACGTCCGCATGTATCCCGTGCCACCCAACGTGCTCTAGAAGGTGTAAGTCAACTACCCTGGCCAGCAAGATCTCCGGATCTGTCCCCCATTGAGCATGTTTGGGACTGGATGAAGCGTCGTCTCACGCGGTCTGCACGTCCAGCACGAACGCTGGTCCAACTGAGGCGCCAGGTGGAAATGGCATGGCAAGCCGTTCCACAGGACTACATCCAGCATCTCTACGATCGTCTCCATGGGAGAATAGCAGCCTGCATTGCTGCGAAAGGTGGATATACACTGTACTAGTGCCGACATTGTGCATGCTCTGTTGCCTGTGTCTATGTGCCTGTGGTTCTGTCAGTGTGATCATGTGATGTATCTGACCACAGGAATGTGTCAATAAAGTTTCCCCTTCCTGGGACAATGAATTCACGGTGTTCTTATTTCAATTTCCAGGAGTGTATATATACGCCACCGAGGGTCCAGCGGTTGTCAAACGCGTTGGCGGAGGAATGAAACACGCATCCAAAAGAACTCATCACCAACATTATGGCCCGCGTGGGAGCACGTTGCAGAGCTTTCACTGCCTTCTGTAGTGATCTCACGCCCTTCCATGGACCATGCCTCGTCTTTCGTAATGTCCACGACAGAAGTTCTTCTCATTGCGTATTTCTTTCAGTTACCTTCTATACTGTACTGTACTGTACTGTGCTATACTGTAGAAGTTCTTTCTATGTATGGTCCAAGTTACATCGAGCTATGTCACCAGGCAGTGACACACTGTGCTAAAATTACTTTCGACATTAATTGTGCACACCAGTGCACAGAAGAGCGCTGTTCCTATCAAAATGTCTGGAGAAATGCCGTGGCAAATAGATGCAACAGGAGTACATCTTGTTGCTCAAACGGTTCAAATGGCTCTGAGCACTATGGGACTTAACTTCTGAGGTCATCAGTCCCCTAGAACTTAGAACTTCTTAAACCTAACTAACCTAAGGACATCACACACATCCATTCCCGAGGCAGGATTCGAACCTGCGACCGTAGCGGTCGCGCGGTTCCAGACTGTGGCGCCTAGAACCGCTCGGCCACACTGGCCGGCACATCTTGTTGCCCTTTCTCATAACAGAAATACTGCGTGATGCAAAAAAATGGGTTGCAGAGACAGGAAAATCATTATAAAATACGGAATTTTCAGCAACACAACCGCACTAGAAAGTAATACAGATGTTACATTTTTGGACATTTAAGAAGAAAATATGTGTAGCTTGTGCTGTTTGGAATTACAGTCTTTTATAAGTGACAATACCTAACATTGTCTGCTACATTGAATTACATTTGCTCGTTTGTATACTACCACAATAGCTAAAAGTATCACTACTTGAGGCAAAGTTGCTGTAATAGACGTGAGGAAAATGTAACATTCTGTTACAAGGAGCGAACGAATGGTACACGTATTTAACAGAAACTACACTCACGAGTAATCGTATTGAATACGGTATAAGGCATCTATATATGACTAAGATTCAACAAAAACATCTCAATTGAAAGCTGCTAAAAACCCTTGTCGAAAGCGACGAGAAACTTGTTGATGAACATATTTTATTTAATATTTATTAACTCTGACAACTATTTAGTAACGACAGACATAACGAAATTTCGTAGAAGTGATTTTCATGTTACTCGACGATCCCTCCCTCTACAAACTCTTATTGCTTTATGCTGTGAGGTTTTCGTTTTACTCTGACCACGGATCTGCTTACAAATATTACTTAATTTCCCGTCATGGGACTGTAAACCAACAATATCTTCCTGAACAATAACTTTTCTGAACTGCTTTCATAAATAATGATAATAAAAGTCAACAATATCGAATGAGAGGCGTTACATGAGAGGCAGCATGTGTTAGACTCACAAATTAACTTCCGTGATCCTGTGTATCAATACGAGCCAATAAAAACTACTTCCTCCAGCAAATGAACACGAAGTAAGAATTCCAAAACTCCTTCTTCACAGCACATCTTCTGCGAATAAACCGGGTAGGGGGAAAATGATTCCGATTCACGCTGACATTTCTGCCACAAACTGTGTGATGGTATACGACAATAAACTTCATTTTACCCTGTCCTGTCACCTAATCATCACAAGAATGCGTAAGACCTCACCAACGCCACACCACCACTACCATCACCACTACCACTCATTGTATAGAACATGCAGTCACGTTGTAATTGAATATCTACAGTGCAATCCGAAATCATTGTTCCCTAATGTACATCATGTGCCCTCGCATGTAAAGCAAGTGACTCTGGCGCTATTGACCTTGCAGTTTTATTGGTATACTGGGTACGCAATAGACCCTTTAACCCTAACATCGATTCGGCTATAAGCAACCTTTCGTTTTCGTCATATCATTAACTGGAAATAAATTCGTGTATTTCTTCATTCTCCTCTCACGTCGAGTTTCCACGTAGCCCACGCTGAGGTCCGTACGGGTGGACACAGAAGAAAATTCTGTCACAAATGAAGTATTAAACTCTGTTTCAAATGTATCTTATGATAATCACTGAATATGAGACAAGTGTGAATAAGCCAGCAGCCGCGTTTCCACAAAAAACTGGGTGCTATGTTCAAAGAAACATAATGCAAACAACGTTATGCTGCAAACACTGTCTCGGGACTATTGTTTACTCGGTAATTAGCTGCGTTCTCTGCGGGGTCTTAAAGTGAACCATACTGGGGACATTTCGCAGTTATTACGGCGGAGCTGTTCGTTTGAAGCCACGTTCCGGCGGCTACTCTGCTAAAGCTGCAACCCACACTCGGGCCTGCGGTGACAATCACCGAGTCTCTTTCTCATTTTTACAGGAGCGAACTGTCACCGTTATGCTAACCACACCTCGGCTCCTACTGCTGTTCTTTAATTATGTGCTGAGGAATGACTAATTTAGTGCGTCGTTATTCCTTCATTAGAGGGAGAAATTGCTTAATTACAGCGTCGAGTCACGCGTCGCAGAACGAGGTGTCGGCTGGCGCCCCGGCAGCCAAAGGAGCAATTTGTGCTACGGTAATGCGATGAGTAAATAAAGAGCCCGCCGGCGATCGCGCAGTGCCTTTGCAGGCTAATCAGCGCCGCGGCCACATTATGCTCAGTGCTGCCTGGCCTGCCTTGTTATATTCCCGCCGCGCACTTCGCTTGCTAGTTACAAAAGTACCCTTTACCACCGGGAAGGACTCTTTACACCTCGTGAGCACAGCATAGGTTGCTGCGCTGCTACGAGAATGCTCAGGATTGCGTTTCCTTGCGGTAAATGAAAATTATTGTGATAGCATTTAAAAATTTATCTTACTGTCTGGAAATTGAGACATTACACACGATTCACTTCATATATTCGTTTAAAAATAAATTTTGGTAAGGTCTTATGGGACCAAACTGCTGAGGTCATCGGTCCCTAAGCTTACACACTACTTAATCTAACTTAAACTAACTTACGCTAAGGACAACACACACAACCATGCCCGAGGGAAGATTCCTACCTCCGATAGAGGAAGCCGCTCGAAACGTGACAAGACGCTTCAGACCGCGCGGCTACCCCGAGCGGCTATCTTCGTTTCTGACATGTCCGTCGCCATATAACACGACTAGCCAAACTATCAGCCAATAAATTCCGAACTACATGGAAACTCTATTACTTATTTTGCAAAAAAAGAACTCCTGAGAGAGAGACTGTTCCGGCGTAAAATCAAGCGCCGGCACGTCAGTCAAGAACATGAGAGAAGAGAGGACTGTGAGACAGTGTCAGCCAATGTTACGCTAACCGACCTCTATCTAGGACGACACCAAGACAGCAGCGGCCTCTAGGCAAAGAGAACACAAGCGCCTCTCTGCCTGGCCGCAGCCGAGTTGAAGACGAGCCGTTCTACGAAGACGCCGGCACGGTATCTCAGCGTGTTCGGTCACAGGGATAGCTGCCCTCTGTAACAAAAAACTGTGTTAATGGATCAACAAACGGGTGTCTTTCGACGTCCGCCCAGAGCAGATACAACGAACGAAAACGAACAAAAACGAGATTAAAAAAAAAAAAAAAGACTACAGCAGCGGCTTGTAAACAGTATTGTTTCACTTGTATTAGGAATTGTGTATACTGAACAGATTTCTTATTTGACTGTCACCATCTGCTTGCCACAGACCATAGTAAATTCTCCAAGTTAAGTATAGTCATTTATCTTACTGCAATAAAAATCCATTAATAAGATTGTTATCAAACGATACGAGAAAGTAGGTTTCTTCTGCTCCCTATATTAGACAAGTGGGCAGGACACAGCAGAGACAAAAAGTATGTGCTCCAGGGAAGTGTAATATAACTGCTGACGTTCACAAAATAAGCACATCAGACCAAAAATTAGAGATCCTCAGCAGATATCATGTGAATACTGTGTAAGGTCAACTCTAGTTTTCATAATGACTTCAATTTGGTGAGGAAAGGAGTTCACAGATTTATTCAGGTATCGAGGTGATTTTATTCATTAATGATTAAATCCAGTGGAGGTACCAAAGAACGTTCAACCAGGTGTTCCAAATACTTACAGACTTTTTACATGGGACTAGCCCACTATCCAGCGTTGTCCAGGTATGTATCTATTCCGACATTCTAATAGTTCCACTCCTCCTTCCCCGTTTGTCTCTATTCCTCTCCTCCTCTCTTCTCTCTCTGTCCATTTCCGCCTCCCTCTGTTCATCTCCTCCTCCTCCTTCTCTATCTCTTCACCTCCTGCTTCCACTTCTCTGTGCATATTATCACCCCAACTCCAATAGGAAGTTTCTGGTTCTTACCTGCACAGCATTCCTTTCCAGGAACTAAGTAAAATGAGTATCAGATTTGGTTGAAATCGATCCATCGATGTAGGAGGAGCTTTTTACCCGTGAATTTGCCTTCTTACGCACATATCACATACATTTAAAATATTTGACACATGTTTGTATACATATTTCACCTGTATCTCTAGCGAATGTCGCCCTGAAACTTCGTTTTCACGAGGGCCAATGTTCATATCGTCATGGTACGAAAAACGCAACCAAAACTTCACAGGACCATCTATAACCTGACCCACACCATTCATACGCGTCAAGTTAAACACCTTATTGGGCCATCAGTGAGCTCGACATCTTGTATCATATGAAAGAAACAAAATCGGACCACACAAGACGCAGCTAGTAAAACTGTGCAGTTACTGCGTTGTGTGACCCGACTTTAAATGACCAATGCGCAAATTTCCCTTCGTAGTTTTCACTCGGAAACTAGCTAGTTGAATGAAAGATGTAAATCAAGTCACGTCTGAGACCGATTGTAATTGGCAAGCTGTGATACTCATCTCCGATCGCTGTCGGTTACAATCTATTTACGATACGATCACTATCCTTACGCCGTCTTGTATGGCAGCCTGCCGTACACTGTCCCTTGTAGACATGATGGACAGTACTCTTTCGAGGGGGGCGGGGGGGGGGGGGGAGGGCGGTGAACTTACATTTGGGATTTATCAGGTAGGGTTAGCAGAAACCTCATATTGTTTGACGGCGATACTATTGTCGCAGGATGATCGAAAGGAAATACAGAGTGACGTAGACAACAATTCCACTTGAAATGTGGGTAAATAAAAGATAATACGCATCGAAATTAAACATAACCCGGTGGAGTCCAGTTACACGATACATCGTTCAGATCCGGAGCCTGTAATATCGTTGAAATCTCTAGAAGCCATATCAGTTCGAACGAAATCATGAATTTAACAACAGAGAAGAAGAAGAGTTCTTGGGAGGTTTCTAGTTACGTGTGTAACATTTATACAGGAAACCGAATACAAGGCACTAGTGCTTCAACGTTTTAGATTCTTACAAAGTAAGCATCACAGACGACTTCAGATGAATTTAGAAACGCATTGCCGGTATCTTCACAGATTGGTAACGCCCATTCGAAAGTGACAGAGATGTTCAGGATATCTAGGTAGGATACATTGGATGCAAGCTAACTTTGTTTTAGCTGATTAGTAAATTTGAAGAACAAGTATTTAAAGTTGGCTGTGCAACGATTCTGTTGTCTCCATAACATATCTTAAATTGGAAAGATTTAAACAGGATAAGAGAGATTTGTTAGTGTACGAGGCATTTAGAAAGTTTTTTGCCCTCGATTCGTGTGCGGGTGGAATAGCACATTAAATCGCTAACATCAGAACGAAGTGCCGCCATGCATTATACAATATTTTCCGAAGTATAAAACTTTACGATTTCTTCACAGATCGAGTCGTTCACAGTGTAGTGATGAGTACGCTGTTTCCTGACAAAATGGAAATGTGTGCCGGTCTTAGTCACGAACCAGAACCTGGAAAGCCCTCTCGCGAGATTTCACACCAGCGTTATTCCTATAAGAATGACATATTTATCCTGTAAGCGACCATTATGCTGTGACTAAGCCATTCTCCACAATATTCCGTCTTCCAAAAGACGAGAATGATACTGAGGATTGTAGAGGGGAAGCTTGGGATTCAGAAGAGACGTACTGCCAGTTTTGAAACGTGAAAGCAGATTCTGAGTCGTGGCTTACAAAACGTCCGTTTCAGTAAAGTTCTAATAGATCCACCGATCTCATATCACTATTCTCCACCACTTTGCAACTATTCGTGGAACTCTTTGTTCCAGTTAACATACATACTCACTGAAAACGTGTTAAATTTGCACCCTCTACTAATATTAGTCTTTGCTCAACTGATGTACATTAAAATTTGGATGCCATACAGGTCACATTAGACAAAACACGGCTCCTAAGCCAACAAAACTGATGTTATTGAATCGTCGATGTGATGGTATAATTTTCTCTGTTAGGGCAAAATGGCAAATCGAGAGCATGCTTGTCTCAAACAGAAAGTGTGTTTTGATGTGGCAACCGTTGGTGAAGGACTCAACCGTATACATATGGGCATCTGGGGTCATTCAAAGAAATTATGTGAGATTGGGATTAGTACGTTGAAATTAAAATTCCAACCACTATCTACACACTGCGGTTCGAGAAATTACACCTACGACGTACCGCTCTGCTGAGTACCCTCGATATCTACATATCAACAGCTTGAGTATTCTCCGATTACTGTATCTACGTCGTTTTTCAAGCGCTGTAGCTTGTCTCGTTACACTGGGGGCCGTCACCGTTTCAACATACCCGTAATTACGCCGGCTTCGACATCTGAATACTCGAAAGAAACAGGCGGGAGTGCACTATCTGGCGCCTCACTAAATAATTTTGGTGATGTCTGATGTCCGACTCAGCGCTATCCAGTTGGAATTCCTTTGATGACAGTTACCCTCTGCACCAGAAATTGGCAGACAGAATACGCTGGCGGTGTATAGCTTATGATCAATTAATTGTTTGTAGTATTATGAGAGAAAATTTCGAACAATTTCGCAGTTTCGCGGAAAGCGAGAAAATATATTATCGATTATACTATAACGCTCATACCAGTTGGATCGTTGATGGTGGGTGAATGTCCTACCAGAATGATGAGACACAATCCTTACTTCACTCTGTCAAACCACATAGGTGTCTATGTCCATCGTGTGTTCACCTTTCAGGATGGTGACAACACCCTTTCGGTTTAAATTGTAAGAGGTGTCTGCTGCAGAGTGGTCCAGAGCAAGGTGTCTTCGCCACTACTCTGAGTAGGTGAGTTGAAACAAGAAATAGGGAATTAATGAAATGAAAAAACCGTGCCGGTAGCCTGTAAGTTGATAAGCATATTCCTGTGTGCCGGAGGTCAATCAGTTGTCAGCAGTGAGCAGTCTTGCAAGCATGAGCACAGCAACAGTGTAATGATAGCCGCCTCACTGTCAATTTTTGCCTAGAAAGGACAATGTTCTCATGTTATATTCTTGAATAAACTGTTGCAATTAATCACATGTGGATGCTCAGTGTCGTGATTCACGTTTATTGCAGCAGTAAACCTAACAATGGATTCGTGAAGTGTATCGCCCGCCACCGGCACCTCTAATCCGCGACACTATCATTCCAGAGAATACTGCGGCCGTAAAGGTCATCGTGAGAGAAAACAACTGGGTGGTTTTAGATGGCGTTACAGCAGCTTCGAATTGTAGTTTCAGTTTAGCTTAATACATTACTTATGTGAGACTTCGAATATGTAGCACCCAGCTGAAAGAGAGTAACACCCTGTATCGTCATGATAACGGAAGTGAGCCGACGTACCATGGACGTCACGATAAATTGAATGTGTTTGGCTATCCTGGTCCATGAACGCTCAACCGCTGCGCACGTTTCACGGAGACAGACAGGCACTGGCTGCAAGGAGCGGACATACGTGCAAGATGTGCTTTGTAAGTCTAAGGTGAGGTGACTCCGAGGAACACGGCAAATTTTTCAAAATTGACCGTCACACCTACCCACCCAAATGCATCCAGCAGTTGATTCAGAACATAACTGAGATCTTCTTATGTCTTTTCGGCAGTCAGTATGTCATCCACATAGAAAGTCATCCGTTCGTGCAAATACTCAGGTATAATGGTGTTTTAGCGTCTAAGAAATGCAGCAGAGGATAAATTTAGGCTGAACGGGAATCTTTTAAATTGATAATCATTGCCGTAGCAAAGAAATACAGTGTGCGGCCCACATTCCAGCTGTAACACTGTTTACCGGTAACTGCCCTGCAAATCTATCGATGATAGAAACTAAACACCAGGGAACTGCTGCAGCAATTCATCCAGGCTTTTAGGTATGTCCATTTCTGCCATGATGATTATATTTATTTGTCTTGAGTACAGCACCAGCGTCAAAGATTCTTCTGGTTTCGGTACGACCAAAAGAGGGGAATTATACGGACTCACTACTCTGTCAGTGACACCCTGTTACAACATTTTTATTTCCTCAGCTTTTGCTTCTCCTTGTCTGCTGGCAGGATAGAGTAAGGTTTGACAAGAAGCTTCCGTGCCTCCCGTACTTCGAACCTTTAACAGCACAAGGCACTTGAGAAAATGCCTGTGCATGGTCGCTAAGTATGTTAGACAAGCTCGTTAGGGCCATCTCCGACGTGCCTCCCACACTTGCTTCCATCAACGCTTGGAAGACGGACAACCTACCCCACTTATGCAACTGACTAGGATCTCTAGATCCGGTCGCAATTCCTATCGATCAAGGTATCTCAGGCAGCTCACATCCGAAATATCTCTCAACTCAAACCTTTATTCAACTGGGTTTCCCTCTACATTTTGCGTCATGACACCTCCACCTAAATCTGTAATCGTTCTTTGGGTAATTATGAAGTCAGTCCCCAATATCACTTCATAATTCATCAGGGAAACAATTTAAAAAATCCCTTAAAATCCCATCTGTGGCACTTAAAGTAAACTCGAGTCAGCCATTTGTCCTCTAAACTCCTACCAAAATTCCTGCGTTCACATTCGTCTTTCGTAATGGCAAAGTGGGCCAATCTCCCGCCTCTTCGCATTTCCAAACGCAGCCTCAGTTATCAAAAATGGTTCAAATGGCTCTGAGCACTATGGACTTAACATCTGAGGTCATCAGTAACCTAACTAACCAAAGGACATCACACACATCCATGCCCGAGACAGGATTAGAACCTGCGACCGTAGCAGTCGGGCGGTTCCAGATTGAAGCGCCTAGTACCGCTCGGCCACACCGGCGTGCTAGTTATCACAGAGATAGGAGCACCGTTGTCAAGAATGTCTTAAAAATATAGATTCCTAATATAGTTCGTAATAAGAAAGCTAACAGCTGAAATTTTATGGTTGGTGGATCCCGGGAGCACTGCCTCTCTTGCATCTCATTTGCTGTCCAATAACTCCTTCCACAGATGACAATGGTCGTAGCCATGGCGGCTGTCTGTTTTCCGGTTGATTGTTGCGGGGATTAGCTGATCTTGTAAGCCTACGCTACTGCGCACGATACTTATTAAAGCCTGTACTATGGTAAGTTGACGGGCTTCACCTTATAAGAAAGGATTTTGGGGTAGATATCGACCGCGTGTACCCGAATGGAGGCAAAATCAGACTTTCACCCACTCAGTAACAACAATGATGCGTCAAGCAAGTCTGAAGTGCAACTACACGTTAGGACGGACAAGAAACGACACAGCAGATGCTACCAAATTGTTGATAATACGGTCGCCAGCCTAATTAGGCATTAACTGAGTTTCTTCCCAGTACAAGTTGATGTATGTTCATACAAAACAACACGTAATAGCACTGCATAATGTGGTAAATTTTAGAACCAGAAAATCTACTGAACTAATGATTTCACTTTCTGTACTAATGTGAACAAGCCACAAATACACAACAATACACTATAATGTTTACTACAAACTTCGTACTGTCTATTGATCTGATTAAAATCGGGCATAGGTTACCCTAGAAATAGCACTTTCGAAACATACATACAATGTCAATTTTGAAAAAGGTAAAACACTAATAAATTTTGGTTTTATATTGACTTTAACTTTGCTAGTCAAATCAGTTCAGCACACTTCAGAATTTAAATGGATAGAAAAGAAAAAGGGGGGGGGGGGCTGAAACTGTTATGATCACTGTACTGAGATTTTAGTTTATCGAAATCGTTTAGCACTCAAGATTTCCAATACATGAGTTACTACTCTTTTTGTCTTATTTCTTGCTTATTTAACTATCATTATTTTTGTCTCAAATTAATTAAACTTCATTTCTAAACCAATTTCAACATATCTTCCAACTTTGCCAGACCTATATATTCATTAACAACAAAGTTCTTTAAACATCATTCTAACATAGATAGGTCTGCAGGTAACTATTATTAACATAAACTTTAAATCTTCATCTCGGGACACTAGGATTGCACAACATGTGGAAAGGACCCTGTCTAGGTTAGTGATGAGGATAATTAAATGATAGGACAGTTCTGGTAAAAGTTAAGTTGTTATTGAACAGTCAGGAACAAAAGTAACACTGGTCCACACGAATACAGTACTAAAAGTTTCAACCTGTTCGTGTCGATGCGGCGGTTGGCGGGCGGCGAGATGGCAAGGCGCAAAGCACACATACAATCGCAGCTATGGCTCTTGATGTATCGGCACTTTGCTTCTTCTTAGCGTCGCAATACTTTTCCCCTATGGAATATAGCCATGCTGTATAGTCGTCGGAAACGGCACATCCGAGGCTCAATGAAATCACGTTTTCCAGGAGAGCCTCTTCGATCCAGAGCGTGTTTCTCAGACCGATGCCCAACTCCGACTACTACTGCTGAGCCCTTTATGCCGTGCCGCGCCCGTGTGAATTTTCCCGCGCTCGCCTGCCATCCACCTTTTACCGCTCCCCTACAGACAGGGTATTCACCAAAGGTTTTGCATTCCACATATCCTAATACATTGCCTACGTATGGACCAGGCGCATAAATACAACTTTAACATCTTACAACAGTTTCAACATTCCTTACATTTCCATTTTGTTATAATATTGCTTGCAATTTGACATAAACATTAATATTTACATCGAAAATTGGTTACAGTTCCTTTAACATCATGGCATGAAAAGAAAAAGAAATGAAATCAGAACATCGATTACACTAATGTAACGAAAATCAGAAGAAAAAAATTATTATATGTACAGTTGTTGTTGTTACAATCTGACCCCTACCTCCTCTGGAATAGCTACTCTTTCATGATTATTATTCCGTCCGTTACAGTCCCATTATCATTTCTCTGCCAATATAACCTGTTTCCACAATTCCTCCTCTCTTCTCTATTATTTTCAGACCGGTTGCCGTTTTCCGAGGTGTTTCGGTACGGCTGATGGCGATTATTAGATCAACCGTGACTGCATAGCCTGTGTCTTTCACGCCCGCGACTGTTATCAGGCATCCACACTACGTAATGGCTTTGTGCTACATACAAATTGTTCTGTGTAGGCTCGCCAGTGTCATACTGTAACTCCTGAAATACGGACTTAAACATCTGGACATCATTCTTATACCGTCGAGCCAGAATAATGTGATGAAGATCCGTTACAGCTCAATCCGACTGCAGTTGTTGTATAGGAATTGGCTGCACTGTAGCATGTGCTCAAAGAGCCGTTTTTGAGTCGTGAACCTGGATTGGTTCAGTTTCGGAAACATTGTAATTCCATGCTTGACTCTGTGCTGAGCAGCCTCGGACCAGTACACAGAAAGACATGCATTGTAGAAGTCATGAATTGTGGCTCATATTCATGCTACTAATCTCATTCTTATTGTTGGTTCACTTCCCAGGAAGTCACACATAAATTATATTTTATAGCCGCTTGACCAAGCAGGTGGAAGAAAATACTGGAACTGTCGAGCCAAGTTCGGTGCTGCATTCCGTTAGACGAATTTCGAAATACTTCGAATTTCCGTACTGAGAGGAAGTGCTTGTAATCAAAGCCTTGCTTCTCTCACGAGGCGATATTTCGCGAATCTCTCTATTCCTCTCCTGCCTACTACAGGCACCGCTGTGACCAAGCTTGAATTCGTAGTTATCCCCATGACCCGAATCCCTTTCGTCATAATCAACATCTGGATTTCTCTGTGCGCCTCACCTGTGCTCAACATTACAGCCAAGAATGATTTCTACTTGAAACACGCTCTTGCTCGGTTTATTTGTGACACCTCGTTGTCTTTAATTTATTTAGTATTCGGTGCCTGCCATCTCAATAATGTAATGTCAATTATGACTATGCGAACGTAATGACAACACCACAACCAGTCCCCGAACGGAAAAAACCTCCGACGCCGCCGGAAAACGAACCCTTCGCTTAACAATCCGCCATGCTGACCGCGCAGCCATAAAAGTGGACAGCTGATCCTTGAACTTTACATTTTCTTCCGTATCGGTTCGCTTGTCGTACTTTTCCTCTAATTTGTGGATGGCAGTACTGTTCTCCTTAACTTTATCCGTTACTGAATGAAGAATTCCTCACGTTCGTGACTAAATTTTTCACTTAAGATGTGGTAATCCGTTTCTAAACTTTCACCTCATGATTTAAGTTCTTCACTTACTCTTTTATGTTCCTCCCATATCGCATTTAAACGCCTTTCTACCTGTTCAAATTTTGTCCCAAACTCCGCACGGATCTCAGTCTTACTTTCAACCGCCTAGTTTTGAAACTTCTCTCCTATTTCCCCAATTAACTCCATGTCTACGTTATCGCTCTGCTCTGCATACATAACAGCATTATTCGCAGTTAACTCTTTCTTTAGCTTGCTGTCTTGTTCCGCACAGATAGCAACATTCTTGTTGCTCTTTCACCCATTTAACTTAACATTTTCCACATCCATTTTCTTCATCATATCAGACAAATCGTTCAACATACATTCACGGTTCGAAGCCACACTTATTGATGAACTGTATTCGTTTACGGGTGTTTCAGCGCCGTCTGCGCTCGCAGTTGGAAAAAAAGTCCACGTGACTCGAACTACCAGCTACAGTGAGTTGAGCACACTGGCCGTACTGCTAAATTAAACATTTCCGCAGTCCCACTAAAATCCCGTTCTGTCATTCATTCTTCTGCTAGCACCGGAAATAAATGCGGGTGCCCAATCAGCAATTTCGTCTCACGAGATTCTTTTCGGCAACATTCGGTTCTATGCCTGAAGACTCCTCAAGCAGATTTTCGATCGGTTACGCGTATCCATTTTGGAATTCAACACGTTAACGAAATACTACTGCTAATAAATTTCCTCGATAGATTAATGGTTCAAATGGCTCTGAGCACTATGGGACTTAACATATATGGTCATCAGTCCCCTAGAACTTAGAACTACTTAAACCTAACTAACCTAAGGACGTCACACAACACCCAGTCATCACGAGGCAGAGAAAATCCCTGACCCCGCCGGGAATCGAACCCGGGAACCCGGGCGTGGGAAGCGAGAACGCTACCGCACGACCACGAGCTGCGGACTCGATAGATTAAACCCACAAAATAATACACAAACTCTTTACTAAATTTATCAATGGTGAAACCAGAATTCATCACACGCAAGCCTTACACAATAAAATAATCTTCACACAAATATCCTATCTACCGATTCCCCAGCTTCTAATTCCTTTCTCCTCGTGCAACTTTTCGATCGGTCGGTTACGCGTATCAGCTTTGCAACTCAACATGCTAAAGAAATAATGCTAATAATAAATTTCCTTCATAAATTAAACCCCAGAATAATGCACTAAGACTTTACCAAACTGAACGACGCAAAAATCAATATTCCTCACACACAATGAAACAATATTCACACGTATGTCATAACACACAATATAGCGTCACATGCAATACTCAAAAAAAAAGCACAGCATAAAACATTTTAAAATTCTCCAAAAGGCACTAATATACTATACACAAAAAACGTATAACAGGAATACGACTCAGTTAGCAACGCAGACAACGACACTATCCAACCATATTACAGAACTGTCGAGGATCTGTGGGGAAAAAAAAATTATATTATAACATCCTGATAATCATACTGCTTCAACAGAAAAATTCTAGGGCAGCCGAGATCCTAGGCAAAAGTGTCGCCGTTAGAAATGATCCCCACTCGTTTTCTACTGCACATCCTACTCAATGGTCACATTGAAAGCGAGCCTAGTGCTCATTTGTACGAAGAAAGTCTCGATTATTTATGTTTTTAAGTATATGCGTAGTGAAATCAATTAAGATTAATCCGAATCCCTGGAATGTTATCTCCATGACTAGTATTTGATCAAAGTAAAAAAAAATTATCAACACCAAATCAAATATTAAAAAACCAAACAGTCGAATCAGATGGCTCTGAGGGAGCCTGAAAAAAACTTGAATGGGTTGCACAAGTAACGTTAGGAACAGAATTTAGAAACCATTTAACATTTATTCACGGACAAAAACACATAATAACTTCAATTACGAACAATAAAGATCAATAAAGGAATGCTTGATAATGTTCGTCTAACAGCACAGGTTTTTTTCGAATCACTGTATCTTTACACAAGGGAAGACCTTCGGTTTCCAAAAAGGAAGTATTCGTGTCATCCATGCGCACATACACATTCAACCCAATGGTACAAAAACAGAAAGAAGTGAAAGAAAGAATAATAAGAAGACGGCTTCCCGTGTGGCGTTGCTGTCCTTCGTAGTTCATCCTGGGAACTACTGTTATACCCTAATCGATGAGGGCTAGTTACAGTACACACTTGGTACAGTGTAGCGTGAAAAGGTCAGTGCCTGCACGATCTCGGAGATAGTGTGTCCATATATAGAGCACCAACGATTGGCGACCGTCAATTGAAGGGACAGTGTACATCCAACCCAACATGCATTTTACTATCACGACGAAGATAATACGCAGTATGACGACATTTCAGATTTGTGACACGTTAAATTGTATCTATATCCACGGTAACTGCTGTGATCATGTTCAGTAAGCCAGCTATCTCATGTAATTGCTCATAAGTGAATAGATTAAGTGCTTCATTTTCTTAAAGGGTCCGAGAAACTTCTGCTGTGGGAAATGCAGAAAACGAGACCTTCCTTACAACAGTTGACACCGGATATGAAATCCGAGTGCATTAACGGGCCAAAATATGAACAGAGTGATCAAGGAATGACACCATCGTTTTTTTATTCACTGAAATATCCCAGTATCTTCTGTCCTTTCTGTCTTTATTACAACGGTCATAGCTAATATTGTGTTTGAGTTGAGCGTATTAGAGGTACAAGATCTAGTCTTAAAATACGTTATGCAGATTGAGTACTAGCTTTTCTGATGGTTCTTGGTCTCATCACATGGAAAAATAATTATGGACCATATACGAGTAACTTCTTAATTTTCTTTATGATGTTTTCACGTTATAGGTAGTACATTGTCTTAGGCACCAAGCTGGCCGCTACAGGAAAATGGTTGCGGAAAGACAAACAAAATAAATTCCAGCTACCGTGGAAATAAAAGTTGCTCTCATTGAAACTTGTCACATAATTCTGGTACGACGTTATGTGCACTCAACTGCATTTAGGCATGTTCCTGGATGTATCACGTGTTCCCACCTCTCTCTATGTTGCCGGAAATGTTGTGTTTGGTGGTCCAGGTGTTATGGTGTACGATGTTGCATGGGCTCCAAATCTCTGAACACGGTACAACGTTGTTGTTGCACTATGCTCCTTCCGCATGTACGTATTTTCAGGGGTGCTATCGGCCCTTACTCCGTTTTTATGGATGACAATGCACAACCACATCGAACAGCGCAGTTAGAGGAGCTCTTGGAACAAGAGGATATTCGGCAAATGAACTTCTCACGACTTGAATCCCATCGAAGACGTTTTGGATGCGTTAGGGAGACGTAACTCAGCACCCTATATGGATACAGGGATTATTGAACACAGGGCTGTCCTCGCGATATGAGTATCGTAACTCCTAAATTCACCAAAACTAAGGGAAAAATATATCTGTTCAATAAAGCAGACAAAATTCTCATGGAGCCTTCCAGAGAGACAATTTTCACTCCTCCCATATTAACAATGTAGGTGTAGACCAGATGTGGCTTGAATTCGTAAAAATAGTATCGACAGCAATTTAAAAACTCATACCAAATAAATTAATAAAACGCGGAGCTGATCTCCTATGCTTCACAAAACAGGTCAGAACACTGTCGTAGAAACAACGAAAAAAGCAGGCCAAATTTAAGCGAACGCGAAATCCCCAAGACTGGCGATCCTCTACAGAAGCTCTAAATCTAGCGCGGATTTCAATGCGAGATGCTTATAATAGTTTCCACAACAATACTTTGTCTCGTATCCTGGCAGAACATTCAAAGAGATTCTGGTCGTACGTAAAGTACGCTAGCGACAAGACACAAACAGTACCTTCTCTGTGCGACAGCAAAGGAAGTACTATCGTTGACAGTGCTGCTAAAGCAGAGGTACTAAACACAGCCTTCCGAAATTCCTTCACCAAAGAAGACGAAGTAAACGTTTCAGAATTCGAACCAAGAATAGCTGTCAACATGAGTGACTTAGAAGTAGATAACGTCGGAGTAGTGAACAAACTAAAATCACTTAAAAAAAGCAAGCCTTCCGGCCCAGATTGTATACCATTAGATTCTTTTCAGAGTACGTAGATGCAATAGCTCCATACTTAACAATAATATACAACTGCTCGCTCAATGAAAGGGACGTACCCAAAGACTGGAAAGTTGGGCGGTACTCACCAATATTCAAGAAAGACAATAGGAGTAATCCACAAAATTATACGTCCATATCATTAAAGTCGATATGCAGCAGGAGTTTGGAACATATATTGTGTTCGAACATTATAAATTATTTCGAATAGAACGGTCTATTGACGCATATTCAACACGGATTAAGAAAACATCGTTCTTTTGAAACACAAGCTCTTTACTCACACAAAGTGTTGACTGCTATCGACAAGGGATTACAGATTGATTACATATTTCTAGTTTTCCAGAAGGCTTTTAGCACCGTAGCTCACAAGCGTCTACTCATCAAATTGCTTGCTTACGGAAGATCGTCTCAGTTATGCGACTAGATTCGTTATTTCTGTCAGAGAGGTCACGGTTCTTAGTAATTGATGGAAAGTTGTCGAGTAAGACAAGTGATTTCTGGCGTTTCCAAAGGTGTATTATAGGTCCTCTGCCGTTCCTTATTGAATAAACGATTTAGGTGGTAGTCTGAGCAACCGTCTTAGATTTTTGCAGATGATGCTGTTGTTTATCGTCTAGTAAAGTCATCATAAGAACAAAAGCTATTGCAAAATTATTTAAATAAGATATCTGTATGGTGCGAAAATTGGCAATTGGCCCTAAATAATGATAAGTGTGAGCTCATCCACGTGAGCTCTAAAGGGAATACGTTAAACCTCGGTTACACGACAAAACAATCATATCTAAAGGCCTAAATTCCAATAATACCTAGGAATTACAATTACGAATAACTTACATTGGAAAGAACACATAGAAAATGTTATGGCGAAGGTGAATTAGGGGCTGCATTTTATTGGAAGAACACTTACAAGAAGCAACAGATCTACTAAAGAGAGTGCCTACACTACGCTTGTCCGTCCTCTTTTAGAGTACTGTTGAACGCTGTGGGATCCTTACCAGATAGGGTCAACGGAGTACATCGACAAAATTTAAAGAAGCGCAGCACATTTTGTATTATAGAAGAATAGGGGACAGAGTATCATGGACATGATACAGGATTTAGGGTGGACGTAATTAAAACAAAGCCATGTTTCGTCGCGTCAAGATCTTCTCAGAAATTTCAATCGTCAGCTTCCTTCTCCGAATGCGAAAATATTCTGTTGATGCCGACCAACATAGGAAGAATCGATCATCATAATAAAATATGGGCAGTCAGAACCCGCACGTAATGACGCAGGCGTTCGGTTTTCCTGCGCGCTTTTCGAGAGTAGAAAACAGAGAATTAGTGTGAAGGTGGTTCGATGAACACTCTGAGAGGCACTTACGTGAGATTTACGGTGTGGACATGTATATATAGATCCAGAAGGTGTCAATCACGCTGATGGGGGAATGGAACCCTCTGCCACAAGAACTCTCTGCCGACCTCATGGCCAGAACGGAAAACGATGCAGAGCATGCATTGATGTCCATGGTGATCACACACCCTATTAAGAACCATGTCCCGCCTTTTGTAACGTCCAGGAGATGGTCATTAATCGCGGAGGCTTAAGTGCAATTTTTCAAAGCGTAATTTCTCATCATCACGTTGCGTAGTCATTTCAGTTACATTCTGTACACTTATTTCTAGATGCGGTGCAAGTTTCATCAAGCTATGTTACATGGCAATGACACATCGTACGAAAGTTACTTTCGACCTTAAGTTTTGCACGCCAAAGCATTAGGTGATCATAATAATGTTCGTAGAATATTTCTAAATTTTAAAGCTGTTATTTTGCAATATTACATCGCAGCAGCTAGCTGCCGAAACGTATTTTACTTCCTTTACTTCTATTTTAACCTATCGTAAACTAAGAAAGGATTTGACAATAGACAAATGGTTTTGTATAGTACATTTTCTCACAGCGAAAGAAATTAATCACCGTTGACGGGCTAAATAAGATGTGCGTTGAAATGTTTCTTTTAATAACAGGTAGCGATCTTTTATCAAGACTCAATCGCCAGAACCTTGCTAAGGTTGTATTAAGACGTAAGTTAAATAAAAAAAAAAGAGAAGTGTCGCAGAGTTCCGAATTACGGTCAGAGATAGGTAATCTTCTTGTCGGCTAGGAAGTGGCACTGAATGCGGTTAAACGGAAAATACGATCAAATATTGTGCGTAATCACTTCGGACAAATTTATAGCAGCGACAAATTGAGGTACACTGGCAAGATTTAAGCTTATTATAATTGGTATAAATGGCTCTAATCGTACCATTGCGAATCCGTTTAACGAATTCGTTTTAACTTCAAGCGTGCTGACATAATCTGACTGCTAAATCCGTGTTAATGTTTTATAAAAGAGGACACTGCTGATTAATCATGAATATTACATCTGATAGCATTACTGGAAATTTTCATCAAAAGCGGACCTGTAAGTTGTAAATCAGTCTGCGTCATGACTAGGTTACGGTAAACTAGCTTTGGCACGAAAACCATTAAACCTATATCTCGTTCAGACTGAGAATTCTACACGTTATCTGCAGCTATACTGTGTCACGCTTCCATAAGTATGGAGAGATGTCACTTATTCGGTTGGAATGGCTTATTTTGAGCGAAACGGTCGCAAACGTTGTGCCGCTTTAAGGCTCTTTTCCCTTCTTGGTGAATGTTAGATACCGCATTTTAGCTAACGAAACACAGCATAATAGGTAACCTTGCACTGGTTAAGCTTCGCCAAACTTAAAAACGCTTGACAAACATATTTCAATAAATCGAAAACAGATTAACGATAAGTAAATTTAAATGGAACAATATGAAATTTGTTTCCTTTTATTTAACAGCTCACGAAACATTGAAATTTTTGATTATTGTTCGTGTTTTGCTACCAGCGTCAATAAACGAAGACCGTCAAATGTCAAAGGTTTAAGAGTCAGATCTCCTAATTGACAGGAGAGCCAAAAAGCAATGTACCTCTTTTTTCACGTAGCTTATTTGTGTCCTAAAAGCTGAGAAGGTATTTTGATGCTACAGAATTGTGTAGCCCGCCTCGTCAATGCAAAAAATAACGACACAAATTTAAAAATTAAGTAATTCATTAATAAAGTTCTGCGCTCCATACCAGCTAAGTGACTTGTTCTAAGGACCTGTAAGAAACTTTTTGATTCAAGTGCCATTATTACTAAAGCACTGCATTTTGTTTGCGACTAGCTGGGGTACCCGTCTTCGCTCAGGGAACTGATATGAGATTGTGTGGTAGCTGCAATAACAGGATGAACCCTGAAGAATAAGAGGTAAAAATTTTTTATTGAAACGTATTGTAACTGTTCAAAATACTTGTTTATAAACAACATTCTTCATTTTTTTATCCGGGGGAGGGGGGGGGGGGTAAATTAGTACAAATTTTTCGAATTTACTCCTCGAGACAAGCTACGTTTAGTCGACCGTGAGAGAAGCGAGAGTCTTTGAAGTTGATGCCACAATGTATTAAAGTTTGTCCTTGTGCTTTGTTAACTGTGAAACTCTGCGCTAATTTGATTGAAAATTGCAGCCTTTTAAACTGGAGTAGCAATTCAGTAAAGATCAGTGGTATTCTGGGGATAAATGGTGCGTGTCCTCTGTACTTTCCGGCCGTAAGTTCGGCTTCGATGATGTTATTAAATAGCTGTTTGACGATCTTCCTTTATCATTACATGGTTCTGATGAGTTTATATTTCTGAGTACTATGATATGAGAGCCAATTTTAAGTCGAAGACAGTGAAATGGCATTCCCGGTACTTGCAAAGAATTTAGAAATTCTGTAGAGGAGTTCAAATTTTCTTCAATGTTTACCATCGTGTCGATAGATTCGTATATTCTCTCTTCACCGGGAATTTTCTTTTGAATACTAAAGTTTATATCGTCGACAATATTATTTTCAGTTGCCAAAATTGCCCTTTCAAATAGCCAGTCCGGATTGGTATAGTTTTGAACAATGTTTGGATAAATTTGGTTGATCAGTTCGTTTTCAGCAGTAGCTATGTTGCAGAAATCAATGTTGAGTTTAATGACGCTGGTCATCTGGTCAGTAGGATATGTGCCTTCGCCTATTTGTAAAAGTTACTGAGCTAAATGTGCTGTTGTTTCATCTTTCTATATTTCAGCTCTCATATTTCTTGTTAGTCGCAATATTTAGAAGTTCACTCCGTCCAGACGCTCTTGAGATTTCATATACAGTGAATTGTTCTTCGGCTACATTTAGTGGTAACTGTAGGGATGAATGGGCACTTCGTCCTCCTTCCTTAAGTGTGACTGCAATGCGATATGATGCCAGTGCAAGTGCGCTGTGTTGCTTAGCGCATATTTCCGCTAGTAATAGATTCATTAGAAACGTTTTCCCAATGGACCTGGTGCGTCTAAGTAAATAATTCCGCCAGGGTTGTTGCGGATCCGGTCCTTGATAGCGTTGTAAATTTACTTCTGGTTGTCATTGAGGAGTGGTTTGCTGTGAGAAATGTACTGAAGTAGTTCGTTGATGTTGTAACTGTTTTCCTTGTAATTTTGAAATTTAGCTCACTGAGAGCCTCTTCTTGTGGGTCTTGCATCCCAGCATGTACTACGGTCTAGTTGTTTACTGCTAAATATTTATCTTCTAGTCGAATGAGTGTTTCATTGAAAATGTCGTCGTTGAATTCGATGCTCCGTTGACGATGGGTTTGTCGGATTTAGTACAGTATGTCATCACTCATACTCTCTTTGAAGGAGTCACATAGCTGTTTTGGATTCAATGTGTTATATGTTGTTAGAATTAGGCCCAATAAATCTCTTATTCGTTCGGCTGAGGCTGTGAGTGATGTTTCTTGTAGTGTTAGTTCCCAGTGGTTGTCGTTTTCCAGTAGTCCTTAGCGTTGGCATTCTTCTCTGTACGTCTGCCATAAATAACCGACAACAGTCTCGAAATCTGTGAAACGTGTTGGTCCCCGTGTTTCGTGTAGCAATACCCGGAGTTAGAAACTTTCGGCGTTGTTCCGATGATTCCAGGATGAGCTTCTATTGGAATTCCTTGTTTTCGTTGTTGAAACATTTTTGTTGTTGCGTTCCACGTATTATAGGTAGGGACGTCGATATGACTCTGTTTGGCACAGTTGGTAAAAGGCTGTTAATGTTGTGTTCTGAGGTGGTTCGCTTTCAATTTTTCTTGTGGTGTCTTTTTTGAAGTAAACTCTGTCCATTCTCCAAATGTATTTGTAGATGTTGCACAGCTGATTCGTGTTCGTGTACGCGAAAACCGAAAATCTGGCACGGTGCATCGCTACTGTAAATGTATCTTCCCATTTGGTACATGAGGATTATGTTGTTTCTGTTTCGTTGTTCGCTTTCTTTGGCTATTTGAAATACTGCGATGTCCCTGCCTTTGTTCACATACCTACAGACATATTTGATGGAATTCACTGAATTGTAGTATTCTACGTTTATGTGTACTGGGAACATTTTGGAAATTAGTGTATTATATGGTACTAACCATTGCTTATCTATTTGCAGTTCATCGATGTCTCGTATTCGTATTTTTGCTGTGAGGCCACCGTTGTTGGGTGATCGTGTTCTGTATTTGGGATAGCTAACAACTCAGATTTGTGTGTCATACTAGTAATGTTTTGGGTATTTTTCTATGTATTTTCCATCACTCATACATAACGAATTGGCATTTGATGGTCCACATGGTCCGTGAATCATGTTTCTCACTGATGAATTCTTCTCGGGTTATCAGCCGAGTTGTGGCGTCGTCTTGTCGCAACGTTTCAATGAGTTTTATACCCATCATCTTCTGGCGAAATATCGGAACGTAGACGACACTATTGTAGTGTGGCCCCATGGCAAGGAAAAACTACAGGAGTTCTTACGCCATCTCAGTGGCATACATGACAGCATCAAATTCACCATGGAGGTAGAAGAGAATGGCTGCCTTCCCTTCTTGGATATTTTGATCAAGAAAAATCCGGACGGTACGTTGAGACACTCGGTCTACAGGAAAAGGACGCACACGGACTTACGTATATCTCAATGTTAGGAACTGCCACCATCCAGCACAACGTAACTCAGTACTGTAAACCTTAGTACAAAGAGCCAGGTCGATCTGTGACAGCGAGAGTTTGCGCGTGAGTTAGCACATCTGCGGGAAACGTTCCGAAAGAACGGCTACACCGAGACACAAATAAGACACGCCTAGCGTGCAGACAAGAGGCGGGAGGAGAAACCAGAAGAAGACGAAGCAAAACGTGTGGCATTTCTGCCGTTTGCTGGCCCGCCAACAGCCAAGATCGCAAGAATATTAAAGAAGCACGAAATAACGACCATCTTTCGCGCACCGAAAAAAGACAAAGATATACTTGGCTCAACCAAAAACAGCTGGGGTTGCTGACACCGGGCATTTACAGTATTGAGAGCGAATGTAGGATGGAACATATCGGACAGACACAACGATGTATCTCCCAGCGCTGTACTGAACACTTCAGGGACGTACGACTAGGACAGACATATAAGTCGGCGGTAGCAGAACATAGCATTATCGAGGGACACATCTTCGAATTCGAAAAAACGAAGAAGCTGTGCATCGCCAACGGTTTCTGGGACTCAATCTTCAAAGAGGCGGTGAAGATACGTCTGTACAACAATTTCGTAAACAGGGATAGCGGATTTCAGCTCAGTGCAGCGTGGAGTCCCACAATTGACAAAATACGTCAGGAAGGCTCCGATCTGAAGGCAGCGGCGTCCGCAGATAGATTGGATAGCCACCGGGTCTCGACGCCGGTCGGCGCCGCGGCCCCCACCACCACCATCGACGCGGTACCCCCTTCCGGAGGAACGTGATTGGCCGGCCTACAGTAGCGGACGACGGCCAAGCAGCTTTATAGATATGCAGAACACAGCTTCCCGACCAAATATCCAAGGCCTGACAATGTGCGTCTTTTTAAACAGACGGCATTGTTAATCAAGAGGTCGAGTTCAGAGAACTCATAAAGGAGTTCTCCATCGACATATGCATGAAGGGGGAAACCCACCTAAACCCGGGAATAAAAGCGACAGTTCCCAACTACGTTAGCTACCGTAAAGACAGGCCAACCCAAGGCGGAGGAGTGGCCATGTATGTAAAAAGAGGGATCCCCCACCACCAGGTATTCTTACCAGCTACCAACAAAATCGAAGCAGTGGCGGTGGAAGTAACCACAGCCACCGGACCCCTTACAATTGTTGCAATCTGCCGACCCCCACATGGCCAGATAGATGAGGGAGACACAGCTGCTCTAGGGCAAATTGAAGGCAAACTCATAATAGGGGAAGACTTCAATGCCAAACACCCTGATTGGAATTCTAGAGTAACCTCCAGAGCAGGCGCCAAACTGCAACAACTAGCGCGCACCCACCACTTAGAAACATGGGGTCCAGTCGAGCCCACACATTTTCCAAAAAATGGAGCCAGGCCCGACGTGTTACACATAGCTCTCACTAGGAGGATCGCAGGGTTTGTGGCCGCAAGGACAATCAACAGAATGTCCTCCGACCACAACCCAGTGATTCTAGAGGTCGATGTGGGAGAATGGGTAGCACTCCCACGGTACCAGACGTCTTACAAACGTACAGAGTGGGAGCGATACCGAGAAACTGTCGCCTCTGATATCGCCCGCGCTCCGCCACCTGCTTCCGAAACAGTAGAACAAGCGCTACAAGACTTAACAGGCACCATCTTGCAGGCAGCGGAAGAGGCCACCCCTCCACAAAGGGATGACCCACCATCGCAAATACAGCTCCCGGAACACTTGCTAGCTCAAATTCGACATAAGAACAGAGTGGCAAAAGAGTGGAAGATCACCAGAAATCAGGCCACTAGGAGGCTGCTCAATCGTCTACGGAGAGAACTGAAGGTAACGCTCAATGAGCACAGACCAGCAATGGTAAAACCGCCTCACAGCTCTCGAAGTAGACGATCATACACTATGGCAAGCAACCAAACAGTTCACAAAAAGACGCGCTAGGATGCCGCCACTGCACGGCGAGCGGGGACTGGTCTACAGCCACACTGGGAAGGCCAACGCCCTCGCCGACTCCTACGAGAAGCAGTTTCAAGCGGCAGAACCCCAGGATGAAGAGCATGAAGAGGTAGTCAGTCGTCAACTGGCTGTCTTCCTCAATGCTGAGGAGGACCCAGAGGCCGAACCCATACTTTTTGCCCCCGAGGATGTGGCAAGAGTAATTACGTCCCTCCCTACTAAACAGGCGCCAGGGCACGACAGTGTCACTAATCAGTTAGTTAAAAATCTCCCACCCACAGCGATCACACACCTCGCGAACGTCCTCAACGAGATTACGCGATCCTGCGAGTTCCCAGCTTGCTGGAAACATGCGGAAGTGGTCACGATACACAAACCAGGGAAATACCCTCTATTGCGCACGGGAAAGCGGTCTGCGTGGCGCCACCTGGGGAAGGTGTGCTGCCTTCCGAAACTGGGTTAAAACCGCCAGGAGACCCTCTGATTCCCGGAAATCTTGAGAATGTCTGAAGTGCTCTATGGCTCAGAGGAACCTGAGTGGGGCGGGGACCGTAATGTCCTATCCTGTGGCCTTGACGTGGCCCCGGCGCTGAGTAACCCCCTTAGATGGGGTGAAGCTAACACGGGAAGGGCCGTCCATGCATGACGTTAAAAGGCTAGCCCTTAACTGGGTGCAATCCTCACTGAACCGCACTGGCCCACCGTGAATTATCAAAAGCGGTGGGTGAGACATAGTCGGCCATGATCCCCCAGTACGTGTGGAGGCCCTCCGGGAAACGTAACTCGGGTTTGAGTGCCGCACCGTCTCGATGATGTCAAACTCTACAACATAAGACCCGGGCCATACCATCATTTTTTATCGCATCATCACTTTCATAACACCTCTGGGCTGTGGAACGGTGAGGGTTGTCGTTGTGTCAAGGAAGGACGTTAAACTCCCGTCAAGGTACGACGTTAAACGCCCACAACCCAAGGCGAAAGCGAAGGGTGCGTGGCACAGGGGGAGCTGTGTCTGAGGGACTAACCATCTGTCCCTCCCTCAATTCGCAGGGCACAAGACCAGTTGGTGCTCTGCATGCCGGCGACCTCGTTTGTCGGCGTGGGACCTCGGCGCGAGTCGGCAAGTGCGCTTCGCCGCGCCCATGGGTAACTGGGGCGTGTTCTGCCAAACCCAGGGGGTGGTGACATCGCCTGGGTCAGGTTAGCTGGGTCCAGACCGTCGAACGACTGGGTGACCGGCCCGCCACCTGAAAAGGAGCGGGTCCTTGGCCTGCAGGTGGGAGCTCGGGCTAGTAGGCGGCGAAGGACGAGAAGTGCATCCGTTTCTCCAGAGTGCGGGGTGCACTTGCCGATGAACACTGGGAGAAATCGTCAGTGACGAGGCCACTGAAGGGGACCAGGACACTGGCAACGGTGTGCTGAACTCGGCGGCTCTGGGATGCCCTTGACCTAGGGACGAGGTTGGTGGACGAGCTGCATCTTAGTCCCCCCCCCCCCCCCCATGCCAGAGGAGCCGGTTCGGGGTTAGAGACGGGCATCCAAACCCCTTTCTCCGCTTGTCTAACAATGATGGCCACTGAAGAGACAAGCGACCTAAGTGCGCCCATAAGGGCTTCGATGCTAGCTGATCTCTCGCCACAGGACGGCCTGGGTCAGACGATGGAGGAGAGCAACCTAGAGAGACATATGAGAATTACCCAGTTTTTAGACCAAAACGCCAAAAATGGGAAAATCAGTCAGGCCGCAGTGCAGGCAATTAAAAATGAACTGGTGGCATGGGCGATAGCCAATGCAAAGCTAGAAGGGAGAATTGAGGAGCTGGAAAGGGAAAAATGAACGACTTAGGAATCAACCAGGGAAGACATGGACCGGCGTCGCAGCACAGGCTGCACCAAAGGCCCAAACAACAAAAGAGACTATTGCAAAGGTCTCTAAACGACCGGACACTGCAGTCTTCTTAAGACCATTACCCGGCCAGGACATTAAGAAGGCACAGGAAGTGTTTGCCACCACCGTAAACCCCATAAGAGAAAAGATTAGGATTAACAAGGTAAAAGTAACTAAAAACGTAGTTATTGTAGATGTAGCCTCGGAGGTTGACAAAAACAAGCTCTTAGGAAACCAAAAATTGTGCAAGTCAGTTAAATGTGAACCCCCCCGAAAGCGAAATCCACTTGTCATCCTGTATGACGTCCCAAAATCAATGACGGATGAGGACCTATGTGAGACTCTATACCAACAAAACCTTGAGGATTCAGATATAAGCATGGAAACTTTCCATTAAACCCAGATTTAAGACGGGACCTAGGGACAGAGATGTAGTTCATGATGTTGCTGAAGTTACAGGGGGATTATGGAGCTATGGGCAGGGTGTACATAGGTTTTCACGCCATAAACGTGAAGGACTACCTGATCGTACCCCGTTGCCACAATTGCGGGGACATTGACCATATTCATAAATACTGCAGTAGGAAGCCGGCTTGCTCCAGGTGCGGAGAGGAAGACCATGTAAGAAAGGACTGTAGGAAATCCGCTGTATGCATACCGTGTACACGAAGGGGCAAAAAGACCTGTGGCACAACCGGGAGGAACTGCCCAACATATAAATTACTCGAACAACGCCTAATCTCTAGAACAGATTATGGCTGATGGCAACAACAAAACCGGATCAACCAAGAAAAGAAAGTCTCCAAGAAGAAAAGGGATGCGGAAAGAGCAGAGAAATTCAAAGAATTTTTGAAATCTCTCCAGGAGACAAAGAAAAAGGAGACAATTATGGTTGATTCAAGCATCCAAACTGAACCAGAAATAGAGATTGAAGAAATAGAAGAAAAGGCTGGCTCAGACAATTTGACAGAGCCCAAGACTCTGGTTCATCTGAGTGTCAACTCAACACTCAACCCAGAGGCAGAAAGCTTCGTCACCAATCAAGAAAAAACAAGCCCGCAACAGACAATCACGGTTGACCTATGCATACAGACGGAGCCAGAAGAGGAAACAGAAGACAGTCTGCAACCGGCAGAGAGTAATAGCATTGTTCCGGTTCAAAAAGGATCTCTCCAAACTGTTGTACAAGACAATACAATCACGAGTACAATGCAGTTGGAAGCATTTCCGAGAGCCCCAGATCCGGATCCTAGAAGGATCTACCCGAACTTGGAGCTTGCTATGCAACTTTCACGCTTGGAGCAGCCGGCTGTCCTCACCACGGCGCTCAGGCACGTCGTACGCATAGGGCATAAATATGGCAGAAAGGTCACCTTCTCAACAATGGAGGCTGTGGATAGGATACAGTTAAAGTCAATGAATCTTCCCACAGATTTCGGAGCTCTGCGTGACTTGCTCAGAAGGGTTTTCGAGAGAAGAGGGGAGGAATTCAACATGCAAGAGATCTACGTACAATCTGTCCTTGCAAATGGACAAATTGCTTCAGATTTCAACAAACATGTCCTGATTGCAATTTCAACACTTACTTCCCATAACATCTGAAATTGTAATAGGACAAATAAACACCCATAACAGTCGGCTGGTCATGCAGGAGCTTCAGAAGGTAGTGGAGAAGAAGAGACTGGATGTAATCTGTCTGCAGGAGCCATACTCCCGGGCGATGCAGATCTCCTTCATGTCTACCACTTGGCAGACAATCTCTACCGGAGAAGAGCTGAAGGCAGTATTAATAGTCACAAACAAGGCCCTAAGGGCTACTACACTAACACAGCTATCCAACAGTCACTGCAATGTAGTAGAACTACAAACACCAGGAGGATTAATACACCTCGTGAACATGTATTTACAATATGGAGGAAATTTTGAAGATTTATCGGACCATCTTGCGAGAACCATCACGGCGCTACGCGGGCGTAGGGTTATTGTTACGGCAGACATCAATGCCAAGTCCCCTATGTGGTACAGCGGCACAAGGGATGCTAATGGTGAGAAGGCTGAAGAACTAATCATGGCTTCCCAACCTGTAGTGGCAAATAAACCTGGTAATCCCCCCACCTACAGAGGAGACGGAGGGCAGGAGACAAACATTGATGTTACCCTGGCAACTGCTAAGGCCATCAGCATCATTGAAGGTTGGAAGGTTATTGAACACGCCACTACAAGTGATCACAACTTAATTACCTTCTGCCTCAGAGAAGAAGGGTGCCGCTGGGAGCTAGGATGGGAAATCCAACTTAATTACAATAAAACTGATTGGGACTGCCTGGCTCGGGAGTGTGACATTCCGCCATTGCCGTAAGGTGACCTGGACATAGATAGGTACGCCGAAGAGCTGGTAGGGTCAATAGTGAGCGCGGTCAAGGCCGCTGTGCCAACCAGGAGGAGAGCCGTGGCGGCTTCCCCATCGCCATGGTCTGCCGATCTTGAACGTATGCGTCAGTCTGTGAGACGGGCGAGGAGGTACTACCAGCGAAGTGCCGTCTGGCAAGAAAAACAGTTCTGGCTGCAGCAGTACAGGGAGGAAAAAGAAATACTCCAAAAAGAATTAAAGGAAGTAAGAATGAAAAGTTGGGAGAGGTATGTTCTGAGCCAGCTAGCCACTGATCCTTGGGGAATACCATACAAACTGGTCAGGGAAAAAATCAGGTCCCCTGCGGTCCTCTCGACGATGAGAGACGGAGGCAGAATGACAGAGTCGTGGCAGGAAACCGCTGAAGTTCTCCTGAGAACTCTGCTGCCAGATGACGAGGAAAATGAGGAGGATGAACTCCAACAACAAATTCGCCGGGAGGATCTAAATGAAAACACCAACAACACCATGGTGTACCCCTTTTCAGAAGAAGAAGTGGCTACACAAATCAAATAATTGAAAAAGGGCAAAGCACCGGGGCCAGACGGCATAGTCGCGGAGGTGGTGCAGTTCCTTGCCCCTCAGCTAGTAGCGTCTCTCACGGGACTGTTCAATGATTGTCTAAGAACTGGGAGATTCCCTAAAATCTGGAAAAGGGCTAATGTAATAATTATTCAAAAAGGGAAGGATAAGGACCCCACAGAACCCAAATGCTACAGGCCAATCTGCCTCCTAGACAACCTAGGAAAACTGTTGGAGAAGCTACTGGCTGACAGACTGACAGCGCACAGTATAGCGTGTGGTATGAGCGACAGGCAGTTCGGCTTTAGGCCGGGGCGATCGGCGTCTGACGCAATTGCCCTGGCAGCTGAGGTCTGCAGCTCAGCCCCGCACAAGTATGTGGTAGGCATCATGGTGGGCATCAGTGGCGCCTTCGACAACCTGTGGTGGCCCTCGCTCTTCTCCCACTTGCGTGAGGACTGCCCAGGGCCCCTCTATGGCTGTCTGAGGAGCTATTGCATGGACAGGGAGGTATGGCTATCGTCGCCTAGTGGAAGAACAAGTAAAACCGTCACGAAAGGGTGTCCCCAGGGATCAGTTCTGGGGCCACTCTTTTGGGATATAGACATAGAACCCCTCCTAGAGAAATTACAAATAAGTGAGGACGTGCTAGACGTGATATCTTGTGCTGACGACCTCCTCCTGCTGGTAGGCGGCCGCAGCCGAGAGGAACTTGAGCCTAAGGTAGAGCAAGCAATGATAGTGCTTCAGAAATGGTGCCAAGAAGCAAAAATGAAAGTTGCACCGCACAAATCCACATATTTGTTAATGAAAGGCAGTCTCGTCAGAAATCCAACTGTCAGAATTGAAGGAACTCCAGTTCTTCGGCGTCGCGAGGCCAGATATCTAGGAGTCACAATAGACGAAAAATGGAATTATAATACTCACATAGAAAACATAACGCAGCGAGCACTAGAAGTTCTAAATAATCTCATCAGTATAGGCCATAGAAGATTCCACCTACCTCCCAACTTGATCAAGCTATACCACAACAGTATCCTAACGTCCTTAGTAGGATATGCGAGCGGGGTTTGGGCACACAGGCTTACGAGGGTGGTGCCCGCAGTGACCGCGAGAAGGGTGCAGCGGAACATGCTGTTGCGTTCTGTCGGGGCATACCGAACAACACCTGGGGGGGCCTTACTGATAATAATAGGATTATGTCCTTTAGGCATAAAAATTAGACAAGAGGGAGCGTGGTACTGGGTCTCCAAAGGAAAAATAGATAAGACCAGGGAAATCATGGGGGTGCAAGTTGGGGATAAATATGCAATAATGAGAAGGTGCAAATAGTTATGGCAACAGCAATGGGAAATTGAGGAAACGGGAAGAAGGGTTTTCCAGCTACTACCAAATATCAGAGAAAGGCTTCAAATGAGCCACTTTGAGCCGAGCAGAGGTCTGCTGCACTTTCTTACAGGTCACGGGCCATATCCGACATATTTATGTCGATTTGGAAAACGGGCAACACCAGCGTGCGACTGTGGTGCTCCGGATGGAACACCCGAACATGTCGTCTATGACTGCACGTTATATGACGATGTGGCGCTCGAACTTAGAAATCAATTACCAAACAGAGACACATACACACTACTGCGACGTGCCGAGATCTTTAATGTCCTCAACAATTTGGCAAATGAAATATCCCAAAAGATCTTGAGGGATTTTATTAGAAACCAACACGGTTAGAGACCAAAAAATATAACCCGATGAAGACTTAGGTGCACCTGCAATTGCCGCCGAGCGCGGTACTGGCCGGTTGTTTCACGACCGGAATCCGCCGCGTTGTCGGATCAGGGGAGCAGGAGCACCATTCCCGGACTTGACTTATGCACTAGACTCTATAGGAAGTAGTTACACCAGAATAATGTAAAATTAGAACACTAACATTACTAACATAGGTAGGGACTGCAGCGATTTCAAAAGTAGTTGGCCAGCCCAGTGCCAGGGGCACGCTCACTGGGAATAGCTCAGTGAGCAGGCGTTATTAGTAGGTTTGTATATCATCTGGCACACCTGTAACGCTGCAGGGTAGCTAGTCTTAGAATAACCAGAGTAGTCAAGTAGTTAGATTAACCCTGTCCATAGCAAGTGCCATTAATCAATTAGTATAAGCTGCTTGTTTTAAGTATAATAATTGGACCCACTAATTATATAAGGTGGTGGGTTAGTGTGTATCATACAATTTTTGTTGTTTATGAATCATTTGTATCATAATACTTGTTTTTCAATCGTGTTATAATGTTGTTGTATCAATAAAGATTTTTTTAAAAAATACCCTCTATTCCCGAAGAACTACAGGCCGATTACCCTCTTGCCAACTCTCAGCAAGATCTATGAGCACCTCCTGCTAAGACCCATACAGGAACATATTACCAGAGAGCAACTCCTGCCGGATCTCCAGTTTGGGTTCGGCAGAACCACTCTGCCCCACAATAGGTCATGAGAGTGGTTGAAGCAGCCACAGAGGGCTTCAACCACAGAGGCCACTACGGGATAGTGCTACTAGATGTAGCCAAAGCCTTCGACTCAGTATGGCATAGAGGGCTACTCTCCAAGTTGTACACGCAAGGGTTCCCCGGGAGCATAGTTAAGCTGATCAATAGCTATCTCACGAATAGAACTTTCTCCGTCAAATTAGAAACTGCCACCTCCACCAAAAGGCGTATTTGTGCTGGGGTGCCACAGGGATAGGTCCTGGGGTCCGTTTTCTACAGTCTGTACACTGCGGACACTTCAACGGCCCCCCTGGTGCACACTGCACTGTTCGCAGACGACACAGCCTTCTACCATGGTCATCCGTAGGCTACAAAGGGTTTTAGATGACATAGAAACTTGGGCGCGAGGCTGGCGTATCACCATCAACTCTGAAAAGACACAGGCTATGCTGATTACCCGCAGGCTCGGAAGGCGCGAACCTCCTCAACGTCCCCCCCCCCCCCATCTTCACCTAAACGGAACCCAACTCCCCTGGCGCAGAACCGCCAAGTACCTTGGCCTAGCCTTTGACCCTCGTCTTACGTGGAAACCCCACATAGACGAGGTCCACAAGAAGGTTTGCGCCAGAATGTCCATCCTATACCAAATCCTGAACTCAACCAGCTCCCTTCCCTGGCCAGTAGCAGTAAACGTGTACCAGGTCATGATCCGGCCAGTCATTGAATATGCGAGCCCTGTCTGGGGATACGCGGCGAAGCAGCACCTTGACAAACTCCAGAGGCTGCAGAACCGCGTCCTCAGGAGGGCATTGCATTTACCCCTTGGATTCCCCGTAGACGATCTGCAAGCCGCAGCTGAAATCCCACTCCTGAGAGAGCGTTTCCAAGATCTGGCAAGGGCCTTCTATGAAGGTTCTTCCAGATCAGGAAACCCCCTCATCCACTCCCTAGGTCGGTATGACATGTCCTGCGACAAGCACAAGCGCCCCATGACGATCTTCGGAGTCGAAGAGAAAATCCCAATACCCAATCCCTTAATCCTGTTCCTTCCTATATAACACCAATCATCTCGCCTACCTCAGGCAAGTACCAGACACAAACAGAACAATAATCACATTTCACAGACACCAAAAAACTATAGAAATAATCACACACACACATGTACACAGGGGAGTAAAAGCCGAAAGGCTACAAACTCCCCCTCACACTTCCCCAAAGAGGGGAAAGTAAAAGATGAGAGCAGCAGCAGCTTCCCGACAGTTCGCCAGAGGATGATGGGAACTAAACTCATTGAAACGTTGCGACAAGACGACGCCACCACTCGGCTGCTAACCCGAGAAGAATTCATTAGTGAATACGCCGAGAAAGACTGCAATCGCATATGTTTCTCACTAATACGTCGTACAGTTCCGGGTATTCTTGTGAATTGGGAAATTCAGCTTGGATGAGTTTGTCGTGGGGTGAATTCTATCGTGTAGCCATATGAGTTTGTGTGAGTGAGGCTGTCCTTGTTTTCGCCAGCGTCTAACGGTCCCAAATATGTGGTATTTTGTGATGACTTCAACAAATCTCATTTGTTTTTGTCGGAAAACTAGGACTATTATATCGTGTCGATGCATGGGGGCTTGTCTATATCATAGTTGTTCTTTGATTTCTGACCAAGACGAGCTGCATGTGATTGTTATGAAGAGGTCAGGTCGTCCATATTTTCTTATTTAGGTCATGGTACCGTGAGTATATTCGTGCATGTGTTTTGGACTTCCTATGTATGATGAGTGTAAGATTAATATTGTTCGAAAGTCGTCAATATTTCCGTCATTTATGATTGCGTCTCGAAGATGAATGTAAACTTCAGTGGGTAGTTTCTTCTGATTCAGTCTTACGTAAAGCATCCGTTCCGCTTCTACTTTTGTATACACATCTACCAGGAATCGCTGGAATAAACGGGATTGTTGAGAATGTGATAGTATATTTTTTATTTGTACCTCTAGTTCCGTAGGGCCAAATTGAGGAGCACATCTCCAAGGTCATGGAACGTACCAGTACATGAAATTACAACATAAAAGTAATAACCGATGAAATAAAATGTTTATGAAACCAAAAAAATTCTAGCCAAAAGTCTAAGTAAACGCAATCAACAACATAACGTAGGAATCAGCTTCATTTTTCAAGGAACTCCTCAATAGAATACAATTAGTGACCCATAATGAAACTCTTCAGTTTCGATTTGAAAGCGCGTGGATTACTGCTAAGATTTTCGAATTATTGTGGTAGCTTATTGAAAATGGATGCAGCAGTATACTGCACATCTTTCTGCACAAGAGATAAAGAAGTGCGATCCAATTGCAGATTGGATATCTGCCTAGCATTAACTGAGTGAAAGCCGCTAATTCTCGAAAAATAGCTGATACTGTTAACAAGAAAAAGTTGTAAAGAATATATGTATTGAGAGGCTAATGTCAGATCGCGAACTTGCACCACTTACTGCCCGAACTGCCCGTTTCTGAGCCAAAAATATCTTTTGAGAATTGGAAGAGTTACCCCAAAATATAATACCACACGACATAAACGAATGAAAATAAGCAAAGTAGACTAACTTTCGTTTCGAACGATCACTTACTTCAGACACCTTTTTTATTAGTAAAAATGGCAGATTGAGTCTTTGAACAAGATCCTGTATGTGGGCCTTCCACAACAGCTTACGATCTATCTGAACACCTAGAAATTTGAACTGTTCAGTTTCACTAATCATATGCCCACTCTGTGAGATTAAAACGCCAGGTTTTGTTGAATTGTTTGTTATAATCTGTAAAAACTGAGTCTTACTGTGGTTTAGCGTTACTTTATTTTCTACAAGCCATGAACTTACGTCATGAACTGCACTATTTGAAAGAGATCCAATGTTGAACGCAACATCCTTTACTACCAGACTTGTGTCATCATCAACAGACATATTTTATAATTACCTGTAATACTAGAGGGAATGTCATTTATATAAATAAGCAACAGAAGTGGCCCAACCCTGATCCCTGGGGCACTCCCGCATTTGGCTGTACCCCACTCAGACCCCACTTCATAGCCATTTTAAACACTATGAATAATGTCCTTTTGCTGCTTCTTGTTAATGTAAGAGGTGAACGATTTGTGAGCTACTACCCATAGTCCATAATGGTCCAACACTGGAGCAATATTTTGTGATCAACACAATCAAACGCCTTAGTTAAATCAAAAAATATGCCTACCGTTCGAAACCTTTTGTTTAATTCATCCAATAACTCACAAAGAAAAGATGATATAGCATTTTTAGTTGTTAAACGACTTCTAAAGACGAACTGTACATTTGATAGCAAATTATGTGATATAAAATGATAAATTATCCTGACATACGCAGCCTTTTCCGTAACTTTAGCAAACACTGTTGGCATAGAAACAGGTTTAAAATTGTCTTCATTATCCCTTTCTCCCATTTTAGAAAGCGGCTTTACTACTGAGAACTTTAATCGTTCAGGAAGCTGACCATTCTTAAAGGAAAAATTACAAATATGGCTAAGTACAGGGCTAACATGTGCAGCACAGTACTTTAACATTCTGCTCATCTCCATAAGAGTTCTTAGTCTTCAGTGATTTAATTATTGAGTCAGTTTCCCCCTTGTCAGTATCACAGAATACTGTACGTATTTTAGACATCGTCTCGGAAAGGCATTTTGCAAGAGAGTTGGATGTGTCCCTGTAAAAACTACGTTTTTGTTTAATTCAACAGCAATGCTCATAAAATGACTATTAAATACCGTACATATATCTCACTTATCAGTAACAGAAATATTTTTACTAAGAACTGACTTTATATCGGCGACTTTGTGCTGCTGACCAGACACGTCCTTCAAAATTGAACATATGGTTTTAATTTTATCCTGTGAATTAGCTATTCTATTTGCGTACCATATACTCTTTGCCTTCCTAACAACATTTTAAGCACCTTAAATACTGTTTGTAATGGGCTACTCTAGTTTTATTGTGACTACTTCTAACATTTTGATATAATTCCCGCTTTGTTCAACATGATATATTTATCCCACTAGTCAGCCACCCAGGCTGCCTTTTACTCCTAATACCTCGTTCAGAACTTTCTAATGGAAAGCAACTCTCAAAGAGCAAGAGAAATGTGTTAAGGAAAGTATTATTGGAGATTTGTGATCTATGTTATCGGCACTACAAACATCCTGCCACTCTTGTTCCTTAACGAGATTTAAAAAACTCTCTATTGCCGTTGGAGTAGCTTTTCTACATAGTCTGCAACTACATGTGACACTTGTTTGAGTACAAAAACCTTTTAGCGTTAAAATTTGTGCATCGTAGTCTGAAAGGCCATTTACCCTTTTACTAACAGAATGCCTATTTAGTAATGAACCATGAATAACAATATTGTCTATGGTTGTGCTACGTCTCTTTCTTTTTTGGGAGCCGGTCATCGAATCGTAGAAAACGTTTCACGATGGATCATTCTCCGTAGAGAATTTATCCCAATAAGGTTCAACATCATCTGCTTCACACGAAAGTACCGTTAGGCACCGTAGCCTTCCGATTCAGCACTCAGAAACGTCTCATGGAGAAATATGGTAACATCCCCATGATAGGTAGGGAGGGGGAGGGGGCGAGGGTGCACCACCCTGGCGGAAAATGACGTCGGAAAGTATCTGTGGAAATGCATAGTTCGCCAACATGTCGCGATAGGTGTGCTCTGTCACTGGCACCCATGCGCCGTGTGACTTAGCGCTGTTCATGAAATGGTGAGGACCACTTATTGGAGGGTATCTCTATCGATTGCGTATTTACCTATCAACATAAACTATCGATTTATTTCATTATAAGTATTTACCTGTGTGCACCTGTCGGACACCCTGGATAAAAAATATCATCCAGCGATACATCCGCAACACAACATTTCAAAGCAGCCCAAGCAGATTCGAAACCTCCCTGTGAGCCACATGAGAACATCTTTCACTGAGTTACTTGGGCCTTTGAACCGTTCCATACACACAGAGTGGTTGGTGAGGGAGTTCGGACGCTGGCCACAAGTTCTTGAGAAGTGGTGCTCATGTTAACTGTTCGACCAACGTGATTTCGGTATCAGTGTTATCTGTAACTCAAATGGCACTACTATTGCTTTAGTGAGGCTAGGACAGCTTCTTCCATTTTCGTCCAGCAATGCTAAAGCTCTACGACGTTGGTATGTCGCTAACTTCTTAGCTTCTTTCTATTCTTCTGTAACATAACAAAACTTTTCTCTACATGTACACTCACCATCCTGTGAAGTGTGGAAAATATAATATCATTATAATATTATGTTTGTCATTTATTTTTCCATTCAGCGAAACTAGGGGGAAGCAAATATCGCCTTCACGATTATGTTCATGCCGTAATCCCTCCTATCTCAATAGTAAAAGAGAAGGAGGAGGTAGAGTTCATTAGCATATGTACAGAAAACATCTACAGCTGTACAACTCAAAACACAGTACTGTGTATGAGAGAAGGGGCGTCGTGTACCAAACTCATACAGCCCTTGTCTTCCTGTTACAGTCCCGGATGATAAGAGGAAAGAAATTGTCAATATCCTCTGTATTCATTCAAAATTCTCTAAATTTTTCTCGTAGTCATTACGTGAAATACAGGATACAGGAGGAATTGTACTGGAACATGTGTTTTCGGAATCTTAGGGTTGAGTTCTGCGACATGCACAACAAATTTTATGTAGCGTCTCCCACTGGTGTTATCTAAGGGTTCCAGTAACGTTGTGGCACGGACAAACAAACCTTTCGTAGTAACACACTGCTCGTCTTTCAGTTTTCTTTGTTTTTCATTTATACAACTTGGCAAAGGTCACAGATCAACCAACAACACCCAGGAATTGGCTGAATGAGGGTTTTGTTCGTTGATTAATTACATTTCCCTAGAACTCTTCCGATTAACTTTATTCTGGGATCCGCCTTCCAGACGCATATACATCTTGTAATCAAACGCTACCCGATCCTTTCGTCTTTTTAAACATACTACATGTCTGTACGTTAAGGGTCGTTGTATCTAGTGATTGCAATCAATAAGTCTTCCTACGTATTTCTAAACTGTTTTGGGTCTTAACGCTATCTCACTGATCACGTAACAACTTCAGTTTCTCCAATTTCTTTCTTGCTTCCTATTTTTGTACGAGGGTGTATTGCAAAGTAAAGCCTCCGAATTTCTTATGTGAAAACTCTTATAACTTTTAAAATGAAACGAACTTTATTAATATTCTATATCTTTATTCTTTGTGTCTCCATATTTATTTCTCAACGTTGCCTGGCGACTAACGCGCTTTTCCCAACGAGGGGCCGTTTTGTTGATACCGCCATTGCAGAACGTTTGAATTTTGTTGATGAAGCAACAACCTCTCCTCTGCTTGCAACGCTTCGTCTCCTCAAACCGAAATCCTCACAGATCTTCTTTAAGTTTTGCAAACAGATGAAATCGGATAGGACCAAGCTGGGACTGTATGGAGGATGATCGATGACACTGAACCCATGGCGTCGGATTGATGCAGATGTCGCAGCGGTCGTGTGTGGCCGGCCGGGGTGGCCGTGCGGTTCTAGGCGCTACAGTCTGGAACCGCACGACCATTACGGTCTCAGGTTCGAATCCTGCCTCGGGCATGGATGTGTGTGACGTCAAAAAAAATGGTTCAAATGGCTCTGAGCACTATGGGACTTAACTGCTGAGGTCATCAGTTCCCTAGAACTTAGAACTACTTAAACCTAACTAACCTAAGGACAGCACACACATCCATGACCGAGGCAAGATTAGAACCAGCGACCGTAGCGGTCGCGCGGTTCCAGACTGTAGCGCCTAGAACCGCTCGGCCGCTCCGTCCGACTACTGTGATGTCCTTAGGTTAGTTAGGTTTAAGTAGTTGTAAGTTCTAGGGGACTGATGACCTCAGAAGTTAAGTCCCATAGTGCTCCGAGCCATTTGAACCATTTGGTCGTGTGTGTTCTGGCATTATCATGCTGAAGGAGAGCGTGCTCCATGAGCGGACGAACTCTTCCAATTCGTGCCTTCAGTTTCCTCAGGGTCTCGCGGTACCCTCCAGAGTTTATGATGGTGCCTGTTTGGCATCAATTTCGAAAGCACCACTCCTTTAACATCCCAGAACACTGTGAGCGTGACTTTGTCTGCTGATGGCATGGTCCTGAATTTTTTGGCGTCAGTGATCCTTTGTGACGGAACACAACTGATGCTCCCCTGTTTTCTGGGTCACCGTGGTCAATTGTTTTCATCACCTGCCATAATTAGGGCTCTGATGAAATAAAGATATATCGATATTTTTCAAATAGTTATCGACATAGCCGGCGTTAATTTCTTACCGACATATCGATATATCGGTATTGAAATGGCAATATTGAGTGTCGATATTATTATTCTATATCATATATGTTTCGCAATTTTCGATAAGTATTTGAAGTTGTTCTTTTTCAATTGTAGTAAAACGTTATTTTACTTTTACTGTGTGTAGGAATCTTGCTACTTTTTGAGTTTTCATCACGTGCAGTCTATCTATTTGACTGGGTGAAGCAAGTATACATGCACAAAGAATACGTCCGATTGCGCTTGGGTGGGGGAGGGTTGGGGGGTGGGGGGAGGGGGTGGCGGTGTGAATGGAATAACAGAACAAGATATCAGATGTGAAGAAATAGCACACCAGTTGCGTTAAAAACATTATTTTACCAACTAGTGTGCTACTTCTTCACATCGGCATTGTTCAAAAAAAAGTTGCTGAAACTAATGAACAAAAATCTAAATGACAGTATTGGTCTTTCCCGGGGGCGGAGGCGTGTGAGAGGAAATGATAACGTAATCAGCGACAGCAACATTTAAATTCATCACGAAATTTCGACACCACCACTGCTAGTTCACTGGCGTTTGCAGAAATGAAATACAAGGAAGTCGATATGAAGTGTTCCAGATAAATCCGATGCGTGATGAAACCATACGACGGACCCATCGGACACCTTTCATTGTGCCACTCACCTGCAGTTACTGTTGTTAGCGAAGTGGTTATTGCTAAGCGTGAACCTACATCCTTTCCCGTTCAATTCTTGTTCTAAGGGGATAAGCAGGCTGCTAGGTTCCTGCCGCACAGAATATCTAACAATAAATCGATACTTAAATATACGGTTCTAAAACTGGCAGTATATTTACAATGTGCAGCCGATATTCTTTTTGGCCGATAGACTGATAATTTTGCCATAAACATATCGATAATTTTTTCTGTGTATCGGGAGCAGATAATGATATATTTTTAAATATCGATATATTGGATTTCCGATATTTTTAAAAACATCAATAGTCCTAGAGTCACAGTGTTTTTATGGTACACATGAGACTCACGCTCAAAACGCAAAAGAAATTGTTAGTAGATGTCCAATCTCCGGTTTTTTATGTGATGAGTGAGCGTTCGAGGCACCCACATTGCACACTGTTTTCTATACCGCAGTTCTGCAGTGATGTACTGTGCGCGCTCTCATGATATGCCACGCTTACCTGAGAGCTGTCTGCGTAATCTGACGATTTTCTCTTATGACTTCCCCAACCCGATTCCGATGATTCTCGTCCGTTGCCGTTCGCGGTCGTCCACTCCGAGCTCTGCAGACACGTTGATGTTAGCACCACCATTTCCTTCATTCTGAACACGACAAACGCGACGTCGCTCATTACTGATGTTGATACAATCATCACCGTACACAGCTTTCATTCTTCTATGGATTTCAGTTGGAGGCACGTTTTTTGCGGTTAGAAACCTGATTACAGCACGTCGTTTCTCACGCCCTGACATAGTTGCATTACACACCGCCGTGCTACACGCTACAATTCGGAGCCTTCTAGTGGCAGTGTGTTGCAACTTCCGCTAGCTAAGTTGACACCCATTACTTAGGTGTTTAAAAGTTTGTCAAAAATTTGTAGTACCCTTTTTGGTGATTGTTTCTTGTATCTTCGTAAGCTGAGTTTTTCAAAGGCTATTTTGATTTTTATGATTATATTTATCTTAATTTTCTTTTTTCTGTGAATAGTTACGGTGTTTTTCATTTTTAATATCTCTACTTGCTCCATTTTTGACCTCTTTGTTGTAGTGGTTCCTCACAATTTCTCGTTCCACTACAACTTCATTTTATTCTTGGCCAATTCTAATGTTTTTTTTTCCGCTTTAGCAGTTTGTGCCTGGATATCATACGTATCACCATGTTTTGTTGTCTCAGTTTGCTTTTCTTTTATATTTTCTTTGGTAAGATTTGCTCTATATGAGTACTTTCTGGGTTTTCTGTTTTGTTTTAGATGAGAGCAGTTGAATTTTAGATGTTATTCATTTTGGTAGATACATATTTGTAGAGCAGGCCAGTCACAGCGTGGCTCGTCAGCCATTCCCCTTCGAAAGAGCGCTTCTCCTTCCAAAGCAAGTAGAGATATTAAAAATGAAAAACACCGCGCGGTGCGTCACGGCCCCGCCGCATCCTACGGTTCGCTTGTTTAGCAGCTACCGAGTGTGGCAGTTTATTTTCAACTGTTTCCTCAACGCATAGGGTCTGTCACCGCTCGTTGCCACCCGGCTTCGAAGAAGCATCGTTGATCAGATAATCCGATGGCTCTCGGTGTTTTTACAGATTTACTCTGCTTAATACTACACTAAATCTCAGCTTGCCATTTTCGTTATTACTGTGGCTATCATTCTGGTTTTGATACTGGCTATTACTGTGGTTCTTTTTCCATTAAAATTCTCAAGAATGTCGAAAAGAGATTAATGGCTTCTTTCTACACGATTCCCATGGAAAACCGTGATGTGATTTGTAAAAAAAAATGTTCAAATGTGTGTGAAATCTTATGGGACTTAACTGCTGAGGTCATGAGTCCCTAAGCTTACACACTACTTAACCTAAATTATCCTAAGGACAAACACACACACCCCTGCCCGAGGGAGGACTCGAACCTGCGACTGTAGCGGTCGCGCCGTTCCAGCCGCACAGTCCATGACTGCAGTGCCCTAGACCACTCGGCTAATCCCGCGCGGCATTTAATTTGTAAAAAATGCTCGAGATTTCTCTAGGCATCGTGAAGCAACACACGGGAATTATTCTCGTGGTGAACGATGTACTTTAGTGGTTCAGTTAAAAAAAAAAAGCGATACAAGAGATGTCCGAACCATGATGTCTTACAGAGAAGAGCGAACTGCGTCGTATGCGTTATGCTTAAAACTAACAAAAGGTCAGAAGCGCCTCAGTGGCGGTGTACTCTTGAAAGAATGTGCAACAGAAACAGTAAAAGCTTTTCGTTATGATTGTGCCGCTGAACATTTTAAAACTACTGCTTTGTCTCGTAACACTGTAAAAAGTCTATCTGCCTGATAAATTAGTCAACATGTCCTCAGAGAACATTCGTCGTAGCAGATCAGAGATAGAATAGGTTAATATGATTTTAGTAAACTGTAGGAGAATCCAAGGAAAGGTCCTAGATTTAATATTGCTTACTGATGGTTATAAAGCACAGATAGTATTAGGAACAGAAAGTTGGTTGAAACTGGATGTTAGTGACGACGAAATCATAGATTCAGACTGGAATGTTTATCGTAAGGATAGATTAGTCACCAATGGTGTTGGTGTGTTTACTGCAGTAAAGAATTCGATAAACTCTAGTGAGGTTATCACGGATTCCGCTTGTGAATTAAACTGGGTGAAGATAAGTATCAAAGATCTGTCAAAAGTGGTAATCAGCTGCTTTTATAGACCGCCTGGATCAGGAGCTCTACCAGTAGAGGGCTTCAGACAGAACTTGCAGAATATCGTTAGTAATTTTCTTGATCATGCCGTTGTAATACAGGGTGACTTCAATTTTCCAGGTATAGATTTGGAGTGTCATGCTATCAAAACTGGTGCCAGAGACAAGCATTCGTGTGGCATAGTTCTGGACATCTTTCCAGAAAATTGCTTGAGTGGACAGAGGACCAACTCGTCAAGGTAACGTCTTACACCTTCTGGCAACAAAGAACTCTGAACCGATCGAATCAGTTTGCGTAGAGGAAGGTATCACTGGTCGTAGAGCTATATAACAACGGGTCTCACGAAGAATTTTAAGAAAGACAAGAAGATAATTTTGCTGAGCAAGAATAACAGGATACGTATTTCAGAGTATCTGAGCAGTCATCATCAAATATTCGGTGATGAGGACGAGGATGTGGAAAACAAATGACAAATGAAAAAAATACGAGCTTACGGAATATCGGACCAGGTTTGTGATTGGATTCAGGATTTCCTAGAAGAAAGAACACAACATGTCATTCTTAACGGTTCAAAATCTGCAGATGTAGAGATAATTTCGGGAGTACCGCAAGGAAGCGTGATAGGACCTTTATTGTTTACAATATACATAAATGACTTAGTTGACAACATCGGTAGCTCCGTGAGGCTATTTGCAGATGACACGGTTGTCTACAAGAAAGTAGCAACATCAGAAGACTCGTACGTACTCCAGGAAGACCTGCAGAGGATTAATGAATGGTGCGACAGCTGGCAGCTTTCCCTAAACGTAGATAAATGTAATATAATGCGCATACATAGGGGCAGAAATCCATTCCAGTACGATTATTAGTGGTAAATCATTGGAAGCGGTAACGACCGTAAAATACTTAGGACTTACTATCCGGAGCGATCTGAAGTGGAATGATCACATAGAACAAATAGTGGGAAAAGCAGGCGCCAGGTTGAGATTCATAGGAAGAATTCTAAGAAAATGTGACTCATCGACGAAAGAAGTAGCTTACAAAACGCTTGTTCGTCCGATTCTTGAGTATTGCTCATCAGTATGGGACCCTTACCAGGTTGGATTAATAGAAGAGATAGACATGATCCAGCGAAAAGCAGCGCGATTCGTCATGGGGACATTTAGTCAGCGCGAGAGCGTTACGGAGATGCTGAACAAGCTCCAGTGGCGGACACTTCAAGAAAGGCGTTACGCAATACGGAGAGGTTTATTATCGAAATTACGAGAGAGCACATTCCGGGAAGAGATGGGCAACATATTACTACCGCCCACATATATCTCGCGTAATGATCACAACGAAAAGATCCGAGAAATTAGAGCAAATACGGAGACTTACAAGCAGTCGTTCTTCCCACGCACAATTCGTGAATGGAACAGGGAAGGGGGGATCAGATAGTGGTACAATAAGTACCCTCCGCCACACACCGTAAGGTGGCTCGCGGAGTATAGATGTAGATGTAGATGTAAAATTCGAAAGCATCGTACAATATGCCCTGGACAAATATGTTCCCAGTACGGTCTTAAGGGATGGGAAAGACCCACGGTGGCATAATGGCGGCATTAGAAAACTGCCACGTAAACAAAGAGAACTTCACCCCACATTCAAGAGAAGTAAAAACCTAGCTGACAAATAAAAACTAAATGAAGCGAAAATGAGCGTAATGAGCGCAATGAGAGAAGCGTTCAATGACTTTGAAAGTAAAACTTCGTCATCCGATCCGAGTAGAAACCCTAAGTGATTTTGGTCGTACGTAAAATCAGCAAGTTGGTCAAAATCATCTATTCATTCACTCAGTAACCATACTGGCACCGAAACGGAAGATGACAGAGAGAAGGCAGAAATACTGAATTCGGTCTTCCAAATTGTTTCATCGCGGAAGATCGTAACTCCTTTCAATCGTCGTACGAACGTCAAAATGGCAGATATTGACATAACCGATCGCGGAACAGAAAAACAATTGCAGTAATTTGCTAGTAGAAAGGCGTCAAGACCAGATGAGATAGTTATAAGATTCTACAAAGATTACGCGAAAGAACTTGCTCCACTTCTAGCAGTAATGTATCGTAGATCGCTTGAGCAACGAAGGGTACCAAGCGACTGGAAGAAAGTGCAAGTCATTCCCGTTTTTAGGAAGGGCCGTAGGACAGATGCTCACAATTATAGACCTATAACATTGACGTCAATTTGTTGTAGAATTATGGAACATGTTTTATGCTCAAGAATTATGACGTTGTTGGAAAAGGAAAATCTCTATAAAACTCAACATTGGAATCCGCAAACAGAGATCCTGAGAAACTCAGGTCGCTCTGTTTCTCCATGAGATTCACAGTGCCATAGACAATGGCGCTCAGGTTGATGCCGTGTTCCTTGACGTCAGAAAAGCATTTGACACCGTCCCGCACTGGCGTTTAGTGAAAAAAATACGAGGTTATCGAGTATCGGAGCAGATTTGCGAATAGATTCAAGACTTCGTTGCAGACAGAACTCTACACGTCGCTTTTAACGGAACAAAATCGACAGATGTAGAGGTAATTTCCGGTGCACCCCAAGGAAGTGTGATAGGACCGTTACTGTTTACAATATACAGGGTGTCCCAGCTATCTTGTCACCCAAAATATCACTGGAACAATAACAGCTATTAGAAAACGACTTTCGCCGGTATCAATGTAGGGCTGGGGCCCATGAATGTACATATTTGGAAACATTCTAAAACGAAAGCATATGTGTTTTTTAACACAAACTTATGTTTTTTTAAATGGACCTCCTATATTTTTTCTTCAACAATCCATAGCATGACAAAGCACATACACAATGGCGTTGATTGCATCGCAATATTCCCATTACATCCCGATATATTGAGACGCGAAGTTGACGCTTGAAACACCCGACATGCGCTGCTAGCGCACGTCCTGAGGCTCAGGCGTGAACCCCATGCTGCCCGTAATCGCGATGTGATTGACATGCGTAATCACACTTCCATACTTATCAAGAGGTCCGAAACAACGGTAAAACTTTTAGTCCACTTGCTCGTTTCACTAAAACCGTCAACATCAATTTTACTATTACGAGTGAATGATTAACTGTCACTTGCGCTAGATCTACAGTAAAGTAAAGTTTTAACGTTGAACGGCATTAGCTTAACGATAAGCGAAGTTAACTTTGTGACTAACGTTGCGGTACACAGATATGTTACAGAACCGCATCACCCCTAGCCTATGGGGTAAATACCTGCTGGAATGTACGACGTTAAGGCAGGATGGCAGCAGACCGTATTATTCGTTTAGGACCTCTTGATAAGTATGGAAGTGTGATTACGCATGTCAATCACATCGCGATTACGGGCAGCATGGGGTTCACGCCTGAGCCTCAGGACGTGCGCTAGCAGCGCATGTCGGGTGTTTCAAGCGTCAACTTCGCGTCTCAATATATCGGGATGTAATGGGAATATTGCGATGCAATCAACGCCATTGTGTATGTGCTTTGTCATGCTATGGATTGTTGAAGAAAAAATACAGGAGGTCCATTTAAAAAAACATAAGTTTGTGTTAAAAAACACATATGCTTTCACATAGCTGTATTGACATCTTCAACTTTTGTGGTCCTGTCCTCCTCAGTTGCGCGTATGGCACGAAACGCGTATGGCACTAAAATTGTGTTTTATTCAGTTGCTGTCAGACGGTCCATAAGTGAAAATTATCAATATACCGTAGTACATATGCTTTCGTTTTAGAATGTTTCCATATATGTACATTCATGGGCCCCAGCCCTACATTGATACCGGTGAAAGTCGTTTTCCAATAGCTGTTATTGTTCCAGAGATATTTTGGGTGGACAAGATAGGTGGGACACCCTGTATATAAATGGTCCAGTAGAAAGCGTCGGATGCTCTCTAAGGTTGTTCGCAGATGATGCGGTTGTCTGTAACAAAGTAGCAACGCTAGAAGATAGCAACGATTTGCAGAATGACCTTCAGAGAATTGTTGAATGGTACAGGCTGTGGCAGTAGACTCTGAACTTAAATAAATGTAACATATTGCACGCACATTGGAAGAGAAATCCTCTACTATATAGCTACACTATTGATGGCAAACCGCTAGAAACAGTATCTACCGTAAAATATCTGGGAGTAACTGTCTGGAGCGACCTTAAGTGGAATGACCATATAAAACAAAAAGTGGGAAAAGGAGATGCCAGACTCATAGTAAGAATCTCAAGGAAATGTAACTTATCCACGAAGGAAGTGGCTTATCAGGCTTGTTCGACCCATTTTGAGTATTGTTCGTCTATCTGGGATCCCTGCCAGATAGGACTGATAGAATAGATAAAGAAGATATAACAAAGAGCGGCAAGTTTCGTCACAAGATCGTTTAGTCGGCACGAGAGCCTTACGGAGGTGCTCAAAAAACTCCATTGGCAGACGTCACAAGAGACACGTTGTACATGTCGGGTAGATTTACTATTGAAATTATCGAGAGAGTACTTTCCGTGAAGAGTCTGACATCATATTACTTCCTCTTACATTCTTCTCGCGTAATGACCATGAGGTGAAAATTCGAGAAATTAGAGTCAACAGAGAGGCTTTTAGACAATATTCTTCCTAAGCGCTCTTCACGAGTGGAAGGGGTTGGGGGGCTCAGTTAGTGACACAAAAAGTACCCTCCGCCACACACCATTAGGTGGCTTGCAGAGTATGATGTAGATGTAGAAAGTCGAATTCTTGATAGTGGACATAGCATACAAAATTTAACTGCAAACTGGCGGTATTATTCTTCGCGTGTGGACGTGAGTGATGATTGAACACATTTTAGTCATCTACTAATTTTTGTCGTGTAACAAGGTACCGTTGCGCAGAACAACAGATTTGGATATTTTTAATGCAATTAAAAGTGTGTTGAAGAAATAGGTATAAAAAAAATGCTCTGCAATTTTTATCGACGGTGCAGTGACTATGGTTGGTAGCAAAAAAGGCTTCATTAGTGGATTAAGAAAAAAGGGAATTAATTGCTTAACTTTTCATTACATTATTCATGTGGAAGCATTACGTGGGAAAAGTGTCAGATTGTCATCCGCAATGAAAGATGTAACGAAAATTACTAATAATTCGAGGAGGAAAACGATTTTATCTCATCGACAACTTTTGGAAGAAGTTGACATGAAACACACAGACATAGTTCTGCATTCCGAATTCGTTGGTTGAGTGAAGGAACAAGATTAGCCCCTTCTTCTTTTAGGAAAGAACTTTCCAATAATAATCTGAATTTGCGTTTCCAGGAAAGGAATACACTATTCCTGATATGTTTACGAGTCTTAGTGGCTTCCGATGTTAACCAACACTTTTTAAACCGCAAATAAGTAAGTAAGATTTGTGTTATTTACCGAGTTTTTGTGAAATGAGAGTATAATACATGGAAGTAAAATTTTCCTAATTTACTTACATTATTGATGAAGTCTTCAGAGAGTTTCACAGTCCTTTTAAAGGTTTTCGATCTCTACATCTGAATGTCATTTTCTTTTACTAACCGATAAAAATTACTGTTGGAAGTGATCTTCAACAAGTGTGCAATTTATAAAATGATACTTTAACGCTATCGAGAACAGATGCTGCAGTTTTTGAAGTCATGCTACAAGATCGATACCGGAAACTTGTAGACTTCCTCGTAAACTAAGATATTTTTCGGATAGACACATATAGGTGGAAGTACATCTCCAGGGGAATACATTCAATCTGCTCAGCGCAATGGAGTGACCATCGAGTCCTTGGAACATCAACTTGGCTTCCGCAAAATCAGTATGGTAGGACTTGTCAAGTCCAAATAAAATAAATCTAACTTAAATATTTAAGCACGCCATTAACGTAATTACAAGAGTTGAGACAAACAACTAGAAATTCAAGTTTCAGCAGTTTATTTCTTACGAAGTTTGAGCGTAAGGAATAGCTAAGGCTTATGATCTACGGTGACTTAGAGTCACCTATGCATCTGGTCGGGGTGGCTGTGACTGCGCTGTGATGACAGTAGACGAGTCGAGCTGTAGGGGAAAGCACTCACAGGACGGGAAGGAATGGCTCGCGAGCACGCTTTGCCAGCCCTGTTCTAGAGCATCCTTTATCATAGCCGTGCTATGGGAGGAATGAGGAAACACAGAATGTTTGTCACATCTACTTATCATGAAGTAGTTGTTTGAAAAAATACAGCAACAAAACTTTTGTAATGACTAATTATATTCCTGAGAGGCGAACTGAGTTAATATAAAGTGTTATTCATATGCTTCAGCACATTTTTGTTACTTCTAAAATTACTTTTTCCAGTTTTATTAAGCTGATAATAAAGCGAGTAGTCTGTCACCAAATTTTAGTTAGTGATCTTTTCGGAATCCCACCTAGTAAACGAAGTAGCAAGCGGTAATATACAGTACTCTGTACTTCAATGAATGGCATTTGTTTCAGTTCCGTTTATTGCGTACTTGATGTAACTTGCTTGATATTGTTACTAATGCTCATAGACATAAATTGAGAGTGGCTCATACACTGAAGTGTCTGCTCCAAAATAATATGCTCTACAATCCAAAGTCTCTCAAGACGTGACGTGACTCCGTTGCAGTGCTTCGTCCGTCACTGGCGACGATGATGGTGCTTCTCGAGAGAAGGCTGCGTGCCGGCAATGGGTTCAGCACCTACATTCACTTTCATTTCCATCAATAAAGCAAACATTTATCTATTACATTCACCTAAAAATATGTTTTCAAAAAGGAACGTTACCTTGTGAATACAAAATAAGAAACAATACCTCTTTTCAACTGCTGAACTGGCAAATGCACAGTCAGTTATGGTATTTCACATTTTGCGTTTACACGAGGCTTTAATATAGGTGTGTTTGGGTCCGTCCAGCACAACCGAACGCAGTTCCCTTAAAATGTCGTCGATAAAATTGTCTGGTGGACTGTTCCTCGTTTAGATTCCGAAAGGTAAAGTAAACCACTTTATCAATAAGGACATGTTGGAAAGTAGCACGTTTCCTTCAGTGTGGAACACACTAGAACCGTTTCCATTATGAATATGCTTGAAAATTGATATTTATCATCTCATCAATAAATTCTTGGTGGCCATTTTGGTTGCCACGGACGGTTTCCGATATCCAGCTGCAGATAGATGGGTGGTTGTCTGGCCGACTCAAGAACGAGGGATTTCCCTAGAATGCCCTGTGTTTCCCACTATTTGCTGAAAAAAAAATAGTTGAAAAGACTTGGCAGGAACTAGCTCTTTGCTGAGTGCCGTTAGTGGTAGCTGAAAATCGCCAATAGAAATGTTTGAATTAGTTCCTGAGGATAACTGTCATAAAAATATTGCATGTAAAAGATTTCGTGCAGTTTTCTGAAGCTCGCGATATCAGAAGATTGGCGGGCGGCACTCTTGGGGCGCAAGAAGCAAGTTTTGAAATCTCTGTGGTGGTTCTGCGGCTTGTACTTCTGAAGTTGATAGTCAGTGGTCAATAACGTTATTCCGCCTGTGTAGAAAGCTTCGAGAGAGTTCACAAATGTGTTCCACTGATGGAGCGTGGAAACCGATTTAGTGTTTTGCCGGTTTTCAAGCTGAGAGCTGCCGTTTAGTGGGCGTAAAGGTAATGTGTAATAAGAAAGACCGCTTATAGGTGTGTGGAACCATTAGCTAGCTAGAAGTGTTGTTTAAGGAACGAGGCTGACTTGGTGAGGTCAAATAAAAGTCAATAAATACCTTTTGTTTCAGTGAAAACTTGAAGTGTGATGGTGATTGTTTTTGGCTTTTCACAACTATCTAATTTTGTTATCGCAAGAGATTATGGGCAGAAGTTAATGAATACAGTTGGTCACGGTATAGTGACTGTTTGTGACACCCATTTTGGATGCTACTCATCAGATATGAGAATATTTTCACAGTGGCTGGATTGCTACAGGGTTCCTATTAATGGTGTACGAGTAGTGACAGTCTTATCACTGTTTCGCGGGTCGATATGAGGCTACCAACCCTTACTTTGACTGACACTGTATGTGTAGTAATGCAAGAAGTTAATAAGTGTGAACTTGTACCTTGGTTTAACCCTTACAAAACTGAAATCGGCAGAGCAATACGTCGTGTGATTTGCCTCGTGCAGCGGTTGTCGTAAGGACTGCGTGGGTTTCTGGCAACGACAGCGTGGGGGAAGTAACGGCCGCTCTGAGGCCCGGCGAAAGGATCTCTCTGCAAAATAAGAACCATTACATTGTTGTTTGAAGAAAACATTTGCTGGATCATTTGTCTTCAAAACACCAACCTGTAGCCCGTCGTCGGTCTTTGGACCTTCTGTTTCCAATTCTTGGCCAGATAGCTCGTTTATAAAGCAGTTATTCCATAATTAACTGAAATATTCTTTTACTTCGCCGTGTCAAGCATGTTCTCTATTCAAACGACTCCTCTAGTGGTTCTATCAGAGCTGCTAGTAACATAAAAAACGTCAGTGTACTATAGGATAGTAAATTTATCTCGTTTAGCAATAATGACGTAATTATACCATATTTCGTGAAAAGAGAACTGTGTAGCGGTAACAAAAAAAGAAAGAAAAAGCCAGTTAAAATGTGGTATCAACGTTCGATACCACACTCGTTAGGGGTTGCAGTTATCGACCGCTGTCAGTACTAGTATCGCTGGACCCGCGAGTAGAGACTAGCGCCGCTAGCGCCGCTCCGCTGCTTGCAACAAGTCTCTAGCGTGCATTCGGCCACTCTTGTTCGGAACGTCAAGTAGGAAAGTAGTATAGCCTTCAGCTGATAGGAAGCAACCTCTAACAAAGCGCTTAGTTAAAGTATGGCCTATGTGATGCCTCTAAAGTTCTCTGTTTGTAATTATACTCCTCCTGACTATGAAGACTCCTGTACCACCAGTTAAGTACAATATATTATTTTTGACTAACGTCTTCTAATTATTGTAGTCGTTGTAAGCCCAGACCATGCAGCTAGCTTTGTATCGACTTCACTGACAAACCTGCCGTATATGCAAAGAAGAGATTTGTATGTTTCTATTTAGCATTGGTCACCAGTCTTTCACATTGGGGACGATTCGTTCGTCATCATCATAACATAAAACCCAGTCCCTTTAATCAGCTCCGGAAATGCTTCTCATTTCGCGATAAAGAAGTTGAACTAATAACAAAATAGGGGAGAGAATCGTTGAAGGACACAACGACTGCTCTAATTACGTGTATTTATCCAAGGTCAACATCCTTCACTACGTGCAACAGATTTCTGCTCAGAGTGATAGGGAATTCAGAAAAGAGTGAAAGCTTAACATCCTAATGCAAAGGATGCACGTGTATGAGTGGTCCTTCACTTAGTAACTGAATGTAAAATATTCTATAAGTTTACAGTATTAGTTGACAATAGCTGTAACTTTTAGGTTGTGGACTATATGAATCAACAATTTTCTACCTTCAATTACAAATTTTTGTTTTTTAATTACTTTCCAGCACACTTCAGAGCTACAACTCCGTTTTCAAGTACGGCATAGGCAAAGAGCATTACATCTCCTTGTATGAGTTTCATTTAGAGGGACGCGGTCAGTCACTACAGCGGACAAAAGTATGGACACACCACAAACACAACATACGTATTACCATGTCTAATACGGTACAGGAAAGACGTTGGCATCCAAAACAGCTTCCAGCAGTCTAGAAATGGTATTTTATACCGTTCTTCCTGCAAAACAGTGGCTAATTCAGGTAACGACGATGGAGGTGGATTGCGATCACACACCATTGACCCCAAAGTAAACCACAAAGGTCTAAAAATATTGAGATCTGGTGACCGTGGCGGCCAGGGCAGATTGAAAAATTCATCCTCATGCGAGCTGGTTCAACAGGGGTCATGTCGTCTTGGAACACAGCATCATCGTTGTCGGACAAACAATATACCAACATGGACCTGATCTGCCAAATGGCCACATAATATATGTCACTCACACAATCTTGCAAATTAATCATGGAGCCCATGGATTACCGCGATATGGCTGCCCAAATCAATACCGAACCACCGTCATATTTCACTCTTGGCACGAGAACTCGGCCAGAATTTGGAAAAACTGTGAAACAAGACTGATGCGAACAAATGATACTCTTCCATTGCTCCATAGTTCGGATTTAATTGCTTCGGCACCAAGTTTTCCTATTAAGAAACATCTGTATTGTTGATGAGTGGTTTTGTAGTTCCACCTCTCTCTCCGAGTCCCTGCTTCTGGAGCTCCAGTCTTGTTGCTTTGGTGCTGATTGGGTTCGCGAGTGTGACATTCAGTCCTGCAGTAACTCTTCCAGTTGTCGTCCTCTCAATTTCGGCCACAATCTTCCCCAATGACAATCTGTCACAACCACTCAACACACACTTTCGTCTCCATTGTGACTCAGCAAACGTTTTTTCGCTTTCCATGAATGTAGTATAAATTTTAGGCACAGAGTCGCACGAAAATTCATACACTTCGGCTATCTCGTTTCCGGAAGCACTCATCATATGTGCACCAAAACGGTGCCCAAGTTCGAGGCTCCGACATCAGACACCCATAACAGCACCGAACACTGGTCTGACCACGACTGACACTTGCTACGTATTGACGACATTCTACAAGTGCCGTTCGTGGTGAAATACAACAGCGCAACCAGCAGGCTTGGCTATCATCTGCATTTACGTTCAAGCATGTATTTCCCGTGGTGTCTCCATATTTTTGACATCCCCTGCAAGTCGCTCTAGTATTTGACTATACTGAAATGTCTGTGCCCACACCTGTGTTAGAAATTCAGGATATTACAGCTGGGATTGTGTCTCGTTAAGTTAGCCAAGATGTCTAATGTTCTCTTCCAGTACTTGCCTACTAGATACTGGAAGAATTTTTAAACGTTAAAGTTCCTTTTGCGCTGCATAGTTCGGATAAAAAGAGCTTTGCTTATATCCTATAGCTTTCTGATTCCACACGCTTCTTGTACAAAAAAAATGGCTCTGAACACTATTGGACTTAACTTCTGAGGTCATCAGTCCCCTAGAACTTAGAACTACTTAAACCTAACTAACCTAAGGACATTACACACATCCATGCCCAATACAGGATTCGAATTTGCGACCGTAGCGGTCGCGCGGTTCCAGACTGTAGCGCCTAGAACCGCTCGGCCACTCCGGCCGGCGCTTCTTTTACAGTCAGGTGATATCTGCAGAATGGGTAGAGCAGTTTACAATGGTTCTCAGAGGTGACAAAGTTCTGCAGTGCACACTGACCAGCCGGAACATTATGACCACCTACCTAATAGCCGGTTTTTGCACCTTGGGCGCGGATAACAGCGGTGAAGCGTTGTGGCATGGAGAGAATAAGGCCTTGGTAGGGCGCTGAAGGAAGCTGGCACCACATCTGTACCCATAAGTCACCTAATTCCCGTGAATTCCGGAGAGAGGGGCAATGAGCTCTGACGGCACATTCAGTCACATCGCAAATGTGTTCTACATCTACATCTACCTTTATACTCCACAAGCCACCCAACGGTGTGTGGCGGAGGACACTTTACGTGCCACTGTCATTACCTCCCTTTCGTGTTCCAGTCGTCTATGGTTCGCCGGAAAGCCTCCGTGCGCGCTCGAATCTAATTTTACATTCGTGGTCTCCTCAGGAGGTATAAATAGGGGGAAGCAATATATTCGATACGTCATCCAGAAACGCACCTTCTCGAAACCGGGACAGCAAGCTACGCCGCGATGGAAAGCGCCTCTCTTGTAGAGTTTGCCACTTGAGTTTGCTAAACATCTCCGTAACGCTATCACGCTTACCAAATAACCCTGTGACGAAACGCGCCGCTATTCTTTGGATCTTTCCTATCTCCTCTGTCAACCCGACCTGGTACGGAGCCCACACTGATGAGCATTACTCAAGTATAGGTCGAACGAGTGTTTTGTAAGCCACCTCCTTTTTTGATGGACTACATTTTCTAAGGACTTTCCCAATGAATCTCAACCTGGCACCCGCCTTACCAACAATTAATTATTTCTATCGGGTTCAGATCTAGTGAGTTTGGGGCACAGCATATCAATTGGAACTCGCCACTGTGTTTCTCAGACCACTCCACCAAACTCCAGGAACTATGGTGTGCTGAAAAATACCACTGCCGTCGGGAAATACGATCGTCGTGAAGGGGTGTACGCGGTCTGCAACCAGTGTACGATACTCCTTGGCTGTCATGGTGCCATGCACGAGCCCTGGTCTCGTCGGCTGCGGGGGCTCATCGTTAGGAATGTTCGATGCACTGTTCGCTCAGACACACTTGTACACTACCCAGCACTAATGTCTGATGTTAGTTTCGCCACAGTTCGCCTCCTGTCCCGTTTTACCAATATCCTAAGCCTGCGACGTCCGACGTCTGTAATGCGGGTGGCTGCCAGCCCCACGACGTCTGGATGTGGTTTCACCTTGGTTTCGGCACTAGTTGAAGACACTCACCACAGCACTCTTCGAACACCCGACTAGTCCTGCAGTTTCCGAAATGCTCGTGCCGAGCCTCCAGGCCATCACAACATTTGTCGGTCCAACTCAGATAGATCGAGCGCCTTCCCCATTCTACACACGGGAATCACACTCACTGACACCAAATACATACCGAGTGTGTCTGACTGGCAGTCATTCTACGCCATGTGACGTTGTTGTCGCCTGGGCCGGTTTATATTGATAGTAGGTGTGTGGTAGTAATATTCTGGATGATCAGTGTATCATGGTATGCAGAGTGTTTCAGGAGGAATATTAAATATTTACGATGGTGGTAGCATATATACATAATAGAACTAAACATTCCATATAAAATGTGTCTCATTTTTATCGGTTGCAGGGACACAGCTGGTTACGGAGGAAAGTTTTCATTTCGGGTGTTGTTATGTACTTCAGATTCTTTGTGGTCGGTTACGAATTGCCATTTCTGTTTTGAAGTAGAAGTTGTGAGGTTTTGATTGAGTTTGCGTTAACTCAATTTTTCGGCTGTGTTTGTGATTTCTTGGCCATAATTGTTGTCGTTTAAGCATATCCCCGTGGTTTACAAATTCCGAGTACACTATTATGGTATTTGTGTTCGTAGTTTGTAATGGAAACGCTGTTGGTGTTTGTATGGAAAACGGTAGACGATTTCCTAACTGTAGAGTACCAGACTCTTATTGTTTACTCGAGTTTCCGCTAAACTGCGTTAAACTGCTGCAGTGCCCAGCCATCATATTTCATCTGTACACATAAGTGAACAATGTGTGGATGAAGTAGAAGACGTTATTCAGTTGGGAGACTGTAGTCTTTCAACAAACACACATACAAATTGGCACATATCTTTGCTTTACCTGCAAGAATGTGGTGGACATTACGTATGAAAGGCCTCTGTCCTTATAATTTACAGTGGATTCAGTTACCTTCCAGAAAGAGGTGGAAGTTGACGACTTGAATTTTGTCGTTTGGCTAACTGGAAATCATCGTGTAATTCCTTTAAAACTTTTCACTGATGAAGCCATTTGCATTAATGACGGTATCAAAAATACTTGTAACTCATATAGACCGTCCAACGAAAACCCAGATGCCCTTCCGAAGACACGTTTTCAAGACCGCTTCTCTGTAACTCGTGGTTCAAATGGCCCTGAGCACTATGGGACTTAACATCTGTGGTCATCAGTCCCCTAGAACTTAGAACTACTTAAACCTAACTAACCTAAGGACTAATGGCTAATGGCTCTGAGCACTATGCGACTCAACTTCTGAGGTCATCAGTCGCCAAGAACTTAGAACTAATTAAACCTAACTAACCTAAGGACATCACACACATCCATGCCCGAGGCAGGATTCGAACCTGCGACCGTAGCGGTCACGCGGTTCCAGGCTGAAGCGCCTTTAACCGCACGGCCACACCGGCCGGCCTAACCTAAGGACATCACACACATCCATGTCCGAGACAGGATTCGAACCTACGACCGGAGCGGTCGAGTGGTTCCAGACTGAAGCGCCTAGAACCGCTCGGCCACACCAGCCGGCTAACTTGTGGGGTTGGATGGTGGACAGATGGTTGACTGGGCCTGTTTTGTTACCGCATCGTCCAACATGGCCTCGTTACCTAGACATTATTGAAAAGAAGCTTCCGGAATTGTTTGAAGAGGTTCGTTTGGCTACAGCATGATGGAACCGCTGTACATTCTAGTCGTCAGGTTACTCATCATCTAAACCTAAGATTCGCCGTGAAATGGCAGTTTAGTTTATTTCCTCACAAAATGACTTAAAGGCTAAGTCTACAATTAAAGGGTTAATATAACATACCCATTTATTGTTCTGATTATGAACAGTGCTGTGTTTATTAAGTAACACCAAGAGAAGCTGGAATAGCTGTTGTCAAGAGAATTCAAAAAGGCATTGAAGTTGAAGGTGTAAATTATGAAAATCATTTTTGAACTTATTCATTTGCCTTTGCTCAACACCTACTGTGGGTGTTTGTCTTAGTTACATTCTAACAATTGTATCCTTGCGAATAATAAAAACTGGAGACGAGTTATATGGAATTAGTCTTCTCCCTTTCTCCCCTAGGGGGCCATGAACGTTTCGTCACATCTACATCTACATCTACATTTATACTCCGCAAGCCACCCAACGGTGTGTAGCGGAGGGCACTTTACGTGCCACTGTCATTACCTCCCTTTCCTGTTCCAGTCGCGTATGGTTCGCGGGAAGAACGACTGAAAGCCTCCGTGCGCGCTCTAATCTCTCTAATTTTACATTCGTGATCTCCTCGGGAGGTATAAGTAGGGGGAAGCAATATATTCGATACCTCATCCAGAAACGCACCCTCTCGAAACCTGGCGAGCAAGCTACACCGCGATGCAGAGCGCCTCTCTTCCAGAGTCTGCCACTTGAATTTGCTAAACATCTCCGTAACGCTATCACGGTTACCAAATAACCCTGTGATGAAACGCGCCGCTCTTCTTTGGATCTTCTCTATCTCCTCCGTCAACCCGATCTGGTACGGATCCCACACTGATGAGCAATACTCAAGTATAGGTCGAACGAGTGTTTTGTAAGCCACCTCCTTTGTTGATGGACTACATTTTCTAAGCACTCTCCCAATGAATCTCAACCTGGTACCCGCCTTACCAACAATTAATTTTATATGATCATTCCACTTCAAATCGTTCCGCACGCATACTCCCAGATATTTTACAGAAGTAACTGCTACCAGTGTTTGTTCCGCTATCATATAATCATACAATAAAGGATCCTTCTTTCTATGTATTCGCAATACATTACATTTGTCTATGTTAAGGGACAGTTGCCACTCCCTGCACCAAGTGCCTATCCGCTGCAGATCTTCCTGCATTTCGCTACAATTTTCTAATGCTGCAACTTCTCTGTATACTACAGCATCATCCGCGAAAAGCCGCATGGAACTTCCGACACTATCTACTAGGTCATTTATATATATTGTGAAAAGCAATGGTCCCATGACACTCCCCTGTGGCACGCCAGAGGTTACCTTAACGTCTGTAGACGTCTCTCCATTGATAACAACATGCTGTGTTCTGTTTGCTAAAAACTCTTCAATCCAGCCACACAGCTGGTCTGATATTCCGTGGGCTCTTACTTTGTTTAACAGGCGACAGTGCGGAACTGTATCGAACGCCTTCCGGAAGTCAAGAAAAATAGCATCTACCTGGGAGCCTGTATCTAATATTTTCTGGGTCTCATGAACAAATAACGCGAGTTGGGTCTCACACGATCGCTGTTTCCGGAATCCATGTTGATTCGTACATAGTAGATTCTGGGTTTCCAAAAACGACATGATACTCGAGCAAAAAACATGTTCTAAAATTCTACAACAGATCGACGTCAGAGATATAGGTCTATAGTTTTGCGCATCTGCTCGACGACCCTTCTTGAAGACTGGGACTACCTGTGCTCTTTTCCAATCATTTGGAACCCTCCGTTCCTCTAGAGACTTGCGGTACACGGCTGTTAGAAGGGGGGCAAGTTCTTTCGCGTACTCTGTGTAGAATCGAATTGGTATCCCGTCAGGTCCAGTGGACTTTCCTCTGTTGAGTGATTCCAGTTGCTTTTCTATTCCTTGAACACTTATTTCGATGTCAGCCATTTTTTCGTTTGTGCGAGGATTTAGAGAAGGAACTGCAGTGCGGTCTTCCTCTGTGAAACAGCTTTGGAAAAAGGTGCTTAGTATTTCAGCTTTACGCGTGTCATCCTCTGTTTCAATGCCATCATCATCCCGGAGTGTCTGGATATGCTGTTTCGAGCCACTTACTGATTTAACGTAAGACCAGAACTTCCTAGGATTTTCTGTCAAGTCGGTACATAGAATTTTACTTTCGAATTCACTGAACGCTTCTCGCATAGCCCTCCTTACGCTAAGTTTGACATCGCTTAGCTTCTGTTTGTCTGAGAGGTTTTGGCTGCGTTTAAACTTTGAGTGAAGCTCTCTTTGCTTTCGCAGTAGTTTCCTAACTTCGTTGTTGTACCACGGTGGGTTTTTCCCGTCCCTCACAGTTTTACTCGGCACGTGCCTGTCTAAAACGCATTTTACGATTGCCTTGAAATTTTTCCATAAACACTCAACATTGTCAGTGTCGGAACAGAAATTTTCGTTTTGATCTGTTAGGTAGTCTGAAATCTGCCTTCTATTACTCTTGCTAAACAGATAAACCTTCCGCCCTTTTTTTTATATTCCTATTAACTTCCATATTCAGGGATGCTGCAACGGCCTTATGATCACTGATTCCCTGTTCTGCACTACAGAGTCGAAAAAGTCGGGTCTGTTTGTTATCAGTAGGTCCAAGATGTTATCTCCACGAGTCGGTTCTCTGTTTAATTGCTCGAGGTAATCACGAGTGATCTCCAGAGACAGCGTCCGAACTGCAGTGTGATAAACATTATTTTATAGATGTTTCATAAAATTTCGTTGTTTGCCTTAATGCAAATGTGACATATCTGTGCTGAAGATTGTCTAACACGCTCAAAACAGCCAGTGTCACAAGAATAATGGCTGCAGCGTGAGCCAAACCCGCAACCAGCTCATCTAGAGTCTGTGGGTATCTTGTACGCCAAATGCTACATTTCCATCTCCCAAAAGGAAACTAAAGGAGTGTGGCAATGTTATTTTCTAAAACAATATTCATCACACGGAAGTTTTAACACCGTGCCACAGCATCATTAGTGTTAAAACATTCTTGGCCCCTATCGGGAAACGGAGATCCCTGATATTTTTTTCACATAAAAATGTATTCCTTTTTACCTCTTCTCAAAATTGTAAAATTTTGGCCGTGCGGGATTAGCCGAGCAGTCTCAGGCGCTGCAGTCATGGACTATGCGGCTGGTCCCGGCGGAGGTTCGAGTCCTCCCTCGGGCATGGGTCTGTGTGTTTGTCTTTAGGATAATTTAGGTTAAGTAGTGTGTAAGCTTAGGGACTGATGACCTTAGCAGTTAAGTCCTATAAGATTTCACACACATTTCAACACTTGTAAAATTTTGAATATCTTTTTTTCATCTGATAGATTATATTCTTCCTTAATCACTCTGTATAGCAGCACAGCTCGTAAGTTTCCCAGTATTCGTGCATGATATTGTCAAGTGGAGGTGCACAGAAGCAGTGGAATTATGGGGTTCTCGGGATACTTTTGACATCAAACTGATGTGCAGCTTAATTAAATTGATTAATTAATTAGCCCCTCCACCACCACCAGCCCCAGACGATATCATGGGTTTTCTTTGCCGGCACGTGGGTCAGCACCCCCCTCACCCTCCCTTCCACCTGGACCACCCACCCTGTTGGTTGGAATTTTGAATTTTATTGTTACATTCAAAGAAATGGCGGGAATTTCAAAAATGGTAGGAATTTCAAAAAGACGGGAATTTCAAAAATGGCGGGAATTTCTTTCTGCCAAGGCTTTGCTGTCATCCAACCTACCCCCCCTCGGCAATTGGTGAGAAATTCAAAATTGCAGATACCCTTTCCCTACTACACAGGGAAACTATCCAGTTGCAGGAGAGGAACATAAGGTTACGTTATTTATTTTGGATTGGAAACAGAAGTAAAGACGGGTCCTAACTACAGTATTTGATCATAAAGATCAGGCTTAATTACATATCTGTATGCATAGCGGCACAAAACAAGCGAATAAAATCGGAATACAGCTCAAAAACTGACGAGGTCATACAACTGGTGTTATCCTGCTGCAAAAAAATTCACAATACCACTCGAAACTAGTGGCAGACGTACTCAGACTAACTCCACATAGGATGATACCTTCACCTACAAGCTGGCGGAGAAATGACTGGAGTGGAAGATATTAGCTTTATTTTTGGCGGGAAACGTGTTCAACTGACGAGATGTTGATGTTGGACAGGGATGAGGTTAATAAGTGTATTATCGCAAGCATACAGCTGAGGCCTGTGGCTATAGTGTTCTTCGAAATCCCTCCAGGGATACGTACTTGAGCTCCCGAAGTATATCCATGACATTTGCATGCTGATCGAACCGACCAGTAACAAAAGTAGCACCTCGTCTCTGAACTGCTTCGACATCTTCTTTCAATCTGACCTGGTGCTGGTCCCACACACTCGAGCAGTACTCAAAAATAGGTCGCCCTTGCAATGTATATGTGGTTTCCTTCACAGATGAAACACACTTTCCTAAAATTCTCCCAGAAAACTGAAGTCGCTCATCTGCCTTCCCTACAACCGACATCTACATACATACTCTGCAAGCCACCACACGTCGTGTGGTGGGGGGTATGCTGTGCCCCTACTAGTCATTTCCTTTCCTGTTCCACACGCAGATAGAGTGAGGGAAGAACTACTATCTATATGCCTCCCTACAAGTCCTAATTTCTCGTATCTTATCTTCATGGTCCCTACATAGACTGTATGTGGGCAGCAGTAGGATCGTTCTCCAGTCAGCTTCAAATGCCCGTCCTCTAAAATTTCTCAGCATCCTACACAAGGAATGGAAGGAGGTGTTAATGGACAAGCGTAGGGGGATACTTTTCAGCGAATACTAGTGATGCAGCAGGATGGACTGAAGATGCGTATCACAGCTCATAGAGACTATTGCCTGTGCTGCAGCCGTTTGTGTTTCTGAAATGGCTGGTCAATGCACAGTGCAGGAGATGACTTTGCCGACATACCATTTTACGTTTACATTTACATTTTACCGACCACATGCATGTCCCGCTGTTTGACGTTAGATTTCGCTACAGATGCCTCTCACTGCATTGATCGACAATCACCCTGCAGCTCTGGTGCTCGAAATTCAGGAAGGTCAATACACACTACCACAACTGACGGAAAAGGCTTGACTACCCTAATTACGCATCGAAATTGTCATGAAATAATCAGCACTCGCAGACAATGGGTTATGATGCAACACATTTACTGGGGACTCAGAAAATCATGGTAACAACACAACTTCCACAAAAACCCAGACCCAAAAGATCGCGCCGGCCGTTGGGGCAGAGCGGTTCTAGGCGCTTCAGTCCGGAAGTGCGCGGCTGCTACGGTAGCAGGTTCGAATCCTGCCTCGGGCATGGATGTGTGTGGTGTCCTTAGGTTAGTTAGGTTTAAGTAGTTCTACGTCTAGGGGACTGATGACCTCAGATGTTAAGTCCCATAGTGCTTACAGCCATTTGAACCAAAAGATCGCAACAGGAGAGAGAGGTGGCAGCTGCACGTGTATTCTCCTCAATTTGCGGTCACCAACTAACCAGCTTAGAGCCAGTCTTACCTTCCCCCTAACAAATCTCATCCCCTCCTCTCCTCGCTGTAGATAGGAATACATGTCTGTTGTCCCCTGTTACTGATGGTCCAGAAAGAGATCCATCTGGTGGCAGTGATGTACTGTCTCCTGCCCGTATAAATCAGTCACAGATGGACAAAAGACTCAAGAACAGGATGCTCCTTGCAAGCTGTTAGACATATTTTATTTCTCAGAAAGGTTGTAACACCCCCACCCCCTCTCCCCCGTCGCGGAACAAAAACGAAGTTCTGGAGAACATGTCCACAGTTTGAGAAACGGACAGCTGCTACCGCTTCTGCATGACACTGTGCAACCTACTCCAGCGGGCAGAGTCTTCAACCACCCATAGTCAGAGCATCCATCCCAGCGGAGTACAAGGTGGTCTGAACAGTCAGCAGGGGCACAGAACAAAGCGAGATAAACGACATCTATTCCGGCAACATGTTGTTTGTCTAAAGGTGCAGCTGCACCGCACTCCCCCTGACTGATTTCACTGGCCCACCGTTCTATGAGGGAAGGCATTTCAGTGTCACAATTGTGTTTAATGTCAATGCACCTCTTCCGAGTGAACACCGTGACAACGATAAGAAACAGTCTTGTTTTCACAAAAAAGGCAAAAAACATTTTCTTTTAGTTTTATGAGCAAACTCGGTTTAGTCTAAGAGCATTCATCATGTTTAAATTATAAATTGTCATGCACGAGGGGATTACATTCTTTTCAGATGACTGAATTGCCAATAGAGAACGGCATCTATACAGTCATTCTTTTAAATTCGACTGCAGTATGCAGTTCACTTCTCTCTCTCTCTGTCTCTCTCTCCATCGCTCGTTTGTTATTTTGTGACATCCATGACATGGAAAAAACCTACATCATTGCCACCGATTACAAATGACCAACTGAAGAGGTCGGTGCCATATAGTGATACATTTGACAGATGTATTAACTTATCTCACATCCCCAATACATGGCCACCTTGCGTAAAATCGAAAAACTTCCGCTATCTTGCTGTGAAAACTACCGATGAACGAAGAATGTCCTCATTATTTCGAAACTTTCATCAGAGTAAAGAAAAATGCCGATAAAGGCAGCGTCTATATAGTCATTTATTACATTCGAGAGCATGCCTCGTCGTTATTTTGTAACATCCACAGTAGGAAAAAAAAAGAACTATGGACTATCTGAACCTAAACTTTAACCCTTTTGTTGGGGGCAATTTTGTAGCTCGCAGCGAAGACAATTTTTTGCTATCCTATTAGACATGTGGTCAACTGACTATATTTATGTTTGAAAACTTGATTTTCGTGATTTCGGACCAAAAACTATCGTTGTATATATATCATCATGGGACCTTTGTGAGGTATTAAAACTGGTGGTAAATGGTTTTCCCACTCCCGTTTTGTCTACTGTTATGTGTTACCATTACATGTAAAAAAGTAATGAACAATGTTTTCTTCCAGCTCTTGTGAAGGAACAGAGCTAGCTGAGTCTGTACCTGATGTTCAGCGAAGACCGTTCCACACCAGTCTTACCCACCATACCCATCGAAGTGCACAAGACCTCTCCTGATGCATGCATTTTGAGGAGGCTGGCACTCTGTATCGGTCTATAGTAGACATGAGAATGTTGTGGTGATATGGCAGATGGATATCGGAGAAACTTGTGGTTTATGCATGATGGAACTTCAGACGGACAGAGTTTGAAACATTTTACGTAAATCAACTGTGCTATAAATTTCTGAGTACTATTCCAGTGTCTGGAGTCAGTACCAAGCATGTACCGGCAAGAGAGAAATGATCGTAGAGCATAAATGCACACACTTCTAAGGCTCCACGGTTCTGCACCTGAAAACGCTATATTGTTAAAGCCATATGATTTCAGAGGTATTAGTCATGCGGAATGCTACGCTCTTAATACTCTAAGGCAGGACATACATGTCCAACATGTGACGTGCAACCATCCTGCAAGTTTTCAACTCGAATCTCTATGGCGACAAACTTTAAGATGATGAACCTACATCCTTCTACACTATTCCGGTGTCCTAGGAAGTGACAGAGTTGTTCCTCACTACGAAGGCATCGTCGGTGTGTATCCGCCGCTCGAACTGCTTATAAAACAACTAGAATGAAGTCGCGAGACTGCTGTTCTGCCTCAGGAAATTGACGGAGTTTATACATCTTTTTAAGTCGGAAATCTACGTACCCTGAATCACATGTCGCGTATTAGTCATGCTTATTAGTAGCAGAAACGGTGTTGATGGACACTCCCATGTCTCACTAGGAAATAGAGTGAGGAAAAAGAACGTGAAGATTTTTGATAGTTGAGTTACCACCCACGCCCACCTGCAAGAAAATGTACATGAAGAAACAGTTACTTCTTATGAGGGAGTAAGCTTCAAGATCAGAAACCAAAGGAAATGAAACAGTCTTACTGCTGTTCACAGTAGCGTCACCATGGCCCTGGTAGCATTCTTCTTGCACACAGAAGTCATGGTCGTATGTTAGGTAGTTTTGCTGGTGTGTAGGGCAATATAGCAATTTCGTCCTAACACCACGTCTCTCGAGTACACCCTCCTCTCACTAGTATGAAAGGTATATGCGCTATCAGTCCACTCTCCTTCAGAACACGCTAGAGAACGGTCTAAGTCTGTTAATCACATTGATTCTTCTCCTTAATACTTACGGAATAATATTGCTTGTGAGAACCAACCGTAATTCTGTAATATCTATATCTGCATGTGTAAGAAGACAGTCCTAAATTGGGATGCACACGTTTGGCCTGCTTTAATACAGCACTTCCATGTAATCGCCTACGTTGAAGTATGTGTTACGGAAACAAACATAGTTTACCGGGATGGAGGGAGGGCAGGGTTAAAACTGAATGCAGAAAGAGCCTAATTTTTAAGTTTTTCTCCGGGTTCCCCCGACCCGCATCATTTCCTCGCTTATTTTTCCTCTGATTTTATATACTGTCAGTCAATTTACGCAGTTTTTTAAGGCTTTCATGATTTTTCATATTTCCCATTTTGTCGTAATTACACCAGGTTTTCCTTGATTTTTAAGGATTTATGGCAGTATTCACATTTTTTCGTTAGTTTTCCATACGCATATGGTCATACTGCGTTGACATTAAGTACAACATTTTACCTTGAAATGTCTTCACTCGCAGATCACTGAGGATCAGCGAAAGCACTCGGTCGTGGCGTGTAAGTGCGGCAGCTGCACTTTTAGACAAACAACATGCTGTTGGGATAGCTGTCATTTATCTTGCTTTGATATGTGTCCCACTGACCATCTGGACCACCTCGTGCTCCACTGTGAATTGACCAGCCATTTCAAAAACATAAACAGCTCCAGCACAGGCAATAGTCTCTGTCAGATATTAAATGCATCTTCAGTCCATCCTGCTGCATCACCAGTGTTTGCTGAAAAGTATTTTCCCTACACTGATCCATTATCTCTTCCTTTTTCTTGTGTAGCATGCTATAGAAACAGTCCTCAGTTTTATGCCTATGGTAATACACTTAATAAACTCCTCTCTGTCCAGCATCAACATCTCGTCAGTTGAACACAAAATAAATATAGTACCTTCTACTCCTGTCTTTTCCCTGTCATCTTGTAGGTGAAGAGTTCGTCCAATGTAGAGTTTGTTTTGAGTATGAATGCCACTGGTTTCAGGTGCTATTCTGAATTTTTTCCCACAGGATAACACCAGTTGTATGACATTGACAACTTTTGAGCTTTATTGCGATTTTAGGTGGTCCTTGTGTAGCGCTATGCATACAGATGTGTAATTAGGACCGGTCTTTATGATCAGTTACGAAATTAGGAGTCATCTTTACTTTAGCTTCCCACCCAAAATAAATAAAGTACCGTAACCTAACCTTCCTCTTCTGCATCTGGACAGTTTCCCTGTGTAAGAGGGAGCACGTGGGCTTTCCACCCAAAAGGATTGGGGTTTGAGTCCTGGAAAGGAGACCAACTATTTTGAATTTCCCTCCATTTCCCAGGTGGAGGGTATGGTGAGATGTTAGCAAGGTCTTGGGACAAAGAAATTCACATCATTTTGAAAGTCCCCTTTTTTTCAAATTTCCCGCAAAAATTCCAAATTCTCGCCAATAGGGCTGGTGGGGAAGGGGAGGGGAGGGGTAGTGGGAGAGGTTGGGCTGGGGACTTACGTTCTGGCTGGGGAAAATCCATGACGTCATCTTGGGGTGTGTGTGGGGTAATTGATTAATCAATTTAATTAATTAGCAGATAAGTTTGATATTAATTTGAGGTTTCGCGCCATTTGTCAGTCTCGTAGTGTTGGTAGCACTTGTCTTTGTGTGGCTTTGTAGTGTAGCTGGTTTCTACAGCTCCTCCTGCCTTTTCCAAGAATACACCACTTTTTGCTTTCGGAGATATAATTTTTTTTCCTGTTAAGAGGTAAGTGAGGCTACTTGGTCTAACGCCCTCTTATAAATTTTGTAGTTTCCACGCGCTTGAAAATTCTATATTAGTGAGGTTAAAAACTTGTTTTCAGTTCGGGAGTGTTCTGAGGTACCTACAGAGAAAGCCTCTGTGACATGTGCTGCCATCTCTTGGCACAATTCACTGCTATTTACTCGTGATTTCACTCATGCCAATAGTACATTTTCGATCAGAAAAATGGTACAATTTCGATACCCCAGTACAATTTCGATCAATGCAGTTTTTTAGTTTAGTCCGTCACGATTTGTTACCATAGGCATATTATACACAAATGTTGCAAATAAATTCTGTATATTTAAACATTTTCCTACGCGATTTCTTAAAGCCACCTCTTATTTTCTCGATGCCACGAAAACGAGCAGAAAATAATCTACAATAAATAGAGTCCAGCTGCATTAGATGAGGCAGTAAAGATTGTAATGAGTGGACATTTGAGCCTTCGAGCTGCTTCAGAGTTATGACATTCTTTCAGCACTTTACATGGCAAAGTGCAAATTAAAATGAAACTGCAAGGTGGATTAACTCCAACTAGTACTATATAAAACAGAATTAGTTATCCAGTGGTACTCAGTTCTGAAATGGATGATGCTTTGGTCCAGAGAGCCTTATTTCTAGAACAGCGAGGACTGGGTCTGTCGCCACTCCAGTTAAGAAAAGCTGCATTTCGGTTAGCTGAGAGAAATAATTTGAAAGATCCATGGAACTTTGAAAACAAGGCTGCTAGAATCGACTGGTTTAGAGCATTTGTTAAGAGAGACACTCACCTTAGCCTCAGGAAACACGAGCCAGAGCTGAACGCTTAAATAAAGCAGACGTAAGTAAATATTTTCAGAATATAGAAGAAATCTTAAAGGAAAATGATTTGTTTGACAAACCCGAGCGTATTTATAATATGGATGAATCCGGCTTTCCTCTTAACAACAGACCCACAAAAATAGTAAGTCGCAAAGGAACGCGAGAAGCTGTTTCACTAACAAAAGTGGACAGAGGACAAAATATGACTGTTGCTGCATGCAAGAATGCAAGTGGTACGTATTTACCACCAATGGTAATTTTTAAAGAAGTGAGGAAACACCCTGAATTTCAAGGTGGCTTACCTGCTGGTTCCATTACGGAGGTGAGTGAATCGGGATACGTTAACGAATAATTGTTCATGGTCTGGCTTCGACACTTCTAGAAAAACAAAACAATGGGTAACCATATTACACTTCTTATTATTGACAACCATGGCAGCCATACCAGCTTATATGCTGTAGAATATTGTCGGGAAAATGGGATAGAGCTTTTGGGATTGCCTTCGCATAGTACACATGTATTGCAACCATTAGATAGAACTTTCTTCAAGTCCCTAAAGGCTCAGTATCACAGAAATGCAAGTGACTGGATTCATCGCAATCCCAATGAAAGCATTACAAAACAACGATTCTGTACTATTTTCTGTGAAGCATGGAGCAAAACTGCGTCCGTTGGGCGCGCAGTCAAAGGGTTTCAATGTACAGGAATAATGCCCTTCTGTAAAAACATTGTTCCATAAGAGAAATTTGCACCTTCAACGTTATTCGAGGCTCCTGCTCCTTCAATCTCCATAAGTCTAGCTACTACCGGCATTGTGGGAGAAGAACCCTTATCTTCAAAAGATGTAACTGAAGAACACGGCAAATCCGTAACGCCAGGGTCTAGTACCACTTCTCAACACGATGCTGTCAAGGACATGTTGCCAAGTCCAGAGAAAAAATTATCCTCTCGGAAGAGGAAAACAGACATCAGCTAGACTCACTTCAGATGAAAACCTGGAAAACCTCCACAGCAACAGAAAACGTTTTCAACAGGGCACAAGGAAAGCAATGAAAAAATGGAACAAGAACAATAAACAGAAATGTACGTCTCTGAGTAATGATGAAAGAAGTGTACCAAGCTTCAAATCGCCAGCAAACAACGATAATAATTGTGGATTTTGTTTATTGAATTATTATAGTTCAGAATTAGTAGCTAAGGGTTACTGGATTCGCTGCCAAAAATGCAATGTTCGGTACCACGAAGTATGCGTTGGTGCCCGAGGGAAAAGTGCTTTTAGTGTGGAAGATGCCAGTGATCAAAATTGTACCAGGAAGTGATCACAATTGTATCTAGTGTGGTACATTTTCGATCGATTTTTCTCAATTCTGTAACTTTTTTTTGTTTATACTAATATTTGTGTTACATATTGATTGAACATCCAAGAACAAATGCCAAAGTTAAAATTATTTCTTTTCTCAGTATATTTACAGTTACAATACATTTGTCCGAAATGATCGCAATTGTACCACCTTACCCTAAGGGATGTTTTATTCCCAGCAGTCTACACTTTTCCATGTGACAAAAATGTCAGAGGTGCATGAATAGTTAATAATTAATAGTTCGATGCTTCACAACTCCAAGCCGGCATCAGTGGCCGAACGGTTCTAGGCGCTACAGTCTGGAACCGCGCGCCCGCTACGTCGCAGGTTCGAATCCTGCCTCGGGCATGGTTGTGTTTGATGTTCTTAGGTTACTTAGTTGTAAGTTCTAGGGGACTGATGACCTCAGCAGTTAAGTCCCATAGTGCTCACAGCCATTTCTGAACCTCACAACTCCAAACGTTTTGCCCTCCCGAGCTTTCCTTGCTTATAACAATTAGCGACTCCGCCGTGTCATTGTATACTGAATAGAAGTAGTGCAGCCCTGCTCTCCGAAAATAAGGTTTTGGTGCAATCGCCTCTTTGGGCGTGGATGTTCTCCCGTTTTTCCGTTAAATAGTTGCAGGATGCATATTGTAACCTCCCCCCTCCTTCCTAATTTCAGCTGTTGTCCACAATAAACAAAGTCATTTATGAAAAATTTGAGAGGAGCGAAGATTTGAATAAACTTTCTAATTTACTTAGCTTTTCGTGTAAAGTTGGCCCCAGTTCTTCTTGTCTGGGCGTCTGATTCTTGAAGGTGAAGTTCTCACGTTTTAGGCCCTCATGGTTGAATTGATCTAAATAAATTTGAAGTTTGTTGGTGGAGAATTTTTGTTCTTACGTTAATATATTTTTTCACAATTTAGTATATCATAGTCTTTTGAATTTTCACATTAACAAAGCCGAAATTACATTGTTCACCAAAAATTCAAAAATACATCCGATCACATCAGAGGCGTGCTTACTACTACTTCACTTTGCGGTAATAACAATATTCCGAAGGGTTTACAATTTTTCTTCACAAATGAATTTCTAATTAGTTTGATTATTATTTCATAAATGAATCAAGAAAGAAACATAATTAACAGTACTAGATTGCGTAACTAAAAACAGAAATTCTAAGTGAGCCAAATAATTCATAATTTCAAATGTTCCTAAAAAAAGTAATTCTAACTTTACATTCAGAATTATCGATTATAACATCCAAAATAAAGTAATTCCTTTTCATAAATTTCAGCTCGAAATATAACATACTATGTAGAAAATTATATGAAAGTTTTCACAAAAGCAGCTGAGATAATACTGACCTGTCCAGAATTCGGAAAATAATACTGGTATCGACAACTACTGTCGAGGAAAAGTAATGCTAGAGGAGGATATCCCGTTACAATGTGTCCCTACTCATTATAACCTTTGGAGTTGGGCATATGGTGAACACCCCGTTCTGACATTTCTGGAGCTCACCTCGCTCTTCTCTGTGTCGAGACCCGTCTTCTGTTAGTAGTAACACCCATCCCTCGCTTACTTGCACAAATTTCCCAACAGCTGTTAGCTTCAATGGGTAAGTGTGCATTGCGTAACACCTAAATACATCGTGTTTCCCAGCTACTGGTATTTTTACCAATATGTACAATCGCGCATTATCTATTACTACTCCCATTGCTGCACCATGCTAGTATAACTGTAAGTTCCGACTACTCGGTTCCACTACTAGTTGTAATTCCGATGGCAATCCTCCTTGGACCTTCCTCAACCCCTTCAGAAATTGCTTGGGTGACAACAAGACCGGACTTAATTTATCATGTAGCGCTTGATGGATTACCGACTGTAAATTTGTTAGCTCATGCCTTGCGTCCCATATCCTATCACCTAGCGACCGTAATAAACTTGCATCTAATACCTGCATACGTGCTTGCACTGCCTCCAAATTCCGGTTCAGGGGACTAGCGGAGGTCCTGGCATAATCCATGACTTCCTTAGTAAGGCATGCGTATATTGTGCAGCACGCATGGAATGCCACTCTGCATTCACCTTTCTCGCTCCTGCCATCCATCTTGCTGCTTCTGCTGTTTCATTCAGTTTGATCACGTCGCTTTCGTCTGCTGTCCCGAAGATTGTCTTCAATACTCTACCTCCAACATCTATCCTTCCCCTTTTTATTCTCCTAAGTTAGTGAGGAACTACTTCAATTACCTCTTGCATTTGTTCCTTTACTCGTGCGTATGCCCCGAGCAAATTCCTGTGTTCCCTTGAGACCGCTCTCTGCTTCCCAATACTAATCGCCAATTCTTGCGTCCCTGAAAATACTGCCTCCTGATTTCATTTCGTAACTACCACACGTTAACTACTAAACTAGGAACTACCACATCTGACTGTCTGGAAAACAGCACTCCGCCGTCCAGGTGATGCACTTGCCGTTCCATTACACAGCCCCCAGCGAAGAGGTTCAGTACCGCCAGAACTAGCGTTCTTCTTCTCCTTTGCCTGGAAACCTGAGGACAGGATTGCATGTCATCTCCCCCCCCCCTCCCCCCCTCCCCCAAGAAGCCTGTTGACTCTGAACAAGGATAGTCATATTGTTCTACTGCTAAAACCATAACAAAATATATAGGTTTATCCCTACCAATAGCAACATTACTTCCTACATACACATACAAGTAAACTGCACAAAATCGATACACGTAACTACTCTCTTGACCTTAATGTATAACGAGTCTGTCGTACCCTAAATTCCCTCTCCTGTTGCTCATCGTTTCACTTTTTCCTCTTAATATCCTTCCTTGCTCTTAGTAGTACTTCGGCTGGAATCATCTCTTTCGCATCATCGAATGATCGCAGACGTCCTACATGGAGAATCGTCGTCCTTGTCGGCAACTGTAGCTTCACATTCACCGTGTTAACAACTTCTTTGTCTTTCCATTCGGCGTATATGGACTCGACAACATCATCCATTGGCATACCTTACACTGCGGTAACGACCCCACACGCCTTACTGCCTCTTCTTGTTTCTCCAAAGCCTTCGTATTTGCTCTTTGTACCCTGTTCCATGTCTCCTTTAATTTTCTTGCCGGCCGCGGTGGTCTAGCGGTTCTAGGCGCTCAGTCCGGAGCCGCGCGACTGCTACGGTCGCAGGTTCGAATCCTGCTTTGTGCATGGATGTGTGTGATGTCCTTAGGTTAGTTAGGTTTAAGTAGTTCTAAGTTCTAGGGGACTAATGACCACAGATGTTAAGTCCCATAGTGCTCAGAGCCATTTAATTTTCTTGTAAAATCACGGACTCCTTCTCCTTTTCTGCCACTCTTCTGGTCATTCATGCCGAAAGCTGATGGCATCTTTTTGCCCTACACTAAGTCGAATGATAACAACCCAGTACTAAAATGTACTTTAGAGTTATGTGCGTAATAATTAAGCATTTTCCCAATTGTTCTATGAACTCTCTATGTCCTCCCATTACCTTGAGGATGTAGTGGGCTAGTACACAACTTCTTCACTCTCAGCAACCGACACAATTCCTTCATCAGGTCTGACATGAAGTTCGTCCACGGGTCCATTATCACCAGCTGTGGCACTTCGAACTTTAATATCCACGTATTAAGTAACTCCTTTGTGAGTGTGATTGCCTGTTGGCCCAGCACTGGCATCATTTTGTCTTAACGAGAAAAATGATCTGCTACAGTCAGCACAAAACCATTTCCCATTCGTGTTCAGCTAAATGGTCACAACACATCCACCCCAACGAAAGAAAAAGTTTCTGCTGCTTCTGGCAATCTTTATAAAAATGCCTGCTTCCGACTCAAATTGCCCCTCTGTGCACAATACTCATTATTTTTCTTCCCTTTCCATCAGTACTTGCCTAACACCCTTCTATTAGTCGCCCTGCATCCAAGATGGCCTGACAAAATATGATTATGGATTCCGCGTAGCACTTCGAACTTCAACTTGGCTGCCACAACCACTCGTGGACCCAATTTTGTCTCTCTGCACAGTAATCTGTCATGCATACCAAATTGCTGCTGTTCCTTATGCTGCCTACATTTCTCGATGCTGCTCTGTGCTGCTTGCCATTCTTCAAGATCGTGGCCCAGTGCTTGTATTACTGCTACCTTTCTGTATAGCCCGTCTACATTTCCTTGTTTCCTTCTCGGCTTGTGGATTAAGTCATACACCAATTCACTGTGTTTCAATGCACATCTAGTTAATCTACTAAATGGGTCCTTCAAGCCCAGTGACTACTCTAAATCTGCATGGCCCGTTATCACCGTAAACGTCCTCCTGTACAAATAACATCTAAAGTATGTTATTATGGATACCTAACTAAGCATCTCTCTCTCCGTTGTAGAGTAATTTCTTTATATGGCGTTGAATTGTCTTGATGCAAAGTCAACAGCATGTTCTTGACAATCGACCTCCTGCCTCAAAACGCAGCCAAGGGCGTAGTTTCACGATCGCATGACAATATAAATTCTTTAAGAAAGTCTGGAAACACCTAAACTGGGCTGGATTTCAACGCCTTTCAATGTTCCCTGACATTCCTCCGACCACACAAACTTAACCCCTTTCTTCAACAACTTCTAAAACGGTCTTGCAGTATTCGCAGATCCCTTGTCAAACTTCATATAATAATTCATGAGATCGAGAAAAAACTGTAACTCCCTAGTAGTTTTTGGTAAGGGAAAATCTTGCACTGCTTGTACCAACCTCGGATCAGTCGTTCCACTATCCTTACTTATGACATGGCTCAAATAGTTAACTTCCTTCAGCGGAAAGTGACAGTTTTCAGCGTTTAGTGTGAGATGTGCTACCCGTAATATGCTGAATACTTCTTTTAGACGTTGTCTATGTTCCTGCACGATTATGTCATCAACAAATACTAAGCACGGGAGTGGTTTCAGTCCTCTCAGTACTCCATCCAGCAACCGCTAGAACGTCGCCGGCACATTTTTCAACCCAAAATGCAACGTCCTATACTGTTAGCGTCTCCCATTTGTTGAAAAAGCTGTTTTCGGTCTACGTTCAGTTGCCACTTCTAACTGATGGTATCCACTCTTCCGTTCCAAAGTCGACAAATCCTTGCTTTTACCTAGGCTGTCTATGGCTTTCGTGATATTCAGGATAGGGTATGCAGCTGTTGTGGTCTTGTTATTCAAATAGCGTTAACTGCAACAAAACCGATACTTCTGCGAACCGTCCACAGACTTTTTAGGTATGATTACTGTTGTGTCTAGACAAGACAGCCTAGACACAATGAGAGGAAGCCGAAAGGCACGCGCTTAAACTCACGCAGCCTGGCGTGAAGTCTGAAACAGGATACGTAATGAATGCTATAACGAAAAGTACGTAGCTTCTGGAATACTTAACTTTAATCCACATTTGTAGAACATCGCTGTTGATGATACATTAATAGAATCTCAATATCAATTGAATACGGCGCCTTGCTAGGTCGTAGCAAATGTAGCTGAAGGCTATGCTAACTATCGTCTCGGCAAATGAGAGCGTATTTGTCAGTGAACCATTGCTATGAACGTCGGCTGTACAACTGGGGCGAGTGCCAGAACGTCTCTCTAGACCTGCCGTGTGGTGGCGCTCGGTCTGCAATTACTGACAGTGGCGACACGCGGGTCCGGCGTATACTAATGGACCGCGGCCGATTTAAAGGCTACCACCTAGCAAGTGTGGTGTCTGGCGGTGACACCACAATTACAATTCCTGCCCCCATGCACTTTGCTTTCTTTTATTATTTGGTCAGCTAATTACTGATCTATGAACGCTTCTAAAACTGGTTGCAACGACCGTCGTATTCTATATGGTCTTCGCCATACTGGTGCTTCATTTCCTTTAGGAATCCTGTCTAGTGTTACTAGCGTGCTAGACACGGCCCTCTAGGGAAAAAACAGATCCTGGAGTCCAACTGTACTCTTTCTGCTCTTTTAAAATGCTTCAACTTTGCACGAAATGCAATCATAGCAGCGTCCTGTGCCGCCTCATAGCTCACACCTCCTGTGTGGCAATCTTCCTCAACGAGAATCTCTAGTGCAGCTGACAACGTTCTCTTCAACATCTTTACATCTTCGGCGCCAAAATTATCGAAATTGACGAATACCACTTTCTCTCCGTCACTTTGCTGTGCGTGTACAATACTACGTTTCATCAAACAACACGCTGTGTCTAATACTTCACTACCCTCCAATGGTTCTATTTTGCATGTCACACCTTGTGGTAAGTTCGCTTCCACAATCACCCATAGTGATTTTCTGGTGCTTTTCGACACAAAGTCATAAGAATCAAGTCTTAAATCTATTGATCACGATTTAGTTGGATGATCTTGTATACTAGACACTCCTTGTGGCATATTAAAATCCGCGAATCGGAATGTCTTCCCACGCACTTCCACTACATGTCGTCGACGGTCAATTATGGCATGATGTCGATGCAGAAAACCTGACCCTATTATCATGTTGTAACATTCGCTTACATGAGACACCACTGCCACACGCTGCCTAAACTTGGTTACCCCAAATGAAAAATTCAGCACTACTCACCCCAATCATCGTATATCATTATTCCTCAGCCAACCTAAATCATCCCGTAGTGGGTTCCTCTTCCTCCTACCACTAATTCTCTCGAGGCTACCGATACATACGCTTCTGTGTCCAACAATACTTTACAATCTCTTCTATCTACAACACCCATCGTGGCCCATTCCGCCTCTGCATTGATTCCAATTGAACTTATTCTCACTGGGAACTCCTGTCGGCGGCCCTGGGGCTCTCTTCCAGGTTTAACGATCGCTTCTTATTCCCTGGACTACCTCTACCATCATCCCTACAACCTTGCCGCTGACCAAAAACTCTTCTACTGCCATTTCCATGAAATTGTTGGCGACCCCTGTTACTCCATTTGTGGTGTGGGTTCCGTAACTGATAATATCTTTGTGCATGCCCCGTTCGGCCGCTATTAAACCACTTAATATTCGACGTAAATATCTGCTTCCACAGTCTTACCCCTGTCGACCTATCGATTTCTTCGTATTCCAAAGCTTATCTAAGCCCTTCATGAAGATTCTCAGGCAACCCCGTATGCACTCTCCTAGACATTTCGGGTGTCAGACCTCTTAAAAAAACATCGAGCGCTCGTTTCTCGGCCTTTTGCAGCACCACTTGATTTACCTCCTCATATAATGAGAGTTCGTACATGTTAACGTTTTTTCCCTAATTCTATCTGCAGTTTCCTACTATCTCATTACGTCTCCTGGATATCATCCCTAGTAGTTCGCGAAAAAACGGTGCACTATTATGCTTGCTACATCGTTGTCCCAGTCCCAGTCCCTGTCTCAACTGGTCAAAAGATTCTACATTTCGCATTGCTTCTGTGCACCTTAAGAATAATTTTGCTTCTCTTAACAAACGTAACTATGCGATCCGCAACAGCTGTTTATATGACCAATCCCCTATGTCAGCTGATGACTTAAGATCGTCTATAAATACCAGCACATCCTCAGACGCTCTACCAGGGCAAGGTGAAACAAGATTCACCATAGTCGGATCCAGTTCTAGAGTTTGCGACTTCAACGCTTCTGTGACGCGATTCCTTCCTGCTAGTTCATTAAACATAGACACATTATCCACTCTCAATTGAGCCACATGATCTACTAACGACTGCACTGCTTCTTCAGTGGTGACACCTCGGATCTCTTATTTTGTCTCTGTGTCCATTACCCACTATAAAAATTACGCTACAGCAAAACAATACTCACACAACAGTTTATTCCCGAAGTGCTCTACCAAATTACTTCTTGTCTCTAATCACGAGCCATCTGGACTCTCTACAATGTCTAGCCGCATGCCCAAAACGGTTACACGTAAGGCAGTTCCACTACTGATTCAGTACAGGGCGCAGAATGTCCGAGCAAATTACACTAAGTGCAACTAGCAGGTACTAACCCTTCATCTTTACCATTAATCCTAAATTGCCACAGATCCACAGGTTCCTCTGGTTTTTTTAAAAAGCATCTTTCGTAAAATCATGCCACCAAAACTTCGACCTCATAATTACCACTACAAAACAACAAAATAGTCTCACTCATCCCCAGTGACGACACTGCGGGCTGTGGCTCGATCGATGTGCTGTGGAGTGGCACACGCTCCGCTGTTGATTGCTTCAACGTCGGCCCTTCTGACATCACTCTGTATGGACCACTCTGTAGTGGTCTCCGGCCCGGAGGTGAAGGAAAGGCTATGACCAGTCGCGACAGCGGAGCTTCCCGGCGGAGCTTCGCTCTATGGTGGCGGAGGGGGCTGGCGTTGTGTCGCAAATTCCCACCCTGGGCCTCGGCGTCGTTGGCAGCAGGCATGGACAGCAGGCTGACCGGGTCGTGGCATCACGTCCAATGAAGGACCCATTGCGGCGGCAGATGCAACCTGGTGTCGAACTGAGGGCTGCTGCTGGCGCTGCCCAGTCGTCTCATGGTCCAGAGCCCTGGCGCGGCTACTCAGTGATGACCAAGTCCCCTAATGGACAGACGTCCTGTCCTCAAATTCAGCCTCATTTATACTCCGGTACTATCCATTTGTTTTTCTAAAAACTGGTGTCTAGTCACGTCATCCATAACAGAGAGACTCTGGCGGGTGTGGTGGCAACGACCCGCTTACTACATAGTTCTTTCCTGTGCGGGGCAGTTTACCGCTGCGCTAAGCTATCCTCGCCTTGCAACTCACTTGCGCATCTGCTATTGTGCACTATATGTCGATATTGAGTGGCTGACTGCCATCACAATACTCCGCGGCATCCTCCATGCTACTTTTTCAGTTAAACTGAAGATTTAATTGAGGTGATTTCGCCCTATCCATATGAAGCTTATCACTCAATAGCGGCGACTGGTTTACGATGCGCTAATTTCTTTTCACGTTATTGCAGAGAACTGACTGGCGAGAGAGAAATAAGGCATCGTCGGATAAAATGTGTTTGTCGATTAATTACCATACGCACCAGAAGGGTGGCCCTGAGCTGCATAAAATTTTCCAAAAGGTACTATATCGCTGCTCCCACCTAATTACACAGTTGTAATAAAAAATTTGTGCTTAATCGAACAGCTGCTATGTGGCTCCGAAACGCATGTAATTTCGAAAATTCTGAATCGATTAACACTATTTACAAGTATATTCTTCTCCATCTTCAACATTTACTTTCTTATTCTAAAGGAAATAAATAAGCACATGACAGAACCACAATTTTTAAAATAATATTTTCCAAAATATTCATAAAAGGGCGGAAAAAATTAAGAATGTATCTGGTTTTATTGTTAATGAACACAAATTTTAGGTTAAGAAATTCTTCTGAAGAAAAACCTGATGAAAGCGAGCAGATATAGTGCTTCATCTTTTTCCTAAAATGGATTTTGCTGTCAGTTGGGCAGTATTACGCTCTCCAAAAACGATCTGTAAAACAAATTGTTTCTCCATTTCATCTGTTATGAGAAGGTTACTGCAATCTTGAATGACTTAAGCATTTCTGTTTGCCCATAAAAACTGTATTTTTAATTCGTTCAATTCTACTTTCATAACCAGAATCATTTCACCATGTTAAGGCACCTTTCTTGAGGAAGCAATATCTTTTTATAGCAAGAGTTACAAGGCACAGGAACCTGACATTCGTAAAGGAAGAAAAGTCACCATATTTTACTTGCTTGGTTGTCTCTTTTCCTATAGTCCCTTCTTAAACATAATCTGCTTGGGGCATAAATTGCGCCATAGTTGCTTTGAAGTCTAGAGAAATATCATCATGAACTAAGGTTCAAATGGTTCAAATGGCTCTGAGCACTATGGGACTCAACATCTTAGGTCATAAGTCCCCTAGAACTTAGAACTACTTAAACCTAACTAATCTAAGGACATTACACACACCCATGCCCGAGGCAGGATTCGAACCTGCGACCGTAGCAGTCCCGCGGTTCCGGACTGCAGTGCCAGAACCGCACGGCCACCGCGGCCGGCCATGAACTAAGGACAGAGTCACAGTTTCAGGAACTAAATACGAGAGATGGTTGAAGATTCTTTTCGCAGATGCCTTACTCGTTCACAGTTCTGTTAATTTATCAGTTTACACATAAATAGGAAGCTTGGATTATGACGTAAATCAGGTTCGTATCTAAATTCGGCTAAGAAAAATACCTAATCTTCTTCTAGAGTCATTGTCACCATTAGATAACTAAAACTAATGTTGAAAGTTCTTGAATGCGATAACTGTCATTGTTATCCATCTGTAAGGAACTGTGAAATGAAAACGATAAAAATTCAAAAAACTACAGAAACTGTAAAGTACTTCGAAATGAATCGCCATAACTGTCAATACATTTATACCACTGAGAGAGAATACGATCTATGTCTTCATGGAAAAATGTCTGTGGTTGCCCACGGACCCATCATTGTACCCAGACGTGCTCCACTTAGTTCGCAGCAAATCGACCGACACGAGTGTCTTTGTTCAGGGCTCCAAAAATATAGAGATCTCATGGGAAGATATCGGAATTATATGGTGGATTTGTAAGAGCTTCCCAGCAAAACTTCTCCAGCGTACTCGAAACAATGCAGTAGTTTTCTTCTCCTGACGACTATGGTGGAGATAGCTATAGGAAGCTCGAGCATTTTGTTCGAAATGACTTGGACTGGAAACCGAGAAGATTTTGTTCAGGCATGCCGCCGTGAAAGACTCCGAGGACACAGTAATTCCTCTGTTAAGCGCAGAGAAGACAGCGGATAGATGGAAAGAGTATACTTAAGACCCCTAGGTGGAGGAAGAAGAATCTAATGTCACGATGGAAGGATAAACTGGAGTCGAGATGGAAGAAATAGGAGATTCAGTTTTGAACTCAGATTTTAACTGACCTCTGGAGAACTTTCGATGAAATAAACCAGAAGACACAGATATGTTTCCTTCTGAATCTCTAACATCACTGTGGGAGTGTAAAATGTAAACTTGCATGACCGAAAATATCGCATTTATTAAAATATTCCAGGCTGCTATGTCGAGGTCGGATGAATTTCTTGTAGGAAACGAACGTTTCGTCCCCGTCTCCGGAGGACATCTTCAAGCTTGGTTGTAGTTTTTCCGACGTTCGCTAACAGATGAAGTAAAATTTGGTTTCGGCGTGTTCTGAAGAAGATGTGTATCAGTCTTCTGCCATGTGGTAATGCAGTACTGGACGACAGCAAACCGGCAACTCCCAATTGCTATTGACTTTTAAAAACATGTGACGTCAGGCCTTTGCGCGGGAGCGCACGGATACGGACTTTTACTTCAACCAGTAGCGACTCGTGGTGTGCCTCGGATATTCGACAAAGTTAGGACCCCCTTTAAGATGTCCCCCGCAGACAGGGGCGAAACATTTTGCTTCAGCACGATATTCATTCGTGGCCCTGAACGTTTTAATAAGTGTGGACTGGGGGCAGTAACAGTCAAAAGACCATTCAAGTGTATTTGTTGCATCATTAAGTCTGGGGACGTAATAACAGACATTCCGAAATATACGAACCACACAGTCCCCGAGATAGCAAGAATGAATAAGTACTATCCCACGAACAGCTTAGCGGCTCTTTCCTCCAAGCTGGTGTAAAAAAAAATGTACAGGAGAATGGAAGAGAAAACTGAGGGTATAGTAAATGACGATTTATTTATTTATTTATTTATTTATTGTTCCGTGGGACCACGTTTAGGAGAAGTCTCCATGGTCATGGAACGAGTCAATACATGAAATTATAACACGATTGTAGAAACAGAATGAAATGAAATATAAGAAACATATTCAGGCGACAAGTCGTTAGTTTAAATAAAGAAAATCAAGAATGTAACACTGGAATTTGCTTAATTTTTTAGCTCTTCCAGGAGCTCCTCAACAGAATAGAAGGAGTGAGCCATGAGGAAACTCTTCAGTTTAGACTTAAAAGCGTTTGGGCTACTGCTAAGGTTTTTGAGTTCTTGTGGTAGCTTATTTAAAATGGATGCAGCAGAATACTGCACTCCTTTCTGCACAAGAGTCAAGGAAGTGCATTCCACATGCAGATTTGATTTCTGCCTAGTATTAACTGAGTGAAAGCTGCTAACTCTTGGGAATAAGCTAATATTGCTAACAACAAACGACATTAAAGAAAATACATACTGTGAGGGCAATGTCAAAATTCCCAGACTATTGAATAGGGGTCGACAAGAGGTTTTCGAACTTACACCATACATAGCTCGAACAGCCCGTTTTTGAGCCAAAAATACCCTTTTTGAATCAGAAGAATTACCCCAAAAAATAATACCATATGACATAAGCGTATGAAAATATGCGAAGTATACTACTTTTCGTGTTGAAATGTCACTTGTTTCAGATACTGTTCTAATGGTAAATAAAGCGGCATTTAGTTTCTGAACAAGATCCTGAACATGGGCTTTCCACAACAACTTACTATCTATCCATACGCCTAGGAACTTGAACTGTTCCGTCTCGCTTATAACATGCCCATTCTGTCTGATTAAAATGTCAGTTCTTGTTGAATTGTGAGTTAGAAACTCTAAAAACTGAGTCTTACTGTGATTTAGCATCAAATTATTTTCCACAAGCCACGAACTTATATCATGAACTACATTATTTGATAATGTTTCAATATTACACACAAGATCCTTCACTACCAAGGTGGTGTCATCAGCAAACAGAAATATTTTTGAATCACCTGTAATACTAGAAGGCATATCATTTATATAAATAAGAAACAGCAGTGGCCCCAGCACCGACCCTTGGGGAACGCCCCATTTAACAGTGCCCCATTGGGACTGAACATCATTACCACTCTCAATATTGCGGAGGATTACCTTCTGCTTTCTGTTCTTAAAGTAGGAGGCGAACCAATTGTAAGCTACTCCCCTTACTCCATAATGTTCCAACTTCTGCAGTAATATTTTGTGGTCAACACAGTCAAAAGCCTTCGTTAAATCAAAGAAAACACCTAACGTTCGCAACCTTTTATCTAATCCGTCCAAAACCTCACAGAGAAAAGAGACTATAGCATTTTCAGTTGTTAAGCCATTTCTAAAACCAAACTGTACATTTGACAGCAAATTATGTGAATTTAAATGCTGCAGTAACCTTGTATATACAACCTTCTCGATAACTTTAGCAAACACCGATGGCATAGAAATAGGTCTATAATTGTCAACATTATCCCTGTCTCCCTTTTTATAAAGTGGCTTCACTACCGAGTACTTTAATCGGTCAGGAAACCGACCACTCCTAAAGGAAAAGTTACAGATATGGCTAAGTACTGAGCTAACATACGTGGAACAATACTTCAGTATTCTGCTAGATACCCCGTCATATCCATGAGAGTTCTTGGTCTTTAGTGATTTAATTATTAACTCAATCTCCTTCTTGTCAGTATCATGGAGGAGCATTTCAGGTAACAGCCTCTTAACACTTTTTTCTAAGAGCGCTATATGATTCCCTGTTGGGACTAGGTTTCTATTTAGTTCACCTGCTATATTCAGAAAGTGATTATTAAGTACTGTACATATATGCGACTTATCAGTAACACGGACATCCCCACTACGCACTGATTCTATATTCTCGACCTGTCTCTGCAGACCAGCCACTTCCTTTACGACTGACCATATGGTTTTAATTTTATCCTGAGACTTAGCTATTCTATCTGCATACCACATACTTTTTGCCTTCCTAATAACTTTTTTAATCACCTTACAATACTGTTTGTAATGGGCTGCTGCATTTAGTTTGGTGTTATGAGAAATAGAGATGTGCTCGGGATTATTTGTTGCAGAGAGGTCAAGTATGCTACCGCAACCATTTACACTTCGAGTAGGGTCCTGAACTAATAGGTCAAAATAATTTTCCAGTGAAAGCGATTACATTAGTGGAATTAAAAAATGGACACTTTGCAGAAATTTTAATTCATTTTAACATCACGAGACTTACGTATGTTGTGGTATACTAAAACACTGGATTATGTTTCCACTTTCTCATTATGATATGTATATCAAATATTTACCCTTCTCAGCAAATGGTCGACGTCATATTTTTATTAAAAGTAAATAAACAGGCCTAACTGACAACAATTTAAAAACTTACATTATTCGAAGACAGATGGTAAACGAAACCTCCCCTGTAGTGCCGATAGGAGGGTGGCACAGGGACAAAAATCATGATATCTTTAGTTCAAATTTTTCTGTTATGCAATTCCACTGACGATTATAGCGTAATAAGCAAGTAACATGTCGATGATTGTAAATTTGAGGCACTAAAGGATCAAATATAAGCAGGATCTGTCCATGATTTTTCCATAGCCTCAAGCATCTGTTACAGAAATTGCACTGCACAATGCGAGCTAACATCCCCAAAGATGTTCGGGCTCACATGCGGTTCCCCTTCATCCAAATGTCTTGGCTCAAACTCGCCCTAAATTAGACATTTGTGACCCTTTGGTTAAACTAGCTGGCTGATGGCAAGTTTGTGAAACAGGAAGTTAATATAACAGAAAATTACAATAGCAATAATATCGGGAACTAAATTAACGACCCATAAATGATGTAGGCCACACAGTTGAGATTTGGTTAAAATAATGTTTATTCAGAAAGCAAACTAACGGCGAAAGTGGTCGTATTTAGAGTTACTTTTACACTTGAGCGCATATCCATTTGACACAGTTCGATTATTCACAATCTCATCGCGAAACACAATTCCGATACTCCACACGAAAAGTTAGAGGTCACACCACGCGTGCGGCTGCTCACCGCTCAGAGATTAAGTCCCACGATAGCACACAACGCGAAATTTTCTGCCTGAAGACCGACTGTCCGCTTTCGCGTCTCAATCCGAAGTGTAGCTTTTGGTGTCTCCAGCCGAAATGTACGCTTTCGCGTCCACTCATCAGCACTCCCTCTGCCCGTCCCCGGCCGCGTTTCCCGTGCATCGAATATCCTCGCTCAACTAACTAGGGCAGTTCCCTTACCTGAAGCCGTCCATCTGATTGCCTACAGCTTATTCTACGTTATTTTACATTTTAACATATTTAAATAATCAAAACTTGACTACTTTCACGTTCTAAATAAAGTAACAATAATGTCCATTACATAATAAACGTTAAATTCTTTTACATAAAACCAATACAATTTCCTTCTTAGCTTTGAATGCCACGGCCAGTAGCCTTGCTCGAATGTGCTTTCTGATAGATAAATGAAGAACAAAAGTAACTGTTACGCACTAAACTTTACAACAAATATTCTATTACCTAATGATTCAGTAAGGTGTCATGCTGTCATCGTTCATTGTGTTTTGTGTGGAGGAAATGATGATCTGATGCTTAACTGAAAGTACTGATAATTTAAATTTACTATATCTTTTAAACAAATAAAGTCACAGAGTTGATATTTACGACGTTTGTCATTTGAATAATGCTCTTCTATATGAAATATCGATCATTAAGATCGACCAGAGCGTTCAGACTTTAGCATTCAGGTCTTTGTTACTAAACTTGTTAATTTCACTTTAAGAGTAAATCCTAAACTATTATAGATATGATCAATATTCCAGTTTTATTAGGATCACCATGAAAATTTGTGGAGGTTAGCAGATTAAAATTAGTGTGGCTGAATTTCGTGCATTACTGCAGAATTAAATAGTTTTCATAAATGTTTTCCTTTATGGCCGATCTTAGGTCCGCCATATTTAACACTGCTAAGTCTCCTTGACCACAAAAGGCTTCTACTGCGTTTTCCTGTGACGTAGGTTCTTGTATGTCTCACACGCACACTACAGCGCTTAGGCCTAAACAGACAATAGACGCCTGTGAGTTTCCCCATCTCGTGGTGAATCTGCGCCCTTTGTGGCACGCGGTCCTGGACCACAGGGTTCGTTTCACAATTCCTGTAGGTTGACTCTTTCGGCCATATATTTAAATGTGAGGTTAATGCTCGTTAACTCACAACTAGAAGGCCTTTTTAGTATTAAGATACAGGGAACATCTCAGCTCTAGTTATGAGATAACAGATATCTGAATGTAGATAAAAATGTGATTCACAAATTACTTCGTAGTGATTCTGAATTTCTTTCTTTCACAGAGAAAGAAGTATCATTCTCCCCATTCGCACTGACTTTTTAGCGTATAACTTAGAAGAGATCCTCCAATAACGCAAGTGAATTAGAGAACTATGTTACGTATGCAAAATGAATTTGATGTTGTAAAGGAAACAAGCTTGGTGGAAGTAGCCAGGGTATTTAAGAGACGAAATGCGACCAGGCCAGTTGCTTGCCCCTTAAACACAACTTCCTCGAATTTCACTTGCAGCGTCTGCAGCTCGTTTCTATGCAAAATATACCGGAAACCGGCTTACGTAATGGAACAATATATAAACGGAGCTAAGAGAAAGAAAAGAATTTCCATTGCGACTTGTACCAAATTACGTGGAGAGTGTCCCCGTAGCGCACTGCCACTGCATACTCATAGCGCATTACTCGTTTTGAGACTTAAATAACGAGCGGCTACTCATAGCCTGCTGCAGTTTTAGGAGTGCGCTGCAGTAAATTGTCAATTACTTAAATCTTTTACAATGGCAGAGCCAGTTGTCCTCGTAAATTTGAAGTGGAATGGGACATTCTAAAAATAGCGGTAATAATTTACATGTACGCTATTACGTTATGTAGAAACATGACAGCAGGATGGTAAAATGATAAAGAATAAAAATGATAAAGATAATATGATAATAATAATAACAGTGTAATAGCTCGTTTGTGGTGAACGAGTAGTTCAAGAAGTACAATCACAGTGGATGATGATCACTACAAAAGTAATTGTTGTATATGGGGTTGGGACCATTCTGATATCCTACATTGTCATTCATGGTAGTTAGGAAGATTACTGGACATTTAGGTGCCATTGTCTAGAGACGTTTGTTACAGGTTCTTCAGCCGGTGGCTCTTTGATTGATAATCCAACATTTCGACACAATGAGTGGCTGGCATTTTCAAATAATTACGCCCATCATCGTTGCGGATAATTATGCCGGAATGAAATCCATTTGTGCAGACGACACGTAAGATCATCAGTCCCAAAACTGTGTGCCGAGTAAGTCGAAATAGTTATGTCCAGGCTATCTTTCAAGAAGTGGGAGCAAACGTACCACTAATTAGATTCCTGTAATAAGTGCTAGACACTATTATATAGATAATATTTAACGACTGTAATGTTACGATAAATCTTTGTCATCAGATTAAATATTAATTGTTTACCTCGTTTGTAAATGTTACAAAAAAATTAATATGCATTGAGTGCTCGTGCCTAAAGTAGTAATGTAGCGCATTGTGTAAAGGATCAGAACACTTTCATTTGAAGGAATACACTCAGATAAAATTTTAAACAACTGCGATACCTCGACAAGGCTGCAATTTTTTTTTTCTCATCTTAGGACCGCTTTCCAATTTCAGTTCATCATACTTTATTATCTTCTTTTCTTCAAGTATGCTTTCATCTGTTTTTTCTTTCTGTCTTCAGATCATTTTAAACCAGTGTTTTAAGCTACCCTGCCTTGGAGTGCTTCCATTTTCCGTACCTTTCCCAAAAGGCTTCCCTGTTGTTTCTCTTCTGTTATATTGTTTCTTTCTAAATCCTTTTTACTTCGTTGACCCAGCTTGCTGTGAACTTCTTACCCCACAAAAATTTGAAAATCTTGTTAGCTAATCTACAGTCTTGTACTCGAAATAAATGTCCATTCAAAATATGTTCTACATTTTGATATATTTCAGCATTACTTCGTAATTTCCAAACTTCTGCTGTGTTTTGTCGCCCTAATATTTTCCTTGTAATTCGTCTCTCTAGCACTTCTAATTTATCTAAACTGTAGTTTAATGCTAGGCATTCGCTTGCATATAGGCCTTCTGACTCCACTACTGTGTTGTCATGTCTTATTTTTGCATTTTTGGATATACACTTTTTATTGTAATGGTCTTTGGCGATACTATATGCTCTCCCTATTTTATACAACCTTTCCTCTATTGCAGATTTTTCCATAGCATTCTCCTGGATTATCTCCCCTAGATATTTGACTCTTTTTGTCTATTTGGCCAATATCTGCTTCCAGGAATTTTGAAGCATCATTAACGTTTGCTAAGAAATTCTTTTTTTCTGCAGAAGTTCTTAAGCCAGTTCTGCCGGCTATTTCTTTCAGGAGATTTCTTTCTGTTATAGCAGATGCCACATTTTCCTAAAGTATAGCAAAATCATCTGGAAATTCAAGTCAGATTATTTTCATCTTTTTGCCTCCTTTTTCCTAACCTTAGTGGCGAAATGTTCAGTTCAATAAGGTTTTCGTTACAAATTCTCACTGTTTTCTCCAACACACTACCTTTTTTCGGACCAAACTGCTGAGGTCATCGGTCTCTAAGCTTGTTGTTGTTGTTGTTGTTGTTGTTGTGGTCTTCAGTCCTGAGACTGGTTTGATGCAGCTCTCCATGCTAATCTATCCTGTGCAAGCTCCTTCATCTCCCAGTACCCACTGCAACTTACATCCTTCTGAATCTGCTTAGTATATTAATCTCTTGGTCTCCCTCTACGATTTTTACCCTCCACGCTGCCCTCCAATGCTAAATTTGTGATCCCTTGATGCCTCAGGACATTTCCTACCAGCCGATCCCTTCTTCTAGTCAAGTTGTGCCACAAACTTCTCTTCTCCCTAATCCTATTCAATACCTCCTCATTAGTTACGTGATCTACCCATCTAATCTTCAACATTCTTCTGTAGCACCACATTTCGAAAGCTTCTATTCTCTTCTTGTCCAAACTATTTATTGTCCATGTTTCACTTTCATACATGGCTACACTCCATACAAATACTTTCAGAAACGACTTCCTGGCACTTAAATCTTCACTCGATGTTAACAAATTTCTCTTCTTGCCATTCCCAGTCTACATTTTATATCTTCTCTACTTCGACCATCATCAGTTATTTTGCTCCCCAAATAGCAAAACTCCTTTACTACTTTAAGTGCCTCATTTCCTAATCTGATTCTCTCAGCATCACCCGACTTAATTCGACTACATTCCATTATCCTTGTTTTGCTTTTGTTGATGTTCATCTTATATCCTCCTTTCAAGACACTGTCCATTCCATTCAACTGCTCTTCCAAGTCCTTCGCTGTCTCTGACAGAATTACAATGTCATCGGCAAACCTCAAAATTTTTATTTCTTCTCCCTGATTTTAATACCTACTCCAAATTTTTTTCTTTTGTTTCCTTTACTGCTTGCTCAATACACAGATTGAATAACATCGGAGAGAGGCTACAACCCTGTCTCACTCCCTTCCCAACCATTGCTTCCCTTTCATGCCCCTCGACTCTTATAACTGCCATCTGGTTTCTGTACAAATTGTAATTCGCTCCCTGTATTTTACCCCTGCCACCTTTAGAATTTGAAAGAGAGTATTCCAGTCAACATTGTCAAAAGCTTTCTCTAAGTCTACAAATGCTAGAAACGTAGGTTTGCCTTTCCTTAATCTAAGATAAGTCGTAAGGTCAGTATTGCCTCACGTGTTCCAACATTTCTACGGAATCCAAACTGATCTTCCCCGAGGTCGGCTTCTACCAGTTTTTCCATTCGTCTGTAAATAATTCGTGTTAGTATTTTGCAGCTGTGACTTATTAGACTGATAGTTCGGTAATTTTCACATCTGTCAACACCTGCTTTCTTTGGGATTGGAATTATTATATTCTTCTTGAAGTCTGAGGGTATTTCGCCTGTCTCGTACATCTTGCTCACCAGATGGAAGAGTTTCGTCAGGACTGACTCTCCCAAGGCCGTTAGTAGTTCTAATGGAATGTTGTCTACTCCCGGGGCCTTGTTTCGACTCAGGTCTTTCAGTGCTCTGTCAAACACTTCACGCAGTATCGTATCTCCCATTTCATCTTCATCTACATCCTCTTTCATCTCCATAATATTGTCCTCAAGTACATCTCCCTTGTATAGACCCTCTATATACTCCTTCCACCTTTCTGCTTTCCCCTGTTTGCTTAGAACCGGGTTTCCATCTGACCTCTTCATATTCATACAAGTGGCTCTCTTTTCTCCAAAGGTCTCTTTAATTTCCCTGTCGGCTGTATCTATCTTACCCCTAGTGAGATAAGCTTCCACATCCTTAAATTTGTCCTCTAGCCTTGCCTGCTTAGCCATTTTGCACTTCCTGTCGATCTCATTTTTGAGACGTTTGTATTCCTTTTTGCCAGCTTCATTTACTGCATTTTTATATTTTCTCCTTTCATCAATTAAATTCAATATTTCTTCTGTTACCCAAGGATTTCTACTAGCCCTCTTCTTTCTACCTACTTGATCCTCTGGTGCCTTCACTACTTCATCCCCCACAGCTACCCATTCGTCTTCTACTGTATTTCTTTCCCCCATTCCTGTCAATTGTTACCTTATGCTCTTCCCGAAACTCTGTACAACCTCTGGTTTAGTCAGTTTATTCAGGTCCCATCTCCTTAATTTCCCACCTTTTTGCAATTTCTTTAGCTTACACACTACTAATCTAACTTAAACTGACTTACGCTAAGGACAACACACACACCCATGCTCGAGCGAGGACTCGAACCTCCGACGGGCGGAGCCGTGAAGACACTATTAAAAAGAATTGCGATAGGCCATCACCATGTCGAACACCTGTTTTCGTTTGGAAAGTTTGTGAAATATGTCCCATAAATTTCATTTACAGACAGTATCTGTGTTTGCTGACTAGGTTTACCAGTTTAGACCTTACGCCAAATTCTCCAATTTTTTTATCTTTAGTTTCTCTACCAACAGAATCAAAAGCCTTTTGTAATTAACAAGCCTAAGTACAACGTCTTTTAAATTAAGTAATCTGTGGCGAATTACTGACTTGAAATTAAATATTTGTTCTGAACATGGCCTTTATTCCTATAACCACCTTGATATCCACCTAAATGACTGTCTCGTGTTGTTTTTATTCTGCTTAATAAAATATTGGGAAATACTTTATACGCTACTGGCAGAAAAGAGATTCCTCTGTCGTTGATTACATCCTGTTTATTACCTTTCTTATGAAGTGGATGTATCAAGGCAACTTTCCATTGATCAGGAATTTTTTCTGTTTTCCAGATTTCAGTTGGAATAGTATTTTCTTAACTAGCTTTGCTGTTTTTGAGGGTTTTAATTACTTCTTCAATTTCTTCTATAGTTGTTGGTAAATCTTCCTGCAAATTTTCATTAACATTTGAAAATTCCAATTTATGACTTGGTTCAGCACAGTTTAGAAGCTGATGAAAATATCTTCCTTCTGTTTCACAATTTTGGGCTTTTTTTAAATCAATTCCGCCGTTTTCATTTTTGAAACAGACATTTGGTGTTTGGTACCCCTTTAATTCATTCTTAATCTAAGGCCCAATGGTACCGACCGGCCGCAATGTCATCTTCAGCCCACAGGCGTCACCGGATAGTGGATATGGAGGGGCATGTGGTCAGCACACCGCTCTCTGGGCGGTATGTCAGTTTCCGGGACCAGAGCTGCTACTTCTCAATCAAGTAGCTCCTCAGTTTTCCTCACAAGGGTTGAGTGCACATCGCTTGCCAACAGCGCTCGGCACACCGGATGGTCAACCATCAAAGTGCTATCCGAGCCCGACAGCGCTTAACTTCGGTGATCTGACAGGAACCGGTGTTACCACTTCGTTCTTAAAACTTTGATGAAAGTCACGGATATTACTTTTCACAAAGTTTTTGTCTATTTCCGAAAGTTTTTCCTTTTCAAGGGCTAGTTTGGTATTTCTGTTTAACCTCGCTGTTTCCTTTCTTTGTTGTTTAAATTGAACATAGTCTTCAATTTTCCTTGAGCATACCATTCTTCCCATTGTTTATCCCTCTATGCTATGGCTTCTTCGCATACTTCATTCCACCACATTTTCCTTTTATTTTTTGATCGAACCAAATGTTTTGTATGCAGCATTATTAATTGCTTTGGATATTTCTTGCCAACTATCAGAACGCGACGTTTGCAGGAAAATGTCACACACACCATAAACAACTATCTCCATCACAAAACCAAAGATGACCAATGTCGAAATTCTCGATAGTGAATATTAATTATGAACAGATGAGCAAGTAGCAATAACTCTTTCACTCTGTTGTTTGACCTGGGAGAGCGCAGCATTCCAAGCATAATTCAAGCAAAAACCTCTACCTCTATTTACAAGGTCACTTCCCAATTCAATCTCATCTGCAACCTTAACAGCACTACCCTAATACCAAGAGCTGCACGCCAGAATCTCTGTGTTTTTATATTCTATGGTATATGATGATTAAGGCAATGTTCGTTAATAATAGATTTGCTCGGGTGTTGTAAGGATGAGTGACGTTTATGCTCCTCCACGGTCGCGATGGTATGATCATTTTAATAAATATTCACTACCTACAACTTCTGACGTTGGTCACCTTTTCTTGTGTGGTGGCGCTAGTTGCGTGTGTGTGTTGCCTTTCTGCATATGCGGTATTGTAATTCTTTGTTGGCGTAGCCTCGCCTACCGAAGGTTTATATTTTCTTGCGCAACGCTCTCTCGTTGCATTTGTGCCTTGAAAATGACGCAATGTTCACCACCTAAAATACTTGTGGTTGTCGAAGACATCGCACAGCTGCATTCCTGCAAGCTGTTTGAATATTTGATACGCTGGAAGAAATCTAAATTTCACAAGACCTGTATTGTTTGAATCAGGGTAATAAAGGCAGTGTAGTCTGTGCTATACTCTGATGAGCCCTTAGATATATGTCAATGACAGAACTAATCAAATGAAAGGCATTTCTTCAAATAAATAACAATATTACTCTTGGAACTATCAATAATGGTGTTGTGTTGTTCATTTTTATGCAACAATGATTAGTAGTCACAGGTCATGGCACAATCATACTTAAATTTTGATGTTATGTCCTGTGCCACTTAATGGTTGCCATTGCAGGCGTCATTCTAATGTAGTGAAAACAGATATGATGGCAGTTAATCGATCAACACTACATTTCGATGTGTACAAGACTACTAACAATTTATATTATTCCAAATGACAAGGTATGATCGATGCTAGATAGTTCTACTAGTCCGCAGCTCGTGGTCGTGCGGTAGCGTTCTCGCTTTCCACGCCCGGGTTCCCGGGTTCGATTCCCGGCGGGGTCAGGGATTTTCTCTGCCTCGTGATGACTGGGTGTTGTGTGCTGTCCTTAGGTTAGTTAGGTTTAAGTAGTTCTAAGTTCTAGGGGACTGATGACCATAGATGTTAAGTCCCATAGTGCTCAGAGCCATTTGAACCATTTTAGTTCTACTATACTGTAACATATTAATGAAATCGTTTCTCTTTCGCAGCAGTAGTAGATAGGTGCTATAATTTTTAGGCGGGAACATGTTCAAGGAATTTATTGCATTAAGTTACCTAAGCAGGTCTTCACTCTTTGTAATTTGACACATGTGCTTTCCGCCATCTTCGCAAAGTTTCTGAATAACTGACACGACATAGAAATCATGCAACAGTGAATTTATGATTGATTTATAGGCACTATTTTATATGTGCTTCACGTGCGAAATGTAATGGAGTTTAATTTTGACATCTCACTGGAGTCGACATAATCTGAGACAACCTCGAAAAATCTTCTTTCTAAGGATTTTGAATCTGTTGTCTCTTAATGTCAGAGCAACATTATTACGTCCAACAAGTTTCTGGATATTTAAATCGTGCCCTATAATGCACCAATCACTAGTTGTCGCGTAAACTGTGTTTTCCTTTAGTTTGCAACAATGGTTTAGCTATTGGATTTAGTTTTAGTTGTGATATATCGTCAGATATAGTACAGTAATATCTGCATGTTCAAAGCAAAAGTTACTGATGACAGAGAAGTGTATTCTATGTGGTCAGCTGGCACCCTCTCTTCTCGCTGCGTGAGATTGTAAACGCGACCTCCTCCAATGGCACTCTTTCTATCCTCCTCCACTCTTGCTCATGTGTGGTCACAAAGAAAAACTTACTACATTTGTCTAACTACCCAACGTTAACTTGAGTTCTGAACACAATGAATTGGCCAACAATGCTGAAAGGCTACTCTCGATTTCATGGAAGAAGGCAAGGCCACATATACACGGATGAAATGAGAAATAATTTCCTTATTAATTTTACAACTGAAATATTACTGAATGAAATTAGTAATCAATATTGTAGCATCAAACCACAACAGTGGTGTAATTAACCAAGTCAAAGGTACTTAAGGAAGATGGGCGTACTGTTTGCAATTATGCTCATCACAGCTGTATATAGTCTCACTTGCGATGTTTTCACAGCCCTGATTTTGGCGAGATGATGCCAAGCAGCCCCCTACTTTCTCCGATATCGTTCCCCTCTAAATCCTCTACAAGGAAGTTTCTGATAGGCAGTGTCAGTAATTTGCAACGATTTAGGGAAATGAAGTATCACGATCTCACATATATTTTGTAAATGAAGAATTCCCAGGAAAATTAGTAGCTTATGTAAATGTAATTCCCAGCCATCGCTACAGTGTTAAGTTCAGTGAATAACATGTTCTTCCAGTAAGTTTTTGAAACTATAGGAGCCTTTCACAAGATGGTGGCCGTCCATTATGTTCTGTGGCACAGCAAATGGCTGCCATCTTCCTTTCGATGCTGGTAGCCATATAATCCACACAGTCTAGTCTTTTCGAGCTGAGTTAGCTAATAATCATGGGTGAAGTCTTCAAACCGGCAGCAGCAGCGTCGTCTACGACGGTAGTGGCAAGTGGAACGCAATGCCACGTCCTCCTCCTCCGGACCGCACCGAAGAATCTCTGCTGGCTGCTAAACCTGCCCCTATCTTAAACACACATAGTAGCGAGCCTCAACCTCTGGAAAACTTCTGCCTGCTTCTCTCACTTCACTTCCGTCACTCGCTGTCCCCGCAAAGAAACGCTCCCAGTGGCTTTCTGCATAGTTGAGAATAATATAAAAGTATAGTATTTACTTCTTTACCTAAAACTAACATTATGATCTTATTTAGTAATTAACATAACAGTATAAGAGTTTATATAAAAACATAAAACTGGTATTAGACAAGGGGATGGTTTGTCATCTTTAGCGTTCGACTGTGTTCAAGAAAAAATTGGAGATAAATGTCACCAATTTGAATAAATAATTCTGGGAGGAAAACAAGTAGAACCAAGGTAAACAACTTGGCTTTAGCACACGATTTTGGAGTGCTTTCAGAAAATCTGACAGAAGACGTTATTCAAATAAATCTTCTGAAGAAAATAACAGAAGAGACAGGGTCCAAAATTTTACCTGTAAAAACAAATATTATAAATTACGTCAAAATTCATAGAAACACAAATAGCTAAAAATAGGTGTAAGGAAATTTAAAAAACTAGGAGAAATTATACAGAATAATTGACTAGAAAAATTTGGAATAGCTGTGACACTTAACAAAACGGAAAGATCATATAGTTTGACAAAAAAATTTTACAAGAGGCGATACATACGCCGAAGACAAAACTAAAACACTATGCCACAGTTGCACTGCCATGTTTTGTATTTATGAGAATGCCCAACGATGAAATATACGCTAGGGATAACGTACGTACATCAAAGACGGATTATTAAAAAAATAATAGGTGTAATACAAACTAAAGATAGTTGTCAAATGAGAAGTAATGAGGTGACATACAAAAATATAGATAAAACATCAGAAGTAATGGCTAAGCGAAGATTAATCTTTTTTGGACACCTTTACCGAATGAACGACAACTGGCTAAACGCAAGAAATATTTCTGTGTTTCTGGAGGAAAAAAGAAATATAGTCAACTAGAAAGAAAGAAAACCAGTGAATCTGAAGTAAAGGATAGAAATCTTTTTAAGAATAAAATACTAACTTAAGAAACAAGAAGTCGGCAACATATGGGCCGAAGTTGTACTAATTATTTATTCAAACCACGACCGGTTTCGGAATTTTTAAATCCCATTTTCAGATGTATGAAATTATTGTGTTAATATTTTCATACACCCGAACGTCGGATTTTTAAAAATCCCTAAGGGGATCGAGTTCGAATAAATAATTAGTACAACTGAAGGGGAGCTCTCTAAATTATTACAGTAGGTTTGTTGCATCTTCTGAGTGTTCTACCAGTAACACTCAGTCCTTGGTTTGCCTTATCTACAGTAGTTTATATGTGACAGATGACATTTAAATTGTTCGTAATTGTAATCCCTAGGTATTTAGTTGAACCAAAAACCTCTAAATTTTTTTGTTATTTATTGTGTAGCCGAAATTTGACACAATTTTGTACTACTCATATTGTGAACTTCACACTTCGTTTCCTTCTTCAGGATAAAGTGCCACTTTTGCGCTATGCAGATACGTTGTATAAATTATTCTGAAATTCTTTTTGATATTCTGATGACTTTACTATACGATAAATGCGAGAACCATCTGCAAATGGTCTAAGAGGGCTGCTCAGATTGTCTCCTAAATTAGGAACAGCAGAGGTCCCACAACAATTCCTTCCTTTTAGAACACCAGACACCACTTCCGTTTCATTTGAAGACTACTCGTCAATTACTATGAACTATGAACTGTGATAGGAAATGACGATCGCAGTCTCGTGGCCGAGACGATTCTCCACAGAAACAAAATTCTATTGGGACCAGTTTATGAGGGACGGTGCCGAAAGGCTTCTGGACATCTAGAAATACAGAATCATCTTGAAATACCCGTCATTACGTCGCGCGAATAAAGAGTCAGTTGTGTATCACAAGATTGGTATTTTCTGAATGTATACTCCTTATGCGTAAATACACTCCTGGAAATGGTAAAAAGAACACATTGACACCGGTGTGTCAGACCCACCATACTTGCTCCGGACACTGCGAGAGGGCTGTACAAGCAATGATCACACGCACGGCACAGCGGACACACCAGGACCCGCGGTGTTGGCCGTCGAATGGCGCTAGCTGCGCAGCATTTGTGCACCGCCGCCGTCAGTGTCAGCCAGTTTGCCGTGGCATACGGAGCTCCATCGCAGTCTTTACACTGGTAGCATGCCGCGACAGCGTGGACGTGAACCGTATGTGCAGTTGACGAACTTTGAGCGAGGGCGTATAGTGGGCATGCGGGAGGCCGGGTGGACGTACCGCCGAATTGCTCAACACGTGGGGCGTGAGGTCTCCACAGTACATCGATGTTGTCGCCAGTGGTCGGCGGAAGGTGCACGTGCCCGTCGACCTGGGACCGGACCGCAGCGACGCACGGATGCACGCCAAGACCGTAGGATCCTACGCAGTGCCGTAGGGGACCGCACCGCCACTTCCGAGCAAATTAGTGACACTGTTGCTCCTGGGGTATCGGCGAGGACCATTCGCAACCGTCTCCATGAAGCTGGGTTACGGTCCCGCACACCGTTAGGCCGTCTTCCGCTCACGCCCCAACATCGTGCAGCCCGCCTCCAGTGGTGCCGCGACAGGCGTGAATGGAGGGACGAATGGAGACGTGTCGTCTTCAGCGATGAGAGTCGCTTCTGCCTTGGTGCCAATGATGGTCGTATGCGTGTTTGGCGCCGTGCAGGTGAGCGCCACAATCAGGACTGCATACGACCGAGGCACACAGGGCCAACACCCGGCATCATGGTGTGGGGAGCGATCTCCTACACTGGCCGTACACCACTGGTGATCGTCGAGGGGACACTGAATAGTGCACGGTACATCCAAACCGTCATCGAACCCATCGTTCTACCATTCCTAGACCGGCAAGGGAACTTGCTGTTCCAACAGGACAATGCACGTATCCCGTGCCACCCAACGTGCTCTAGAAGGTGTAAGTCAACTACCCTGGCCAGCAAGATCTCCGGATCTGTCCCCCATTGAGCATGTTTGGGACTGGATGAAGCGTCGTCTCACGCGGTCTGCACGTCCAGCACGAACGCTGGTCCAACTGAGGCGCCAGGTGGAAATGGCATGGCAAGCCGTTCCACAGGACTACATCCAGCATCTCTACGATCGTCTCCATGGGAGAATAGCAGCCTGCATTGCTGCGAAAGGTGGATATACACTGTACTAGTGCCGGCATTGTGCATGTTCTGTTGCCTGTGTCTATGTGCCTGTGGTTCTGTCAGTGTGATCATGTGATGTATCTGACCCCAGGAATGTGTCAATAAAGTTTCCCCTTCCTGGGACAATGAATTCACAGTGTTCTTATTTCAATTTCCAGGAGTGTACATCGGAATGCTGTTATTAGTAGCTCCGCTTTAGTGGTGCTGACGTCGGTAATATTACCTTTGGTATCACACATGAAGGTAATGATTGTGTTTTATCACTAGCATACTTAACTTACTGGCAGAATCTTTAAAGTTCACACTCATTTTTTATCATCTGTAAACCGTTGCCAGTCCTGGAGATTTCACGTTCTTTTAAACCTGGCAAGGATTTCTCGTTGCTTCATCAACAGTGGGTTAATGTGTCTGGTGTACTGGGGAAATTTGTCCCATCTCTTATTAATTTACTTAGTGTAAAACTCTCAACTGCCACCAGCGCAATTTTTTTTTTACTTCGTGCAACATTTGGGCGAGGATTACGTAGTCAGTACGGAAGGGAAGGAGAATTTCTATTAGGGAGGCGTCAAGCGAAAATTTATCTGATGCTTTAAATACATGTATTCGGCGTTTATTTTTTGTAGATTTTGCTCTTACAGTATACAGTCTTACTACAACGATCTTGTGGTCACTAAGCTCTGTACTCGTCATGACACTGTCTATTTTCTCTGAATTGTTTATTCATAAGGAGTATAGTGTGTTATGACAAACTATTACAATTCGTGTGGACTGCTGAATTAATCGTTAAAAATGAGTTTCGGATAAAGGATTTTCTTAAGATTTCAGCCGATATTTTATTCCTACCATCGACTTTAAACACATGTTTCCGTCAATTTATCGAGAGTAAGTTGAAGTCACCACCTACAGTAATCGTATGAATCAGATACCTACATGAAATGAGACTCAAATTTTTCTAGAACCAGTCAGCAACTATATCATCTGATTCGGAAAAAGGGACCCATTATAACATTACGTATTAGGCGGATTAAGGACCTAAGTTTAGGCACTTGTTTGTGACATTCATAGCTTCATGATTTTTAGTAAAAATAATCATAAAAGATTTGTAATATTTCGTGTGGGTTAAATCAAGATTTCTCTATCTGTAGTCTGCAGTAGTCATTATGCAATTGATACACACTAATAAAGGATAAATTCAATGTGTTTCTGATTGATTACTTTCCAGAATATTTTGATATGAGTCTGAAGTTAACTGAATCGAGCTTCCGCATATCACTAACGGACGAGTTGTACGTATGGTACAGGTCATCTTACAAACCTTCTAACAAATTGTCAGTCATTCTTCTAATAACGATTCCCGAAAATCTTCAAACAACAAGCCGAATTTCGTCTCCTAAGACTGTGGCAGTAGGTGGTTCGTGGAGACACGCTAGCCTTGGGCGGTCGCCGAAACGTGGAGCAGTGTATGAATGAGGTCACCGACTTGGCTGAGAGTCGAGGCGTCGAGATTTACGAGGGGTGCAGGCGTTGTATGAATGGTGAGAGTTGTTTCACAATGACTCCGCAGAAAAGTTGTAGCAATGGTAGCGAAATGTAAGACACACGTGACAGTAAGGAAATTCTATGGAATGACCGCGAGGTAGAATTCCAAACAGATCTTAGAACCGGTGAGGAGGACATTAATCTGATAGAACTTTGTGAAGGCGAGCAGTCTGGACAAGCGTTGGGCGGTCATTTCCCAGCCAAGATGAAGAGCAAACGAAATGATGATATCAGGAACCAAATCGGACAGAAAGCTACTATTCGAAGTCACAGCGGACCACCGATAGACACACGCAGACATGAATTTTATGCGCACAGATTTCCGAATGGGAGAGGGAAGGATATCCTCAGGAAATACACATGGAGGACGAGAAAATTAAGGGCAGGGATTAGGCGCTGGGGTGTCGAGCATTCTCCAATATCTTGATGGTCTACATGCAAAGATGATTAAGGTCAGTACCGAAACACACAACAAAATCGAAAAGGTCAATACAGAAACACGGAATGAAATCAAATAGGTCAGTACTGAACACGAAACGAGATCAAGAAGGCAAATACCGAACTAAAGGGGGAGGTACAACCCCCCAAAGTGAGACACACAAATTGAAGGATGTAGTAAAGGCACTCTGCACGAAGCTCGAGGGAGATATTGCAGATACAAAGAGACCAGCGAACGAGGCGAAACTGATAGCAAGAGGTGCTAAATGCATTGATCGCGATATGCGGGAAGAGATACTCAAGACCACGGAGGTAGGAAAGAGTGTACTGCCAATATTACAAACGCGATTAAAGAGGATGGAGGAAACTGAGTTGCCAAAGAGTAAAACTGCAAATAATGACGCTTTGAGGGCTGAACTGTCCAGTTCTAAAGAGTGAATAGAGACTGAAATCAAGAAACTATCGTCAGGAGGCAAATGGAGGACTAAGCAGAGTACTCCTACCGAAAGAGAGATAGAAAGTAACGTACAGACGGCGGACACTGAGGAAGCAAGTGCCAATTCACGGCAACCGAGCCTTGTTCCCACTGTCAGAATCCTGATCTCCGATAGTAGAGTATCAGAACAGCTTCATCCACAAAATGTTCGAGTAGAACACAGGATATTTGGGAGTAGCATGGACCGGGAGTCTGCACACAAACTGGATGCGGTGCAAAGAAGGAGCGGGTAGTGTTGCAACAGTGCCTCTGCAGTAAATAATTGCAGCCACTTGCTACGAACTGCTGGACACATTACCAGTGGCAGCAGTAGCAGTGAGCAGACGACAGAATATGGACATGTTAGCATACACCATGTCGAGATTGAAGAAAGAGAAAACCTAGTATCACGGCCGATAAGAGGCAGAGAGAGAACCTGTCTGCGAATCTCTTCATCGTCTGTAAACTAACTGCTGACACCATAATTGGAATGGACTTTCTATCTGAGCAGAGAGCCGCAGCACATTCTGGACGTAGGGAGTTGACTCTGGGGAAAACAAATAAGATCCAAATTCGATCCTATGAACAAGCACTAAAGGCCCAGATTCGGGCTAGCTGCTTGAAGCTGCAGTTCACGAAACGTAACGATTATCAAAACAAGGAAAATATGAATATCATGTGGAAGACAATGGAGGAGATTGAAAACATGGAAGATAGGGAAGGGCTACAATTAGCACTTAGGAAAAATGTGTAGGTTTTCTTGCCAAAATATGGGTCCATTAAAGATTACCAGTGCAAATTTGAAGCGAAGCAACACTGACCCTTCTGTGTAACGTCCTACACCATCCCTTGGTCTTACTTGAAAAAGGTCCTCCCAGAGCTTCGTAAAATGTTAGATGACAGAGTTATTGAGCCTGCTACATAAATATACAACAGCCTCTTGATGACGGCGCACAAAAAGGATGGAAGTATTCGCTTGGTGTTAGACTCGTGACAGATAAATACCACCATCGTGCCAGAGACAGGTCGTCCAGAAAGACTGGAGGAACTGTTACAGAGGTCCCACGGTGTTTCAGTATTCTCATCACTACACTTGAGACAGAGCTTTTGGCAGATTGAACTCGATATGGAATGTAGAAAATACATTGCATTCATAGCATTCGAAAGGTGCTTTCAGTTCTGAAGACTTCCTTTTGCTTTAACAATATCGTCAGCAGCGTTTCTTAGAGGTTTGGGAAGGATTCTGAACGACGAATTAAAATAGAAAGTAACGTGTTATGTCGATGATATACTGATTGCTCAAAGATCATGTGAGAAACAATATGTTGTACTGGGAGAGGTTTCGAGCAGGTTGGAAGAATACGAGGTGACTGCCAACATCGCAAAATCTTGTTTTTGGACGAGCTGAGTAAACTTCATGGGGCATGTCATATCAGCAGAAGGTATCAGTTCCACCCTCGAAAGAACCGCGAGACTGAAGGTATAAAATCTGCACTCATTCTGTCACACGTGGACCTATCACAAGATTTCTGTATGGCCACTGATAGTGCAAAATCTGGTTTGGGAGTTATGATCTTCCAAGAATATGAAAAGTACAGACAAAGGCTACACAAAACGACAGTATCTGGGAGCAGTATATTGTCGAAAAGGGCAAAGAATTAATCTGTAACTCAGTCAGAAGCACTGTCAATAGTATGGGGATTCAAAAAATTTTGATAGTTCCTGTTCGGTCGCAAAATTAGGGTGTATACAGACCACAAGGTCCTGTAGTTCCCCCTAACCGCAAAACTGAAACATGGGAGATTTTATCGGTGGGTCATACTGTTCCAGGAGTAAAACTTCACCATTATACTTGTCCCTGGACTGACTAACATCATAGCTGACGTGCTTTCTCAGTTACCAACTGGATTAAATGTGGATTCAACAGACGGGTTAGAAGAGGAACATCTTTCATTGTTTTATGTGGCAAAGGTCGCATTTGGTAATTTCATACTACTGACATTGCAGAACATTTGAAATATACAGGATAAGGATCCCACCTTGCTCAAATTGAAAGAAAGGTGGAAGGACTGAAGAGAAACCAGGATAAGGGCACACTAACTCGTGAGAAATGGAATTTTTTTCTACAGGGCGAGTATGAACGAATCATTGTGAGTTGTATGTATACTGAAGGAAATATTTAAGAATCAGATTGGTATATCCACCTGACCCACAAACATTTTGGAGCTCATAAATAGGGGAAACTACAACCGGAATTTTTCTCGATGGCATACAGCTTTACTGTATGGTTAAATGATGATGGCGTCCTCTTGAGTAAAGTATTCCGGAGCTAGAATAGTCCCCCATTCGCATCTCCGGGTGGGGACTATTCAGGAGGACGTCGTTATTAAGAGAAACCAAACTGGCGTTCTGAGAATCGGAGCGTGGACTAGCTCTTAATCGTGAAGGTAATTTAGAACACTTAAAAATGGAAATGGGTGGGTTAAAGTTAGATATTGTGGGTATTAGTGAAGTTCGGTGGCAGGAGGAACAGGACTTCTGGTCTCGTGAATATAGGGCTATAAATGCAATATCAAAAAGGGGTAACGCAGGAGTAGGTTTAATAAAAAATAAGAAAAATATGAACTCGGACAAGCTACTACGAACGCATTATTGTAGCCAAAACAGACAGGAAGCCCACGCCTATCACAGTAGCACAAGTTGATATGCCAACTAGCTCCGCAGATGAAGAAGAGATTGAAGAACAGTGTGATGAGATAAAACAAATTATTCAGATGGTTAAGGGAGGTGAAAATTTAATTGCCATGGGTGCTGGAATTCCATAGTAGGAAAAGGAAGAGAAGGAAAAGAAGTAGGTGAATATGGACTGCGATTAAGGAATGAAAAAGGAAGCCACCTGGTACAATTTTGACAGAGCATAACTTAATCATAGCTAACACTTGGTTTAAGAATAATGAAAGAAAGCTGTACACGTGGAAGGGACCTGGAGAAATCGGAATTTTTCAGATTGATTATGTAATAGTAAGGCAGAGAACTGGGAACCAGGATTTAAATTGTAAGATGTTTCCAGGTGCAGATGTGGTCTCTGACTACATTTCATTCGTTATTAACTGTAGATTAAAACTGAAGAAACTGCAAAAAGGTCAGGATTTAAAGAGATGGGACCTGGATAAACTGAAAGAACCAGAAGTTGTAGAGAGTTTCATATGGAGCGCTAGGGAACGATTGAAAGAACAGGGCAAACGAATACAGTAGAAGAAGAGTGGGTAGCTCTGAGAGATGAAATAGTGAAGGCAGCAAAGGATCAAGTAGGTAAAATGACGAAGGCTAGCAGAAAACCTTGCGTAACGCAAGAGATATTGAAATCTATTGATGAAAGGAGAAAATATAAAAATGCAGTAAATGAAGCAAACGAAAAAGAATACACTCATCTCAAAAATGAGATAGACAGGAAGAAAAAAATGGTTAAGCAGGAATGGCTAGAGGATAAATGTAGGGATGTAGAAGCATATATCAATAGGTGTAAGACTGATGTCGCCTACAGGAAAATTAAAGATAGCCTTGGAGAAAAGAGAACCACCTGTATGAATATCAACAGCTCAGAGGGAAAACCAGTCCTAAGCAAAGATGGCAAAGAAAAAAGTTGAAAGGAATATTTAAAGGGTCTATACAAGGGTGATGTACTTGAGGGCAATATCATGGAAATGGAAGAGGACGTAGATGAAGATGAGATGGGAGATATGATACTGCGTGAATAATTTGACAGACCACTGAAAGACCTAAGTCGAAAGAAGGCCTCGGAAGCAGACAACATTCCGTTAGGTCTAGTGATAGCCTTGGGAGAGCCAGCCGTGACGAAACTCTTCCATCGGGTGAGCAAGATATATGATACAGGCGAAATGCCCTCAGACTTCAAGAAGAATATAATAATTCCAATCTGCTGGGAGTTCGTGTCTTACGTATGTAGCTGCCAGTGATGTGACAAGATTCAGCTTTGTTTTAGCAGCTATAGAAAGCAGGTGTTGGCAGATGTGAAAATTACTGGACTTAGTTTAATAAGTCACAGTTGCGAAATACTAACATGAATTCCTTACAGACGAATGGAAAACTGGTAGAAGCCGACCTCGGTGAAGATCAGTTTCGATTTCTTCGAAATGTAGGAACACGCGAGGCAATACTGACCCTGCCAGTTATATTATAAGAGAGATTAAGGTAAGGTAAACTTATGTTTGTAGCATTTGTAGACTTAGAGAAAGCGTTCGACAATGTTGACTGGAATACTCTCTTTCAAATTCTGAATACCTTGGCGAACTGGAAGCGGCCAGGTGACAGGCAGGCGCCTCGACCAGATAGCTGTTTGGGCACGTACACCAGACTTTTTCCTGTGAAATTTTAAGTCGAAAGTTCCGGATTGGCAGATTTGCTTAAAGCGTTGGCAGGAGCGGTGCCTTCTGGAAATCTGACTGGCCGGAGACATTTAGTATGAGGAGAGAGGCAGTATGCACTGTGATTTCTTAGCTATGATTTGCTCGCCCATACGTAGGGGGGAGGTACAGAGAATCGAGCTGGAGAGCTGGCAGTTTCGGCTACAGGATTCGTGTTTGGACTCTGGAAGGAGCGGGAGACCCTGTCTCAGCTTTCAAAAGTGCAGGATCATTTTCTTGTCCTTACCACCAAGGGCACAAAAGCATTCTTTTTTGGCATCAGTGCGATGCAGAACTTCTGTCTTAGGACACTAGTTTGCTGTACGAAAAAAGACGATACTGTACTCCGCCTTGGGTTGGGAGTCGTCGTCTTGCGTCTGGCATACAGTTCTTGGAAGCGGTTTGCTGTTATTCACTTGCGCTTAAGACGTTGCTGAACTTTCCTTCTGCTGGGAGTTCGTGTCTTACATATGTAGCTGCCAGTGATGTGACAAGATTCAGCTTTGTTTTAGCAGCTATAGATAGCACTCTGCTGTCTAAGGTAGCGGGTTTGCTGCTTTGTCGCCAGCGGCAGTTACATCGAGTATCAACATTGCATTCCACCAGCAAGCTTCTTAGGGCAGGGAGAGATTAAATTGTTGGGATTACATATAAAGGTTACTCCACTGAGGTTACACGTCAATCAATCGATTCCAGTAGTTTCTCCTAGTCTTTGGTTCGACAGACGAAGACAGTCATATCGTGTAGCATTTCTCAGATCGTATTATTCACTTTGGGCAGAAGCAGGCAGAAGTTTCCCAATATTAGTAAAGTCCATTTATTTCACAACTGTTTGAGTCCACAAGAAATGTGATTTCTTTATTTCATTTGGTAAATTTCTGAGCTTTCATTAAAAATAAATTGTATTGTGAACACTAGCATTTGTCCTTCGAGTAGCATTATAGTTTATCTTTGATCTTTCTTTTCCTGGTATGATAATTGTTTTAATTTGTGCTCTTACAGTAATCACATGGGGTAATTATGAGTGATAGGGTCAGATTTCAAAATCGCGTTAATTTAAAGTTTCCGTTGCGTACATGAATACTGATAGCTCTCCCTGTCCTCTTACCTCGAAACTCCACATTTGAGAGGTAGAAAAGTACTCTCAAAAATCACGCTTGTACCAAGTACACATAATATACTAGCGGGGACGTGTTAGAACTCTTTTAGTGTACAGGTATTACCTATCAGTACTCCTAAAACACAAAAGTCACATGGATTATATAGGAACAACAAGTAGGCCAGTCAACTATCCTTTTCATCTAAAACAGTGCACAGTACTGTCACAGAAGCATAGGTAATATGTGCCCTTGCGTTTTCACATTCTTGTCAAATTAGACCTGTAAGTATGTAAACGCTTGTATGTATATATCGATTAGGGTTCTTGTTCATTAGCCGTAATACCAAGTGTCCAATGTAAAAATGGTTCACAGATGTATACAACTACAGGTACTACCACTAGTACTTCTACATTGCTACAACAAGGATAAATCTATTTGTAACCTTGCTAGGAACCGTCCTGTTTTGATAAACTTCTCTTTGAAGGGGAACATAAATGCACGACCTGATTTAAATGAAATGATTGTGGCTCGTCAATTCCTGGCTAGGTACTTTTCACACACTGTTGCAAAACAGTTGTTAGTTTTTAAAAAAATTACAAGTTCGTGAATCCTTTGCAAGCTCGTCAACTGCAATATAAATGAATGAATGTTCCTGGAGTTTGTTATATCAAATGAGCTAGACGACACATAGATTAACTTTGAAATTCAACAGATTATTCGTTAAGACATAACGGAGTAGTAGTGTCAATAGCTAGCTCAGCAACTCTAGCACGCAGCAAAGTTCACAAAAAGCAGTCTAAAACTGTCCCTCGAAATTCAGGGACACACAGTCAATACCACAATTTGTATCAACATACTTCTCTACGAAAACTTAAGTGTTCCTCTATGGTCCCACTTACAGAAAAACTCTAAGTAACAAAGTGAAGTGAACTCGCCAAATAATAACAGTTCCAAAATTGTACTATGCGGTCAGTAGCTCCCTAGAAATATAATCAAACGAATGTTACAACCTAGAATCCTTGAGACAAATTACCACAACCTTTGATTCTAAACACAAGCTCTCCTCCGGTTTTGACACCCAGAATCGCTTACTCTGCATTACCCTCACTACTTCTCTTAGATTGGTTCATATTCGCTGATGTATAATTTTCTCCCTATCATTACACATGATCCTAGTGACGTGCACTACATTACAGCTCAATACAAGTTTTGGGTGTTATATTTTCGTCCTGATTAATAGTTTCAATCTACTGTGGATGCAAAATTTCCTTTGTGTCGCAATCTGTCCTTTGATAATTTCGTACCAGGATACGATTTAAACTAATGTATATTCTGAACTGTATGAGCACATTCCTAGAGCCAATAAATTAAAAAAAAGTTTTAGATAATTCGGTCAACATTAACAAAAATATTTTCATAGTATATCATGGTGAAACACGGAATAAAAATACATCAATCACTATACATTTGAAATTAACAGTTTCTCATAAAATATTTTGTTAACACGAATATTCTGTTGCCTACCTGAGACACAGATAATATGCAAATTTTGATATTAAATAAGGATATGAAAGTTTAAAAAATAATATGATCTAGTTTTCCATGCTGTGTACATTAAATGTCTGTAAGTATGATTTTGTGTAACTTGGTCCTAGTCGCCCATGGCAAGAGTTCCACGTAAAGATGCGTCGGTACCTGCCGGCTAAGCCCCGTGTGCTGGTCCAGCTTACTGCCCACCTACCTGCACCTACCGTTTAATTTATTTACCACTCTGAATGGCATACCATGGCGCGTTAGGTACAATAGAACTTCTTTCAGCTTTCTGAACTTGGTATACCGTGCTCCCATTTACACACAGACATTCTGCCACATAAGTTTTCTTATCTGGGATGTGAGCTAACGGTTTGAACATCGTTATCTTAACTGTTCTGTATTCAGTTTACCTTGTCAAAATTCTGTAACACATGAAATCCCTCACTCAGGAGTTTCCTAGTGACCATATTCATGGTTTGGAACGTCTGTAAACATTACTCAGCACCTCATTTACCCCACTGTACTTATAGCTTGGGTCAAACCAAAAACACTGGTGTTCACACTCAATCCCCAGACTGCAATAGCCAGTAACTGCACAGACATTGAGCAACAGTGAGTGACAGTGTCAGTCCATATACTGTCATTAGATTGTAAGGTCAGCGTTTGCACAGTTCTGTGGAAGCCGCTAGTCGTACATTAGACTTCTTCCCAAGTCACACCCTAACTAGTATAGCTTACTGTCGGCCATAACACCTGGTTTCCAAGACTTTTTCTATCTGATGCGAATCTAGTCATCCGAAATTTTTTATTATTCTATGTATCGTCAAATCACAGGGAAAATTTCGTATAAAAGCCAGGTGACATTCCACATACAAATCTCTTCTTGCGTAGTTCAGCACAAGAGACGCTCACTGATCCTCTGTGTATACGACAGTGAAGGAAAAGAACACTCTACAAAAAAAGAAGGAAGTCAGTTGATGACATACCGTCTGTAAACGAGTCAGCGACCACGTATGGCACTTCATACATAATCCAAGGTCCGCTGCTTTGCTCGCGTAGACCGTATGATCTACATAGAAATTTTTTTCTCCTGACCAAAAAGTGATTCTTGCAGTTGGAGTCTAAGGTTTGTGTTAATCTTGTCTTTGGCGTTCTTGTGGTGAAATTTGAATGGAAACTTTCATCCCCTAAAACGTATTTCTCCATATCTAACCGAGAAGTCAAATACCAATGTCCATAGATTTAGCTTTAAAAAAATTCCTATGTAACAAAGTATTTTCTTAAACATTTTCATTCCCTATTTCTCTCCTTAGGGGTTGAATTTTCAGAAACAGTGAAACACGAATTTTTTATTTCAGACTGAGAAAACAAAAACCAGATTTCGTAGTTCTAGCTTCAAAATTTCCTTAACAGCGATATACTATCAAAAAGGCGTTGATCCCCTATTTCACCCAGTGGTAGTGTAGTTTCTAACAGTCCGTTCTTAAACAGTGCCTACAGTGTAAGACCCACACCCTTTCCAAACTTCAGTTTTTGTCCTTAGCGATTTGGACTGTGCGATGATGAGTAAGTGAATCTGTCTGTCCCTATTTCAACTCCTTAGGGGTGTAATTAACTAAAACAGTGAAAGTGTATTTTTTAAATTTTAAGTGAGAAGCGTAATTAAATTTTTCATAGATTTAGCATTAAAATGCTTTCACAATGGAATATTTTCATAAAAAAATTTCATCCCATATTTCACTCCCTTAAGTATTGAATTTTCGAAAGCAATGAAATATGATTTTTTTATTGTAACCAAAAGCCAAATACCAGTTTCCATAAATGTAGATTTAAAATTACTTTAGTAGTCCTTTAACAAAGATTTATTTTTAAAGAAGTTTTCACCCACTATTTCACCCGATAGGGGCTAAATTTCCAAAAATTCTGAAACACGTACCGTACACTTAGTGATAAGAAGTCTCCGGACACCTGGTTGAAAATGACTTACAAGCTCGTGGCGTCCTCAGTCAGTAATGCTGGTATTCAGTACGGTGTTGGCCCACCCTTAACCTTAACAACAGCTTCCACTCTCGAAAGCATACGTTCAGTTAGATGCTGAAAGGTTACTTGGAGAATGGAAGACCATTCTTCACGGAGTCCTCTACTGAGGAGAGGTATCGATGTCTGTCGGTGAGGCCTGGCACGAATTCGGCGTTCCAAAACATCCCAGAGGTGTTCTATAGGATTCAGGTCAGGACTCTGTGCAGGCCAGTCCATTAAAGGGATGTTATTGTCATGAAACCACTCCGCCACAGGCAGTGCGCTATGAACAGGTGCTCTATCGAGTTGAAAGGTGCAGTCGCCATCCCCGAATTGCTCTTCAACAGTGGGAAGTAAGAAGGTGCTTAAAACATCAATGTAGGCCTGTGCTGTTTAGTGCCACGCAAAACAACAAGGGGTGCAAGCCCCCTCCATGAAAAACACGACCGCACCATAACTCCACCGCCTCCGAGTTTTACTGCTGGCACTACACACGCTGTCAGATGACGTTCACCGGGCATTCGCCATACCCACACCCTGCTATCGGATCGCCACATTGTGTACCGTGATTCATCACTCCAAGCAACGTTTTTCCACTGCTGAATCGTCCAATGTTTACGCAACTTACACCAAGCCAGACGTCGTTTGGCAGTTTCCGGCGTGATCTGTGGCTTATGAGCAACCGCTCGATCATGAAATCCCAGTTTTCTCACCTCCCACCTAACTGTCATAGTACTTGCAGTGGATCCTGATGCAGTTTGGAATTCGTGAGTGATGGTCTGGATAGATGTCTGCCTATTACACATTACGACTCTCTTGAACTGTTGGCGGTCTCTATCAGTCAACAGACGAGGTCGGCCTGTGCGCTTTTGTGCTGTACGTGTCCCTTCACGTTTCCACTTCACTGTTACATGGGAAACAGTGGACCTAGGAATGTTTAGGTGCGTGGAAATCTTGCGTACAGAATTATGACACAAGTGACACCCAGTCACTTGACCAAATTCGAAGTTCGTGAGTTCCGTGGAGCGCTCAATTCTGCTCTCTCACGATGTCTATACGGAGTACATGGCAGTAGGTGGCAGCACATTGCATCTAATATGAAAAACGTATGTTTCTGGGGGTGTCCCGATACTTTTGATTACATATTGTAATCCTTTATTTCTGATCGAGAAACCAAATACCAATTTTCATAGGTCCAGCATCAAAATTGCCTTAATAGCAACAAATTTTCAAAAAAGCTTTCATGCCCCACTTCACCCCATTAGGGGTGGAAATTTGAAAAATCCTATATCCTTAGCGGTTTGGGCTGAGCGATGATAAGTCAGTCAAACAGGACGCAGCCTTCTACATACATTATGTGATCAAAAGTATCTGGACAGCCCCAAAAACAAACTCTTTATATTCTAGACTTAATAGTTTGCGTAAAAATGCCGTTCTAAGAGAAAAATAAGTGGCGCTAAATATTGAAGCTAGGAAGCCAGAATTTGGTCAGAAGGTGCAGTTAGAGCTCATAAATAAGTGGTGCAGGTTTCCGAAACCATATAACAAAAATTAACACCGGAATCCAAGATTTTAGGAAAAATCTGAGGCGCTAAATAATGGACTTAGAAACTTGAAACTTTGTTTTATGCTTCAGTTCACCGCAAAATAATAACTGTAAGACCACGTTAAGCTACCTCTTATAGTTTTTGAGTAACTAAGTAAAAACCAATTTTTAAGTAAAACGTACTCAATCGTTGATCGTTGTAGGTTAAGTACCTTTGATTTTGATAATAGAGAATTTTGGTTAAAGTGGATAATAAAACATGCCAAATAATAGGGCTGTACCAAATTTGAGAGTTTTAGTATTAATAATAGCCGATGGTTCATAGGTAACGATCTACCGTTAGTTCCACTATAAAAATTCTAGAAGGCTAAGTTTTCATTCTAGCCATCTGAAACTTTTTCTGTGATTTCAAACAACTGAACAGTATACAAATTCAAAGTTAAGACGCATCTTAAGTAATTTGTAACTATATTATTAAAGATTAGGTGCCTGAGAAAGCGATGGTTCGGAGGCTGCTGCAGTATGCAGATAGCCATAGACAACATTATGTTCCCTCGGCTGTCCGCTCCGGCATCTATATAAATACAGCCCGAGAGACAGTGAGGAGGTTCACTTCGCACTCAGCCACTGTAAGATCCACGTCTGTCAAACGGTCACGCTCTGCCTCGGATGACGTCGGAGCCGAACTGCGTCAAAGCTCGTATTTTGTGATAAAAACGGATAGTGAACTCGCGAGGACTGTACACCGTTCTGGATAGCTTTGAATTCGCCAAAGTAACTGTTAGTGTGCCGTCCGTGTGAATTAGAATTCCCCGTGGCAAGTGGCAATTTTATTTCCACTTTATTGGCGAGCATTAATTTTGAACATTTATTGCAAACTTTCATTTAAGTAATTTTAGTCAGGGCGAAAGACAATCTGGTAGGAACGTAACGTAGAGGTCGCCTCTGAACTGCTAAATGGGCCATTAGAATAGAAAGACTTGCTTTCAATTGAAAATCGTGAACTTCCAAGTTTTGTATCTGAGAAACTTTACGTAATATAATTATTGAATGGAACATAATACTTTTATGTAAAATCATAGTCCTGATCCCGCAAAGACATAGGAGAATAGAAACTTCTCTTTCAGTGGGCTGGACCAGAATGTGGCCGTGCAGACTGTAAACTATGGTCAGTATGTTTCCCTTCGCTTTATGGGTGACCACAAGATTAGTTGCCAGGCTCTCGTGAATAAGACGGCAGTAATTAACAATTTTTACCCACCGCCCCACAGTATGTACTTTAGAGCCCATGTTTACCCGAAAATTTCTTTGTGTTTTGTCTATACTACCACCTCCTAAAATATGGAAAGCAAAGAATTTGGAATGGAAGATATTTGTTGCACAGTGTCTAAGATTAAGAGATGTTCTTAGCTCTTCAAATAGGCTTTTAGAGCCCACGTTCACTGTAATTTTTTGCTTCTAACATCGTGTTATTTCCACTGTATACGTTACGGCATTGATTATGATACACGCTGTATAGAAATGAAATCCATAATTAAAGTCTGAATGAAAAATGTAAACTGCAATAAATAGTCTGTTGAAAGAAAACCTTGTAGCACGACAAAGTAAATAAAAAAGAACATTGCGTGAAAGTGAGAATGAAAGCACTATTTTCCAACGATAATCGGTACGATGTTAAAACTGCCGCTTGAGGATATCAACAAAGCAGAAGAATTGAACATTATTAAACGAGGAGCAAAAGCGAAAGGTTCTAAGAACCATGATATAACGATCTTGTGTAACGAAGTAAGGTCTGAGATGTATGACAGAAAGAAAGCAGCAGGTTCAGTAGGTCAGTTTCTCCATGTGCTGACTGCGAAACTGTTGGTTTAATTGATGTAAAACCGCTCCAGTTCCCGTTGAGAACTTTAAGGAGTCCACTGCCTGTTTCGGCCTTCATATTAGGCAATTCTACAGCATAATGTTTCAGAACCATTTGAACAGGGCCTAATATAATGGTCAAATCCGACAGTGACCTCAAATAGTCCTCAACAGCAGTTGTAGAGGTAGAAAGTTTGGAAGGTAGGAGACGAGGTACTGGCAGAAGTAAAGCTGTGAGTACCGGTCCTGAGTCGTGCTTCGGGAGCTCAGTGGTAGAGCACTTGCCCGCGAAAGGCAAAGGTCCCGAGTTCGAGTCTCGGTCGGGCACACAGTTTTAATCTGCCAGGAAGTTTCATATCAGCGCACACTCCGCTGCAGAGTGAAAATCTCATTCTGGAAACATCCCCCAGGCTGTGGCTAAGCCATGTCTCCGCAATATCCTTTCTTTCAGGAGTGCTAGTTCCGCAAGGTTCGCAGGAGAGCTTCTGTAAAGTTTGGAAGGTAGGAGACGAGGTACTGGCAGAAGTAAAGCTGTGAGTACCGGTCCTGAGTCGTGCTTCGGGAGCTCAGTGGTAGAGCACTTGCCCGCGAAAGGCAAAGGTCCCGAGTTCGAGTCTCGGTCGGGCACACAGTTTTAATCTGCCAGGAAGTTTCATATTAGCTCACACTCCGCTGCAGAGTGAAAATCTTATTCTGGAAACATCCCCCAGGCTGTGGCTAAGCCATGTCTCCGCAATATCCTTTCTTTCAGGAGTGCTAGTTCTGCAAGGTTCGCAGGAGAGCTTCTGTAAAGTTTGGAAGGTAGGAGACGAGGTACTGGCAGAAGTAAAGCTGTGAGTACCGGTCGTGAGTCGTGCTTCGGTAGCTCAGTGGTAGAGCACTTGCCCGCGAAAGGCAAAGGTCCCGAGTTCGAGTCTCGGTCGGGCACACAGTTTTAATCTGCCAGGAAGTTTCAGTTGTAGAGGTATTTCATTTATTAATGAATAGAGGTTTGTAATTATGTCATATGGTGGTGCGCTTTCCAAAACAGTTGCGCCATCGTCCATAAAAACTAAAGTTAAAGGTTCATTTCAGACCAAAGGTACAATTGGTTCTACATCAAATGTATTCGCAATTGTGAATAAGGACGACCATCAGCTGTAGAATGAAATGGCAACAATGAAAATTTGTCCTGGCTCGGGATTAGAACGCGGATTTCCCACTTATCGCGATTGGTCGCCTTACTGTTTTTTTATCTCATTTTGTTCGTGATTGTTCGTTCGATTTGTTCGTGGTGGACGTCCTATGATGCTTGTTCAAGTTCATCGTCTTTCCATTAACTCAGTTTTTTTTTTTTTTTTTACTTGTTTACAGAAGGGCGTTTAACACTCTGACCGAACACGCCGAGCTACCGTGCCGGCTTTACGGCTATCCTTGCACGACTCCCGGCCAGATCCAAACATCCATATTCCGACAACCATCAGTCTCCAACCTGTACTTGTACATCAATTACGAGCCGCGTGGTCTGAGGCGCCTTGTTACAGTCCGCGCGGCTCCCCCCGTCGCAGGTTCGACTCCTCCCTCGGGCATGGGTGTGTGTGTTCTCCATAGCGTAAGTTAGTTTAAGTTAGAGTAAGTACTGTGTACGCTTAGGGACCGATGAACTCACAGTTTGGTCCCATAAGGCTTTACCACAAAATTCCAAAACGTCAGTTATGCACATTGCTGTAGAGGTGAGACATTTTACTCGAAAGTCGCTTGCCCGGTGTCGGCAGATAAATACGATATTGCAGTGCCTGTGTTGTTCTGAATTACGTTGCAAAGTTCCTCTGGACATCCATGCATGTACAAAGGGAGAGGCACTGCGTCGACTACCACCATTATGAAATCCATTAAATGTATTCTCAATTGCGAACATGGAAAAGCCTCAGCTGCTGAATGGAATGACGGCAATGAAAACTTGTGCCGGACCGGAACTAGAACCCGGATTTTCCGTTTGTCGTGAGCGGTCGCCTTACAATTTTTCTTATTTGGTTACTTGTTTTTTTTATTATTTTATGTATTTTATTATTTTTAAGCAGTAAGTAACTGAAACTGATAAGCACACTCGTGTCGACGCACATAACTGAAAATATACTGATAGTTGCTGCACAGGGCAGAAAGAAAGAGTGCCGGCCGAAGTGGCCGTGCGGTTAAAGGCGCTGCAGTCTGGAACCGCAAGACCGCTACGGTCGCAGGTTCGAATCCTGCCTCGGGCATGGATGTTTGTGATGTCCTTAGGTTAGTTACGTTTAACTAGTTCTAAGTTCTAGGGGACTAATAACCTCAGCAGTTGAGTCCCATAGTGCTCAGAGCCATTTGAACCATTTTTTTTAGAAAGAAAGAGAGCAAAGTGTGAGGCTAAGGAAGCCGTTAATAAAACCTAATGGTGGAACCAGTACCACTATTAACCGGTACTACATCTTGCACCAGATGGGAAACAAAAAAGCTGTGAAGAACCTTTCACAGTGGGGACAAAAAGAGGAAAGGGGGCAAGGGCTGCTACAAGTGCGAGGAGTCACGACGAATCTCTCCATCTGCTTTAATCATCCAGGTACGACTTCTTGCAATGGCCAAGGTAGATCCCACGTTGTACCGTGTAGTGCTTTGTCATCACCTCGAAATTTTAGCCTTTCTTACCCGTGATGATGCAGCTGCGTGGAGGGCCGTAGAACGCACTCCACAAATAATTAGAAAAATACTGTCGATCCTTTGGGTTACGGAGGATCTTGCAATGTCGTTCCTGCAAATAGTTCCGAAAGTCTAAAGTCTCCTTAGTGCCGTCTTCAAACAGATAATGTACCGCATGTCCACGAAGCCACGTCACGGCATTAGTTTTCGTTCGTGGGTAATACGTCTCATCCGGGAATAATATAGTCTTGGGATCGATATGATTCGGCATCACTCGAAGCAAGAACGCTGACATTTGCTTCACTAAGTGCCACACTGCCGTAGACTCCCCACAGCTAAGATAGTGTTCATCGTTGTCTTGAACGCCACAGCTCGTGCACGTGGGTGAGTCCACCATATGGATGCATGTAGCATTGATCTGGTCAGCTTCTTACCGTTGACAGTGATATACCACATCGCCGTGATGGCAGTGTCTAGTGTTATGTGGTGAATCGTGCTCAACACCACTCGCCAATTGACGTTCGGGTGCTTCCTCTCCACGATGTTATCGGTTCGTCCACGCTCCAGCGCTGCATGACACGATAAACCGCCCGTGCCATCGCCAGTAGAGTCGCTGGTAAGGCAAGTCGAACGTAACTGAGTTTGAGGTAAACGACACCGATGTAGAAGAGGGACGAGGGGGCGTGATGTATTGGCACAGGTGGCGAGAGGGAGGGCGGTGCTAGTTCTTCTAATAACAAACTCGCCAGACTGTCCGGACGGCGGTGCCATAGTTTGATTAACGTGCTCACAAAAGGGCGACCGCTCTGTAATGAACGTGATAAAGGCCAAGTCCTCCCCGATCCGGGGGAAGGGTGCGAGTCTCATATTTGATCATTAAAAGCATTCCTGAACTCACAAAGGACCCAAAAGCCGCCAGTACACGGCGAGCTGACATCACCAGTATAGGTAATACCTGGGCGATGTGCGGAATGCGTGACGCTAAATGTGTGTTGACATGCTGGGTCCGTTGGACGATGTCCAGTGTTCGTAGGCGGTTATTGGCTACCCTAGTCCGAACATTTCGCAAAAGTCGCCGGAAGTTGTGAGCAACAGTTCGTCGTATATCGTCTGTGAAATGAATGCCGAGGCATTTCAAAGTCTTTCTGAGCTGTAACGCGTTGACGCTGTCCTCGGGCGGTGTGACTCCGATGTTCATCGCCACTGATTTTGCGACGTTGATACGACGGCCAGTGGCCATGCTATATGTAGCTATCCAATTCAGTGCAATGGCAGTGTCGTCGCCGTTGCGACATCACATGTAAGAGATGCTAAAATTACAACAATGATGACAGAACACTACACCTTTGTCTTTGCGAGAAGTCGTACCTAGATGATAAAGCAGATGGAGAGATTCGTCGTGACCCCTCGCACTGCGTAGCAGCCTTTTCCCCCTTTCCTCTTTTTGTCCCCACTGTGAAAGGTTCTTCGCAGTTTGTTTGTTTCCCATCCGGTGCAAGATTTAGTAGCGGTTAATGGTGGTACTGATGCGTATGCTTTACTTCGGAAAGTGTGGCCTCGTAACGTCATACCCGTTAGTCGTTGGCGTAGGCCGCATAGGAGTGGTTCCATGGCAACAGCGTAAAGTGAAGTGGACAGAGGGCAGCCTTGGCGTGTCGATCGAGAAATGATGAGGTGCTGCGTAGGTCGGCCATTGACGATCACCTTGGATGTCGCACAACGGAGTAGTCGCATGACGACAGCGGCAATTGGCTGTCGGTATCGCATATATTGGAGAACCGCCTCCAAATAGTCGTGGTCCACGCGATCGAAAGCTTGACTGAAATAGATTGCCGCCAGCGCACCCTTCAGACGACATGCCCTCGCCAGTGAGATCAAGTCACGATATTCACTGAGTGCTGATTGAATGTTATTGTCGCCTCATAATGACGTTTGCTAGAGTGAGATGACGTGTCGTAAGGTCTGTTGTATCCGCGCCGCCAACAGTCGAGAAAAGATTTTAAAGTCGCAATTTAATAGCGTCAGTGGGCGGTAGTCCTGCATCCGTGAACCACCGAACGGTTTGTGAATAGGAAAAATCAGCCCATCTACAGGAGCCGCAGGGAGTGGCACATCTGGGGATAGTAGTTCGCTATAGATTCCCATCTATCGGGTGGCCAATGAATATTGAGAAGTCCGGTAAAATTCCAAGGGCAGGCTATCAAGACCAGGAGACTTGTTTACAGCTCCTTTTCTAATGGCGTCGATCACTTCTTCTTCTGTAATTTCTTCCATCAAGGCCGCTTCCATTGCCGGGGTGGCGGTGCCGTAAATCGTCTAAGAGACGTCCTCCAGTGCAGTTGGATCATGGATCTGAGGTGAATAGAGCTGGGAGTAATGATCGTAGAACGCTGTGCTTATATCTCGTTGCGTGAAGCAACGATCGTCCTCCGTGTCGATGAAGTGTATCAGCGCTGTTTGGCGTCATTAACGTTTACGAAGTAAGGTACGGCAGGTGAGGGACGTTTAGTTTCCATGGGCTGCGGCTTCACCACACTTATTGTCGCTGTAGGGTGATGGCACAGATGTAAGCTGAGTGGTCCGAGAAAACTGCAGGCCACAATTCCGTATCCTGTGTCGCAGTTCTAAGAGAGCACGAGACATATATCTGGTCGATGCGACTGGAAGAGTGACTAATGAAGTGTGTGAATTCCGGTCCGTGGGTGTGAAGATGTTCCCAAGTGTCCACCATCTGCAGGTCTCGGATTAGCGTCTCGAGTTCTGGGCACGGATTATGTCGTGGGAGTTGCTCTCTGGGTGCCAGTACGCAATTGTAGTCACCTCCAAACACCAGCTGATCGTGGCGGCCTTGGAAGTGCGGGGTGACGTCTTCCGCAAAGAATCGTGAACGTTTGGGGCGTATGTCCATCACAGAAGGTGCGTAGGTATTGATAAGGCGGACACCCAGTACTGTGAGTGCCATTCCTCGTGCCCCAAGCAGAAAGAGGATATCGTCCGCCACTATCCCTTCCCGAAGTACTACAGTGACGCTCCTGCCTGTGGGGGAAGCTGGAGAGATGCATGCGTCATAACCACATGCCTGGGAAGTCGTCGACGTACACCTACTGGAGAAGGGCTGTATCGATGGAAGCAGAATAAAACACATCCTGAAACAAGGATAACTTAGCGCGTGTCAGTATAGTGTTGATGTTCATAGTCGCAACACGATAAGTTTCAGGTCTATCCATAGCAAACATGTTGACCATCAATACCCTTGTAATGAGTGTGTGCGCAGGACATCAGGCTGACTCATCACTGTCACTGATAGTGGAAATGGATTAACACTGGTGGGGTGAGTTCCCCTGCGTGTCGTCCGACACGATGGGCAAAGAGTTTTCCTCAACATCGTCCGCCCAGTTGCCATGAAATACCATCGGCTGTTGGTGGTTGCTGCGGTACTCGGCACAGACTCCTTCGGCACTACTGTTTGGTAATCGGCAGCGGCTGTCTGCATGTGATCTTGTTGTTCTGTGGGGTAGGAGGGTCTGAAGCCGTCGCCATGGCGACCTGTTCGAAGGGATGTTACTGCGGCCTCTGTACCGCCGGTACCGTCGTCGGATTGTACACAGTCCATGTCAGATGTTTGCTGCAAGCATTTGTCCGATGGAGCACGCCGCCGTCTCTTGTGTTTCCACGGGGAACGCTGTTTACGGACATGTGTTTCAGTACTCGAATGTGGGTGAATATCTTCAGCTGCTCCAGTGTCTGGAAGGAAAGCCACTGTCTGCACAAACCGTTGGTCAATGTCTATTGTGTCATCCATACTTTCTTGCAAGGGAGTCGGTGATTGTCCTCAGTAGGTGGCGCCCTTGTAGTGGCTGGATCCGGCACTGCAGAACCCATCGTGCCCTCGCTATCGGGGGCGGCTATCAGACGAATGTGGTCGGCATCAGAAAGGGTGGCCGCCCGTGCAATCACGGTATAATTGAGAGGAAGGGTCGTCACTGTGGAAGGAGTCATAGCTTCACCTGGCGGGATTTGAGCAAGCCGTCGTCGGAGACAATCCGACCTGACGTGTCCTTCTTGGCCAAAACCGGAGCAAGTGCGTGGCTGTCCGTCATACATAATAATCGCCCTACATCCGCCGATGACTGGATAGGACAGTCGGGAACCGCGCGACTGCTACGGTTGCAGGTTCGAATCCTGCCTCGGGCATAGATGTGTGTGATGTCCTTAGGTTAGGTGCTGTTGAGTCCCATAGTGCTCAGAGCCATTTGAACCATTTGACTAGATTGGATGGTACATGTTTTGTCAGTTCAATTTTGATCTGGGTACGTTGTAAAGATGGTCCATTTTTCGGCCATGTGGCTGACCACTCTGCCGTAAGGCTGAAAAGCCGTGGTGACTTCGTCTGGTGGTACTTCGAACGGGAGTTCGAAGATTCTTATCGTACGGAGGCCAAGCCCCGTCTGGTCGATAGAAACTGCCACAATATGACCATCAGAATGTTTGAATTTATGATCGTTCGCATGTGCGCGCACGATTCTGTTACACACCTCGTCCCTTACTAACTTAACGTAGACATCACTGTTCGTGAGAAAGAGGTGGATACCAATTGTATGCTGCGGATCAATTTTAACGTCGTCACGCAGAAAACGTTCCACTTCGAAAGCTCGCGGCCGTGCATGATCGGGTTGAAAACTGATCTTGATCGTGGTTTGTCTGTACGAATGTGCCATATTACGTCGGTAGTGAGCCCGCATCTCGTGGTCGTGCGGTAGCGTTCTCGCTTCCCACGCCCGGGTTCCCGGGTTCGATTCCCGGCGGGGTCAGGGATTTTCTCTGCCTCGTGATGGCTGGGTGTTGTGTGCTGTCCTTAGGTTAGTTAGGTTTAAGTAGTTCTAAGTTCTAGGGGACTTATGACCACAGCAGTTGAGTCCCATAGTGCTCAGAGCCATTTGAACCATTTGTCGGTAGTGATGGACTCTAAACTAGCGACGACGAAGTAGTAAACAACTACGCACACCGACGACCGCGTGGACGGGACGTAAACAGGATGTCCTCGCCGCAGCCCTACGGAAAGCAGACTTTCCATTTGGCTATCCGTGCACGACTCACCGCCAGACCCAAACATCCGTATGTTGTCAACCACGGGTCTACAACCTGTACTCGTACATCCATTATGTACATTCCTGTACATCTGAGACGTTCCACTTGAAAGTCGCTTGCCCGGAGTCGGCGGATAAATACTATTTAAAGATTTAAAGTGCCTGTGTTATTCTGAATTACGATGCCATGTTCCTTCGGATATGCATACATGCGTGTCCAAAGGAACTTTGCATCGTAATTCAGAATAACATAGGCATTACAATATCGTAAACTGGTTCTAGCGAACGCCACAAAGTTGGCAAAAACAGTAACAAATATTTGGTATCTGTAGTGCACAATACCAAATGCCAGGACTGTGAAAGGTTTAATGTTTGTCGATCGGAGAGGAAAGTTAAGACTCGCTTCAAACAAGACATGTATAGCACATGCAGTGGTCTCGGTACACTTGTGCCATTCTTCAATGAATTTTCGTTCCTCTCACTCCTTCCACTGCAAGGAACGTACTGCACCCCTTTGTTGTTTTTATGAAGCCTCCATTTCTCTGTTGCAGCACGACTGGATACATTGGACCGTCGACGCGTGCAAATTTCTGCTTTACCGTCACGTGGGTATGCGATAATGTCTCTCCAGCGGCGGGTTTGGAGCCTTAGCTCTCTTATGGGGACCATAGTCTTTCCGCAGGCAATGGAATTTCGGTCACTTCAGCGGTTTTCATTTTAAAGCTCCAGCCCCTTTCTGTTTGAATGATCCTAATAGTTTATTGCGCGTTTATGCACCTCAGAGTATAGAAGGTGAAAATATGTAAAAGAGCACTGAACGATATACAGGTATGTATATACGTACAGATATGTTAAGTGAAGTGATGTGAAAATTTTGTATCGTGTTACACAGCTCTAAATTAACACTAGTATTAGTCATGGAACATGTGTAAGCAAGTTAATGATGCTAGATGTACTGCTGTTTCATGGTTCATTGACAGAAAGCAACAGGCGGCACGTGTCAATCAGACAGTAACTAATTTTTACAAAAAATATTGCAGTTGTAAGATAGGGTCTTGTATAATTTAGTTGCTTCTTTGGAACACATGGTGTCCATTATGCATTATAATCTAAGTTTTGTCGTAATTATAGAATATTAAATAATCTTTCTTTATGGTGCATGTTAATAGTAGGTTCTCAGTGACACATAGAGGCATCGTGAAAGTTACTTGTTTGTTATGCATCGTTTCCTTAATTAATAATGCTTTTCAGGATTTGCAATCCGATATGAATTTCTGTTTCATAGATACACATATGCGAGCCTTCAATGATGAGAGTACATGTTTATCTGAAAGGAGCATAAGAGCAGGGACGTTTATCACTCTAGTCGCTCCGTTTAAATTCTAGACATTGTGACGAACATAGGCTGTTATTCGTTTCGCATACTGAATCAATCGATGTAAGTATCTTTATTTATTAATCATTCGATACCATTTGTGCTCGTATTTGCGCGTTTGGTGGTTTTTGCAGGGAAGTTTGGTTTATCATTCCATTTATCAGTTGTTATTATCTATTCATACATTTTGATAACAATGGGAACATTCGGTATGCTTTTTATGCAACAATATGTGCGCTCTAGACAGCTGGTCATTCTGACACAATTTGCGTTCAGTTAAATAAAAATAAATAAATTCATACATTGTGTAAAGTAGAAATAATTGAATCTAACACATCATCGTATGAGTACAAATTTGATGGACAAGCTTTTAAAACACACAGAACATTTACTTCGATCTCAGTATTCAAATATGTATCTGTGGTGTGACGGTATCTCTGAAATTGTAAGTCAGTTAGTTACCTGCAATATTTGTAGCTGGTTTAATGTGTCTCATGAAGTCAGTCTGTTTAGAGTTGTAATAACCAAAAGTTTTTGATAATAAAGATAATATTTTGTGATAATTTGGTTTGTGACGAAATGATTCGTTTTAGGAGTTTCCGAGTGGAACACATTGTTCTAAGTCGCCGAGACAGAAAGGAGTAACCTGTTTCAGTCGTAAATAATACTTAACAGTTTCAAACTGGCTGAACAATCTGTAATGAATCGAGCGGTTTGTTTTTGAATTTTTTGAATTTCTTACGTTAATCCAACTTGGTAAGGAACCCAGAATGACGATCAATACTTAAGAATTGGACGAACGATGAAATTTACAAGCGACCTCTATTGTATGTGGCTTACAGATCCTTGACGTTGTTCCACTAAATCTAGGTTTGGTATCCATCTTCCCCACGGCTAGATTTAAGAGGATATTACATCTGAAATCACTTTGGACGGACACTCCCAGATGTTTGAAGGTTGTGACTTATTCCAGTAACTGATTGCTGTTACCATAGTGAAGCTATATCTGATCTTTTCGCCTATTAACGCAAGCCGCATTACATACATTTATGTTCAGAGTGCGCTGCCGATCTTTGGACCAGGCACTGATCATCAGCAAGTATCTCTGCAATGCGTAACAGGTTTATAACTAGGTCCCTTCCCTGAACACGGCTGCATTATCTGCAGATAGTCTCCTAGAACTGTATTATGTATAGTTTTGGCCATCGATTGGGAGACTGAAATACAAACCACTCTGATGATATGGAGAGAGGGGTTACTCGGCATCCGCCGAGGTGACGCACTTACAGGGTGCGCAATCAATCAATTAGTGAGACATTCCGGTCGACACACAGGTCGCGCCAGGGGCGTCATCTGTGCATTGCATCTGTTGATTATCCTGTGTGTGCTTCTGCGATTACATTTTCAAATTTAATATTTACTATGGCTGATGATCCACAAAAATATCCAGTATGTTACTTATAAATAACTGTTTCATATTCCGTTCTTTGTGAGGTCTACCTATATAATGTCATTACACCCTCTCCTGACATAGTAGTCAAAATATTCTAGGCGTTATCAGTGCCAGTCTATGAACGACATCTGGCTGTTAGAGTAGTACTCTCTAATCGCTGATACACAGAAAGCCAGACTAAAACAGTCCATTCTGAAAGTTCCTGGATTATAAGCTACGTTAGCGCAGTAACTACCGGGGCAGCTTTAAATAACAGCTGTAAGCAACAGTTACGTGTTCTGTAATGGTCATCCTTCAGGTCAGGAGGTCAGTAGGTTTCGAGGTTGGATGGATGGGGTGGTGACGTTACAAGTGTAGGAGGCCAAGCTGCAAGAGCTGGCAAGTGTTTCACTCTTACGCTCGAATGCATTAGTGAAACAGCAATATGTGTAGCATTTTATCAACGTGACTGCTACAATGGATATCGTCAAATGAAACTACACTCCTGGAAATTGAAATAAGAACACCCTGAATTCATTGTCCCAGGAAGGGGAAACTTTATTGACACATTCCTGGGGTCAGATACATCACATGATCACACTGACAGAACCACAGGCACATAGACACAGGCAACAGAGCATGCACAATGTCGGCACTAGTACAGTGTATATCCACCTTTCGCAGCAATGCAGGCTGCTATTCTCCCATGGAGACGATCGTAGAGATGCTGGATGTAGTCCTGTGGAACGGCTTGCCATGCCATTTCCACCTGGCGCCTCAGTTGGACCAGCGTTCGTGCTGGACGTGCAGACCGCGTGAGACGACGCTTCATCCAGTCCCAAACATGCTCAATGGGGGACAGATCCGGAGATCTTGCTGGCCAGGGTAGTTGACTTACACCTTCTAGAGCACGTTGATTGGCACGGGATACATGCGGACGTGCATTGTCCTGTTGGAACAGCAAGTTCCCTTGCCGGTCTAGGAATGGTAGAACGATGGGTTCGATGACGGTTTGGATGTACCGTGCACTATTCAGTGTCCCCTCGACGATCACCAGTGGTGTACGGCCAGTGTAGGAGATCGCTCCCCACACCATGATGCCGGGTGTTGGCCCTGTGTGCCTCGGTCGTATGCAGTCCTGATTGTGGCGCTCACCTGCACGGCGCCAAACACGCATACGACCATCATTGGCACCAAGGCAGAAGCGACTCTCATCGCTGAAGACGACACGTCTCCATTCGTCCCTCCATTCACGCCTGTCGCGACACCACTGGAGGCGGGCTGCACGATGTTGGGGCGTGAGCGGAAGACGGCCTAACGGTGTGCGGGACCGTAGCCCAGCTTCATGGGGACGGTTGCGAATGGTCCTCGCCGATACCCCAGGAGCAACAGTGTCCCTAATTTGCTGGGAAGTGGCGGTGCGGTCCCCTACGGCACTGCGTAGGATCCTACGGTCTTGGCGTGCATCCGTGCGTCGCTGCGGTCCGGTCCCAGGTCGACGGGCACGTGCACCTTCCGCCGACCACTGGCGACAACATCGATGTACTGTGGAGATCTCACGCCCCACGTGTTGAGCAATTCGGCGGTACGTCCACCCGGCCTCCCGCATGCCCACTATACGCCCTCGCTCAAAGTCCGTCAACTGCACATACGGTTCACGTCCACGCTGTCGCGGCATGCTACCAGTGTTAAAGACTGCGATGGAGCTCCGTACGCCACGGCAAACTGGCTGACACTGACGGCGGCGGTGCACAAATGCTGCGCAGCTAGCGCCATTCGACGGCCAACACCGCGGTTCCTGGTGTGTCCGCTGTGCCGTGCGTGTGATCATTGCTTGTACAGCCCTCTCGCAGTGTCCGGAGCAAGTATGGTGGGTCTGACACACCGGTGTCAATGTGTTCTTTCTTCCATTTCCAGGAGTGTATATGAATCCAGAGACATTTTCTAGTCTCACACGTCTAAGATGCATACATGAAGACCGAAGCGACGATTGAAAAGTTTTTCCAAGTCATCATTCGAGCCCGGGTTTCCTGCTCACTAGGCACATGCGCCAACCACTACGCCACCCTGGCACAGTGGTTGTGCATAACTGCACGAACTATCCTAGCTCGTCTGCCTACTCAATCCAAATTCCCATTCAAGCCTCAGCCCACGTGGTTTTCCCTCTCAGATGTTTGAGACTTCAAAAGGTCTCTGGAACCATACAGTTCCATTTTATAAAAACACCTTTGCCTCGATTTTAAGCAGGATCCCCCATTTCGTTCGATGCCGACGTGCTGTTCCAATACAGTTGGAGAGCCTCTGTTTGAGTTTTGAGGGAGTACCATGTGGGAATTTGGACTGGGGAGGGAAGGGTGCTACGGTTTTCCTTGTAGTTCTGCAAAGCCACTGTGCCAGGGTGGCAAAGCAGTTAGTGCATCTGCCCAGTGAACAGGAGACCCTGGTTCGAATCCCGGTCTCGGTAGAGATTTTCATTCGTCGCTTCAGTCTGCATACATAAATGTTGAATGAATATTGTCGCCGGCCTCGGTGGCCGAGCGGTTCTAGGCGCTTCAGTCCGGAACCGCGCGACTGCTGCGGTCGCAGGTTCAAATCCTGCCTCGGGCATGGATGTGTGTGATGTCCTTAGGTTAGTTAGGTTTAAGTAGTTCTAAGTTCTAGGGGACTGATGACCTCAGATGTTAAGTCCCATAGTACTCAGAGCCAATGAATATTGTCTTCTCCGGCGTGCAGGTTACGAGCTGGGCTGCTCACTGAGGTGCGTTGGTGAAGGATGCCAGCAGCTCATATATCTTGCAGCAGGTCAGGTACACTGCCTGACAGCAAGGAGGCGTGTAGTGCACTTCTTTGGGTACTGTTGGCCTACCACCCTGAAAGATGGACGTGCGTTTAGACCTGTACCCAACGTCACTTCCGGATGGTGGCTTTTGTCATGGTGGATGCTCAGGATTCCCTCAGCACATGTAGCGTAAAGCCAGAAAGGAGTTGCACGTACAGCCCAGGAGATGGTACACGTACAGCCTGGAAGGCAGCACCAGAGGAATGCTCAGTATGTCTGCACCTTCTCTCTCACACAGTGTGACCCGTCGCTAGCAACAACGTGTGGCAGTGAAGTCTCACCATATCCGGTACTTTACAGTCCCTCAGTTGGATTCTTGGCTTGGTTCAAATGGCTCTGAGCACTATGGGACTTAACATCTGAGGTCATCAGTCCCCTAGAACTTAGAACTACTTAAACCTAACTAACCTAAGGACAATACATACATCCATGCCCGAGGCAGGATTCGAACCTGCGACCGTAGCGGTCGCGCGGTTCCAGAATGTAGCGCCAGAACCGCTCGGCCACCAGCGGCCGGCAGTTGGATTCTTCAAACAGCAGCAAGCAGCATAAAACGATTCTCCAGCAGGTTTAACCTGTAACTAGCGAGACTGTCATTCCGCCCAGTTTGGTGATTTAGACGCAGTGACCAGACACTGAGGACGAGATGACTAAGACATAGGAATTTAAAGCCATAGCACTGCAGCAAATTAGGCAGCCATCAGCACTCGTTCAACCAGAGGTGTCAGCGGTTCTGTCCGCACCGTGGTGTCTCAAATACAGACGGTCTTCCCAGCCTCTGAATTTCTCATCTGTACTAGAACACCTTGGAGCGGCAGAGCTCGGGTGTTGCATGTCATTACTCCATATTGTAGAGTGTGCGGAATGACGTTCTGGGTGCTGTCATACTGCACCCTTTGCGTTCCCTGCTATGGCTCTGCTCGCTGTGTGCAAATGAGTTTCAAGCGGTCCCCTGTTTTTCCGATAATGACTCTCTTCACGAGCTCTAGATTATGATTGTGACACACTGTCTGAGGCTAACTACGTTCGTTTACCGACGGTCTCAAGCAATAGCTTCGAAAATTTGTTAGTGTACTCGGGAAATTGGTTACTGTGCTACTGTTCGACCTGTCAGTTGTGAGCAGACAGTGTTAAATAGTGGACGTGCGGGCCGTAGTGTGTGAACGTTGTGTAACAAACCCCTATGGTACATCTCTAAATGAAGTTGTCGAGACATTATCCAGAACGTTTAGGAGAAGAGAAAAGTGTGTGCGTGTGTGAAGTTTTTCTCGTACACCTGGAATCCCACACAGAAACAACGACGTGTATACACCTGCCAAGTCTTGACTGAAATGAAAAACGCGGGAAATTCTTTTCCGGAAAAATCATGAAGGATGACGATGCGAGACTTAGTGTTGTCAACACGAATCTATCACATCAAGATCAAGTGAAGAAAATCATATAAAGCTTGAACGCTTTGGCACCACAATCAACATTCAACCCAATGTCTCTCGTGTGTTGAACTAAATCCCGAAGAAAGACTTTTCTGGCAGTGTGAATTGGTTGTATGATAGTTAAGTGTGGTGTACTCTAGTGGAGAGAGGCTACGTACAACACCAGTGGCATTAAAACTTTTTTTGTATTCGGTAGTGAAATTTTTTATACTAACGGGGCATACTTTGGAGTTTGAGAAATGTGGTTTACCAACGACAGCTGCGAGAGTCTCCGTAAAACTTAAGCGCAAAAAAAAAAAAAAAAAAAAAAAAAAAAAAGTTGCATGCAACTAGTGTAAACAGATACAGAGTCGATGCTTTCAGATTTAAACTGGACAGATCGTAACACGAACCCGGAATCTTGTTCTTAGAAGTTATACCCACGCCGATTAAGCGATCCAAGCTGCCCTCGACCCACCATCCCGCTTTTGTCAGTATCCTTCTCCTACTTCCAAACTTCACAGCAGCTCTCCAAAGTACCTAGTGGGCCTAGCACTCTGGAGGAAAGCATATCGTGCAGAAAATGCTTAATCATAGCACAGGGGATTGTTTCCAGAATGCACGCAGCGAGGTGGCGCAGTGTTTAGCACACTGGACTCGCATTCAGGAGGACGACGGTACAATCCCACGTGCGGCCATCCAGATTTAGGTTTTCTGTGATTTCCCTACAGGTAAATGACGGGATACCTTTGACAGGGCACGGAAGACTTCCTTCCCTAATCCAATGAGACCGATGACTCGCTGTTTGGTCTCTGCTTCCAAATCAATCCAATCCAATCCAATCCAGAATGAGTCTTTCACTATGCAACAAAGGTGAGTGCTGAAGTTTAAAAACAGTGCACAGTCCATTGCAGAGTGAGAGAGTCATTCTGCAGGGTTACTCGGCAGACGCTGCAAATGCACAAGGTTTGTGAGTCATGCGGTTTGTCGTTAAATTCGGTGGGAGACTGCCTCGAAGAAAACTTTGAACAGGAACTCCTGTGAGACCGAAGCTACAAAATAATAAGTCTCCGTTATGTCTCCCATTGTCTAAATGGGATCCGTCGTCCTCGTTTAGAGCACAGAATACCAAGAAGATGAGACAGGTGTAAGTATCTGGAGATGGTGTTTTTCATGGAATGGGCAATGGAAATGTAAGATTCTTCCTCCACGGGCTTCTTTGGCTGAAGAAGGCTGGTGTGGTTCTGTTCCATGCACCATTCTCATCCTTGAGTACGGTTCATCCTATATTACTTATAACACATTGCAAGGGTAACAGTCTGGATGATTGACTGATCTGGCCTTGTAACAATAACCAAAACGGCCTTGCTGTGCTGGTACTGCGAACGGCTAAAAGCAAGGGGAAACTACGGCCGTAATTTTTCCCGAGGGCATGCAGCTTTACTGTATGATTAAATGAAGGAAAGGCAAACCTACGTTTCTAGCATTTGTAGACTTAGAGAAAGCTTTTGACAATGTTGACTGGAATACTCTCTTTCAAATTCTAAAGGTGGCAGGGGTAAAATACAGGGAGCGAAAGGCTATTTACAATTTGTACAGAAACCAGATGGCAGTTATAAGAGTCGAGGGACATGAAAGGGAAGCAGCAGTTGGGAAGGGAGTAAGACAGGGTTGTAGCCTCTCCCCGATGTTATTCAATCTGTATATTGAGCAAGCAGTAAAGGAAACAAAAGAAAAATTCGGAGTAGGTATTAAAATCCATGGAGAAGAAATAAAAACTTTGAGGTTCGCCGATGACATTGTAATTCTGTCAGAGACAGCAAAGGACTTGGAAGAGCAGTTGAACGGAATGGATGGTGTCTTGAAGGGAGGATATAAGATGAACATCAACAAAAGCAAAACGAGGATAATGGAATGTAGTCGAATTAAGTCGGGTGATGTTGAGGGTATTAGATTAGGAAATGAGACACTTAAAGTAGTAAAGGAGTTTTGCTATTTGGGAAGCAAAATAACCGATGATGGTCGAAGTAGAGAGGATATGAAATGTAGACTGGCAATGGCAAGGAAAGCGTTTCTGAAGAAGAGAAGTTTGTTAACATCGAGTATAGATTTAAGTGTCAGGAAGTCATTTCTGAAAGTATTTGTATGGAGTGTAGCCATGTATGGAAGTGAAACATGGACGGTAAATAGTTTGGACAAGAAGAGAATAGAAGGTTTCGAAGTGTGGTGCTACAGAAGAATGCTGAAGATTAGATGGGTAGATCACATAACTAATGAGGAGGTACTGAATAGGATTGGGGAGAAGAGGAGTTTGTGGCACAACTTGACCAGAAGAAGGGATCGGTTGGTAGGACATGTTCTGAGGCATCAAGGGATCACCAATTTAGTATTGGAGGGCATCGTGGAGGGTAAAAATCGTAGGGGGAGACCAAGAGATGAATATACTAAGCAGATTCAGAAGGATGTAGGTTGCAGTAGGTACTGGGAGATGAAGAAGCTTGCACAGGATAGAGTAGCATGGAGAGCTGCATCAAACCAGTCTCAGGACTGAAGACCACAACAACAACAACATTGCAACGGAATTTTGTACACTTAAACCAATCGAAAAATAATTACAGTTCGTTATGTATGATGTAGAATGCTAACGTACGCTAATGACAACACATACACCCATGCCCGAGAGAGGACTCGATCCTCCTACTGGAGGAGCCCCGCGAACCGTGGAAAGGCGCTCAAGACCGCGCGGCTGTAGCTTAGTGTAAAGTAAAGCCGGCCAGAGTGTCCGAGCGGTTCTAGGCACTTCAGTCTGGAACCACGCGATCGCTACCGTCGCAGGTTCGAACCCTGCTTCGGGCATGGATGTGTGTGATGTCCTTCGGTTAGTTAGGTTTAAGTAGTTCTAAGTTCAAGGGGACTGATGACCTCAGATGTTAAGTCCCATAGTGCTCAGAGCCACTGGAACCATTTTTTTTGTTGTTGTAAAGTAAATATCTCCGTGACAGACATGTATCACTTATACATTTCTATTTTGATGTTATCAGTTATGTTGTCATCATTTGCAATGTCAAAAAAGAGGTCACCCCAGGCATGTTCCTGAATTTCTGTGCATTTCATAGTTTCAGTTTTACGTCGTAACATTTTACACTCTTATAAATGTGTGTTGCTTATGGTTAATAGAATTTGATAACTGCGTAGTTTTTCCATTTTGCAAGATTAGGGTTTCCTTAAGTATTATGCATAATGCAGGATTCTAAGAGATTTTAAGCTGATTTCCGTCATTTGTTAGTCAGTTGATTTCCATAATAATGTACTACGTATAATGTTTCAAGTTAATAATGTAGATAACAAAATGAAATGTATATGGACAGTAGTTAAAACAGAAACTGAGAAATCAATAAAGAAATGTGAGAACTTTGTATAAAATAAAACATAAAATGGAAGTTATATATTAGACTTATTCTTAAATGTCTGACATCTGCAACTTTGGCATTACCGATTATCAGATTTAAGAGATGAAAGTGTAAAAGGGTTGTCTTATTTTTCCTATTTCCATTCTCTAATATCTTATGGCAACATATTTTGTGGACATTCGTCGAAGAGGAAGAAAGTGTTTGTTGCACTGAAACTCGAAACAAGTGGTGTTCACTCTAGAATCTCTCGTGGACAGCTTTTAAACAATTTGGTATACTGACATTAGCCTTACAATATTTTTATTCTTGTAAAAGAGCTGTGCCAACAATCAATAACAATTTGAAAATCAACAATAATATTGATGAATATAGCACTGAAAAGAGAAATGATTTACACTATTCTCCACTAAGTCCTAGAGATGAGCAAAAGAGAATGAGTTAGTCAGCCACAAAAATCTTTGACCACTTACTCAGTGACCCAAATACCCCAATAGGAAATAACATGAACTTCAAACAAAACTGAATTCGCATATGTGTCATAATTCCTTTTACTCCATGAAAATATTAATGAATTTGTAATATTGTAAATCAGTGGGTTTTATAGAGAGAGATATTGATCATAGTTCAGCAAAATCAACGCAAGTATGTTTAAGGGGACACGCACCTGAACTGGCTGCATTTCTACCATTATTTTCACACTCATAGTACAACTGATCTATAAATGAGAGATAGCTCAAAATTCTTACACATAATTAGGGTCATTACTCAAAGCATTTCCCAAACAATCATTGAGAAACTTATTATGTTTTGGTACTGACAACAATATTTATAATAGTATACAAAACGAAACACTATTTCACTGCAGTACTATTTTCTTTGGAACCACTGACTGCACAGCTTGGAAAAATGGTCAGAGTAGAGGCAAGATTCACATAAGTGTTTTATGCCTCCAATTTCCTTCCCTAGTGCCGATCTGCGAAAAAGACAATTAATTTATTTTACTACAAGAAAAATATTTAAAAATATAGCTTAAATATCACCGAAATCGTCATCATGTTTTAAACTTTTCAGGAAATAGTAAAAAAGGGAGGTAGAGTAGGTCATTCTAAATATCTGTACCAATTTTTGTGAGTTTAACTTCAGCCATCTAGGAGAAAAGTATACCTTAATGATGAAAATTCAAATTTTCGGTAAATCGCAAAAGAAGATTTACAGATTTATTAACTTACCACTGTGCTCGCTTAGAGCATTCCAGCTGCATACTCCAGATGTCCTCCAGTTTCCATATCCTCCATGCTCTTTCTCTACATTCTTTTCTTTATCCTTGACTCCTTGGTAGCAGCTTCTGCAGCTGTCTGCTTCAGTTACCCGCTGCTTATCAATAGCTGTTAGAGCTTGCGGGCTTTCTAATAAAAAATGTGGCCCTCAACTACGTACCCTCAGACTCAGAGCTGAAATATTAAAAGTTTTGGCTGGTTTCGTTGTCTAGGGGCTGGGATACGTAGTTGCCGCATTACAAGCCAAATACTGCTAAGTCTACAGTATACAATATGAATATACACATGAATCGAATGGTCGAAGCTTCCTATCACTCGGCAATTGCGAAATTTGAATATAACATAGACGTTTATAAATGAAAGATTGCTATTAAATAAAATCTGCAGGTAGTAGTTTAACGACTTTAAATGATGAGTACGATAGCAGAAGTATCTTTAAGAACGCCATTTACTACTGTAAAACACTTATTGGTGTGGATGGTCCAGCAATTAAATAAAATACAAGTTGAATAACAGGGAAACAATAGCTTCCTACTTCACTTAATTAGTTATGAGCAACAACATAGCTCGCAAGATATTCACTTCTAAACGCGTACTACGTCTTCACTGCAGAAACCATGGAAATCTCACAAGTGCACAAGTCGGCACTATGAGATATTTCTGTCTCCCGCGACCACGTGGAAACTGCTCAACACTCTCCACATCTTTAACGCGACCATCGATCGCGCATTCCCGTCCAGCGCTCCCCCGTTTCCTGTGCCACCCGATGCTCCTCTCCCACTTCCATACAGTCTCCCCATTGGCTTCGGTAGTCCCCTACCGTAGTAACTGAGCGCTGCGATTGGCTAAACCACTCCCGCCATGTCTCCAAGCCAACGCACGCCCACAAACATATTGAAACACATTCGAAATACTGGTTTTGCATTTAAATAACTTGAAATCAAATAAATATTCCTACAGCAGGACCATAAACACGCTCTAACACATATTATTAAATACATATACAAATTAAATAAACATATATCAAAGATATAGAAGCAAAAGTAGACAAATAGCCTAATGTCTCTGTCCTTTCTAAAACACAACAAATATTTGACCAATTTCTTCATGAATAGTTTATATCAGATATAAACAAAGACACAGATGAATAAATATATATTTATAAGCATGCTGCTACAGTTTTTTCGTATAACTGTGTAGTACTTATGGCCTGTTGCGATCAATAGTTATTGGCCACTCTGTCCTCCAATAACTCATGTACTATCCAAGTTAAGTGCCTGTAGTTCATACCAATTCAGGTTTACACTAATAGCTTTCTAAAGACATGTCGATCGACAAAATCGGATGAACCGTTTAGATTTTGGAAATTCGTTGCTGGGTGCTACTTGTATAATTTACAGTCAGATACTAAAGTTTAAACTAATAAAGATATTAAAAATATGATAACACCATCAGAATTGCTGTGCAAATAATGGTAATGTACATGTTTCTTTTTAAGGTATCATGATTCCTCTGGCTATTATTAATTTCTACATGAACTGTGAAATATCTGCTATTATTGTTTCACGATGTTCGCCATCTTTGGCACGCATGGCACACAAATCTCCTTCATCGACATAAGGCACAGTCCTCGACACAGCATCAGCATGGAATTCCCAGCCACGCAGTCGGCCTTGACCACGTGCTGGGGCTACCCCTCTTGCTCCAGCTAACGTTCGGCACCATGCAGTTGCTGATGAGCCCCGGCTTGCCGAGCGGCCCGTGTGGCACACCAACTCCGAACTTAGAATATTTTCAGACCGCCACAACTCGCCCATTACCTCACAAGGTGAAGCTATATTACTTCCCATCTAAATTTTCATTTTCTTCATAACACTGATCCTTGAAATTGCACTATCATTGAATGTTATTACTGCATCCATTACAGCAATCTTCAGCACTGTCAGACCAAAAATTACATTTTTGGGTATTCTCTCCATATACAGCTGTTGAAGCTTTCATTTGTTTTCTAAGAGAGACCATGCATACATTTCCTAAGTAGATTTTTATTTGCCAGATCCCTATAATTGGCCTGATTGCCTCCATTACAGCAAGTGGTAAGGAATGCGTATGGGTGTATTTTATGCCTGTAGCGTTGCTCTGCTAGTACTTGCACCACGAATCTTCCCCTTTTGGACACAAACCATGCTATGGGGTTTCATCTGTTGACACTCTGTAAAACCATGTTGCCGAAACAGCTCGTCTCATGTTCTCCAAATCTCCTACATTTCTCCTTATTGCTAGTCCATAATATTGAGTCAAAGAATCAATTTAACTTTTTGTAAGACGACCTGGACCACCTATGCGTTTTCTGTCTGACAGTTTTTTTTCCACTGAAGTCATTACATAATTGTAATGACCCCATATGGTCTGTCATTAACAACAATAGTATGTCCTTTACCGTCTTCATCCCCAAGGTAACCTACATACCTCACACCACGAATGACCTCTGATCTTCTAAAAATGTTTACGACTCCTTTGGTTTCCATGTTTCCACTTGGGCCATCAAAGTTCTTTACACAAACATGGGTGCCAATAAATTTATTTGAACAACCCTGGCAGTGCTTTGTTAGACATTCATAATCTAGTATCTTACCAGTTTCAATAAACATGGCAGTTACAACCCCATTCAGAGAAGTATGACCTCTCTTCTGCTAAGATCCATCAAATGCAGCTACAATGTCTGTATTCTTCTGCTGCTCTTTTCATTGAATGTTCGCTTACACCACATAAAGCATTATGTATTAATTTATTGTATCTATCAAACCTCAGTGGAGGAAGAGACAAATCCACCACAGCACAAAAAGTCTGAGCAGCTCTCCTTCCCCTTCCAATACATCGCATTGCATAAGCAAGCTGAATATTTACATTGTAACGTCGACTATCAGTTACTGCCGATGTCATAGTATCACTGAGCATCTTACACGAGTTACAGGCAATGACTAAACGACTTGAGACACTCTTTCCTGCTGAAATGTTCTCAGAAACGTCAATACTATCTTCATAGCTGCAGTAAGTACATTTCACAGCACTCCTCAAAAGTCTTGACAGTATATTTAGGTTCACGATAACATTTCCGTCGTTATTGCTGCTCACAATACTACTAGGCTTGTTCTTATTACATTCAGAAAGCGAAAGTTTACGACTATAAGTACAGCCTGTAAACACAGTTTCCGCGGGTGACTGTTGAAGCAACTAATGTGTATTATTCGGTTGTGTTTGGAACTGGTTGCCGCGAAACTTTCGTTTGGGACTAAATTTCTTTAGTCTCGGCATTTTTAGCACAGGAAACACAGACACAGAAACAAAACAACACACAATAACTACAAAACCACACGACTATGAAATTCCGAAATCATATATTCTCAGATCTTTGTTTACATTCGAACCATAGCCTTCTAGATGTGCCTGTACTTTGGTTCCCTTTGGTTCCTGGAGTCAGTGCCTTCTAGAATACACCTGTATTAACGATCTGTAACTAGATCTGTAACTAATGACGGAAAAAAAGGATGAACAAAATAATGCATCACGTATTCTGACGCACTTCAAACTGACAGATTGGTGTGGCCCCTGTGCAACATTTCGTTCAACCTCAATTTTCGAAAGAACGGAAAACGATAAGGCCCATAAACTATACGTTTTTTAAATCAGCATGAAGTACTGTTTTCTATAGACCAATAAAATTTTGTAATTTGTAATATTATACATGCGTGTGTTTTACAGAGAGAGATACTCTCACGTACATGATGAGCATGTTGCATTAGCTTTACTGATAAAGTGGACAAAAATTATTGAGCTAACTCACTCCACGTTATATCGACAGGTCACTGTTATGTTCACGGATAGTGCCAATAACTAAACTCTCGATGTGAGATATACAGTACCATACGATGAACTTAATAGGAAAAAACTAAAACATACATTGACACGGTATACATGAGGAGTGGAGACAGTATAGCAGAAAATGCCTCACTGTTCCTAGTGCACACTAATGTAGAATATTGGGCACCAGTATAATACTACCAAGCACAAAAATGAACGTACGACCTGAACTGCCGACTGTATCTTGTGAATAAAATTTATGTTTTGCAATAGGCTTAAGTGAGACAAAAAACCAAAAATAAAAACTGTGAGAGAAACTAATGGACAGGGTCTCAAAAATAAATCCCCATGCTCTTAATTTGTGTTATTCTGGTTACAGTCGGCATAGCTGAATGCTGCTCGTAATTACGCTTTGGCCTCATATTCTAGCAACAGAAATGGCAGTAATCCTCAATGATCTCCTCTTTTTGTATCTGTTCTTTGGTCATGTAGGCGGCTGCCATCATCAGATTGCTACAGGACTGCTTGTACTCCTCATCAGAGAGAGCTGGAGAAACTGACGGGCTACGGAGCCCATTGTTCCTGTTGCAAATCTAAATGAGATTTTGCATCGTCACAGAAAATTTTCGGAAAGTGTCATCATTGACTTACTTCGTCCAGTGGTGTTCAGTTGTCCTTTTAAATTCAGTTGGTGTTTTCTTGTCTGCTCACAACATTTTCCGAACGGATATCACTTCAGATGTCACGTTGATAGTACGCTTAAGTTTTAGTGAGGAGGAAGGGCGTTCCACATAAAGTCTGCAGGTAAACTTATTTATCACTTTTCGAATTATCTGTCGGTCCATGTATCACTCGGCAACCGGAGTAAATTACGTATTAATCCACCTTTCCACCCTCCTCATCATGCGTTTTGTATCCATCTCCAAACGATCATACAGAAAATCAGTTAAGAAACCATACGTGGCGTTCATATATCCGTCATTATGTAGACCAAATAATCAGATTTTTATAATCACAAGACACTTTCTTGACTATGAAAAACATTGCTCCTTATTACTGTCATCAATAACGTTGTCAACACATCAATAACATTTTTACATGTCGAGTAACGTCTTTACTAATGGCGTAATTACCGGTTTGGGGCTATTACTTATGAACATCATCACAGAGCACTAAATTAATCTTGCAAGCATATCTGTAGCATTAGCCAATTAAGCAACATAATAATCTAATTATCAGGTAGCTAGACGCTCTGCAGTGGAATTTCTAGAACTAAGAAATGTGTCAAGGAGTGTAAATTTCCAAAATACCTTCGCAGTCCTAAATCGTGCCCTTATATCCCACTGACAAGAGATGAACATAAGTTGCCGAATCAGAAGCAGGAATCGGGAATTAGATGCTGGATGATTACAAGCCGATTAATAAAGAGACAGTTTTTCTTCATCACGGTTAATCTGCGAAATGATTTTAATGTTCTTGTGTGGTATTGGCCGTAAGGAGGTACTGATTAAAAATCTGCGGTTAATTCCGTGTGACACAAAACATAAATGCACATGCCACTGAAACTGCACTGAACTATCTGATGTGAAGGCGTGTGAGGCACGTCGAAAGTACGCAGTGAATAGCCCAGGTAGCTGATTTTTTTAACAAAAATCTTAAATTTTTTATTGCCCATAAACTTACATTTCTAAAATGAATTTAATTGAACTATACACAAAAAAGAAGCCGAAATCCAGTTGTTCATAAGAAAGAAATTTAAGTGTAGTTGGTAATAAATTACAAATGTAAGAACAGATAATTTTTTCAGACTTTTTAACTCAATAAGTTTTTTTATTTTTTTATTTTTTGACACAGAGTAGGTAGTGGCTGCCTTTCGATACAGCTGCCCAAGTGTTCATTGGTCAGTCTGTTTCTGTACTTACTTTTTTTACATAGATTTGATACTGGAAAAAGAAACTTCACACAAAAATTTAGAGCTGTAAATCGTCTTCACTTTTAGACTAGCCTGGACCAAACGTGACTATTTTTCTTTAAGAACAAGAGACCAAACATTTTCAGAGCTTGAAGATGTTGTTGAAAGACAAATTATTTTGATAATCAATCAGGTACAACTCCCCTGCAGAAATGTTTCCATGAAAGCCAAGTACCCCATGACATCTCTCTTTCCAAGCATTAATCCCGACTTATGGGGTCTGCTGGTTGACTAGATATGGCATGTTAATTTTAAGGGGTAGCCAGATGCCCTTCCTGTCGCCACCCCATGCACCCCGGGAAGGAATTAGTGTACCCCAACTGTCTGTATCTAGTGTAAGCCATGAAATAGTGTGAATGTGCGAGCCGTGTAACTGAGGCGGAACGTGGGGACCAGCCAAGTATTCACCTAGTGGGATGTGGAAAACCGCCTAATAACCACATCCAGGCTGGCCGTCACACCGGACCTCGTCGTTAATCCGCCGGGCGGATTCGATCCGGGGCCGGCGTGCCTACGCGAGTCCAGGAAGCAGCACGTTAGCAAATGGTTCAAACGGCTCTGAGCACTATGGGACTTAACTTCTGTGGTCATCAGTCCCCTAGAACTTAGAATACTTAAACCTAACTAACCTAAGGACATCACACACATCCATGCCCGAGGCAGGATTCGAACCTGCGACCGTAGCAGTCGCGCGGTTCCGGACTGAGCGCCTTAACCGCGAGACCACCGCGGCCGGCCAGCGCGTTAGCGTTCTCGGCTATCCTGGTAGGTGCCATGACATCATTCTCTATTATAGGTTATTAGAATAACTGTGCAACAATTTTTTTTTATAATAACGGTTAAAGGAACCGTCTTAAGTTGCGTAGGAAGTCTTATTTATCCACTGATGACTAGTTTCGGACTGCTCTCCCATTGCTTAAACATCCCCAAGAACTAAATACAGTAGATGTTATGTATTGAAACAGTGAAGTCGCATAAAATTCTAATACTGTCCGAAGGTAGATAATGTACCACGTACATAAGCCTTGCGTTACAACCAGACGTGTATTACAGGCCACAGAACATGTAAACGTGTTACTATACAACGTAGCGTCACCCTACGTACATCGCTGTATGTCGAAACGTAAACTGATACTGAGGCGTATCTCCAGTGCCCATGTAAGCTAGGCCGAGAGGCCGCGAGTGAATGCATGCGTCAAAAGACTGGAGCTCTTTACTGCATTACAAATGCAGTTTACAGAATCTCTGGTGAAATATAATTTTAACAAGTTGTGAAGAGTCTGCACTGCTAAAACGTTATAAAATATGAAAATAAAAGTACATCAGGTACTATGACGCTACACGCGGCGGACTGTAAAAGTATCACACAAAGAAATAAGGAAAGGCTTTATGACAGGTCACCTACAATAAAAACTGATTAACAAAACATATCCTGATATAGGTTGTCTGTATAGTGCGAGAATGGTTTTCTATACTATACAAAAGGACAAAGCTATAGTTATGTTCTTCCTGTACCTCAAACGTAAATGGAACAATAAACCATTCTAAATATGTGCTGCTTTACTCTTGCCTACTGATTTTAAAGAAAGTCGAGATAAAATTTGGATTTTTGCAGCCTTGCCTGCCTTTTCTTTTCTCATAGTAGTATCCATCGGCAAATCCTTTTCAGTCCCTGAATGAATGTTTTGAAGTGACGTTCGACGTTCCCTTTCTTCCCGGCTATTATACTTGCAGAGCACAGAAAACACACACATTAGTCCTTCACCTGGATAAAAAAGGAGCCTTCCCAATTCAAATGAGAGTTACAAGATTTTGGCTGCTTGCTTGAACACGTCTTCACCAGTCTTAGTATCAATGTGTAGATTAAACTATCCACATTAGCAATAAAAACGTAACGTATACAATCTCAAGCATATACAATCAACTGTGAGGTTGAGGATGTAGCATTCTTGACTGTCAATGGCAGTTGTGCGGCAGAAATAAGCAGCTGTCCTTAGCGCGGTCTCAGACTTGTAGAGCGATTCAAATTAATCAACATGGGGGATAACACTAGCTACCGAAAATGTCTCCGCGAGCTACTAGTGGCTTTGGAATAGGATCCAAATTTTCGACCCCGCATACCCGGTATTAAATTTGAAGGAACCGATAAGTCTCGAAATTATGTCACATTTTTCTTTTTTTCTGTACTTTTCTTCCACTGAAACCTACTACAAAACGCATTTCTCCTCTTCTTGGAGAGCGTTAAATTTCCCACTGTTTGCACTTGTTTAATGTGATCGACAAATTTCTCAGTGAATCAAAGCCGTAAAAAGAACAGGCCTTAGCACTATAATGTCAGTTAAGATTTCCCCGTCGTCGTTGTTCCTGTCATCGTCCTCCTCATCGACGTCTGGAACGGGTAAATTCTCGCATACTTGGCCTCAACACTGTTTGCCAATTGCAGAGCACTAGATCCCAATCCCAAACCGATGGAATCTTTTCGTTACCCAGCCGTGCCTGTAATTGTATGTGGGTACGAAAAGAATGGTATAGGTGGCAGTCCCGTAAGTTGCAATTTTGGTTTTGAGTCAGCTGTAGAGAACTGTCAGTGACAAAGGGCATCCACTCCAGCTCTGTTCATGTATCCACGGTACACTGTCACATGAAACATTTTTCCTACTTCATAAATAAGGAACGCTGTTACACATGGCTGCTTGAAAATATCAATGGTTTTGAAACTTCCTGGTAGGCATGACATTAACTCGGGACCTGGAGTTCGAGTCTCGGTCCAGTATACAGTTTTAATGTGCCATAAAATTTCATATCAGTTCACACTCCGCTGCAGAGTGAAAATTTCATTCTGGAAACATCCCCTAGGCTGAGGCTAAGCCATGTGTCTGCAGTATCGTTTCTCCCAGAAGTGCTAGTCTTGCCAGTTTCGCAGGAGTGTTTCTGTGAAGTCTGGAACGTAGGAGACCAGGTACTGACGGAAATAACGCTGACAGAAGGGGTTCTGAGTCGTGCTTGGGAAGCTAAGTCAATTGAGCACTTCCTTCTAAAAGATAGTGGGTCCGGAGTTCGAGTCTAAGTCCGGCACACGATTTTAATCTTCCAGGAAGTTTCATATCGGCGCACACAACGCTGCAGAGTGAAAATTTCATACCATTGGATTTTCTCGCGAACGACGCTGTCTTACTGCTTAACCATTTTGCCCTTTACGGACGTATCAGTCATTAGCACTTAAATGAAGCTACTTTTGCTGGTGTCATTTGATAATAACTAATTCTCGTGACGCTGTTGTGGAGAAAACTAATTAGTGCGGATGAGTGCAATAATACCTCCCTTTCGTCCTTTGGAAACGGACGTCAATAGGATACTCCTCACATATGTAAATAAATTATACACAACTGCAACCAGTCACTTTTTTCATTAATAATGCTTTATTACATTAACCGGTTTTCGAACCCTTTCAGGTTCATCTTCAGATGATTTCGGGAGAATCCAGGAAGCTACATCATTATTGGTAGTAGCATAATGCTGGGTGCTGGTTCTATGGCAGAAAGATGGGTCACACTTTAATGTATCGCCATGACTATAGATTATCTGTCGATATGGATGTGAATTTAGTTTTTACTTACTGCGACAGTATAGGCGGCTTTTTTCGTATCTGTCTGCATCCATTTTGAAGTCCAGAACACTTTCACACATACTATATTAGTTCACACTTTAACAGTGACACTTCACCAGCATCCAGCATGCGCTTTACAACTGTTGCTTATAACAAAGATCTTGACAGAGAGATATGGCATAAGCCTACTTTGTACAGAGATGAAATTTGTTGTTCTTTACATGTGTTAAAGTCGATATAAGGGCAAGTTTTTTCATCAGAATGGTGATAACATGAGAGCATTAGAGAAACTAATAATAAATTACTACAAGAATAAATTTCGGTGATCTGTTATGTTATTTCTATTTGTATGTTACAGGCAGTTTTTGTGTTTTTTTTTATATATATATTAAACATGAACAAAATTCTTTAGCTGTTGACTAATTTTATTCTAATATTAGAGTGATCTGGGATATTGGTAAAGGCAGCTTATGTTTGTTCCAGCTAGAATTAATATGTATTAATATAAGCTGCCTTTACCAATATCCCAGATCACTCTAATATTAGAATAAAATTAGTCAACAGCTAAAGAATTTTGTTCATGTTTAATATATATATAAAAAAAACACAAAAACTGCCTGTAACATACAAATAGAAATAACATAACAGATCACCGAAATTTATTCTTGTAGTAATTTATTATTAGTTTTTCTAGTGCTCTCATGTTATCACCATTCTGATGAAAAAACTTGCTCTTATATCGACTTTAACACATGTAAAGAACAACAAATTTCATCTCTGTACAAAGTAGGCTTATGCCATATCTCTCTGTCAAGATCTTTGTTATAAGCAACAGTTGTAAAGCGCATGCTGGATGCTGGTGAAGTGTCACTGTTAAAGTGTGAACTAATATAGTTTGTGTGAAAGTGTTCTGGACTTCAAAATGGATGCAGACAGATACGAAAAAAGCCGCCTATACTGTCGCAGTAAGTAAAAACTAAATTCACACCCATATCGACAGATAATCTATAGTCATGGCGATACATTAAAGTGTGACCCATCTTTCTGCCATAGAACCAGCACCCAGCATTATGCTACTACCAATAATGATGTAGCTTCCTGGATTCTCCCGAAATCATATGAAGATGAACCTGAAAGGGTTCGAAAACCGGTTAATGTAATAAAGCATTATTAATGAAAAAAGTGACTGGTTGCAGTTGTGTATAATTTATTTACATTAATATACAGTCACGCTTCTAAAATATCCGTAATGGATAAGCATAATAAATACTCCTCACAAACTTCTATGACATTAAATTCAAAGTATTTTTTTATGGTTCATGTAATCCACGAAGATCTTGCACAATAGCTTTATCTGGGCTGTTATAATCTTGCTCCACACAAGTTCATGAAGAAGATAAGACTGCTTGGCAATGGAAACTCGTAGGAATAAAAAAAGAGGACTGACTGTACCTTTTCTGTCTTCAGTTTCCTGGTCATATGAAACTGAGGCTAGATTAACAAGCCTACTCTTTCATTTCATACTCACATGTTCAAAATTTTGTCGCATCATTTTCTTCTAGCGGTTTATGGTGATTTCTCGAACTAAATAACATTTCACTTCTTCGTGACCAACTGCTCCTCTGTTGAATGAATCCTAGTTGGACGAGAAGGTTGTTCTGATGTTCCTGAACGTTTCTCAGTGAACATCTCTTATTGCTGACAAAAATGCTGAAGATGTAGTACACCCAAAGTCCATCACGAGAGCACATTCTCCATAATGCAGTGACCATGAGGCAGCCCTCCATAACTCTTCCTCCCCGTCGTTAGAATATGCTGTATGTTCATGTTTGAGCAGTTGCTCGACTAGAATGATTCAGTACGACGAATACTGAAGTAGCATTCAGCTGTAAATTTCCAGATGAATTGTTATAACTTTTTGGCTTATCATTTCCTTGTAGAATGGTGCAAGCGACCTGCTACACTGAAGAAGGGAAAATTTTGTTTGACACATTCGATGAGCGGGTTACTCCCGTCCATCTTCAATGAAATGTTTCATTAGGATATACATGTGGAAGTACTGAACCCATAGCGCAGCAGTCGAATCACAATAACAAGTGAGGAAGTCTCGTTTTCAACAACAGTGCAGACAGTGATGGATGGTGGGCGGCGGGAAGGTGAAGCTTACTGACTGCTTTGACTCTCGTGAGGAAACCCCCATCCCGCCCACCCACTGCCACCCAGCCCTTAAACCCAAGCAAAAATGAACATCCTATTCAGAAGGGAGATAAGGTAAAAAAAAAACTTATCCCATCACTCAGTAATGAATTTGTTTTCAACTCAGACCATTCGAGATTTGAAGAGAAAATGGATATGAAGGTACCCTGGAAATTAGAGGTACCAAGAGAGTAGTATCAAGATCAACTAATATCATTACCTTAACACATACGTGTACAATTATGCCGACTTTTAATTGGTAGAGCCGGCCGGAGTGGCCGAGCGGCTCTAGGCGCTACAGTCAGGAACCGCGCGACCGCTACGGTCGCAGGTTCGAATCCTGCCTCGGGCGTGGATGTGTGTGATGTCCTTAGGTTAGTTAGGTTTAAGCAGTTCTAAGTTCTAGGGGACTGATGACCTGAGAAGTTAAGTTCCATAGTGCTCAGAGCCATTTTTTTAATTGGTAGTAGGATGGTAAATTGACTGGGAAATTGTTTATTGGGTTGCGAGAAGTTGGAGGTGCTCCTTATGATTCTTTCTCGTGGTGTGCATGATCTTGCAAGGGCAGTATGGAATATTTACCTCACGGCAAACAAGAATGTGAAAATGGGCGTAAGAGAACTACAACTCTGGCATGGGCACTGCTTTTTGCCAACAGCTAGCCAAAATAACCTACTTTTTGTGTAAATTGAAGGTGGAGAGCGGAAGAAAGGAAAGGAAAGTTAGAGGATCACGGCTGTCGGCTGCATTAGGACATCACGCGGAATCAGCGGCGACAAGGGAAAATGTGTAACTGTCCGGGATTCTAACTCGGGATCTCCTGCCTATTAGGCAGGTGCTCTAACCACTGCGTCGTCTGGAACACAGCGTTATCGCAATTGCGCGGACTATCTCGTCACGGCCGATCCACATTCCCATCGAGCGCCACCTATCCGCTGTCCCTGTCCATTTTCTCTATGTTCCCTCTCTGAGACTGCCACAGGAGGTCGGACGTATTTGCGCAACCGCACTGGAGAAAGAAGGTGGATCCATTGCCAGCTAGGCCAATCAGTTATATGAATGCGTGGTGTCTGTTCTTTCGGACATGTCCTGAAAAGTGTTCTACATTGCAATTCATACCACCTGGAACCACTAGACAAATACAGCATCTGGGTGTTAGTTTTGTCCATGCCTGTAAAACATATCATCGGACTGTGTGCAGCTACGCCTTAAAGGATAGCCAGTTCCACGATAAGTTCCACGACAGGCTGTTTCGCATTCGGTTGTATGCCATCTCATTTCATCAGTTCCCATCGCTCCGTTAAGAGTGGATACCTATCTGGACGTCTTGCACGATTTGTAACTCCAAAGGAGTTCGCCTTCGATCTCGATGGTGCGAACCTTCGTGATCACTGTGGTGCGCCAGTTTTCATTCGGTGTTCACGGTGCAAGTCAATGGTTTGTTTGAACATTTCTTGAATGTCTACGATGTCCATTTTGTGAAATGTAATGCATACACCCCATAGACGGTTGCTCTCTGCAGCTTCAAGACAATTATTTTCTGTCGCCCTCCTGATGCACATTGCGAGTCATTAACAGCTAATATTTTTCTTGTTATAGTTTTTACATAACACTTTCGAATGAGCCTTAGTAAAGATTGAACTTGCGACCTCGCATCCAAGGGTTTCCTTGTAAGAGCTTTCTGTCTTAGAATGTAAAGCCAAAAAATTTATTGAACAAAACTGAAAAAGTACCAAAATTTCGCGGATTTTCGTTTCCCCAAAGTCAGCACAGGGTCCTAGAGAACCAAAACTAGGATTTTGTCCTAAAAACCACCTACATACAGCAATCAACAAGTTCATAAATTTCCGATCTTTCGTAAAGTACCACAACCCTCTCTCCCTTTTTTGAGTACCGTTCTCTGCCATATGGCGTCAGTCGGATGCAGTATGGATTAGCTTGGAATCAGCGTACTGGACTGCTGGCATCTGTTGGCTTCCCAGGCCTTGGTGCCGCTACTTCTCATGCAAGTGGCTCGTTAGCTGTTATTGCGAGGATGAGTGTGGCAGTACCCGGAATTTTGACAGAGTAGTATTGACATTTTTAATTAACATATATACTTTTCGAAATTAACAGCGTAGCTACGATTTTACCACAAAGCAATTTCTCACAGTGTCAGTGTGGTATGTTCGGACCAAATATATTCAGTTGACCATTTCGAACGACAGCTAGAAGTAGGGGGAACAAGAATGTGAAACCCGCCAATATACTGCACCGCGATTTACATTAAACGGACTACCAAAATCCTATTTGAGCAAAATGATGCGATGATGATGAATTTATTTCGCTAATAGCTGAGTACCCGGTGTTGTCCAGGTTTTTATTTATTTCAGTCTTTCACTAGAAAGGAAAAAAAGGAACTGTGTTGTTAGTGTAATATAAAAAAAAATTCATTTACTTGTATCCAAGGAAACACCAAACAAAAACCGGATGAAATTTTATCTTGCTAGATGAATCGACCTCCTTTTCCCCCTTCTCCAATTCATAGTAGTTTATTGGAGAACATTTGTGCACTCTAACCCCTTTGATGTAGTCTCATGCCTTTCTTCAAAGATAATTGTCACACATGTCTCGGCAAGACAATGTTTCAAACATGCTTGGATATCATCACTGGGTGCTGATATTGCAATAACGGACAGAGTTTGACGGAAGTCATCACAGAAGTGTATCGGGGCTCCTCCCATCAGTTTGTTGCTTCATCTCAGATTTCGAAAAATTACGTCAAATGGTCCGAAACCTTCTTGGAAGTCATGGCGTATACATCCCATACGATTGATTTCCATATCTTGAGCACATGGGCTCGACCTCTTGCCTTACTTGCGTTGCATGCTAGATTTTCGTGTCTCGCAGAGTGAAGTGGCAAAATAAGAGAAGAAAGAACCGTCGTCCCTCGTTTCATTAACGTCGTCGCATTTCCGAGGAAGCGATGGCGAGAACAGCTTCTCCCCGAGCCCTGATACGGGCAGAATTTAATTTCTTAAAAATGTTTCCTCCGTGGCTCCGGGAGGATCAAGAAAAATAATGCCACCTTGTTGTTTCGCTGCCTGATCCACGATAATTTGGTATGCTTTTTTCTGGTCTTGATTTACGCGAATTGCATTTTGTCTGTCTCGTACTAGTGCTGGAAGGCTAAGTTGCAGTAAAATTTTATCATGGCCACACATTTGTTCTCAAGATTAATCAAAGCTTGTTGGAAATTTACGGGCCAAACGAAATTTCCAATGGCAGATTTTCCCTCCGGACGTTAGCAAGGACGTTCTCACTTTGTTGTTGTTGTGGTCGTCAGTCCTGAGGCTGGTTTGATGCAGCTCTCCATGCTTCTCTATCCTGTGCAAGCTACTTCATCTCCCAGTACTTACTGCAACCGACATCCTTCTGAATCTGCTAAGTGTATTCATCTCTTGGTCTCCCTCTACGATTTTTACCCTCCACGCTGCCCTCCAATGCTAGATTTGTGGTCCCTTGATGCCTCAGAACACGTCCTACCAACCGGTCCCTTCTTCTTGTCAAGTTGTGCCAGAAACTCCTCTTCTCCCCAATTCTCTTCAATACCTCCTCATTAGTTATATGATCTACCCATCTAATCTTCAGTATTCTTCTGTAGCACCACATTTCGAAAGCTTCTCACTTTGGCCCTACTTATACTTCTCTCATAGATGATTTGGATTCGATGGAATGCACGTCGTCTGCATAAATGCTACACAATATATGATTCTGGAAATGCTCAGAACTGAAACATTTACGGCATCACCGTTAGCAATAAAAGAATGCCGGACGAAAGAATTAATAGGATTCCGACCGAAAATGGACCTTCGACATTTCAAGATCTGTTTATATAGCTTTGAGGAAGAGACGAATAATTGGAAGTTCAGAGGAAGCTGCCAACTCTGCAAGTGTTACGACTGACAGCTAACAGTAGCTATGCTCCTATAGAGAGTACTGTCACTGTACTTGACAGTAAACCAGTTCTGTTGCAAAATATTTACATGGATCAAAGAAAAGTTTGTAGCCAAAAACTGCATACAGCACTAAATAATTCTGCGAAACACGTGGAAATACAACAGTACCTTTGTTTTGGGCTACGCTGAGATTTGAATTTTTTGTCGGACATGTTTCCATTCCGTGCTGCCCTTGCTCCAACTATTGAAGCCATTCGTGTCCCTTAACAATAGTATTTATCAAACTGCTATCCACAAAAGATCACATTTACATTCGTATGTCAACACCTTAAAATTACTGAATGAGTTCAGCATGTTGTTGTTGTGGTCTTCAGTCCTGAGACTGGTTTGATGCAGCTCTCCATGCTACTCTATCCTGTGCAACCTTCTTCATCTCCCAGTACCTACTGCAACCTACATCCTTCTGAATCTGCTTAGTGTATTCATCTCTTTGTCTCCCTCTACGATTTTTACCCTCCACGCTGCCCTCCAATACTGTTGGCAATGTTGCCAAGAGCAAAAGGACAGGATCTCTGAGGAGCGGGGTCGTGTGCTCTTCTCCGATGAGAGCGGGACAGAGGAGGATGAGATTAGTGTTTAAGGTAGCGTTGACAGTCATTAGAGATGGAGCATAAACTCGGATTAGAGAACGATAGAGTCCGCAGCTCGTGGTCGTGCGTTAGCGTTCTCGCTTCCCACGCCCGGGTTCCCGGGTTCGATTCCCGGCGGGGTCAGGGATTTTCTCTGCCTCATGATGACTGGGTGTTGTGTGATGTCCTTAGGTTAGTTAGGTTTAAGTAGTTCTAAGTTCTAGGGGACTGATGACCATAGCTGTTAAGTCCCATAGTGCTCAGAGCCATTTGAACCATTTTAGGGAACGATAGAGAAAGATATCGGCCATGCCCTTTCAAAGAAACCATCCCAACATTGGCCTGAAGCGATCTAGAGATGTCACGGGAAACCTAAATTAGGATATCCGGACGCGGGTTTGGACCATCGTCTTCCTGAATGAGAGTCCAATGTGCTAAGCACTGCACCACCGCGCTCGATCCGCTGAGAGCAGATTCAATCTAGAGTAGTAATTCTGGAGGAGTTATCATATGACGTGAGTTGGGAACACATAATATAACCAGGTACATAGCCCAACGTATCATGGCGTATTTCCTTCATTTACCTTATGTATTGTACTGTAGAAGACCACGTGTTATGATGTGGGGGCATAATGCTGCATAGGCGTACTGACCTCCAAGTCTTAGAACTCGGTACACTCACCGGTCAACGTTATTGTGACTCTGTACTCCTTCCCCACTTGCTTTTTTATGGATGAAAATGCGCGACCACATCCAACTTTGCAGGTGGAGAAGCTCTTGGAACGAAAGTGTATTTGGCATATGGATTGGCTTGCCCATTCCCCTCACTGAAATTCCATCCAGCACGTGTGGGATGGGTTGGAGAGACGCTTTGCTTCTCCATCGCATGTACCAACGGCCATTTAGCAGTTGTCAACCGCGCTGGAGGAATAGAACGCACTACCACAAGAAGTTCTCTGTAAACCTTAGGCCCAGCATGGAAGCGCGTATCAGTACAAGGATTACCGACCATGGTGACCTCACATCCAATTAAGGACCGTGTCAAGCTGTTTGCAGTGTACAGAGGACCATAATGTATCGCGTTGACTTCAATGGAATTATTGCCTATGAATGAAAGTGTAACTTCTGTTCGTATCATGGCGTATTTCCTTCATTTACCTTATGTATTGTACCGTAGCAGTTCATTCTATGCATGGACCAATTTTCGTTAGGCTATTTTAATTGACAGTGACACATCATCCATGAGTTACTTTCTTCGTTAAGTTCCGGGAACATCTTGAGAAACTGCAGAGAGTGAAGGTTACAGTGGGAAACGCCGGGCGCTAGGTCAACCCTTTGACAGCACAAGTGATTTTCTACGCTCTTCAGAGTTTATGTGACAATCCTGAACGTAATCGATACCATAATTATACGAGTAACATCCTGAATGTTGTCAGGCTCAGTGCGAGGTTTCCCGCTTCCTGCCCGTAAAGGTTTGCTGCTAAACGGGTAGCCTTGCGGCAGGCGTTTTTCCCTATAACTTTGACGCTCTCCGAGGACGTAAAATGATGCTTACGAAATGGTTCAAATGGCTCTGAGCACTATGGGACTTAACTGCTGAGGTCATCAGTCCCCTAGAACTTACAAATACTTAAACCTAACTAACCTAAGGACATCACACACATCCATGCCCGAGGCAGGATTCGAAACTACGACCGTAGCGGTCGCGCGGTTCCAGACTGTAGCGCCTAGATTCGCTCGGCCACTCCGGCCGGCGATGCTTACGATCCGTAATGTGTTCCTCAAGACACGTTCCATCATTTCTCGAAGTTTGTCGTTATCCATTTCTTCTACATTGGGGTGCTATTTGAAAAAACGAAGTTAATAAACAACCTCTGTAATTAATACTTGAATGACAATGGGTTACATGATGTTCAGCAAGGATTTTCTACACGCAGTGTTGGTTACATTATTTTCAGTGTTTCAGAAAATATGTGAGATTAATAACTTAGGTGATTCATCTTTTACAAAATGAACTCAACTCAGAAAATTAAAGCTCTTGCTAACATCATGTTCCAAAAAGTCGTGAAATGTAGACACATGTGCAAATTACACCACCTAAAAGATGATTCACGTGGTAATGTAGCGTGTTTGTACGGAGCTGTCACTTGAGACGCTCAGCAAAGCACGGTCCACACTGGGTGCTTCCACTAATGCAAGCCGCGATGGCGCCATTGGTAACTGAAACTACGGCCACAACGGCAAAGTCAGTCGAGCAGGCCAGGAGCGTGTAAATTCAGCACACAATGACAACTCCTCAGAGTCGGTTGCACGAAGCTCATATCATTGACTTTCGTATTTTAATATATATGCCTCTATGGCCACGCGTGTAGCAATTATAGTACGTTTTATCATTAATGACTTTCCTTTTATGTTTTATGTACGTGCCTCTATGGCCACGTGTGTTATTACAACACATAGAACTAAGCTGAACCTCTACACGCATCACTCTGGCTTCCACAAATTATGGAAAAATCAGGATCACAGCAGTAGCTCGGGATAGCATGTAGCAATTGACAGGAAACTGGAATCGTTACTGTTGAGGCCCTGAGCAAAACTGTCACAGGCAATCCACGTGGATCGTCAGTTCATAAAAGAGGAGCCTGTTATCATCCGTAGCGCATCACTCAAAGGGATGACGTCCGATAAAACAGTGACTTCGAGTGGAACAGTGCGTCTTTAGTTGAACGCGCAGATCACCGTGTACAACTCTAACCGCACAGGTGCGATGGACGGCAATGCTTGGATGGGCGAGCCTCAACACATTATGAAATTTATTGCAAATGTGATGCCATAGGCGTCTTGTTATCTTACTTGTACATCGAGAAATTTTGCATGTAGACAGTATGAATGTTAGGTGCAGGTTTTGTCTTTCATATTAATGGATCCTCCCATCAATCCTTGGTAGAGCAGTTTCATATTACAGCTTGAAGAACAAGGAAACTGTATTTTTTTCCATAACATACTTATTCCGAACGGGTATCCAGATTATTGGGCCATCATCGAGGCGTCAACTGTCTAACGTCCACAAGTAACAACAGTATGCAAAAACCAAAACTTTAAGAGACGTACATTAGTCACGACATGGGCAGGAAAACTTAAATCAAGTGCTCATCACTCGTTCTCTGTACCAAATATGTTACAATGATTAGTTGATTAGAGTTCTTAAGCTATGTGGGAAGTACGTTGTGTGGATAAAACTGCAACTGTGGAAATTCAGAAACATCTATCGTGCAAGCAACTCTTGTTTATGACATAATCATTAGATGCCTTTATTCAGGTCTTATTCTCGAAATTTTAGAGTTTGTAGGACCTTCGTCTGTAACATTAAATCCACCCCAAGTTGTTGTCTTCATTCATGTAAAACATACTCTTGTGAAATCGGATGAATCTTTTGGAAACATCTTGTAGAATAAATATTACGATTAAGTTCATAAATTTTGTTTTGTATTCTCAGTCACTGCGAATTCTCTTATGTTTCTTCTTCTGTTTTTGCAGTTTCATTTCCTTTCTTTTTGAGGTAACTGATTTTTCAAACCTGTCTTGTAATTTACTGAACGCGACTGATATCTCCAGTCGAGAAGATAGCGAAATCTGCTGCGTAAACAGACTTTGGCTCTCAGTTTTCGGTGCTACTGGCACCGTTTGTTATAACTTCCGTACCGACACATTTTGAGACTTTTGAGTGGATACTCTCAAAGAAGAGCATTTAAACGCGAAGGAACATTATACACTTTCTATTCTATTTCAGGCTACCCAGGTAACCACATATCTCCATTAGAACAGGTGAGAAATTAACTAATGAAATACTTCATTTTTATAATATATTAGTAGATTTATTATTTATTAGACAACCTAATAATAATATAAGAGATATAGTCATAAATGTGTGCAAAATATATCAATGTTGTCCTATTTGTGACAGAATACAATCCATAATACTATACATCTACAAACTTTCAGAGGAAAGATAAACTTGGAATTATTATTATTACTCACACACTGTTATTATATGGCAGTGCTCATCACATACTAGTTTCCTACAATATGTTTTGCAACTTTTTCTTGTTTTATTCTTCCTTTTGTTTGGTTGAGATTTGCATACAAAGCAGTCACTAACGATTTTCAGCCGTCCAGAAGAATCTCGTTTCGGTTGAGCCTCCACTTGTTCAGGAACCAACATTAGAGGTCCTCCTATCATGCACTGAGTACCCTATTTCAAGGAAAATTTTCTCAAGCAATTAGGATTCGATGATCCAGAGATAATGCAAGACATTGTGAAATGTTTTCCCAGATCCACTAGAAACAGTCTGCTTTATGAGTCACATTTTTTTACTTGAGGATTGTTTTGTGTGTAAATAATGTATGCCGATAAGCAAGCAATATCCAGAATGTTGTAAAAAAGGCTAGTGATCATCTCTTCGTCCTTATTTTTACACTGTAATGAGAACATAACTTTTCGAAATTACCAACGACCATGCCAAACCTGTTGAGCTATAAGCTTACATCTTGCTTTGAAGGAGGACCAGAAGTGGCTGCGTCATGATGTATTGTCGATAACATTAGAATTTCATCCTTCTTGTTTGGAACATATGAACACAGAGAAACGTTATCTTCACTCAGTCCAAATACAGACAGTAGTTCTTGGCGTGAAATGGTAGACTGCATTTCTGTCGGTAAATGGGACTTGGTTCTTTTCACGGTACCAAATATGGAGAAATCCCAAATCAGCAACAGCCTTGCTAATGGGAGAGTTGAGACAAAATTGTCAGTGGTCATATATTGGCCAGTTCCGTTGAAATGATAGCGTAAATCTTTTACTACCCTCACCCCTTGATAAGTTTCTCTTCCAGAAGCAGATTTACCTGTATAAATTTGGCCAGTTATAGGACAAGAATTTCGCGAATCACAAACCCACGAAACCTTCAAGCGATATTTGGCTGTCTTCGAGTGCATGTATTGAGTAAATCTTGTCTTTCTTTGACGAGGAAAAAGCTGCTCATCAACAGCGAGTAAATCAAAAGCACAGACCTTTTACGAAGACTTGACTTTAGCGTTTCAAATATGTCAGATATTGCAGCTGCTTTGTCACTTTTCAAACGCTCAGTCCTAGTGTTCACAACGTCAAATCTTATAAATCTGCTTGTATGCCAAAACCTGTTGAGCTATAAGCTTGCACAATACAATGGGAAACCAATTGTTTCCCACATTTCCTTTTTGTGCTCAGTGTTAGAGAATCTTACATTAGCTGTATTCAGTGTACCAAGATATGCATCAAATTCTTCAGTTGTCAATAGCTTCCACACTTTCGCTGCTCCTTCTGAACTGAGGTTATTGTTTGCAAATACCTGACTTGCTTTCCTGTTGGTTTCACGTACTATTATATCATACATTTCTTCTCTAAATATACTCATGAAGGTGTCGTTTATTGAAAGAAGTTTGTTGTACGTATTGGGCCAGAACTTTACCGCAAAATATTATGCTTCAGCAACTTTCTTGTCCCAAAAGTTTCCGTATGCCATTCAGTTCCGTCTTTATCGCATAGAATGCCTGCAGAAGACACAATCGCTTCACTGTTTTCGTCAGCTCTATCATTTTCATCGCTACTATTATCACTTGTCTCTCTTTCAACTTCAATGTCAGTAGAAGCACCGATAGCATTTTCAGTATCTGAAGCAACAGCATCTTCGTTATTCGGTATCCATTCGTCTGTAGAATCTTCGTCGCTGAAATATGTAACACCTTCCTCTTCTGTATCGACAGCAGACACAAACACTTAAGCTTTGTAGCTTAATCTGCTGTATTCAGATTTAGAGTTCCAGTTTATCATCCATGAGAATCCGGAGTTACGGGTGACAGTAGCAAAGCTTATACAATAATGAACAGTTCACAAGGTTGTGCAACGATAGAAACAGTAGCCAACAACAATTGGAAAGCTTTGTTGCAACGATTTCGTATTTACCCAGAGCTGAGTTTTGCCAGCCATGACTGTGCGACTATTAAGTCATTGGGTTACCCTGGTAACTCGGTTATAGAACAAAGTATATTACAGAACTCATCACTCAACGCCGCTGCAGCACGTTGGATTGCAGGGGCCTCTGCTGCAGCTATCTCCGTCGTGTAACTCCATCACAATTAGTGAAAAACAATCAAGTTCAGTCCGAGAAGTTCCGCTTGCGATCCGTCAGCGTGAAACCTCAAGTCTGCTGCCTAAGTCCCGTAGCTTCGATGGACTGCGCCGTAGTTGGATTAAGTGTCGAGACTTGTGCTCCCATTTCCATATTGTTTCCCCCTAGTCACTATCTACAAGTCCACGAGGTTTGTCGGTTTCATTTTGTTGTTGTTGTTGTTGTTGTTGTTGTTGTGGTCTTCAGTCCTGAGACTGGTTTGATGCAGCTCTCCGTGCTACTCTATCCTGTGCAAGCTCCTTCATCTCCCAGTACTTACTGCAACATACGTCCTTCTGAATCTGCTTAGTGTATTCATCTCTTGGTCTCCCTCTATGATTTTTACCCTCCAAACTGCCCTCCAATGCTAAATTTGTGATCCCTTGATGCCTCAGAACATGTCCTACCTCCGGTCCCTTCTTCTTGTCAAGTTGTGCCACAAATTCCTCTTCTCCACAATTCCATTCAATACCTCCTCATTAGTTATGTGAGCTACCCATCTAATCGTCAGCATTCTTCTGTAGCACCACATTTCGAAAGCTTCTATTCTCTTCTTGTCCAAACTATTTATCGTCCATGTTTCGTTTCCATACATGGCGACACTCCACACAAATACTTTCAGAAACGACTTCCTGACACTTAAATCTATACTCGATATTAACAAATTTCTCTTCTTCAGAAACGCTTTTCTTGCCACTGCCAGGCTACATTTTATATCCTCTCTACTTCGACCATCATCAGTTATTTTGCTCCCCAAATAGCAAAACTCCTTCGCTACTTTAAGTGTCTCATTTCCTAATCTAATTCCCTCAGCATCACCCGACTTAATTCTACTACATTCCATTATCCTCGTTTTGCTTTTGTTGATGTTCATCTTATATCCTCCTTTCAAGACACTGTCCATTCCATTCAACTGCTCTTGCAAGTGCTTTGCTGTCTCTGACAGAATTACAGTGTCATCGGTGAACCTCAAAGTTTTTATTTCTTCTCCATGGTTTTTAATACCTACTCCGAATTTTTCTTTTGTTTCCTTTACTGCTTGCTCAATACACAGATTGAATAACATCGGAGAGAGGTTACAACCCTGTCTCACTCCCTTCCCAACCATTGCTTCCGTTTCATGCCCCTCGACTCTTATAACTGCCATCTGGTTTCTGTACAAATTGTAATTCGCTCCCTGTATTTTACCCCTGCCACCTTTAGAATTTGAAAGAGAGTATTCCAGTCAACATTGTCAAAAGCTTTCTCTAAGTCTACAAATGCTAGAAACGTAGGTTTGCCTTTCCTTAATCTTTCTTCTAAGATAAGTCGTAAGGTCACTATTGCCTCACGTGTTCCAATATTTCTACGGAATCCAAACTGATCTTCCCCAAGGTTGGCTTCTACTAGTTTTTCCATTCGTCTGTAAAGAATTCAAGTTAGTATTTTGCAGCTGTGGCTTATTAAACTGATTGTTCGTAATTTTCACATCTGTCAACACCTGATTTCTTTGGGATTGGAATTATTATATTCTTCTTGAAGTCTGAGGGTATTTCGCCTGTCTCATACATCTTGCTCACCAGATGGTAGAGTTTTGTCAGGACTGTCTCTCCCAAGGCCGTCAGTAGTTGTAATGGAATGTTGTCTACTCCCGGGGCCTTGTTTCGACTCAGGTCTTTCAGTGCTCTGTCAAACTCTTCACGCAGTATTGTATCTCCCATTTCGTCTTCATCTACATTCTCTTCCATTTCCTGGATATCGTCCTCAAGTACGTCGCCCTTGTATAGAGCCTCTATACACTCCTTCCACCTTTCTGCTTTCCCTTCTTTGCTTAGAACTGAGTTTCCATCTGAGCTCTTGATATTCATACAAGTGGTTCTCTTTTCTCCAAAGGTCTCTTTAACTTTCCTCTAGGCAGTATCTATCTTACCCCCAGTGAGATAAGCCTCTACATCCTTACATTTGTCCTCTAGCCATCCCTGCTTAGCCATTTTGCACTTCCTGTCGCTCTCATTTTTGAGACGTTTGTATTCCTTTTTGCCTGCTTCATTTACTGCATTTTTATATTTTCTCCTTTCATCAATTAAATTCAATATTTCTTCTGTTACCCAAGGACTTCTACTAGCCCTCGTCTTTTTATCTACTTCATCCTCTGCTGCCTTCACTACTTCATCCCTCAGAGCTACCCATTCTTCTTCTACTGTATTTCTTTCCCCCATTTGTGACAATTATTCCCTTATGCTCTCCCAGAAAGTCTGTACAACCTCTGGTTTAATCAGTGTGTCCAGATCGCATCTCCTTAAATTCCCACCTTTTTGCAGTTTCTTCAGTTTTAATCTACAGCTCATAACCAATAGATTGTGGTCAGAGTCCACATCTGCCCCTGGAAATGTCTGACAATTAGTACCTGGTTCCTAAATCTCCGTCTTACCATTATATAATCTATCAGATACCTTATAGTATTTCCAGGATTCTTCCATGTGTACAACCTTCTTTTATGATTCTTGAACCAAGTGTTCATTTTGTTATAGCCTGTATATAACCATTTACCACCCAAAAAACTACCAGACAAAAGTGATATCGCTTTTCATAGAAAGCCTAACTATTATTCCGTACAAGCAGGGGTTTATATCACAAAATGAGAAACCTTATGTGATTTGAAACTGACAACATGCTTCCATTTCTTTATTAATTATTATATTGAAACTGAGTGTCTCATGCAATATCACTTAAATTTTGCTGGTCAAGCAAGAGGAGAAGAATCAAATCTGACTTCCAATTAATTTTAATTTAGGAATGTATTTTCAAATATTCCCTCTAGCACTTTTGTATACTAGAATTCTTCTGAGGAATTTGCCGTATTTATACCGCAGGAAAATAGAAAAATAGTTGTACAAAATAAATATGTCTGCCATATAGCCCTAAACCCTATCAAATTAGCCTGTATTTTACTGTAGTTCCATACTGAACTAAGTTTATAAGCCTAAACATTTCATCCAGTAACGTTGCATGTATTCTACGATGACTGAGGACGGCAGTAGAAACTAATAGTCGGTCTCACCTTGTCATATATAGATCTTAATGAAAACGGTTTGTGTCACTAGATAGCGAACAGCTAAAACTTTTGTTGAAACGTGCAGTGAATTCGTAATTTACTGACTCCCAGGAGTTGATATTGACGAACAGTCACTATCTCAAGATATCGACTTCCTCTTTAATTCTGAAAATGGAATAAGTAATGTGTGAGTTGTCCTAAAGACTGTGGAGGCTTCTTATTTCATTATAAATCTTTTAATTGAGCCTACTGTATCTTAATGTTTACAGTAGCCAGTTTAATCACGAGGGGACTTCAAAAAGAAAGTTACATATTATTATGGCAGGCCAAGTAACTTTTATTGAACACAGAACTACACGTCAAAATGACATAGATACAGGACACTGTTTTTCAAAACATTCACCAAGTCCACGTAAACGGCGTTCTGCCAGTCGTTCAGTTCCTCGACAATAGAAATTCGGTCCTTGGTCACGGAGACATTTCAGAACCGCAGTGTAAACGTCCTCAAACTTTCAAATGTTTGCCGAAAAAATGGAAACCGCATGGTGCAATATCCGGAATTCCCGATTAGTATTGCTCAAGCCTGTGCGGTTTTGGTCAAATTATTGGCACAATTTCACTACTATTCGACGCGTCACTGGATTTGATCCATATACCGTCGGAATTTCACTATAAACCTGTGTGTAATTTAGACGTTTTGCTCACAAGAATCGTACTGTCCCACGTACTGCAGCTTTGGGGTACATCTCCAGATGCCGAGCCATTACACTCGCATCCTGTTTGTTGGTTAGTTCCTTGCACCATGTATCAAATTCACACTAAACGCTATGGTGTGCAACGTACCAAAAGAAAATGCAGAGAACAGGTATATAAAACTTAAAAAGACATACAAAAATTATCTGTGCGGCTTCCCCCGTCGGAGGTTCGAGTCCTCCCTCGCGCATGGGTGTATGTGTCGTTCTCAGCGTAAGTGTGTAAGCTCAGGGACCGATGACTTCAGCAGTTTGGACCCATAGGACATTACCACAAATTTCCAATTTTTTACAAAAACTATATTTGTACTACTAGTGGTTGGCCATTTACAGTGTTTCATGAGTAATTACCATTACTCAAGAATTTCTCTATGCTGTTGAAGAAGTTGTTAAGGAGAGATAATTTAATCTAAATGTCAAAACTGTTCTGCTACCTGTCAGACGTCTTATTTCGGGGAGTATATAGTCAAAGAGTTTTATAACCGCATATCTCATTCCTTTCACTGGCAAAGATAGATTCATTAAAGGGTACCGCAGATCGTTATACGTTCTAGTACTCTACTTCTGAGTTTCTCTGTTACTCTCAAATTCAGATGGACTGTTGATGCACCTGTTATCTGTACCGTAACAGAGCTGCGTTTACAGGAAACTCGGAACATGTAACCTCTACTGACAATGCACCACTCTAGTTGCGCAGTGGTCTTAGCGGTGTGGACGACATGTGTAACTTTCTTTCTAAAGTGCTTGTGCATATTATTATACGTTAACGTTTTACTTTCTTAGTGTAGTACACACAGAAATAATAAATACGAAGAGCTTTGATTTCGTACAGTTAAAATTTATCGGTATCATAAGTCCGCAATACAAATTAATATTCCTGTTTAGAGATAAACCCATTCAAAGTCAGCAACACATATATTACATGCCTAGCAGTAATACGAACTTTTATTTCATTATTTGTAAAACGGACGCACGCGTATTTCGACAAAGTTAATAACTTTTAATCCTATAATCCTTCTCTCTATCTCTCTATCCCTCTTTGCAGTTGCGTGGTGTGCCATTTCTTTGACCCCTTCCCGAAAGGCTGCATACCCTTTGGAAGTCACAACTGGTTATTTCAACTTACTGTGCGCTACGATTAATCTAAATTGAAACACGTTCAATAGCGCAGAGCCCACGCAGTTCGGAAGTGCTGCATTTTATTCCATGTAAATCATTTAAAGGCACTCAGTTCTAAAAGCGTCTGCCCACAGTAAATATCTGACACAATGCTATGAATTTGGGCACGCAGGTAGAGTGTAATAACGTAGCGAAAACATTCTTCTATGTCCGTTTATAATTCGCTTATCCATATAATGTAATGTCAGCCGACCTCTTAAAACAATATCAAGAGACCCTACCAGTGCATGTGATATCACTAAAGGTGCCATATTTTCTACGGTTGGCTTCACTGACCATTCATACCACGTAAATGTCATCGATGCCGCCTTCCATTTTGTTGCTGGAAGGAAGGTCTGATTATTCTATACATTACACAGCCTCTGTAGCTCAATATTGGTGTTGTTTCAGGGTTTGGGAAATGGTTTTGGAAGAGATGGACACATAATCATATTGTGGCTGACTTTGCTGGACACGCGGATACCTCGAGAGATATCCGTGATTATTGGAGCAATGGACGGGAAAATTTTCGCAGCAGCACTACCCTTTAGGTCGGTATGACCCTTTACAAAGAACTACTGATGTGCGTGATTTTTTTGTGCGCAAAGCTATGTCTTTAATGCTCACACGTCATTTTTAACAAGCGAGTGAAGCTGGATGACGCAAAACTATAAAATTTTAACGATAATACAAACGTCCACAGTTCCTAAAATCCAACAGTATAAAAAAACGGAAACGATCGTATGGCATTGTCGGGCGGGAGGCCCCATGTGGGAGAGGTCGGCCGCCGTATTGCAAGTCCTCTTTAGTTGACACCACACCGGCGACTTGCGAGTCAATGATGATGAAGGACACACAACACCCAGTCCCCTGTCGGGTATTGAACCCCGGCTCCCTGCGTGGAAGGCGGCAACGCTACCACTAAGCTATTTTTCTTTTCTTTTTTTTTAACTTTGTGCGTTGTGTTTGGTCATTGCGGACGTCACATGACATCTGTTAAGGTTCGTTGTTGATCCTTTCACTCAGTTTTTTTATTACAGAGGCCAACCAGCTCTCTGACCGAACACGCTGAGCTACCGTACCTGCATCTAAAACAATATTAGGAAGAGAAATGAAGCAACAAAAAATATGAAATAGAACAGCAGAAAAATGTGGCTATATGATCCCTGGGCTACGAAATATTGATCCAGACATTCTGCAACATATTAAAAGTTTACGTTGAAGTTAAGAGCGTACACGAAACCGTAAAAGTCTTACCACCCTCATGTTGTGGTCACGTAAAATACAAGGCAGTTGCCCACTATCATTTACACCCGCCCTCGCGCCAGCATATAAAGTGCGCTCATTCAGTATGCAATTTATCGTATGTGTATTCCACACTACATGTGGTCGAGTCCTCCCACTGCAACAAAACGCCATGTTTAACGGTTTGCTCCGATCGGAGACAAGTGATTGATAATTCATCCTGTTTCGGTTACAGGATGGAGGAATGTCTCGGAAATACAGGTTTCGTCCTTCCAAGAATCTTTGGTTTGTTCGTTACATAAGATAGCTGCATCATTGGTGGTGTCCGGACAGAAGTTGTGTTCTTCCCTGAACACTAATCATCATTCTTATGTCAGCTGTCCACAACAGCATTGCTAGCAACTCAGTCAGTTTATAAGGCTTAATGGGCGATGACATAAGTGATGCAGAGAAGGCATAATATGCAGAAGACACAGTTATGGCACTCCCGCGGACATTACGTTGCTCAACCATGATCCAACTTACGAAATACAGCTGCTCTTTCTCTTTGTTTCATTGCTTAGAGTAAGCTGTTATACGCTTTGACCACCAAAGGTGCGTTCATGTGTCGATCGACAGTACACCTTGCGCGACTATCTTTGAGATGATGCGTCTTAGGGCGACAATACCATCTCTTGGAGATCTTTACAGCTGCGACCAATTACGTCTGGGCAGGCGGATGTTTGAAAGCGCCGAATTTCACTTTGATAGTCGCGGTGAACCTTCGGTGCTGGGCGGATGCATATGAACAGAGTGGTTATGTAAGACGCGTCCGTTTGATGGCGTTGCTGCAGCCTTTATGCAACCTAGAGCGATTATGATACGCGTATACAGGCAACGACATGTAGGGAAGGGATTAGTGTGGCAGTCGTGCCATTCCGACTTACCGTGCGGCTAATGCGAAAACGTGAACTATGGTGGCGTTACTACCAAATGCCTCCGAACAGCACCAACGTGCTGTTATTCTTTTCTTGGCTGCCGAAGGACAAACACCATTGGACATCCACTGGAATATGAAGAACGTGTATGGGCAACATGCCTACTGAAAACCGCTGTTGTGGAATGGGGAGCCAAATTCCGTGCTGTATCCTGATAACGCACGCCGCCATATCGTAAATTTCGTGACGCAGAAGTTACACCAGTTCAAGTGGGAAACACTTCAGAACCCACCCTATAGTGTTGACCTGTGTCGATGCGGTTATCACGCCTTCGGTCCCTTAAGAAAGCGCTCAAGGTTCCATGCTTCCTGTCGGACGAGGATGTGCAACAGGCAGTTACAGACTTCTTCAGACAGCAGGACACGGTCTTTTATCAAACAGGTAACTTCAGCCTTTTGCGTAGGTGCGATAATTGCCTCAAAAATGACGGCGATTTTGTCTCATTGACTTACCGATTCCATACTTTGTGGCCTTGGAACGGAAACGTTTTAATCGCCATTTACAATTATACTTTCGCTACTTGAACCAGTGTAGACGGAAAACTATTTAGCGTGTGGGTGACTATCTTTATAGGAATGATGTTCATCCTGTGCTGTTGGTAATGTTAGTATCATGACTTGCCGTTAGGCGCCGGTACAGGTACGTCGACGTATGATCGAAACACAAGCGTCAGTGTGCATTACAGTTGCAGACAGCCAAATTGGTTCTGGACAACGTGAGCAGCTTGTGCTACCCCACCACCTACGCCTTTAACCCGTATCGTTATTTAGATGCCCAATGAATAGTGGAAAGTGTCATCTGTTACGCAGGGAATTTTTATTAACGCTAAATTATGGCCCTATAGACTTCAAAATGGTGGTGGAATAGTGGCACTGTAATTTGATTTTGTGAGCTGGTGAGATACGTATGTTATGAAAGCCAAAGTTACCAGAAGTTCTATTGTTTATTATAAATCATCACACAAAACGAGCGCAGTAGTTGCACTGAAGTTTAACACGAATATATTTAATAGCATCCTATTCACTCATAAATTATCACATGAACGTAAAACAGTTACAGGTAGCTAAGGATGGCGGAGATTCAAGACCAGGGAGCTATAGGTAGGTTACTACATCATTAGCACACTGATCCGTTTTCGCAATCAGAAGGTAGTGATTTTCACAATTTGAGTTCGTAATATTAGGCATGCCAGAGGGGAATCCTCCTCCTACTCATCAACACTTTAACGTTTACTGAGTACATTACGACCTATACACGCCGATGCTGATTCCAGCTCTTACCCTTTTTTTTTTCAGTGTCTTTGTATTGTCCGCCATTACTGTTGTCGACAGGCACTGTGTCGGACGATGCTTGTGAATCCCGAAAAGCTACTTAACGCAAATTTTTCATGATGCTCTAGTTCGAGATGCAAAGTGAAGTGACTGCTTCTCACATCGAATTCTGCCAGCAGCATTCTAAGAGATTCTCTGACGAGCAGCAGACGAAGTGCCACTTTAGTTCCTCCTGTCTTCCCTCATAGCATGCGCCCCTACTTCGAGAGCTAATCCTAGCCTCTCGCAAGCAGTCATCCAATGACAAGTGGCAGTTCTCCTGGAGCATACTGCCACCTGCCAATGATTTTCCAAAACTGCAACGTCACAGTAAAATTCCCTCATTCGCGCCCAGAGACCTACAGCTAAAGAAGGGAATGTGTTTTGGCTCTATCCTGTCGGTGCCTCGCAGCAGGAAGTTACCGTGTTGTTTCCTATGACCCTCTTAAGATTTCTATCTGCTTTATACAGGACATACCACTTAAAATTTTTACCGCCGATATCTCTGGAACCACAATAGACACTGAAAAACAGCTTTTACAGGAACGAATGTACGGCAGGGTCTCACAAAAGTAAATAGTATGAGACATTCTAAATCGAAATTGTAACATGAAGTCGGCGCTTGAAGTGAACGAAACGCGCCACTATTACATGTTGCTCGTAATCGCGACGTGATAGACGTACGTATTCTTACTTTCACTGTTATAACGAGAGCCGAAAGTAATAATAGGGATTCCTGTCACAAACACTGATGTGTGCATAACGCTGTCCCTCGCGAGTGATGTATTTATCTACGTACAGACTACGAAACAGTACGGCTGGTGTACGCCGCCCTGTTACACCTGCCAGGTCAACCCTTCACCTCTGCAGCTGTGTACAGGAACGGGCCGCAATCGGCGCTGTGTGTGAGAACGGCTCACTACGAAGCAAGTCGTTCTCTGTGTGGAAGTATGTACAGAAGCATGGCACCGGTGTATTGTGCACTGTAGGTATTTCACTGTTGTAATTGTGATATTAATTTGCCTGTCCATCCGTTATAGGCATTCGACATGGTATTCAAAATAAGGAAATGGTTTACATGATATTACTGGACGGAGAATGTCACCAAAATGGCACACGTGCGGCCCAGGTGCAGACCCAGCGGTACCCTAATAGACGTCATGTGACCCGCCCTACATTCATGTATATTGTTAGAAGGCTTCCTGTGACAGGTCGGTTGTACCGAGAGAGGTGGCGTAGTGGTTAGCACACTGGACTCGCATTCGGGAGGACAACGGTTCAATCCCGCGTCCGGCCATCCTCATTTAGATTATCCGTGATTTCTCCAAATCGCTTCAGGCAAATGCCGGGATGGTTTCTTTGAAAGAGCGTGGCCGACTTCCTTCCCCATCCATCCCTAGGCTGATGAGACGATGACCTAGCAGTTCGGTCACTTCCACCAGACTTACCCGACCAACCAACAGGGCGGTTGTCTCTACCAACGCGGATCCGGAGCAGAAGGTAACACAGGAATGAACAGAGGTAGCTGTTCTGAGTGCCGTTGCAATAAATCCTCAAGCAAGTATTCGTGAAATGGAGAGAAAGATGGGAATCAATACGTAGCGCTACATCACGGCCTCCATGGCAACGACGTTCGCAATCGCCTGGAATACTGTCAGTGGGTTCTGCAGCAAGGCCATGACTTCATGAGTAGACGATTACATAATCCCTTTACATAATCGAAACAGATCACCTGTGAAAACGTTATCGAATGTGGACAATGCGCTCACACAACACACCTGTCAGAAATGAGCTCTCAGTAAACCGCACCCGTCAGTAACTTGGAATAAAAATGTCACTACACGCCACAGCGTCACTGCCACACGACATCCATACGACAGTCACAGTTACAAAACATCGGTATGTTAAAATCCGATTCCCGTCACATCACCGAAGTTAAGCTCTGTCGGGCTTGGCTAAAACTTGGATGGATGACTGTCCGAGTCGGCCGAGCGCTGTTGGTAAGCAGGGTGCACTCAGCCCTTGTGAGGTCAATTGAAGAGCTACTTGCCTGAGAAGTAGCTCCTCCGGTCCCAAAGTTGACAACGGCCGATAGAGTGGGTTGCTAACTCCGTGCCACTTCACATCTACATCCAGTGACGCTTATTGGCAGAGGAAAACATGGGGGTCGATCGGTACCGCTGAGCCTTCCGAGGCCTGTTCCGACGAAGAGAGAGGGAGAGAGAGAGATAGAGAGAGAGAGAGAGAGAGAGAGAGAGAGAGAGAGAGAGCAGTAGTTTAAAGTAAGTATTATAAAATTATACAGTCTAAAAAGGTATAGTAACATATATGCCGCATCACAAATCCCAAGCCACTATACGTTACCTGTTCATGAGATTTCAAATACTTCGCTCGTAAATAAAACAAATTGTTTTGTGGGCAAGCTACACTCACGCATTCCACTCGTTATTCAAGAATGGGTAAAATGATTCACAGAAAAGCAATAAAACTACGTAAGAACATTCGTGTGGAACAGTATTATCTATTCTTGTTAGCATGATAGTTATTACTTATCAAATAAGTTAAACAATTTGTATACTATGCACAATATCTTTCTACAAGGCAATCACTATTAAAATACTCGCAGAGAAAAAGAGAGGGAAATGGGGTGAAAAAGAGAGATAAATTCTTTATCTCGATAATTAAAACCAAGAAAATATATCAAACGTATATGCTGTAGTCCCACAGTCCGTTGGAGGAAACAGGCCCCTTCAAAAGGAATTTGCCAGAAAACGATAAAATATTTAAATGTTATTAGAAACGTCAAGAGCCTCATCATATCTTTTCAAGTTCTAAAACACAAAATGCAACTAGGAAGAAAAATTATTAGAAATGTCTGTCAAAGATTTTTCTTTGTAGATGTGCTTCTTAAGGTATGTCGCGAAGGGTAGCCGTGTGGTCTAGGCGCCTTGTCACGGTCCGCGCGGCTCCCTTCGTCGGAGGTTCGAATCCTTCCGCGGGCATGGGTGTGTGTGTGTTGTCCTTAGCCTAAGTTAGTTTAAGTTAGATTAAGTAGTGTGTAAGCTTAGGGACCGAAGACTTGTGCAGTTTGGTCCCATAAGACCTTACCACAAATCTTAAGGTATTCAAAAGTTCACAAGGATTGGATTATTCAATCCAACATAGCTCGTCAACATTGAGTAAGGCAAAACTTTACCTTTTGTCCAGGGGCATTACATGACACGAGCTTTGCCTTTAATATAATATCTCACACATACAAACATCACTGCTTTCTGCTTGGCTAACTTCAATGCGAATTAACGGAGAAACGGCGCAACGGAGAAACGGTTTTTCCTTAACAACTATTTCTCACCACAGCCTTTGTGATAGATGGTGCTGTAATAGTCACAAACGGGGTATCACGTAACATTCCGCCAGTGCGGACCGTATTTGCTTGGTGATACATTACCCATGTTAAAATGGACCGTTTACCAATTGCGGAAAAGGTCGATATCGTGTTAATGTGTGGCTATTGTGATCAAAATGCCCAGCGGGCGTGTGCTATGTATGCTGCTCGGTATCCTGGACGACATCATCCAGTGTCCGGACCGCTCGCCGGATAGTTACGTTATTTAAGGAAACAGGAAGTGTTCAGCCACATGTGAAACGTCAACCACGACCTGCAACAAATGATGATGCCCAAGTAGGTGTTTTAGCTGCTGTCGCGGCTAATCCGCACATCAGTAGCAGACAAATCGCAATAATCGTGAATCTCAGAAACGTCGGTGTTGAGAATGCTACATTAACATCGATTGCACCCGTACCATATTTCCATGCACCAGGAATTGCGGATGGCGACAACTTTGAACGTAATGTACAGTTCTGACACTGGGCACACGAGAAATTACGGGACGATGACAGATTTTTTGCACGCGTTCTATTTAGCGACGAAGCGTCATTCACCAACAGCGGTAACGTAAACCGGCATAATATGCACTATTGGGCAACAGAAAATTCACGATTTCTGCGATAAGTGGAACATCAGCGACCTTGGCGGGTTAATGCATGGTGCAGCATTATGGGAGGAAGGATAAGTGGCCCCCATTTTATCGATGGTAATATAAATGATACAGTGTATGCTAATTTCCTACGCAATGTTCTACCGATGTTACTACAAGATGTTTCACTGCATGAAAGAATGGCGATGTACTTCCAACATGATGGATGTCCGGTACATAGCTCGCGTGCGGTTGAAGCGGTATTGAATAGCATATTTCATGAAACGTGGATTGGTCGTCGTTCACCGGATCTGACGTCCCCGTATTTCCTTCTGTGGGGAAAGTTGAAGGATATTTGCTATCGTGATCCACCGACAACGCCTGACAACATACGTCAGCGCATTGTCAATGCATGTGCGAACATTACGGAAGGCACACTACTGGCTGTTGAGAGGAATGTCATTACACGAATTGCCAAATGCATTGAGGTTGACGGACATCATTTTGAGCATTTATTGCATTAATGTTGTATTTACAGGTAATCACGCTGTAACAGCATGCGTTCTCAGAAATGATAAGTTCACAAATGTACGTGTATCACATTGGAACTACCGAAATAAAATGTTCAAACGTATCTACGTTCTGTATTTTAATTTAAAAAACCTACCTCTTACCAACTATTGGTCTAAAATTGTGAGCCATATGTTTGTGACTATTACAGCGCCATCTATCACAAAGCGAAAAAAGTGGTCCAACTAAAACATTAATATTTCTTTACATACTACACGAATATGTAATAAAATTGGGGGTTTCAATTTTTAAAAAACGCAGTTGATATCCATTTGACCCATGGCACCGCCATCTAGCAGGCCAACAACCATAGCGGTATCTGGTTTCCCCCTTCAAGCTAGACAAGTTTCGTTCTTCGTAGTTTTTTCGTTTGACGCTTATTTCAAGAGATATTGGGCCCGGTCACGATCAATGGACCACCCTGTATACAGGGTGTTACAAAAAGGTACGGCCAAACTTTCAGGAAACATTCCTCACACGCAAGGAAAGAAAATATGTTATGTTGACATGTGTCCGGAAACGCTTGCTTTCCATGTTAGAGCTCATTTTATTACTTCTCTTCAAATCACATTAATCATGGAATGGAAACACACAGCAACAGAACGTACCAGCGTGACTTCCAACACTTTGTTACAGGAAATGTTCAAAATGTCCTCCGTTAGCGAGGATACATGCATCCACCTTCCGTCGCATGGAATCCCTGATGCGCTGATGCAGCCCTGCAGAATGGCGTATTGTATCACAGCCGTCCGCAATACGAGCACGAAGAGTCTCTACATTTGGTACCGGGGTTGCGTAGACAAGAGCTTTCAAATGCCCCCATAAATGAAAGTCAAGAGGGTTGAGGTCAGGAGAGCGTGGAGGCCATGGAATTGGTCCGCCTCTACCAATCCATCGGTCACGAAATCTGTTGTTGAGAAGCGTACGAATACTTCGTCTGAAATGTGCAGGAGCTCCATCGTGGATGAACCACATGTTGTGACGTACTTGTAAAGGCACATGTTCTAGTAGCACAGGTAGAGTATCCCGTATGAAATCATGATAACGTGCTCCATTGAGCGTAGGTGGAAGAAACTAAAATGAGCTCTAACATGGAAATTAAGCGTTTCCGGACACATGTCCACATAACATCTTTTCTTTATTTGTGTGTGAGGAATGTTTCCTGAAAGTTTGGCCGTACCTTTTTGGTTCAAATGGCTCTGACCACTATGGGACTCAACATCTGAGGTCATCTGTCCGCTAGAACTTATAACTACTTAAACCTAACTAACCTAAGGACATCACACACATTCCCCGCCCGAGGCAGGATTCGAACCTGCGACCGTAGCGGTCGCGCGGTTCCAGAATGAAGCGCCTAGAACCGCTCGGCCACACCGGCCGGTCGTACCTTTTTGTAACACACTGTAGACACTACTTGTAAAATCGTATTATTCGATTGGTTAGTTTGTGATGACATCTTAGAGAAACCCAGACATCCGCAGCCCAGAATAAATGTCCGTTGTACCCAACATAAATCAGTATAAAAATAATTTGTTCAGTATCTAATGCGAGTGTTACGTCTTTTCATAAGGGACAATTTATAGTACGCAGAAAGCAAGCAGGAATGGTTTAGCGGTAATGTCTCGTCTACAACAAAGACCTACTAAGGGATAATCGTACAGTATCAATTCCTTCAGTTCGCTACTTGTTATATTAACTAACTCCGTCTACAGGCCGCAAGCGACCCATCGGGACCATCCGACCGCCGTATCATCCTCAGGTGAGGATGCGGATAGGAGGGGCATGGGGTCAGCACACCGCTCTCCCGGTCGTTATGACGGGTTTCTTGGACCGGAGCCGCTACTATTCGGTCGAGTAGCTCCTCAATTGGCATCACGAGGCTGAGTGCACCCCGAAAAATGGCAACAGCACGTGGCGGCGGGATGGTGACCCATCCAAGCGCCGGCCACGCCCGACAGCGCTTAACTTCGGTGATACTTGTTATATTACCGGAAATAAATCAGATATATCACAAATAACAGATTAATATGCTGCTACTGAATTTTTCAGCGCCCATACTTTTTCCTTTACCCCTTTCCACAAATTAAACATAGACAATAAGTACACTACATTCTCTGACTCTACGGTGAAAGTTCTTTCTCCCTCAAGTGTTGGCAATGTATAAAGAATTGGCGTAGAAGATAATGGCAATAAGAGTGCTTATCAGGTAAATTTGATCTCTCTAATCATTATAAAATCGATCAACGCAACGCAAGAGTTTCTGAATAGGGCAAAGTAATCAGTTGCATGTCCTCTAAGTGACCTGTACGTACCCATACAAAAAAATTAAATTGCAGTTGCATATGAGATTTACAACGACACGTTTCACATCGTAACTATCATGAAAATGTTGTACATGATATGTAGCTATTAATCCCTAGTCTGAAGACGGAAACCAAGATTATTTCTAAAATAGTTAATTTTCTCCTTGTTTGTGGATTGTCAATTGACTACAGAAGTCTGAGAACTGCTGTTCTTATTGTCATTTTGTAAATTTGAGAAATTCTCCGTCTCTAACGAACTCAAGACATACGAGACGTTAAAACAAGAAACAGGAACTGTGACATGGAGAAAAAGGCTTTTACTCAATTCTCCATGAAACGGCACTGCTGTAACACCTGGCTGTCTAAAGAAAGACATATCATTGTGAGAATTTTTCAGAACGCTAATGAGTGCACCGCGCTAATGATACTTTAAAGCAAAATGGTTTCAATTATTAAAGTGTGTATTATATATGGTTGACTTCTGGTGTTACAGAATGCTTTCTCTTGAAGGCGAAATACAGCAAAAAAACATGAGATGAATTCGTTACACGTTGGATCTTCCTTTTATTGAGGTACCACTGTTAACAATATGGGCAATAAATACAATGTGGTTTCTTGATGATGTTACATACTTTCATGGATGATCGGAAAGGGTAAATTTGGACCTCTCCTACTGCAAGCTTTTTGTGTTGTGGCCGTGCCCTCCTGTAATGTTTCCACATGAATCACCTGAATGCAAAAGTACAAATGACAGATCCGCCGACGTAGTGCTCTTTTATACCTTCTGTAAGCGATACTACCGCCATCTGTATATTTGCATTTCGATATTCCATGACTTTTGTCACCTGAGTGTATAAGGCTAATATCGTGAGGCAAACATAGCCTCATTCGATGCTTAGCAACGTCTGAAATTCACCAAGAAGCTGCCAAACAACATAAATGAGTAGGGATCATTGATTTTATAGATCACTCTTTTTGTAGCCATATTCCGTCTAATGAGCAGCCGAAAAGCAGGAAGAACTTCATAACACCACTAATCAATTGTCCTGAGGAACAGTCTGAGGGAGCAAAAGTTGATCAGAATCAAATTATCAGTTCACTGTAAACTGTATCTCCTAATCACAAGCTATCTTGGATCATCCAGAAGGAATTAAGCCATCTAAATATTTAAACATCTCGCCCAAAGATAACTTTGTGAAATGGAAACAGTTTGAACCAGATGGTGGTAACTGCATTCCTGTGGCACTGTGGAAACTATGTCTCATTTTCTTAATTTGTGTCGATTGTCTTTCCTCAGTCATATAAGGAACGCACTCTCGTGCATTTCGAAATGTAACAAAACTCTATCCACATCTCGAAGGTGTACGTAGGAATATTTTCGTCGATGCTAAAGAAGCGAAATTAGGTTTATACTCAATGTACAGTGACACGAATCCTTGCCCGGGCATAACAATGCCGAGGAAGCAAAGAATGTTGCACTCTCGGATCAACAGAGAACGCGCAAATGACGACGGACAAAAGTTAGTGGAGATTCGTGAGTCTGCAAAAAGATCGATGTGCGAAGCACAAAACAACTACAACCGTCATACCTTAGCAAAAGGTCTTACCAAGATCCCGAGAAACGCCGGCCGGAGTGGCCGAGCGTTTCTAGGCGCTTCAGTCTGGAACCGCCCGACCGCTACGGTCGCAGGTTCGAATCCTGCCTCGGGCCTGGATGTGTGTGATGTCCTTAGGTTAGTTGGGTTTAAGTAGTTCTAAGTTCTAGGAGACTGATGACCTTAGAAGTTAAGTCCCATAGAGCTCAGAGCCATTTTTGATTTTGAGTCTCAAGGGAAATTTATTACATTCGCACGGAGAATATGCAACAAACCGATGTTGCGGATATTGATCTGTAATATTGCGTGCCCATTCTTTAACCTTTGTAATGCACGGGAGTCATCTGCGCTTTTTTCTAGTCGTTTGGGTCTTTGCCCAGGGCAAGAGATTCGCGGGGAATACAAGCTGAGTAAGGAGCCAATGAAGTAGAGCACGTTTTGTAAAACTGAACTGGGATTCCATCTGAACCTGGCGAATCATCTGCGTTCAACACTTTCAGTTGCGTCTCTAGGTCCGTAATGTCATGGAGGTCCTCCATATGTGAGGGTCAAACGACAGTATGTTTTATGATCCTCCTGCATAAACGATTTCTTAAGCGAAAAATTAAAAACTTCAGTTTTCGTTTTGCTATTTTCTATTGTCACACCAGACTAGTCAACGAATGACTGGATAGAAGCCTTCCACCAGTTTAGCGATTTTACATAGGGACAAAGTTTTCTCGGGATCTTGGTTCAAATGGCTCTGAGCACTATGAGACTTAACTTCTGAGGTCATCAGTCTCCTAGAACTTAGAACTACTTAAACCCAACTAACCTAAGGACATCACACACATCCAGGCCCGAGGCAGGATTCGAACCTGCGACCGTAGTGGTCGGGCGGTTCCAGACTGAAGCGCCTAGAACCGCTCGGCCACTTCGGCCGGCGTTTCTCGGGATCTCGGTAAGACCTTTTGCTAAGGTATGACGGTTGTAGTTGTTTTGTGCTTCGCACATCGATCTTTTTGCAGACTCACGAATCTCCACTAACTTTTGTCCGTCGTCATTTGCGCGTTCTCTGTTGATCCGAGAGTGCAACATTCTTTGCTTCCTCGGCATTGTTATGCCCGGGCAAGGATTCGTGTCACTGTACATTGAGTATAAACCTAATTTCGCTTCTTTAGCATCGACGAAAATATTCCTACGTACACCTTCGAGATGTGGATAGAGTTTTGTTACATTTCGAAATGCACGAGAGTGCGTTCCTTATATGACTGAGGAAAGACAATCGACACAAATTAAGAAAATGAGACATAGTTTCCACAGTGCCACAGGAATGCAGTTACCACCATCTGGTTCAAACTGTTTCCATTTCACAAAGTTATCTTTGGGCGAGATGTTTAAATATTTAGATGGCTTAATTCCTTCTGGATGATCCAAGATAGCTTGTGATTAGGAGATACAGTTTACAGTGAACTGATAATTTGATTCTGATCAACTTTTGCTCCCTCAGACTGTTCCTCAGGACAATTGATTAGTGGTGTTATGAAGTTCTTCCTGCTTTTCGGCTGCTCATTAGACGGAATATGGCTACAAAAAGAGTGATCTATAAAATCAATGATCCCTACTCATTTATGTTGTTTGGCAGCTTCTTGGTGAATTTCAGACGTTGCTAAGCATCGAATGAGGCTATGTTTGCCTCACGATATTAGCCTTATACACTCAGGTGACAAAAGTCATGGAATATCGAAATGCAAATATACAGATGGCGGTAGTATCGCTTACAGAAGGTATAAAAGAGCACTACGTCGGCGGATCTGTCATTTGTACTTTTGCATTCAGGTGATTCATGTGGAAACGTTCCCAGCGTGTTCCGACCGCACGACAGGAATTAATAGATTTTGAACGCGGAATGCTAGTCGGAGCTAGACGCATTGGACATTCCATTTCGGAAATCATTAGCAAATTCAATATTCCGAGATCCACAGTGTCAAGAGTGTGTCGGGAAAACCAAATTTCAGGCATTACCTCTCACCAGGGGCCACGCAGTGGCCGATGGCCTACGCTTAACAACCGAGAGCAGTGGCGTCTGCGAAGAGTTGTCAGTGCTAACAGACAAGCAATACTGGGTGAAATCACCGTATAAAACAATGGTGAGTGTACGATGAACGTATCCATTGAGACAGTGCGGCGAAATTTAGCGTTAATGGGATATGGCAGCAGACGACCGACTGAAGTGCCTTTACTAACAACACGACATAGACTACAGTGTCTCTCCTGGGCCCGTGACCATATCGGTTGGGCCCGAGACGACTAGAAAGCCGTAGTCTGGTCACACGAGTCCCGATGGTAGGTTTCGAGTGTGGTGCGAAACGCCATGAATCCATGGACCTAAATTGTCAACATGGCACTATGCAAGGTAGTGGTGGTTCTATTTTGGTATGAGCTATGTCTACATGGAATGGACTGCGCCCTCTGGTCCAACTGGATCGATCATTGACTGGATGTTGGACAAATTGGATACCATTTGCAGCAATTCATTGACGTCATGTTCCCAAATAACAATGTCAGGTCACCGGGCCACATTCTCGACATTTCGAGCGAATGATTTGGCCAGCCATATCGCCTGACATGAATCCCATTGGACATTTGTGGGGTATAATCGAGAGGTCACTTTGAAGTGTCGGCAGAAGTGCCAACACCGTGTTGTTTGAGGAAGCCGAAATGCACGCTATAAGCCCACGCAGGATGGCGTGAGGTCTGAAACAGGATACTTAATGAATGCTATAAAGAAAAGTACGTAGCTGCTGGAATACTTAACTTTAATCCACAATTGGTGAACATTGGTCTTGTTACTGTACATGCTTCATTAGATACATAGCAATGTATAAATGGCGCCCTGCTAGGTCGTAGCAATTGACTTAGCTGAAGGCTATGCTAACTATCGTCTCGGCAAATGAGAGCGTAATTCTCAGTGAACCTTTCCTAGCAACGTCGGCTGTACAACTGGGGCGAGTACTAGTAAGTCTCTCGAGACCTGCCGTGTGGTGGCGCTCGGTCTGCGATCACTGACAGTGGCGACACGCGGGTCCGACATGTACTAATGGACCGCGACCAATTTAAAGCTACCACCTAGCAAGTGTGGTGTCTGGAGGTGACACCACATTCCTCCCCCGCAAATCGGCGAACGGTCGTGTTGTAAGGCTTCCGCCCGCCGTGAGGAGGACCCCATGTTGGCGTATGCGATGAGGTGGGGAGCCTAACAACAGGCGAGGCTATGCCACCCGCACCCGGCCATTCGGTCCGAGGGGAGCTAGGAAACGCCTGAAAACCTAGTCCAGGGTGCACGCCAACATGCGGTGTATGCGCCCGTAATGAGACAGGAGGGGCCGAAGGGTCGACCTCCATCGCGTCGGGGTACCCGACGCGCGAAGACGCCATGTAGTCCGGAAAGGGCAAGAGTTCCATGGCGGAGGACAGCAGGTCACGGGAAGCGATCGGCGGCGCGTGACCCAGGGAGGCGCCCGGCGGTTGCAGCGACGCGTCCACTGCGGGCGTCGCCGGCGGGAGAACAGGCGGCGGCGGCGGCGGCGGCGGCGGTGGCGGCGGCGGCGGCGGCGCGTCGCCATGGGGCAAAATGGAAGGCAGCGTCGGTAACACCTGGGGATGAGGCGAGCCAGTAGATGGGTCCCCAGGGCGCTGACCGGACGGCACCGTCGCTGAAAGCAGACGGGGAGCGGCAGAACCCAGGCGACGACAGAGGCGCAGCTGATTGAGATGCCGACGCCTCTCACCAGAGGCCCCCAAAACCAAATACATCGCGCGGCCGAGGCAGCGAAGAATGCGCCCTGCGAGCCAACGCCGTGAACCGCGATAGTTGCGATAGAATACAACGTCGCCTGGAGCAAAAGCAGGAGTCTGCTGCTGCACAGGAACCTGATGCGGCGGATGCAGCAAAGACATCAAGGTTCGATGAGGACGACCGTGGAGCAACTCAGCCGGCGAGCGACCATCTCGGGGCTGAGAGCGATACGAAGACAAAAAGAGCAACAACGCGTCCTCCTGAGAATGCGACTCTTTCAACTTCAACATCTGTGACTTGAAAGTCCGGACCAGTCGTTCAGTGGCACCGTTTGACTGAGGAGAAAACGGCACGGTATCAGATATTGAATACCATTGGCCTTGCAGAATGACTGAAATTCTGCGGACATGAATTGTGGGCCATTGTCGGAAACAATAGTCTGTGGAAGACCTTCAATGCAAAAGATAGCCGATAACGCCTGAATGGTGGCAGATGACGTCGTGGAAGACATCCGGACAACAAAAGGAAAATTACTGAATGAATCGACCACAACCAACCATCGAGCATTCCAAATCATGTAATGTTCTTGCGACCTCATCACGCAATGCGTGGGAAACATTGCGCGCTCTGAAAAATTTCGGTTGCGCGTTTACTGTCAGGTCCAAATGTGCGTCATAGTTCGTAGCGCAACCAAGGTCCGGTGCAAAAATATCCGCAAACTCTTCACATAGACTAGAAACACTGGCTGAAGGCTCAGTCTCGTTCACTGATAGTACCTGATTGACTATAGACAAGTTAAACAACTGAAATAAATCTAAACCAAACAAATTCACCGCAGAAGAAGAACGAAGAACGTAAAATGACACAAGTTTTGTTTGTCCGTTGTATGTTGCAAGAAGGCTGCACTGTCCTAACACAGGGAGATGCTGTCCTGAATAACCAGTGAGCTTAACATTTGCGGCATGCAACGGAGGTGTGCCCAGTAGTTTGTACATGTCTTTATTCAAATGGCTCTGAGCACTATGGGACTCAACATCTTAGGTCATAAGTCCCCCAGAACTTAGAACTACTTAAACCGAACTAACCTAAGGACATCACACACACCCATGCCCGAGGCAGGATTCGAACCTGCGACCGTAGCAGTCCCGCGGTTCCGGAGTGCAGCGCCAGAACCGCTAGACAACCGCGGCCGGCCGTGTCTTTATTGATTAGTGAAACTGCAGCTCCGGTATCGAGCTGGAATGGTATCACGTGGCCAAGAATGTCCAAGTCTACAAAAAGTTTATTGTCCTGCTGACGACAAGAGCGACTGTCTCGTGCAATTTGAACAGACACTGGTACAGAATTACTTGCTAATTGACGTGATTTCCGTCGACGTCGACGCACACTTTTTGTGGGACGCACACAGTCACTTTTAGAGAGAGTGGCACTGGGCAGAGTGGAATTAACTACATGAATGTCCATGGGCGAAGGTTCACGAGCCTGAGTATTCTTGTTTCGATTCCGGCGCGAAGCAAAGGGCCTGGAATGGTTTTTAGTGTCCGTTCTGAGATTTTTCTGGCAAACTCTCTGAACATGTCCTTTTTTATTACAGAAAAAGCAAATAGCTTGGCGTGACGGGCAATTCTCACGCGAATGTCAGGTTGCACACCGCGGGCATGATTTTAGCACTGCATTTGCTTGCTGCCGCGGGACACGTGGTGGAGAGCTTGGCGGCAGCTGCGCGGACGAGCGCGAGGGCTGTTTACAGTTCCGTGCAGCTCGCCCGGCGGGCCGGTTAATGTGACACACGGCTGGCGAAGTTTCAAATGATTCCTGAGCAAAGTCAAGTTTGTCTTGCCTATCCAATATGTCTATCACTTGTTGAAGGGAGGGATTGACTAGTTTCAAAATTTGCTCCTGTATACTAACATCAGAAACGTTCTGTGCAATTGCATCACGTACCATAGTATCTGAATAAGGGAGTCCACATTCACACTCAAAAGCACAATCCCTTGTAAGACCTTGCAATGTTGCAACCCACTCCCGATTAGTTTGACCGGCCGTACGTTTGGTACGAAAGAAAGTATACCATTTTGCAACGACATTAACTGATTCCTTGAAATATGCATCCAAGGCAGACAAAATTTCTTCGTAGGACAGAGTTGCTACGTAGCGTCGGGGAAATAATTTCACTATCACACAGTACGTCTGCACCACTACACATGCCAATAAATGAGGCTGCCGCTCGTTACCTTGAATTCTGTAGGCGGCGAGATGAAAGCCAAATTGGCGTGACCACTCCGTCCAGCTTTCCAGGGCCGCATTGAAGCGTCTAAAAGGTGGTGCAACTGCATGTTGTGGCTGCGGTAGCGGTGGAGCGACGGCTGCCGCATCGTTTTGCATTGCACGTTGACCCCGGACGAGCTGTCCAAGCGCATCCAATAACGCCTGCGTCTGCTGATTCTGCAAGCGATAAAATTCGGACAGTACATCTGGAGATTGTGGCGAAGCCATGACACAAGTAAACTAAGCAAGGATAAAGAACAAGACCCTGTTTTTACTCGTCGCCATTATGAAGTGTCGGCAGAAGTGCCAACACCGTGTTGTTTGAGGAAGCCGAAATGCACGCTATAAGCTCACGCAGGATGGCGTGAGGTCTGAAACAGGATACTTAATGAATGCTATAATGAAAAGTACGTAGCTGCTGGAATACTTAACTTTAATCCACAATTGGTGAACATTGGTCTTGTTACTGTACATGCTTCATTAGATACATAGCAAAGGATAAATGGCGCCTTGCTAGGTCGTAGCAATTGACTTAGCTGAAGGCTATGCTAACTATCGTCTCGGCAAATGAGAGCGTAATTCTCAGTGAACCTTTCCTAGCAACGTCGGCTGTACAACTGGGGCGAGTACTAGTAAGTCTTTCGAGACCTGCCGTGTGGTGGCGCTCGGTCTGCGATCACTGACAGTGGCGACACGCGGGTCCGACATGCGATTTAAAGCTACCACCTAGCAAGTGTGGTGTCTGGCGGTGACACCACACACTTCGTGCACATTATCCTGCACCGGAAACTCTTTCGCAATCATGGATAGCTGTAGAGGCAGCATGGCTGAATTTTTCTGCATGGGACTTCCCAACGACTTATGGAGTCCATGTCACGTCGAATTTGTGCACTATGGAGTGGAACAGGATGTCCGACAGGATATTAAGAGGTTTGCCATGACTTTTGTCACCTCAGTGTATATTATTTGGATTGGGAAATAATGATTTGGTATCACTGGGCCCACACAGCTCGTTTCCAGGATTGGAACTAAAGACTTTCGTGAACATACGGAAGTGTTGTCAACTGTGGGACAGAGATATTCCGCGATTCTGGGACTTGACTTCCTGGATAAGTATCATGCAAAAATTCATCTTTCAGAACTCACAGCTGAACTTGGCGAGAACTTATTTCCGATGAGTCCAACAGCTGTAAATGTTTCAATGTTGCACGGTACACCGATTGCTAAGATGTCACCAACTCCACTGATAACAAGTACATTAAAGACAACTGCGCATGACAAAGTACCGGCTGGTGCACGGAAGTTGGTTTGGGTATCTATAGATAATGATCTGCCACAGAAGACATTGTGTGTGGTTGAGCCACCTCACAACAATGAAGCATTTGATGAAATGCATTGTTCTGTACGAAGAAACATTATGCACATACAAAAAGCGTAATGGGGATCGAATGGTTCTGGAAAGCTTTGATAACTTTGGGCAAATGAATCTCCTGAGAGGCAAACCAGTGAAATATTTGCGAAGTAACTGGTAGAAATGTGGCAAAGGGCAAAGCGTGGCTACACAAAAGCTTTAGAGATGCAAGAACGTATTGCGCAATGCACGAGTAAACGGCCAAAATACAGAATAGGACAATGGATGTTACGAGCTCATCTGTATACCCCAAAGTGTAAAACAGAAAAGTTTTTAACGAAATATCACCGACATATCCAGGTTATCAAAATTACTTCGCCAATCAACGCAAAAATTACAGTTCCCAATTATAGCTTCTATAGGCCATGTAAATATAGTGAAACCGTTTGAAAGTGAGACTGATGCATTTCCACAGATTCTTCCAACCATTGCGAAAAAAGAAGTATTCGTGAGGAAAAAGGAACCTCATAGAAACGTACATTACGCCTTGGGTCTAGGCAATAACATAAATTTCATGTAAATGCACACATGGTGTTTGACAGTTACTTGTGTTAGTCCTAATTTTCTTTTCTTGTCACGTTCTGTGTTTAGTTAGTTAAATAAAGGAGGGAGGGAATTGACAGTATTCCTTTTCTTTCAGGTGCCGTACAAAGACATTATCCGGAAAACAATTTTTTTTTTGTAGTACTATTATACTATTGCAGAGATGTGGTAAGGAATCAGCCTCTGTGCAATGGAATTTTATTTGCTAGGCAATCAGATGTTCTACTAGCGAGTCATAGATAGATATCCATTTTTAAATTTAGTATTTGCAAAGTAAGGAATGACGTGCGATTACTACAGGATAGGTTCACAGCGTTACAAAAAGAAGCAGAGAAAGAAGGATTATTGGAAGAAATTCAGAACGAATATCAGGAATTAAAACTCCGGTATGAGGAAATGGGGACTCAGTTGCAGCAGTTAACAGAAATGGTAGCTAATACATGTAAAAAAACGATATTGGTTAGTTGGAGGTGGGAACTGTTAAAATCTGTGTTTGGAACACCGTTAATGAAGATATCAAAAGTTTAAACAGCACTATTGGAAATGTAGAAGAGTTAGTGGAAGATACAACAGCAAAAGTAGATTGGCATACAGGAAATAAGGAGCACGGAATATTGAATATTATGAAAACAGAACGATATTTAACAATAGTATTAGAACAATATGAGCAGAACATGAGGAATTTATTAAACAGTGTTCTAGAGAAAATATAAACCCGATGAAGCAAACCAGATGAGAAAGTGGTAACACCTACATAGTTACGAACCTTAGCCGGTAGATGAGATGATGCAAGGACTGATTTCGAAACTTTGCGCGAAGCAGTCCATCACACTACTTATAGACAGTTGAAGTGCAACGTTAGTAAAGCCACAGCAAATTTTGATGGCATTACAAAAAGCACAAAAGCGACTTTCCAGAAGAGTTTCACTATGACGTGCCTATTATAGGTAACAATTAAGCTTTATTTTATCGTATACCTGATGCAAGATTGGATACTGATCAAGCTAGATTGTACATTAAAATACAATTTCGAGTATCAGCAATAAACGCGCAATACCACTGTTATACTGTACATCTACATCTGATTTAAAAAATGGTTCAAATGGCTCTGAGCACTATGGGACTTAACTTCTGAGGTCATCAGTCCCCTAGAACTCAGAACTACTTAAACCTAACTAACCTAAGGACATCACACACATCCATGCCCAAGGCAGGATTCGAACCTGCGACCGTAGCGGTTGCGCGATTCCAGACTGTAGCGCCTAGAACCAATCGGCCACTTCGGCCGGCACATCTGATTAAATGGAATAAAATTGAGAAATAGATATAGATACAAACACGCGAAGTATTGTTAGTTTTTAGACGGAGAGATGCTCATGTCGTTATGTCTGTAGCAGATCTAAAAGACTGAATTAAAGAAAATATTATTTTTCAACAAGCGTGATACAAACGAATAACAAGTCGTGTGAAATACAGTTGTTCTTGGGGAAAATTGAAAGAAGAGTTCGAGAAAAAGGTCTTATCTCCTCATCCAAAACTCCATAAAATTAGATATCTCTGGGTTTTCTCCATGTTTACTCCAGAAACAGTAACTATTACTTTCTACAGAAACGATGAACCAACCGGGACAACGAATTTAGAATTGCAGGGCAATGGATTGTTAATTACCGGAACAAGATTTGTAATATCAGGAAGACAATTTCACCTTCCAGCTGTCATCATGGGCATGGCAATGATTAATGTGTCCAGTCAAACGTTCTATTGTCCAGAAGAACCACGCCACATACTGACTAAACAAAACTGAACTTTTATTTTCGATACCTTAGATTCTACTTTGCTACAATCTCTAGACTAGTTATTACTTAAGAAAAAGGACAAATTTCAGTCAATCAAATAATGCAACGTGTGATACAGTATCACTGGAATGCCGGCAAAATACAATTATTTTCAGTGAATCAACGACAAGCAAAATGTTGTTTCTAGTTTACGTTTGTGCAAATTGCTTTTGTAGAAAGCGTAAGATATCTCATTCAACTGAGTCAACTACCCATCAGATACCTGTGGAATGGATACAAACAAGTAATACGTAACGTGAGCTGAAAATGTAAATAGTTTATGCAACCACGACAGAATGACATAGCAGATTAATTAAGCTAACTAATACTCAAAACTTATGTTGAGAAGAAACCCAAAAACCTGTTACAGTGCAATTGTTTTTACAAGGCAAGAACAGACTAATTATCAATAACTGAAAGAAAGGAAAAATTTCGGACAAACTTTTGTAAAGAGGAGGGATGTGTTATGGCACGCAATAGTAAGGGGTTGAAAATGTTAACACTTACTCACGTTCACCAGGCAACAATAAGGCATGCTAGACGCAGAAAAATGAAGAGATTGAGTATGTCGCAAGTGGGTCAGGTTGTCGACACACATTTGAGTGAGGATATACATTCAGCAGAAAAGAGATTCCAACAGAAAACCAAAGAAAGGTAGAGAAGCATACTCGTTACCTCGTAAGACATATTGCAATAAACTCTACTTCTTTCACAAGAAACATAGCGAGGAACTGACACACCATTTAACAGTCTTTTAAGAGGATATAACAGAATGAGGATGACACATGCAGTCATTATAAGCCAAGCAATGCATCATAGCCTCAAGCTCGCTCCTTTTATATACCCCAGTTTTCCATTTCTCATCATGAATTGATCAGTGTGGTTGATGGCATTCACAGTAATAGCACTCGATTCCATGATTACGATATTGTAGTGAATCTATGTCCTAGAAGCATCACCTTAGTCTATGAGCTAGCCGAAGATGTACTCAAGAAGTGTGTCTTCACCTGATGAACTTCATGCTGCTCCCTGCCTGCCATCTACTGATGGAGGAAGTGATTGTCTTCCAACAACACCATATCACAGTGTGTAGCCAACATTCATCTTTAATGTGAAAGCCAGCAACAGGTCCTCTTGGCGTCCATATTCCTGTTCAAAACTCAGGCACTTCTGGTTGCTGGAATCTACCAGCCAGAAGGGAGGAGATCAACTGACCACAAGACTACCAACGCCAGATACGTCACAGATGGGTCAGCAAGGGTCATCGAAGAATTTGGAGTGGGACACAGGACAGTGCAGCAGCCAGCCTGAGATCACCTTACACTGGGAAACAGCTGCGGCTGCTCACGAATAACCTGCTGCAGCAGCAGGGTCGCTAAACATCGTCTGGGCGTACAGCTGCAGAGCTGGCTGGACGGACGTCAGCTAGAATCCAGTACATATCTGAATGACCAATAGCCGAGGCTGGTGCAGAATAACGCCAACTTATAAGCGTTAAGAGTAAAAGACTGATCTCTTATAACGTCATTGATGCTTCACACTTTCCCAAAAGCTATCCTGACTTCATGCAAAGATGCCGCTATACTGCCAACACATTATTTCTCTTAACTGTTGAATAAAACCGTGTATTTGGGTTAATAGTAGTCTCCATATGTCAGCTGGTCATCATTGCCCTAATAGTATCCTGGGTAATGGCAGTCAGCATATCTCAGACGACCATAACTAAACCAGTTGCAGTCAGGGTAGTGCCAGTCATCTAGTCATTTTACCATCATTGTCCCAATTGCAACTGGTGTAATGACAGCGATCAAACATCGACTTACCATCATCGCGCTAATTGCATTAGAGGTAATGCCAGTCAGTCTGTAAGTTGACCATCACTACTTCACCCAGTAAACGTACCAGTATTGTGCAATTTTTGTTCAGGGTAATGTCTGTCACCACAAGCCAGTTGGCCATTCTTGACCCAATAGTATTTCCAGGTTTTTTTGTTCAATAGTGCGTTTAAATACGAAGTTGCTACCATTTTAAGCGCGACGTGTGCCAAATGTTCTGCAGCAACACTACTGGTAGCCCAGAAAAGTTTCCTGTGATCATTCACCTTGACAGCTTCCCATAGTTTATTCAGGAGATTTCATTAACATATTACAATCACGGTTTACCCCTTACGTGCATCATCTGTTAACACCATACCTTGGTAGTCCAAATAAACACTCAACACGTCTTCCCGGGTAATGGTTGACTCTACGCCTTTTTCGGCGGCGGTGAATCTTCGCTGAATGCTTTGATACTTTTCCTCGAGGTTACATTGGTACACCCAGCACACGTTCACAGTGATTATCCTGCCAATGAAATCATCTACATCAACCTGACACAAGTGTACCATTTCCGTTTCTGGCAACCCTTTCAAGTGGGTATAAGTAGTTCCCAAAAATAGTGGTCCATGACTGATTTTCACTTTTCACACTATCACCTCGATTGTGATACGCCAGTCTTCCAGCACAAGGACCTCTACACCTCTTGAGATTACCGATTATTCACACAGAGACGGTCTGTCACTTTGCTCTTCGTTATTCAGACCTCACTGGAAGCGTCTGTGCCATCTGACCACTGTGTCATATGATAGTGAATTTTTGTCATACACTTCCACCAAATCATTAAGCGCTGTTGCAGCGTTGTTCCCCTTCAAATGCAGAAAAAAATACTGCATGGAATTTCAATTTATGAGTGCAGTACCACAGTACTATAGGAGCTGGGATATCGATATATACCAGTAATACATTCATGTACCTCCAAACAACCCAAAAGAATTGCGTCCCTTCATTATTTAGGGCTGATAATTAAAACTTTAGGACTACAGATCATATAAAAACTACATAGTAACCCCATTCTTTTAACGTTATTTTTGGAGAATGTTTCTCAACTAGGGACTACCACTCATTCGTTACTAAAGAAACTGTACAGAGAACTGATACACAGTATCAATAAACGGATCCAAAACTTCAATCCAGCCTGCCTTTGAGTGTTGTGATGTTGGAGCTGAAAAAAAAGAGAAATATTAAATTTTCCGTTTAAAAATACTTATACTGCTACACGAAAGCAGACGGCCAAAGGAACTCGCAAATGGATAACAGGATATGGAGAAATAGAATGATGAGAAAGGAAAATGTTTGACCATGAACTGCTTGACCGGACGCCACCAAATTGACACTCTAGTATAGCCATGTCTGTAGGATATGTTCACTAAATTTTCTTCTAATGTGAGGTTATTTTCAGTGTATAAGAAAGCCAGTGTCACATATCGAGAATGACATGAGTAAATAATGGTTTGCTGTGCCTGACATTACTGCAAAATTTGTAGGTGGAGATCAGAAACAACATACCCAGGGGATGTGCACTTGCAGTTGGTCGCCATAGTTCGGACGTCGAGAAATATAGGAATCATTGGCATGAGGAACATGGAAGGATCATACCTAAATGTTGTACAGATAGATAGTGGTCGCAGAGGACTCAAGAAAACAATCGGAAGAGGAGTAAGCACACGTCCTTCGTCAAGGACTTCACCAGTAGCAGATCAGAAGACTTTTCGACGGGCTCTGTCAAAATGGATGGATGACAACACGTGACATCTGGAAAGAGGCTACAGGGGGAACGCCACCACAAATCGTCAGAAACAGATTACTGAAAGCTGAGGCGAGATCTCGAGCTACCACGTGTTGTTTAACATTGGCACAAATCCACACACATAAGAGTCAACTAGGACAATGAGTGCCATTCTGTGGTGTTAATCAATATGTTCCTCTTCTGTCTGTGGCAATCAGACCGACACCGTCGTTCTCATAGACGAACTTAAAGAAGGTCACAGAAGGCAGCGATTGTCAAGACACGTACCTCTACAACTCCTGGGGTCATGGTGTATGGAGCTATTGGAAATAACAGCAGGACTGATCTGGCAATTGTTGATGGAAGGCTGAACGAACGCCGGTAAGTAGCAAGGATGTTAAACTCTGTTGTCATCTCTTCATGACAAATCTACCAAATGGAGAATGCCAGCAAGATAATGCAAGGTCCGAGGCTCTAATTCACACAGATCTTTGACTGGTCTGCCCATTCCTTTGCTACCCATAGACCGAAACATATAATTTCATATCATGCGCCAGCCAGTTAGTCCCACGAAATTAAATAACATGTATTTCAGACAACACATGAAATTCCACATGGTAATTCGGCTGCTGTTTTCAACCACTCCACAACGAATAGAAAACTGCAAACGTACCTGTCGAGTTGATGGTGGACATCAGTTCCGAATGGAATGAAGGTTTAATCAGATAATACCCATTATTATGTACGGTATGTACGTCTTGGAACGCTTTTCTATACACACGTAATGAAGACTGGAGATTATTAGTCACATTATCATTGTTTTCAGTGACATCAGTTTTATCAGTGACATTACTAGCCTTATCAGCGACAAGCCAAGCCTTTACCTTCCCTTCTCCCTCCCCTTGCTTTCCCTACCCCCCTATCTCCAAAAAATCGGAGCGAAGTACCAAACATGAAACAGCCAATCAAAAATAATTCAGAGTGGTGGAAATAGCCCATTCGTTTTCGTGGGAAGACCCCTTTCCCCTAACTATACGCGAGCCATTCAAAAATCCAAGAAGGTGGAACAGACAATCACAATGCAGCACCATCTTGGCTGTGCAAAAAATTATCTGAACTACCTGACATATTTATAAAAAAAATGCATTCACAGAATTGCGACGTCTAATATACGTCACGCACACTGAAAAATACCTGAACTGTTAAAACGACGGCAAAAATATTGTCTACTACATTGAAAGAACTCATTTACGGGCAGACTTGTCAGTTATAACCATGAATTTCGTTGGAAGCTACATGTCGTTCGCTTTTGAATGTTACAACGAGTGTAAAACATACTTTCTGTAAATAGTTAAAAACCGTTTGCTTGTACAGTGTAATTAACGAATTACTGTTATGGAGCTGTTAGACGTAAATTCTAACTCCAGTATTCTACGGCACATCAGAAAATGCGAAATTAAATCGAGTACTTATTTACGCCCACCTGTTGCTTGTGTGTGCCAACGCATGACACCATTCAAAGCTCGATGTGAATTCCCTAGTTGGTTTAAGACGCAGCAGAGTATTAGATCAATAATGTTCTACATCTGTGATATCTCTCAGTCGTCACGCTACTCTAAAACTTATGGAAAACGCGTCATCAATACAACAAAGTTTGTTATATACAAGATTTTGCACACTTTGCAGGCACAATGACCCTTCAAAGTAAATTTTTCCATGTCTAAATTGTCTGTAATGCTTATTAAGACGCCCAAAGGCTGTTTATTGGGACCACTTAGATAAATTATAGGTTGGTAGATGACAGTAGTTCACTTTGAGTACTATGCATTGAATTCATGTAACTACTGAACGATTGGTTGTAAAATCACTCATATGAGCACTAGTGCAGAGTAAACTTACCGCTGAGAATTAGGAAAGTAAACAATACTAACATTTTATGGTAAGAGTTTCATGTTTCCCTCATCGTGTTACCCAGTATAGATAAAAGAATGTTCTCATATGCAGCATTCCAGTCTTTCACTTTATTTTTCACAACTTCAGAAATAACTGATAGACATCACAATTTATCATTAGCAGATGGCATTTCGTCATCATGTTAATTATTGATCACCATTCTCCATGCCAGCAAGAATACTAATCGCTCTGCCAACTGATACGGATCTGTATCTGCTGGCAACTTGCTGAAGACCATCTGCCGGTCGTGAATGTTATCTTCTTCTTCTTCCTTTTCATAATCATAATCTTCCTCCTAGTAATCACCCCTTTCTTTTTATTCTTCTTCTGGACCTTCTGCTTTCATGCTTTCATAAATATATTGTATTTGACTTCTTCATTTCTCTTCTTTGAGAACAGCTGCCCCCATCTCTGATAAACGTGTGTCAAGGAAAGTCGAACTGCTTTTTTCATGAACTGTAGCTTCTTCTCCTCTGAAAAACCCTAAGGAGACTTTTTGTGTCCAGCGTTAGGTACGTCTTGATATGGTTCTGAAACTATTAAGTAATGGCAAGAGACCAAATAAATACTGTTATTTTACATTTTCACTCCCTAAGTCTGATGTTAGCTTGAAGTAATTGGTTCTTGAATAACATCTTCTTCCATACTTTGTATCTAAAATTAGGTACAGCTGGATTATGAGCTGAAATTGAGAATAGTTTACCTGCATTAAGTAATTCTAGGAGACTCTATAAATATTATATTCAATGTATTGGTATACAGTATTTCTTGTGGAACATTGAGATTTAATTAACATCAAAATATTCACTCAATTCCTTTGTATGTAATATTATTACAAGCAGAATACGTTTATTCTACATTTATTAGTGATTCCTCTCAGTGTAGAACCAGCTATTACTTCTTTTGACGCTTCCCTACATGCTTCTTTTGGTGTTGTGCCTCTGTTTTTTTTTTTTTTTTTTTTTTTTTTTTTTGTAGTTTACCATGTTGCCTTCGTAAAGAGTGACAACAAAATGAAACAAACTGCTCAAACCTCGCTTTTTAATCATCAGCAATATATGACATACTTCGAGACTGCATCAATTTGCATGTGCTGACATCAGCAAGTCAATTTCAGAATTTTTCCTGATAGCTGCGACAAGCCAAAGCAAGTTGAGACATCAACTCAAGACACTATGACGTTGTTGTCTACATAAAATTAGCATTACAAAGAGATATAAGAAATTAACTGTAGTGTATAAACCAGAGAGATGATAATGAAGCAAGTATATAATTTTTTTGTGATGTATGCACATACAAAATATATGAAAGTGCCATAAGACTGTACCAAATTATCTCAAAACTGTGTCAAATTATCCTCAAACTGTGTAAAAATACACACAAACTGAATCAAATTAACGCGAAAGTATATGAAATAGCACCAAACTTTTATTGCATTACCCAGAAAGTGTATCAAATTACAGCAAAATTTGTCAAAATACACCAAAATTGCATAAATCACCCTTAATTATATGTTACACATGTATAGATCATAAAAAGTTTATGTACAATGGTTTAAAACCTTGCATATGAGAATAAAAATACCAGCTGTATGTATTTTAATAAGTTATACAGAAAGCTTAGAAGTGGAAGTATTTAATTAGAAGTTCTAAACAACTTGCAAGCGTTGTACATTTACTGAGCTTCTGTCATTAACGAGTGCTTCTGAATCTAAAAGTTTCTAGCAGTAGGGCCAATATGCACGCTGTGTGCATTCCTACAAATGATATGGACAAATTCTGTGTGGGTCTATTTAGAGCCTCATTGTGCTTGCAACTGCTGTCATATCTTACAAGTGATACAATATTATTATGCTCGAATTTTTGTAGAGGTCTGTAATATACTTCCATATTAAAATAACATAATGCCCTCATTTTGATCAATGATACAGATAATTTACATATGAAAACTCTTGTACTCTAGGAACTGAACTTCAATATTAATAATCTTGAGTCCAGACTTGACTGTGTACAGTCTTGATATTGTTGAGTTGAGACGACAGACTTCACAAGAAAAATTGCAAGTAGAGGAAATAGCACAAAAGTTCGAGTCATTGCAGTTACAGACTAACACTGAAGTTTCAAAGACGCAAAATCAGTCGTTGATTGTTGCAAAACGTCTCGAAGAATTATCCGAGACAGTGACAGAAACGAACAATGATTCAGACATAAGGCCAGACGATACTCGCCGGTTCCGTTGGCTGATACCGAAGAATTTCAGTCTCTGTAACGTTTTAAAGAAGAGCAGATGACGATTAATCAGCAAAATAAACGTGACGTAAGAAAAATACAGGAATAGCAAGCTGATATCGAAGGAAAGATCGGTGGTGATAAAGATACCAGTAGCTTCAATCATTATCACGTGGAAATCAAAATGAACACACTAATTTTGGAAATGCGAGGTGACCGTAGTGTCAATTTCTAGGGAAATGCACAAAATCTTGTCTCACGTACTTCGCTCTTGCAGAATCGCACCGTAAGGAGCGCTAGCGGCAGTTGTATTAAAGATGGCTGCCTTCATTGGACCTGAGTGTTTTATCTGTGTGTTTCGGTTTGAAGAATAGAAGCCTGTGACAACAGCGTACCAAGTACGCTAAAGATCCTCCTAGTAGCCCTACAATTTATGAATGGCCTAAATATTTGGTAGAAACAGGGTCACATGGGAAATCATCAAGTCGTCCACGTACATCTGACGACATTGTTTAGTGAGTGAGACAACGTTTTGTTAACAGCCCTACGAAACCGATCTTGGGATTCATCAAGGATATCGTGTTTGTACCTCCCGTGGCAGCTTCTCTACTTGAACATAGAGCAAGAATTTAGACCGCCACTGAGCAATTTACACCTGAAATGCTATAACGAGTTAAGGAAGCAATTTACTTCCGATGGGATGTGTGCAGAATAACCAACCAAAGCCACATACAACATCTAAAGTTTAAGGTTAAAAAAAAAGAACTTGATGTGTTTCCCTACAAATAACACTAAACCAAGCTCTCTATCTTTTTTCTATAAATTTATATGAATTTTTGAAGTTGTAAAGTGATTTTTTGAAACATCCAGAACTTTGAATTTGCTACACATAGTGTGACAAGGTGACAATACAGTAGACATAGACAATTTTTTTACATCTATATTTGTATTATGAAAATATGAAATGGTAAGAAACCTGTGAACAATTTGTATTCAGCTGGTATAATTTTAAGTTTACTGCTGAAGTATCTGATTGAAATGTAATACTGTTATCTTTTTTCATGAGTCTAGAACTTAGAACTTTTCTTTTTTTTTTTTGAGCTCTTTGTATAGAAAAGTAGACTTGGTTTTGAGGTTCTAAGATAATCATTTTTTCTTTAGGAAACAGTTTATACATATAATGAAATTTCTTGTGTCTTGTGATAACGTGTGATGTACAAATTGCTTTACCTTCACGCGACATGAAAAGTTGCAGCCTGCCGTGGTCATGCTAGTAGCGCTGGAAGAGACTTTGGTATTAACTGAGGATTTTTGGTAATTTGCCTCTTTGTTGCACATAGTTGTTGGTTCCTTGCACACTGGAACAATTGTGTGAGATTTTTGTATACATACATTGAGAGTAATATTCGTATCTTTGTTATGGCCAGAGAGGTGTTTATTGCGTATAGACATTCTGGAATAATTGAGGCCTGTGTAAAGTTTGTCAGTGCTTAAATAAGCTATTTTGCGAATATAGTGAATGAAAGTCTTTATTGGTTTCTTTCTTTTTTGCATCGTTTAAGGTTAGTTGACCAAACCCCTCCTGATCATTCAGTTTCTAAATACATACAGGGTATCCCATTTATCTTGACCACTCTAAGTAACTGTTTGTCCAGATGCAAATTACAAAACTTTGCGAGCAAATGTTCTTTAACCGTCAGGAGGACATCTGTCAGCATGATCGGCTTCGTTGTAGCTTTGTGTGCCAATTTCCTCATGCGAATTCTTCCTCCTCTTGTGGCTGATGTTGCGCTAAGAACCAGAATGCTTATTTGGTATCAACAAAATGGATGTCCAGCATTTTATACCTTGCGTGCACGTCGTGTTCTGAACCGAAGATATCCTGCCAGATGGATTGGTCGAGGAAGAACAGTTACTTGGCCTGCTAGGTCTCCTGATTTAAGTCCCTTGAACATTTTTCTTTGGTAATGAATTAAAGACGTTGTCTATCGCGATATTCCAACAACTCCAGAGGACATGCAGGAACGTATCGTGCTTGTTTGAAGTTCTCTTCAGCAGGCAACACTGGAAGCAGTAAATAATTCTTTCATTCAACGAACGCGCCAGTGTATCGGTGTCGAGGGTCACCAGTTTGAGCAGCTTTGAATGTTATACTCCTGGGCAATGGTACAGGAGAGTCAAAGTCAATTTTGTGTTATGTTTTTACTTGGTTTTTATTTGTTTTCTGACAATTCCAGCAAGTGGACAAGTTTCTGATCCTGGACTCAAAGTAAGTGTTGTGTTATGTAATTAATAACGTTGTGTTTCAGTGATTGGTACACTGGGATACATTTTTGAATAGGCCTTTAGGAGAGGAAATGAATTACCGAATAAAAGATACAGGTTGCCATTTAAAAAGAGTCATACCGCTGTTCATATCTTTGTAAAAATCAAAGCTACAACGAAGGCAATCATGCTGATTGATGTCCCCCTGACGGCTAAAGAACATTTGCTTCAAACATTTTGTAATTTGCATCTGGATAAACAGTTATTTAGGGTGGCCAAGATAAATGGGACGCCCTGTATATAATAAATGACAGTAGTTGTTGCAATTATTATGACTATGCATTACACTTTCCATGTGTCACAATATTGCTTTTCAAATATTTTTAACATGGTGCTGATCACGCAGTTGCAGCGAAATGACGAGGTGCATTGTCCGTTGTGTAAAGGAGCATTGCAGAACAGTTGTTACGAGTTGTTAGAGAATATTTTGAAACTAAGAGTCAGATACACGAGAACTGATTTTTTAATGATTTCTAGGAAGAGTATTCAAATTTTCTTCATTTTTTTTCTCCATCAGATTTCTGTTATAGTCAGAGATGAAGCGTCATATATTTGGTTCAAATGGCTCTGAGCACTATGGGACTTAACATCTGTGGTCATCAGTCCCCTAGAACTTAGAACTACTTAAACCTAACTAATCTAAGGACATCACACACATCTATGCCCGAGGCTGGACGAACCTGCGACCCTAGCGGTCACACGGTTCCAGACTGAAGCGATTAGAAACGCACGGCCACACCGGCCGGCGTCATATATTTCCGTACATCTTTCACCAGAACTAATTATAATAATTAAAAATAATTACGAAGAAGTTTCAGTATAATCTGATATTTTTCTTTTATTTGTGCCATGGCAGCCAGTCTTCGATACATATTGAATCACTCACACACACATACGCCAGTGATTCGTATACGATATTTACATTGCATATATACATAGTACTTACATCGCGATGTGCTCCCATGACTGACATGAGATGTCACTCCAAAGGCTAATTCACTGTACAACACCTTACATTCATGCCTCCAGACAACTTTCCTGGTGCATCTCGCAGTAGATACTTAATGCTACCTGTGCGAAGCCGGGACTGGTTAATAGTATTCTTCCTTTCTAAAATCTAACTGATAAAGACACTTTCTTCCTTTCTAAAATCGTATTTATGTGAATGTCAGTACGGTGGTATTTTTACTCAGCATTGGTTTATATGATTACTGTTTTAGAGAGCCATAGTTCCAATTGCAGCAGTTCCGTTTCATACTTAGCCTCAAATAAGTACATTCATTTGTAATAAATGACATGTTTTTATTTACCTAGCAATACACTAATTACAAGCATTCTAAAACGAAGTGTATAGGGAAATCTTTGGTCCGCACTACGATAACGAATCGCAAAACTGGAAGAGAAGACACACTGTACACATACACGTCCTATCATAACAAGCAGCAATAATGAGCACAATAAATTCCATAATACTTCAATGAGCAGGCCATTTGGTGGAATGCAAGAGAACCAAGAAGAATGTTCATGGGGAAGTCATTTGGTAAGAGACCAAGAAGTATATCGGTGATGAAACTGAAATAAAAACCAACTGGCTGGGCATAAATAACTGACAGGAAGTAGCACAAGATGCATTTGGAGGCAGCATAAGAGTTCGGCATGGGAGCTTCGAATAAAATAGAGTTCAAGAAGAAGAAGAAGAAGAAGTAGTTGTCTGTTATCTTCACTCCTATCCTAGTGATGACAGATGTGATGTGATGACAGCACACATCACCAGATTAAACTAACTTTGAGTCTGTAGATACCGTTATAACGTAAATATTGCACTTTTCTGAATCACTGATGGATTTTAGAAGATATATTTGAATCTTGTGACATTTGACAAGTATTTGTAGACAATATTTGATTTGGAGCTCCGTTGTGTCTTAGACGAAGCATGGTACTCGGATCGAACTTTGAGAGCTGCTATTAGTCGGCATAGACAAGCACGACATGGGCATAAATAAGCTGTTCATTTTATTTCACGTTTTTGAAGTTTTATGGCATATTGAAAACAAAACTCATCTCTTAAGAACTGTAACAGTAATCCACCAATTACATTTTATATGTTTTGAACTAATTTTAGTACTCCATAACGAATGATACATAGCTACAAAAGCCATTCACAGCTGTGAATGGTGAGTCAGTACAAAAACCATATTTTTTGGAACGTGATTGACAGTATTCAGATTTTTTAAGTGATTGAGATCTACGTATTTTAGGTGCCTAAATACTGCAAATGTAATTTTTGTGTTGAATATTTCAGTTAGTTTGCAAATGTTTAGCACAGTCAAGATGGGGAACATTGCGATTCATCATCATCTTCCTTTTCCTGTACTTTGTCCTGCTTTAGACCAGGATCGGCATGGTTATTAATGCATCTCACATAATCAGTTGAAAGGGGTAACCAGATGTCCTTCCTGTTGCCACCCCGTTACCCCAGGACACAACATGTATACTCCGATTGTCTGTGTGCCGTGTTATTCTTGTGAAAATGGGCGAAAGTTTTTTAAGTGTTTCAAATCATGTAAATGTGACATGTCCCGTGTACTTCGTACAGAAATACAACTCTGCCACATTTATACTCCAGAGAAGTAGTTTTCAACAAGGACAGTTCAGTGATGGAACTATTTATTAGGATTGTGCAAAATCACCTATTGGGGCGGGAGAAACTGCCTGAAACCACACCCAGGCTGGCCTAGCAAACTCGATCCCTGGCTGATGCACTTCCCCATCCCACAAATCGTACTTTAACATGCATGGCTGTCCAGGCAATGAGCTACATTATTGATTATGATGATGATGTTTGGCTTGTGAGGCTCTCAACTGCGCAGTTATCAGCGCCTGTACAAATTCCCAACCTTTGCTCAGTCCAAACACGCCACTTTCATGAATGATGATGAAATGATGAGGACGACACAAACACTCAGTCATCTCGAGAGCTACACTGTAACTGGAGGTTTCATTTTAATGGCTGTTATAATACCTGGCTCTGACTGGTGGAGAGGGAAGAGGTGGTAAATTGTCAGTATCTTTCCACACTTTTACGTAACCATCACAGAAAAAAGTAAATGGATACCATTATTACGCATCATTTTAATACTATGCTAGAGATATGTAAATATATTTCGCTTTCAAGTGGAAGTAAAATAACATTTCTTTACTGAATTCTCCAACGTCGTCTTCACCCATCATTTTAATACTGCACTCTGATTGGTAAGAAGAGGGGAAGGGGGTCTTATATAGCACAATTGAGCTATTTCCACCATTTTGGATTTTTACTTGGCTGCAGGCTCAAACATGGTAATTGGATGTCTCTATAGGCCCCTGGCTCAGCAGCTGTTGTGGCTGAGCACCTGAAGGATAATTTGGAAAATATTTCGAGTAGATTTCCCCACCATGTTATAGTTCTGGGTGGAGATTTTAATTTGCCGGGTACAGACTGGGAGAATCAAACGTTCATAACGGGTGGCAGGGACAAAGAATCGAGTGAAATTTTCTTAAGTTCTTTATCTGAAAACTAACTTGAGCAGTTAAACAGAGAACCGAATCGTGGCGATAACATATTAGACCTCCTGGCGACAAACAGACCCGAACTATCTGAAACAGTTAACGCAGAACAGGGAATCAGAGATCATAAAGCGGTTACTGCATCGATGATTTCAGCCGTAAATAGAGATATTAATAAAGGTAGGAAGATTTTTCTGTTTAGCAAAAGTGACAAAAAGTAGATTTCAGAGTACCTGATGGCTCAACACAAAAGTTTTGTCTCAAGTACAGATAGTGTTGAGGATCAGTGGACAAAGTTCAAAACCATCGTACAATATGCGTTAGATGAGTATGTTCCAAGCAAGATCGTAAGAGATGGAAAAGAGCTACCGTGGTACAACAAACGAGTTAGAAAGCTGCTGCGGAAGCAAAGGGAACTTCTGTGACCAAAATGGTACTGAAACAAAGGATGACAGACTAAAGGCCGAAATACTAAATGTCTTTTTCCAAAGCTGTTTCACAGAGGAAGACTGCACTGTAGTTTCTTCTCTAGATTGTCGCACAGAAGACAAAATGGTAGATATCGAAATAGACGACAGAGGGATAGAGAAACAATTAAAATGCTCAAAAGAGGAAAGGCCGCTAGACCTGACGGGATACCAGTTCGATTTTACACAGAGTACGCGAAGGAACTTGCCCCCCTTCTTGCAGCGGTGTACCGTAGGTCTCTAGAAGGGCGTAGCGTTCCGAAGGATTGGAAAAGGGCACAGGTCATCCCCGTTTTCAAGAAGGGACGTCGAACAGATGTGCAGAACTATAGACCTATATCTCTAACGTCGATCAGTTGTAGAATTTTGGAACACGTATTATGTTCGAGTATAATGACTTTTCTGGAGACTAGAAATCTACTCTGTAGGAATCAGCATGGGTTTCGAAAAAGACGGTCGTGTGAAACCCAGCTCGCGCTATTCGTCCACGAGACTCAGAGTGCCATAGACACGGGTTCACAGGTAGATGCCGTGTTTCTTGACTTCCGCAAGGCGTTCGATACAGTTCCCCACAGTCGTTTAATGGACAAAGTAAGAGCATATGGACTATCAGACCAATTGTGTGATTGGATTGAAGAGTTCCTAGATAACAGAACGCAGCATGTCATTCTCAATGGAGAGAAGTCTTCCGAAGTAAGAGTGATTTCAGGTGTGCCGCAGGGGAGTGTCGTAGGACCGTTGCTATTCACATTATACATAAATGACCTTGTGGCTGACATCGGAAGTTCACTGAGGTTTTTGCGGATGATGCTGTGGTATATCGAGAGGTTTTAACAATGGAAAATTGTACTGAAATGCAGGAGGATCTGCAGCGAATTGACGCATGGTGCAGGGAATGGCAATTGAATCTCAATGTAGACAAGTGTAATGTGCTGCGAGTACATAGAAAGATAGATCCCTTATCATTTAGCTACAAAATAGCAGGTCAGCAACTGGAAGCAGTTAATTCCATAAATTATCTGGGAGTACGCATTAGGAGTGATTTAAAATGGAATGATCATACAAAGTTAATCGTCGGTAAAGCAGATGCTAGACTGAGATTCATTGGAAGTATCCTAAGGAAATGCAACCCGGAAACAAAGGAAGTAGGTTACAGTACACTTGTTCGCCCACTGCTTGAATACTGCTCATCAGTGTGGGATCCGTACCAGATAGGGTTGATAGAAGAGATAGAGAAGATCCAACGGAGAGCAACGCGCTTCGTTACAGGATCATTTAGTAATCGCGAAAGCGTTACGGAGATGATAGATAAACTCCAGTGGAAGACTCTGCAGGAGAGACGCTCTTTAGCTCGGTACGGGCTTTTGTTGAAGTTTCGAGAACATACCTTCACCGAAGAGTGAAGCAGTATATTTCTCCCTCCTACGTATATCTCACGAAGAGACCATGAGGATAAAATCAGAGAGATTAGAGCCCACACAGAAGCATACCGACAATCCTTTTTTCCACGAACAATACGAGACTGGAATAGAAGGGAGAACCGATAGAGGTACTCAACTTACCCTCCGACACACACCGTCAGGTGGCTGCGGAGTATGGATGTAGATGTAGGGGAGGAGGGGGAGAGTTTTTAATTTCCAGCTAACACAAAAGGGGTATTCCCACCGTTTTGAATTTTTTGACTGGCTGCTTCATTTTGAATACTTCGCTGTGACTGGTTGGTGATAGGCGGAAGGGAATAGGAGGGACGGCAGGCAGGAAACGTGTAGCTCGTGACTAATAAGAATGATCACGTCACTTATAAGACTGACGAAGTCACTGATCAGAATTCTGACATCAATGATGAACCCAGCCCTCATGACACAAACGTAGACGATCTAAAAAGTGTTCCAGAACATACATAAAACACCTAATCTCGTTACATAATGAATGTCTTTCCTAAATTTGGTAAGTACTGTGCAGTTTTTTTCATGGTATGATAATTCCCATTTCCGTCAGTGTATTTACGATTACTCCAAACTGACAATGCACATGGTCCTGATCGAATGAATATTAAATTGTTCATTGACTATGCTGCGTAATTAACGCTTTTCCTTTGTCAAGTTTATAGATTCTCAGGTACACCGAACAGCTGCAGGTGACTGATAAACAGCACGCAGAACTCCTGTTTACAAAATAGAGAAATACTTACTGACTAATACTCACAGCGTCCATCTGTTAGAGGATTCTAGAGCATATTTTAAGTCAGAGAAAGATGAAATTTCCTGGAAGATCAGAAGCTACTCTCTGCGAATCACAGTAGGTTGTTGAGAAACCTCGCGTGTGGTAAATTTTACATCAAGTAAATATTATTTGCAGAGACATAGATAAGCAGCATTTTACACAACTTCTTTATAATAGTTTTAGATACAGGAGTCTATCCCAAGTATCCACTGATATCGCAATGAAAATCAGAAAGAGTTAGAGTAAATATGCACAGGGATACTGAAAGACAGCTCAGATTTGCACCTGGTGGCCAAAGTTGGAACTAATGTTTTTCCAGCGTATATTCAGAATAGTGATGTTACGATCGTGACAGTCCACATGAAAGAGCAACAGATACACTTATGCAATATTACTCGGGAATCGTCTGAGGAAATGTTACGCTGCTATCACGAAATCATGATCGAAAAAATTTTGATCATTTTCCACGCGAAGGAATCAGATGAACATTATGAGATCGGCTAGAAAGCGTCCATACGGGAATGGAAAGCGACGGAAGTCGCTATTATTGGTAAAAGTACGTTTCTCATGCGGTGTACTGTTTTTCTATTTTTTATTTACACGTCAAATTCCGTAGGACCAAACTGAGGAGCAAATGTCCAAGGTCATGGAAGTGTCAGTGGAAGAAATTACAACATAAAAGTAATAAAAGATATAAATAAAAGGTATATGAACCCGAAAAAATTCAAGCCATAAGTTCAAGTAAACGCAGTCAACAATACAATAAGAATCAGCTTAATTTTTCAAGGAACTCCTCGACAGAATAGGAGTGACCCATGAGGAAACTCTTCAGTTTCAATTAGAAAGCCCTTGGATTATTACTAAGATTTTTCAGTTCTAGTGGTAGCTTATTGAAAATGGATGCAGCAGTTTACAGCACACCTCTCTGCACAAGAGTTAGGGAAGTGCGATCAAAATGCAGGTTTGATGTCTGCCGAGTATTTACTGAGTTAAAGCAGCTTATTCTTCGGAATAAGCTAATATTGTTAACAAGAAATGACAGTAAGGAATATATATATTGAGAGGCCAGTGTCAAAATACCCAGACTCGTGAACAAGGGTCGACAAGAGGTTCGGGAACTTACACCACTTATTGCCCGAACCGCCAGTTTCTGAGCCAAAAATATCCTTTTAGTAAGCTAAGAGTTACCCCAAAATATAATACCATACGTCATAAGCGAATGAAAACAAGCAAAGTGGACTAACTTTTGTCGAACTTACTTCAGATACCGTTCGAATAGTAAAAATGGTAGCATTAAGTCTTTGAACACGATCCTGAACGTGAGCTTTCCACGACAGCTTACCATCTCTCTGAACACCTAGAAATTTGAAATATTCAGTTTCCGTTATCATATACCCGTTCTATGAAATTAAAACATCAGGTTTCGTTGAATTGTGTGTCAGAAATTGTAAAAACTGAGTCTTACTGTGATTTAGCGTTACTTTATTTTCTACAAGCCATGAACTTATGTCATGAACTGCACTATTTGAAACCAAACCAATGTTGCACACAACATCCTTTACTACCAAGCTAGTGTCATCAGTAAATAGAAATAGAGTTTCCTGTAATACTAGAGGGCATATCATTTATATAAATAAGGAACAGGAAAGGACCCCACAATGATACCTGGGGCACTCCCCACTTGACTGTACCCCGCACAGACCACCCCCCACCCCCCACCCCGCACCCCCTATCACAGCCATTTTCAACACTTTGGATAATGACCTTTTGCTGTCTGTTGCTAAAGTAAGATGTGAACAAATTGTGAGCTACTCCCCGTATTCTATAATGGTCCAACTTCTGGGGCAATATTTTGTGATCAACGCAATCAAACGCCGTAGTTAAATCGAAAAAATATACCTAGCGTTCGAAACCTCTTGTTTAACCCATCTAGTACCTCACAGAGAAAAGATAGTTTAGCATTTTCAGTTGTTTAACGACTTCTAAAGCGGAAAAGTACATTTGATAGCAAATCGTGTGATATAAAATGATCAATTATCCTTACAAACACAGCCTTTTCAATAACTTTAGCGAACACTGATGGCATAGCAATGAGTCTAAAATTGTCTACATTATTCCTTTGTGCCTTTTTATAAAGCGGTTTTACTACTGAGTACTTCAGTCGTTCAGAAAACTGGCCATTCCTAAAGGAAATGTTACAAATATGACTAAATACAGTGCTAACATGTGCAGCAAAGTACTTTAATATTCTGCCAGGCACTCCATTATATCCATGAGAGTCCTTAGTCTTCAGTGATTTAATTCTTGACTGAATCTCCCCCTTGTCAGTATCACAGAGGAGTATTTCAGAGATGTCTTGGAAAGGCATTTGCCAAGAGAGTTATATGATTCCCTGTAGAAACTAAATTTTTATTTAATTCACCAGAAATGCTCAGAAAATGATTGTTAAATACTGTACATATATCTGATTTATCAGTAACAGAAATATTTTTACTACTAACTGACTTTATGTCGTCGAACTTGTGCAGCTGACAACTGATCATATGGTTTTAATTTTATCCTGTGAATTAGCTGTTCTATTTGCATACCACATACTCTTTTCCTTCCTAATAACATTTTTAAGCACCTTACAGTACTGTTTGTAATGGGCTACTGTAGCTTCATTGTGATTACTTCTCACATTTTTATATACTGCAATTACCGCTTTGTACTACATGACATCCTTATCCCACCAGTCTGCCACCCAGGCTGCCTTTTATTGCTAGTACCCACTTTAGAACGCTCTAATGGAATGCAGCTCTGAAAGATCATGAGAAATGTGTTAAGGAAAGCATTATATTTGTCATCTATAAACATCCTGCCACTCTTCCTCCTTGACGAAGTTTAAATAACTCTCTGTTGCTGTTGGATTAACTTTCCTACATAGTTTGTAATTATATGTCGCATTTGTTTGAGTACAAAAGCCTTTTAGTGTTAAAATTTGTGCATCATGGTCTGAAACGCCATTCATCCTTTCCCATCTAGTAATGAAGAATGAATAAAAATATCGTCTACGGCTGTGCTACTGTTCCCCTGCACCGTATTAGCTTGTGATAATTTTGGAAAAATTTATAAAAAAGTAGTTCTGAAACAGATTTCATTTGTGATTAGATACTCTGTAATCGTGAGGGCTAGGTGAGACGCTTAAGTTTTAATGCTAGCGAATATATGTGAAATAATAACCATTACAACGCAGCAGAGGAGGCTGCAATTCGTGTACCAATACAATAGAACCACAATATTTGTCAGATGAACAAGTCTTACAAGGAACACGCAATTACTTTCGACATCCTTCTCGGCAAATCTGGATTACGCACGCTTTTCTCTCGCTGCTCTGCATGCAGATCGTTCTAAGAACACGACTGATCCAATATATCTCTCTTACGTTGAGACGAGCATAATCGCCCGAATGGTGTCATCCAATCCACGGCAAGAAAAATAACTAAACTAATAAATAAATCCTTTATGCACTTCTACTTCGCAGTTAGATCCAAGCAACAGTTATAGCACTGATTTTGTTTCACTGAGAACTGGCTATTTATTATCCAAATACCAGCAAAAATCCATTATAAAGACCAGTTTAATGTATTTCTCTCAGACCTTTATTTGATGAACCTGTTGTGACTATTTCCTAAACTGAATCTATATACTTGTAACGAGATTATAAATATAACGCTACAGGCCCAGAATAATGTAAATGGATCTATATTATCAGCACCTACAACATATCGAAAAACATTAAGGATGACAACGTTTAGGAACATTTCCCTGTATTCTGAACAGAAACGACGAAATAATATAAGCCTTCTAAATCTGCATCTTTATGACTACTCTGCAGTTCAAACATAAGTGCCTGGCAGAGATTTCATTGAATCACCGTCAGTCAGTACTGTCTAGTAAGGATCTCTTACCGCGCAGCACTACTCCTGAAGAGGATGGACAAGCGTAGTGTAGGCTTTCTCCTTAGCAAACCTGTTGCATCTTCTAAGTCCTCTGCCAATAAAACACCGTGTTTGGTTCGCCGTCTGCATGACATTTGCTGTATGATTGTTCCAATGTAAGTTACTCGTAACTGTAATCCATAACTATTTAGTTTAAGTGACAGCATTAAGATTTGTGTGATCTGTCGTGTAAGCGAAATGTAACGGATTCCTTTTAGTACTCATGTAAACGACCTCATACTTTTCCTTATTGAGAACAAAGTGACACTTATCGCACAAACAAACATCTTTTCTAAATTATTTTGCGACGGATTTTGATCTTCTAATGACCTTAATAGACGGTGAACGACAGAGTCATTCGCAAATAGTCTAAGAGGACTGTGTAGATAAACTCCTAAATTGTCTGTATTGATTAAGGACAGCAGAGGGCCCACAACACAGTTCACTGAACCAGCTGGAAATACACACGCGAGCAATCACTATGTCGTCCCTTGGACAGGTTGATAGCAAATACTGTCAGCGCGGAATAATTTTCCGTAAGAACTGCGTCCAGGAACGGCTGTGTTTGCTGTATTCCGCTCTATTAAATGTGATATTTGCGGTTGCACTGTAACTTTGGCCGCTGAATATTAAGTCTGCCGAGAGTCGTCGCTAGGCATTCAAATGAAATTAAACTGGAGGAAGGCTCGGTGAGCGGCCTTGGGTTCCGTGCATTAGCAAAATTGCCGCGGCAGCTCTCTTCCGTCCTGCCTGCGGGCAAACTTTTTGCTCCTGTGTTATTACCAACTGTTGCACGTAACATCCCACAACATAACGAATGCCGACGAAATTCAGCTACAACGCTTTTGTAATGTAATTAAATCTGATACCGCGTACAGCCCCAAAACAAAGCCACAATATGACGGTAACAGGTGTCAGATATTCGCAGGCTGCTTCAAACTTTCTTCAACACTGTTCCAAGCAGCAAGGCTTCAGGCGTCAAGAGTGACGCTTCGTGCAGAAAACTTCGTAATATCGGAACAGTACACACAAAGTTTGTGCTCGTCACACACGTACAAGAACGTTTGAAGAGATTCGTACCACGGCCGTTGCTCCAAATGAAGCTGCTGAATATTTTGTATCTGCTATGTGTGTTACTAGCACGAAGACATTTATTTTTACCTTTTGCCATGAATTTACTTTAACTAAATCTTAAAATATGTATGATTTCTCAAATATTTTTTTGAAGACGTATGACTCTTTTTTGTGATTCTTGATAATGGGACCGTCACACACAGAAAACTGTCACACAACTCATGAACATCTAGGAAAGCCGTGTCCTAAATATCATTTACGAGATTCATTTGCTGAGAATGGAGTTATATTTGAAGATGCAGAAGTCGTTTTCGGGAAGAATGAGGTCCAATCGCACTCTGATATAAGTTTTTCGTTGTTTCCCTACATCGGTTAATGCAGTTACCCGTTTCTTCCGTGATCTTTTTCCAACTGAAAATGATGCTCTACATGCAACGTTCTTGAGATCGAAGGGACATACTACCCAAGATTACTTTCCCCGTCTGGTGCGAGGTAACGGAAACTCCAGCTTTGGGTATTATATTAACGGATTTCATGTCGTGGATGTTTCTTAACAAGAATATTTAGTGGCCTGAAATAAATGCACATCTTCAAGCACTCGTTTCATTTACATATTCTGATACTACTTCTATATTATAAATACTTCTGTCAATTTCTGACTATATACACGTATATACAGAGTATGTTAGTGATCAATACATAATTGTCTCCTACATTGCTGGTAAATCAGTATCGTAATCGCTTGTCACTACAGCACAAAAACTGCACACAAAAAATTGGTTCAAATGGCTCTAAGCACTATGGGACTTAACATCTGAGGTCATCAGTCCCCTAGACTTAGAACTACTTAAACCTAATTAACCTAAGGACATCACACACATCCATGCACGAGGAAGGATTCGAACCTGCGACCGTAGCAGCAGCGCGGTTCCAGACTGAAGCTCCTAGAACCACTCGGCCACAACGGCCGGCTCAGTCTTACGTGACTGGCTAGAGAGTGTAACACAGCCCTTGCAAAATCTTAAGTGACAAACACTCTAAGGATTACTCTGTACACCTCGCTAGTAGAAAACTTCAACAATATTCTTCAGGTCCTTAACTACACTCCTGGAAATGGAAAAAAGAACACATTGACACCGGTGTGTCAGACCCACCATACTTGCTCCGGACACTGCGAGAGGGCTGTACAAGCAATGATCACACGCACGGCACAGCGGACACACCAGGAACCGCGGTGTTGGCCGTCGAATGGCGCTAGCTGCGCAGCATTTGTGCACCGTCGCCGTCAGTGTCAGCCAGTTTGCCGTGGCATACGGAGCTCCATCGCAGTCTTTAACGCTGGTAGCATGCCGCGACAGCGTGGACGTGAACCGTATGTGCAGTTGACGGACTTTGAGCGAGGGCGTATAGTGGGCATGCGGGAGGCCGGGTGGACGTACCGCCGAATTGCTCAACACGTGGGGCGTGAGGTCTCCACAGTACATCGATGTTGTCGCCAGTGGTCGGCGGAAGGTGCACGTGCCCGTCGACCTGGGACCGGACCGCAGCGACGCACGGATGCACGCCAAGACCGTAGGATCCTACGCAGTGCCGTAGGGGACCGCACCGCCACTTCCCAGCAAATTAGGGACACTGTTGCTCCTGGGGTATCGGCGAGGACCATTCGCAACCGTCTCCATGAAGCTGGGATACGGTCCCGCACACCGTTAGGCCGTCTTCCTCTCACGCCCCAACATCGTGCAGCCCGCCTCCAGTGGTGTCGCGACAGGCGTGAATGGAGGGACGAATGGAGACGTGTCGTCTTCAGCGATGAGAGTCGCTTCTGCCTTGGTGCCAATGATGGTCGTATGCGTGTTTGGCGCCGTGCAGGTGAGCGCCACAATCAGGACTGCATACGACCGAGGCACACAGGGCCAACACCCGGCATCATGGTGTGGGGAGCGATCTCCTACACTGGCCGTACACCACTGGTGATCGTCGAGGGGACACTGAATAGTGCACGGTACATCCAAACCGTCATCGAACGCATCGTTCTACCATTCCTAGACCGGCAAGGGAACTTGCTGTTCCAACAGGACAATGCACGTGCGCATGTATCCCGTGCCACCCAACGTGCTCTAGAAGGTGTAAGTCAACTACCCTGGCCAGCAAGATCTCCGGATCTGTCCCCCATTGAGCATGTTTGGGACTGGATGAAGCGTCGTCTCACGCGGTCTGCACGTCCAGCACGAACGCTGGTCCAACTGAGGCGCCAGGTGGAAATGGCATGGCAAGCCGTTCCACAGGACTACATCCAGCATCTCTACGATCGTCTCCATGGGAGAATAGCAGCCTGCATTGCTGCGAAAGGTGGATATACACTGTACTAGTGCCGACATTGTGCATGCTCTGTTGCCTGTGTCTATGTGCCTGTGGTTCTGTCAGTGTGATCATGTGATGTATCTGACCCCAGGAATGTGTCAATAAAGTTTCCCCTTCCTGGGACAATGAATTCACGGTGTTCTTATTTCAATTTCCAGGAGTGTACTTATCTCACTGATAAAATTACGTAAATCAGCACCTACGTGACTTCTCTGATAATCACACTTAAGTGCCAGACACGAGTATTCATAAACCCACCTTCCAACTATTTCTCTACCCTTCCCCTCTAGACGAGCCCGTTGAAACGTGAACACTTAAATATTTAAGTGCGAGCTTTGATTTCTCTTATTATGATGATCATTTGTTTCCATGTGGGTTCAGGGGAGAAAGTTGGTGATAGAAATTTCATGAAAAGATCCTTCCACCACCCCAGTTCGTGGGACTTTTTCCCGTATTTCGCGACAATATAAAACGAGCTGCCCTTCGTTGGACTTTTTCGATGTCCTCCGTCAATCCTATCTTGTATAGATCCCATACCATACAGCGGTACTCTAGCAGAGAACGGACAAGCGTAGTGTTCGCAGTCACTTTAGAAGACCTGTTGCGTATTCTAAGCGTTCTTTCAATAACATGCAGTCTTTGGTTTGCTTTCCTCACACATTATTTATGTGATCGTTCCTTATAAAGTTGTTCGTAATTCTAATACGAACATTCAATGGGCAGGAAACTATACAAGTTCTCCCCTGGATTAATCCCTTTTGCAACGCAATCAGACCTCGTTTACATGAATCCACTGTGAGGCCAAAGTCTTTTCAAATGGAATCAACTACAACCAGGTACACCACAAACTATGGCTCACGGAAAACAGGGAGCTGTGAATACCACTTAGCAATACTACGCTGGTGTAGCGATACTTTACCCTTTCACCTTGATTCCGGCGGCAGCAGAAAACGGCACACTGTTGCGAGGCGCGGAGCGCGGTGGCAGCTGCAGTGCTCTGACGCGCCCACGAAAACTTGGAAACTACGCGGACTCGCGTTCTGATTCTTAGAACGTGGGGAAGTTTCTTATCAGCGTTCCGAAATCCCGGCAGATTTCAGTGTCAGGTGCATCCATTCCCTGGTCTGGCCAACCAATTTGACTCACAGGCACGACGGCACGTGCTGTAATTGTCAAACGTCAGACGGCCGACACAGGATGAATAAGTTCACCCACGTGACACACGATATGTCAGAGATGATATGCTGTTCCACTGTTGGTATAGTTGGAAACTGCCACTGGCTCTTAGTCCATCACAAGTTGCATACCACAAGTCTCACCCACTAGGGAAAGACCCGAAGTTCTCCACCAGGGGAGGACCTGAAGACAAAGAAGCAATCACAATCACTTTCCATCAAGCCCCGTACAGCAGCCGAATTAGCAGAAAAAAACCGTCTCCACGTTATACAAGCTAATCGAGTTATCCTCCACTAGTTGAATATCCCGTCTTGAATGCTCTGCTGTCCTCGTAGCCAATCCGGACACAGTACTGGGTTTCCCACGCTGAGGAAACAAGCCTCTGCCTTTCATATCCTGAGGGAAACCAATCACTGACTCAAAATCTCTCTTGTCTGAAAAAAGAAGACTTTAAACTCTTGAGGTGGCATTCTTACGGTAAGCATCGCCATGTTTCGCCAAAAAACGTCTACCTAGGCAGGACCACTGTCCCTCATTTATGAAGAAATCTAATTTTTCCACGTCGACCATGTCCAATTTCTGAAAGAAGGCTGTTAATGTTCCCAGACAATCGTGCCAGTGAAATATTTTTTTTTCCGCTTGCTAAAAGAACCTGGCGACTTCCTGACGCCAGTGGAGCTACAGTCTTGTCTCCAGTAAACATATGCACCAGCCACTCTGGTCGTATCGTTCCAGCTTCTCACATGAGAATTCTTGTAGTTTTATGACCATCCCGCCATTTGTACAAAAGATTAGATTACAGCGGTCTCTCTTAAATGGCTTCCTCCACCCACTTACCGCTGTACGGCCGCCTTCGCGACCGACTGTCACCTGGCTCAGGTAAAATGTTTTGCAAGCCGGCGCACTCCTGCTCCGACCATAAGTGGGAAGAATGGAGGGCCACAGCCCAAGGTTCCTCTGCAAGCACAACTCAATGAACACTGCTTCCCTGAATCACTTGCATAGCCAGATTGCTGGACACAACATTTATGGCCCACAATAAATCTTTCTCCCCGTTCTTAGCCGCCTCCACTATGGCCCCTTGGGTATAAGTTCTCTGCAGGCTACACATGCAGTTAAAAGAACATTCTGCCCACAATTTCCTCGTGTAAGGAGTCACAAGTCACACATACCAAATGTAGTATTTGGGTACACTGAGAGCAAGGCCTAAAATATGAACATTAATCTAGCCGATGGCGTAGTTAAAGTGAGAGAATGGTTTGCCATCTTTCAGATTTTATATTTCTATGACTTATCGTGTAACCGGAATTAATGGAACTCCTTTTAACATTCATGTGGATGACTTCATACTTTTCCCTATTCGGAGTCAATTGCCTTTTTTAGCAGCATAAAAACATCGTGTAAAATTCATTAGAAATTAGTTTTGATATTATGATGAGTTTAGTAGACGGTAAAAAGCGCGATCATCTGCAGATATTCTAACAGGGCTGCTCAAATTGTCTCCTAAATGGTTTATATAGATCAGGAGAAGCAGAGGGCCTATAACACTTCCTTGAGAATAATCAGAGACCACTTCTGTTTTATTGGATGACTTTCTGTCGATTACTGCGAGCTGTGACCTCGACAAGAAATCAAAAGTCCAGTCGCACAACTGAGGAAATGCTTCATGGCCACGCTATTTCATTAAATGTTGCTTTTGAGGAATGATATCAAAAGTCTTCTGTAAATTTAAAAATATAGAATCAATTAGCCATCCACTGTCGATAGTAATCATTACTTCATTTGAATAAAGAGTTAGTCTGCAATGGCGTGGTTATTTGTGTTTTGGCCTACAGAAAACATTTCCATTCACCTTCAGTGATTTCTTCTTTTACGGTCTTGTCCAGACGCTTTTCTGTTAGAAAAATGCGTAACGTTCGTTGGCTATAAAAAGCTATAGCGGAAACCAGCCGCACTACACATCTTTACAGGTCGCATCAAAATGTTTTTCAATATCCACTTAGCTGAGCGATTATTTGAAAGGTATTTTGCGAGTACAAATTTAAAAAAATATTGTAACATGTTTGATACAAAACACTGCCAAGCCAGTGCTAATCCTAAAGTATAGTTTCGTCATTCATACTCGATCACACTCATCTGTAATAGCCAAATTATGGTAGTAACCAAACCGGTTACACTAGGATTTACAAAGATATTATCTGTGACAGAATGATCTTTCAAATATTACACAAGTTGTCCACTACGAACGTTCAGTTTGTGGTCGCGCCTTGTATAACACGTCACGCGGATTTTGGTTATTGAGAAGTCTGAATTTACATATTAAAATTGGAATTTAACGTGCTCATTTTTTTCTCCCCTTTGCAGAACTTCACGGTTAAGTTTTAACTATTATCCCGTAGAATTTTCACATCCATTCAGAGCTCCTTATATCCACATCCGAATGTGATCACAGCTGACATGCGAACTCAACCTAGTCTTCAAAAAGAAATTCTCTTAGCCTACAAAGTACTTGCGAACGTACTGTCCTCTGATTGTATGATATAGATCGTAAACAGTACAATGGTTGAAGTAAACTGCACAATCCCACGTATTTAACTTTTGGCCAATCACAAGTTAATAGCTGTGATAAACGGTTTATCACAAGAAGAAATTTATAAAATCCATAAATGTCAGATTAACTCCCTCTGTAAGTAACAGAATTATCGTAAAATGTATCTTGTTTTCTCAGTTCCATAAACTGGCTAGTTTTACTCTACAGTTTCCCCTAAGTATGATTCACTCTCTCTGCACACAGTTCTCACGTTCACGTATACTCAGTTTATAGATATAACAGTATTCGTTTATTGTCTTGCTTTCCATTCACACTAATAAACAACTGAAGTTAACAATAATTAATGAAAGTTGTAATAGTCACAATAGCTCAATTTTGCTTCCAAAATATGTTTTAAGCATGTATTGTTTCATAGTGCGTAAGATGCTGACACCATTCGGCCACAGTCGTAAATACTTGCAGCTAGCTACTGGATCAGAGCTCATCTCTCAAGCGACAACTATGACTCATTGTATCTGTCTCCTCACTTCTGTGTCGTATTTACACAGGCACAATGGCAGGCGCTACGTCTCACATCCCCTATGATTATGAAAAAAATTTTCAAAAAAATTTTAATAATTGTACTGCGTCGTGACTGATTTTCCACTTTTAACGATTTCCAACACCAAACTTTCTAAACTAAAATACATAATTCTTACTCCAGACTAGGCAGCTGTAAAATTCACGTAGCCTATTGTTTCACAAAAACTCATTCTTATGTCATATTCTTTATAAAATCTTAAATTATACAAAAATTCTTTTCCCATGGAACAAATTAACTTACCTTTTGAGCGCAGTTCAAATTATTTACAGCATTTTACTTAAATAATGAATACCATTCCTTAAATTTTTCCTGCACTTCTCGCTCTGTAGTGCAACCATGTATGTTTCTTGATTCATCCTACTATACAGTACGCACTTCACTAGTGTCCTGGACCGAGCGAGGTGGCGCAGTGGTTAGCACACTGGACTCGCATTCGGGAGGACGACGGTTCAATCCCGCGTCCGGCCATCCTGATTTAGTTTTTCCGTGATTTCCCTAAATCGCTCCAGGCAAATGCCGGGATGGTACCTCTGAAAGGGCACGGCCGACTTCCTTCCCTAATCCGATGAGACCGATGACCTCGCTGTTTGGTCTCTTCCCCCAAAAACCAACCAACCAACTAGTGTCCTGATACATTATGACTCACGTATCTTACACTAATACATCATCTTATTTGTGTGGCGTCCATAACACTTCCCCTGCACTTCCAACACAGTTCAGGCCGCAGTTACATGGTCATTTTCCTGAAAACAGAACTTCGCCTAAGAGTACCAGTTTACACAACATCTTCCTGAAAGATAAACATCATTAGAGATAGTTTCCTAAGATGTTTCTTGTTTTTACATAACTGATGACATATTTAAATAGATTCATAATTTTCCTCATCTGAAGTAAATCCACGGAGAATTTTCTTCATCGGATGCACTGAAAGTAGCTCAAATATGAAACTACTTAAAAATTATTACCTCTTGAATCGAGATTCAAACCGTGAATTTAGCTAAATGGGTTGCTAGTGAAAGCATTGTCAAAATTTTACATTCACCTATTTTGTAAAACGTTTTGAAACTTAAAACTAGCATAAATCATTCTTTTACAAATTATTTAATGTAACATAGTTTACAGTGTTTCTACCAGTTTCTTCCCTTTAAATTTTATACACAGTCACGTATATTATGGAGAGGCTATACTGCCTCTCAAGCAGTAAAGTGTTTTGACCAAACACAGAGAGGGATCACGTTCAAAAACATGAAACTGTTCACAATATTCTTCATGTCACTCTCCTCCACTGTTATTCTGTCACACTTTCGTTTAGTCAGACAGTATTAGTAGATCCTTTTCTTATTCCTATCAAAGCTTCTACATCACCATACCATTCATTTCACTTCACTAGTCACATACAGTATTTTTCACGTGATTACTACCAAATCCCTTATCCATTTTTCATCAGTGCAGTGCAACGCTTTGTCATTAATTGCCCTTGGCCTCGTTACTTTGAAACATTATCTTCTTACTTTTATAAGCCATGTCTAGTAATTTTACATCACTACTCCAAAACCTATTACTCATTTTTCATAACAACACCACCCTCTTCTACTACAAGTCGCATTCCATCCTTAGTTTCCTTGTACTAACCATTTCGTTTACAAGCCATCTCTAGCAATCTACACACAACTAATTAAATATCCATCGTCTATTTTTCAACACAACACATCCTGTATACATCAAGTTACCTTATTCTCTCATTAACTACTTTCCCCATTTAGCACATCCATCAATCTTTACATGTGTCTCCAAAATCATTAATATTTCTCTTTACTCCAAATTTCTTTACATCCTCAATGGACAACTTCGAGATGACAACACCCCCTAATACCTACTCTCCTCTAGATAGTGAAAAGATAAAAGAATGATAAAGCTCAGAATGACAGAAGAAGAAGACTGACATTATGAAAGGAAAATGAAATAATATTGCCAATAACTCGAGTACCTGGTGATCGTCAGTCACCTGACATTGCAGAGAGTGCTATACTCTCTGAGATCTATACGTCAGCTCCTATTTAATTTATGGAAATTCTCCACCTTTATCTCTATTTTATTATGCACCATTTCTAATTCCTACGAATCCACTCCTACTTCTTCACCACATTCTTTATACCCTTCTAATTCTGCCCCTTTCCTAAAATACCTTATGGGCATACTGTCCCTTTTTCAATCATCAGTTTTTCTCTTCGATAAAGTGGTATAGTAACTTTTCTCCCACTTATTTCCAAAATCACACAATCATCATTGAAATCCAGCTTCCCTTCGTATTTACTAAAGAAATCTGCCTAAGTCAACATGACAATGCTCACATTGGAAATTATCAGAAAGTTGTGATACAACTGGATGCCACTTATGTTAAGAGCTAACATCACTTCATATTCAACATGCTTGTTTACTTTACCAATGGCTACAATTATTTGATTACCCATGACACGCATAATTACCAATTTCCCTAATTAGGTAAGGCACCTAACTATTTCTGACTAACAGAACGAAGATCACTGCCACTGTCTGCTAAACATTGCATTTATTTGCTTTGTACCACCAAACTAATTATAGATTGACTTGTCTTTTCCCAGTAGTGTTGACTTCATCTTTCTCCAGTAGATAATGTACTTCTCTTCTACCAAAACCTCCTCTGCATCTGGAGATTACACACATATTTGCAGGATTGCACTCACTATCCAACCATTTAACATTTGTTAATATGAACACTAGTGGAAGATCAAAACACTCCTCCACATCCACCTGTTCTCTTCCTACCGCAATTAATTTTTTCGCTACCTCTTCACATTCATTATCATCTCCGTCTTCCTCTAATTCTCATCAACTGACTGACCCTCATTATAGTCACCACCTGGCCACACTTTCCCCATTGCTGCACATAAATCATTATTTATTGCCTTCAATAGTTGTTCCACCCTTTTCTCGTGTAGTTCCTGGAATTTCTCAGTGTCTATGTTCTCCCCTCTTCATAGTAAGATGCATTATCAGTTTCACTGTACACACTTTTCTGCATATCACATGATATGTCATTTTTCTTTGAATCATCTACCGTATTCTCTGTAGTGCAGTCCTTATTTCGTTCTTTTGTATTAATAAATTCTTCCAATATACTGTCAAACATGCATATTCTAATTTCATTTGTCTCATTCATTTCCTATTCTTACCCCTACCTTTGTCTGTTTTAAAAATCTTCGTAGTCGCCTCTCGGAGAATGTGATCTCTACACAGGCACTTGTTCTCTATTAATTGGTCTATCTGCCATAGTATGGCGCCACCTCCGAGTTCGTCTCCCATTATTATTATTCTGAAACACGCCCATTCTGCTTACAGTCACGTTTTGGCGGTTTCCCACATTACTTTTCGGCCTAAAGATTTCATTTGCTTGCTCCATCTCTTGCAATAGCTTCTCAAACCTTTGCAAGTAATTAATAAACTTAAAAACCTCGTCCCTAGGAGCATCAATAATTTTATTACCCCAATTCATAGGTAGCTTCCCATCTAAGCCCATGATAAATTGTTCAGATACCAACGAAACAAGACGATTTAGTAACCCACTTCAGTTCAAAGCTCTTTACATTTTCCTTAGTGGGGTAAAATTTTTCCCCTCCTCAGAACCATTTTGTAATTCCATTTGTTTGAGCTTACTCCAGTAGTCTTTTCTAACGTATCATACTGCTCAGTAGCAGTAACACTACAATTTCTAACTTCACCCAAGAATGTTGACGTAATGACAGAAATCTTTTGTCTATCAATCCACAATGTACGCAAAAAAGTTTCAGAGTCATTCAAAAATTCTTTTGGATGCACGTTTCCACGATGATAGAAGCGCAGAAATTGTCTGTTTGTAATAAACGCCACTTAAGAATATTCTTTCACCGATCTATAACTCTCACGGTTAGCACCACTTGTAATGTTATGGTCTACTTTGGACAATCTATTGTCGTACTCATGCAGCACAGTTTGTATTGTCTCAAATTGATCAGTTAACTGATCTATATTAGATATTATCATCTTCGCATGATCAGACACATCCTTCACTGATTTTAAGTAACTGCACTTCAAGTATTAATTTCAATGTCTAAAGCTCTGCTGTTATTTTCTCTAACAAATTCTGCAGCACCAGTTTATTGCTCAGTTTTATGTAAATCCTCGTTAAATTGATCTCCACTTGCCTGCTTCCAGTAGTTACGTTTTTTAACCTATGTTAACCGACTTTTAACATTTTCAGAAGGTTTTTTACAATCTTTCTTAACTTGAGAAATTCTTTTGTCAACTTTAGTATCAAAAAAATGCAAATCTTTAATGCAGCGGCCTAGTTTCCCAATTTCACATTAATTTCAGATTTTAACTGTTTAGGTTCACCACCTAAACTAATAATATTATTAGACTATTGTGTAAGTTCACTAGACTGTTGTTAGATTTTCTTATCAATATTATAAGTCTGTTACTCCAAATTTTTACTTACTTCAGTAAATTTTTTGTTCATGTTAACGATTAATGTCACAAACATTTCCTGCAAACTTTTCGGCTTATTTCTCCCAGCACCGTTCCCCGTTCTGTTTGCTTTACTGGCAACATACCCAGTTGGGCATCTGCATCAACTATTTCTTGCCTATTTACATTAAATTGATTAATATGATATAAACTATTATCACTAACATCACTCAATCGATTATTGGAACGGTTTAAATTAGCTCATGTAACTGCATTTGTCAAAACACTTTGTTCCATTTCTATCCCAACAAATGGAGATATTTGAGTTACATCATTAACTGAAATATCATTATTTACTATATGACCTGCATGTCTCTGTTCAGAAGTGCTTGCTTGACTGGCACTGAACCTTACCCCCTTCTTTCGCATTTACAGAACTGTCACTCTCTTCCATCCTTGCAAGTCTTTTAATACAACCACAAAATACATAAAATACACTTCCCTTTTCTCCTGGAGTCTGCTGTAGTCACGACGTGTTGTCTCTGCAGGTCTAAGCTCCATCTTTAGCTATACCAGTTTCAGGGTCATCTTTCGCCGCATGTTGTCAGCGCTGCACAGTTCCACCTGCTATTAACTGCATCTGTCAGTTCTAAGATCCACCTTTCGTAGGTTTGATGACGTTTACCACTCGTTTCACATCGTAAAGTTCCAGTCCTCTTATCACTGGCCTTATTTTTCACTTTCGCGTGCACTGTTCCATGTTACCGTTCTCTCACTGCGTTTCACTGACCCCTTTTTAAAGCGTTACCGACCACGATTTCGACCTACTACACCTTTTACTTCCCAGACGCGATGCACCAACTGCAACAGAAAAACGTTCCACTCACCTTTCGTTGTTCCTTCTTTTCCACTCCTGTCCACACGCTTTTCCTGTGAGATAAATACGTAATGTTCGTCGGCTAGAAACAGCTATAGCGGAAACTGGAAGAAGCATCACACATCTCTACAGGTCTCATCAAAATGTTTTTCAGTATCAGATTGGCTGAGCAATTAATTAAAAGGCAGTTTGCGAATAAAAATTTCAGTATCTTTTGACTAGTTTGATTCAAAACACCGCCCAGTCCATGCAATCTTAAAATGCAGTTTTTCGGGTTTTTAGGGTCAATTGGCACTTTTAGCACCATAAACATATCGTGCCTATGCCATTTTGCAATTGTTTTTGATATTGTGATGATTTAGTAGATCATCTGCATACGATCTAAGAGGGCTGCTCATACTGACTCCTAAATAGTTTATGTAGATCAGGGACAGCAGAGGGAGTATAATACTTTCCTGGGAATCTTCGGAAATCATTTCTGTTTTATTGGATGACTTTCCGTCGATTACTGCGAACTGTGTCCTTCCTGACAGGAAATCACGAATCCAGTCGCACAACTGAGGCAATACTCCATGGCCACGCCATTTGAATAACAGTTTCTTGTGAGGAATGGTATCAAAAGTCTTCTGGAAATCTGAAAATATGGAATCAATTTGAAATCCACTGTCGATAGCAATCATTACTTCATGGCAATAAAGAGCTAGCTTGCAATGGCGCAGTTATTTGTGTTTCAGTCTGCAGAAAACAGTTCCACTGACCTTTCGGTGATTTCTTCTTTTGCAGACCTGTCCACACGCCTTTCCTGTTAGAAAAAATGCATAATGTTCGTTGGCTAGAAGCAGCTGTAGAGGAAACCAACCACACTACACATCTCCACAGTTTGCATAATTTTTTTTTCAATATAACCTTAGCTGAGCAATTATGTGCTGGCGTAGGCTGTCGCCAGCACCCCAGTCGGCAAAGATGATGTGCGGAGATTGATAGCAGGCGCTGGATCCATCGCGCCTTCCACGAGAGAGGCCAGAGACACTCCGACAAGCAAAACGCCGCCAGTGTCCTCTCAACAGCTGTAAGGTGCCTATAATTTCGCACTCACTACATACTTTGCCATGATTTACAACCGGAATTAGGTATCATTTGATAGGTTGTACATTTTATATTTAAATATTTAAAGAAGACTGACATTGTCATATACACTTTGTAAATAGTTGTTAACGCTTATTGCATGAAAGGTGATGGAGTGTCTTTACTATCAAAACAGCATAATAAATGATTGCCTATACTAGTAGAGGTTCGAACACCAGTGGAAATGAAACGGCAGGCGTAAGTCAGGCCATGGGTGGAAAAGCCCGCACAGGTGTGTTGGTCCTGCTTAACAGAGGAAGTAGCCCTAGCCAGACGGTGGGGCACCTGAGCGCTGAAGCACAATAGAGTGGCGGCTATTACGTATTGTAGCTAGGAAGGGAAGGATAACCGGAAACTCTGAAAATCTTGGACGCAGCAGAGAGTAACAAGGAAGTGTTACTTCGGAAATCAAGCAGGCTGGGTTATTTCCGAGGATATTTACTCTGAGAAGCGTGCCATTGTATGAATTCCTAATAAATGGGCATAGGTATTTCCTTGCAAACTTCCCGCGCTGGACGACAAAGGACTAAAATATTGGTGGTCAGCGTTCAGAAGAATCTGTAGAGAGAGAGAATATTCCGTGGTTTCTAGAATATTATTCACCTTCTGCAGTTACGAGGGAGGGGAGCCGAGCTTTGCTGGGAAACCAGCGGTGTATAGAATGTGGTCTTCCGTTTTGAGCGCCCGTATTTCGATGGTCGCTCAGTATCAGCTTTTGTTGGTACAGACGGGCTTGCTGTCTTTGCTGTCAGGAAATTTTATAGTTAGAACGGTTAGGCACTGTACTGTTGCCAACTTATACGATTCTCGACTTCGCCTCCAGGCAGGGATTCGTCGTTGAGTATGCATCGTTCAGTGATTGAGAGCACTTCTTCTACCTTTACTCACGTTAAGACGTTTTCTGAACTCCGTCCTTGCTGCTGGGAGTTCGCGTTTCTCGTCTGTAGAACACAGAGAAGAAAAGACAGCATTAGATTATACCTGCAGCCGTCTAGAACGAAATTAGAATTAATTTAATAGCTTCAGCTGCTCATGGGCGTTGATATATATCAACGCGGACGGGTGAAAATGTGTGCCCCGACCGGGACTCGAACCCGGGTCTCCTGCTTACTTGGCAAACGCTCTATGCATCTGAGCCACCGAGGGCACAGCGGTTAATGGGACTGCATGGATTATCTCGCGCACGCCTCCCGCGACACCCACATTCTCACCTTGTATGTCCCCACACTACATTCGTAGTGTCCCACCCCAACACACTCATTACTCGTGGAAGACATTCTTACCAAGTACCGTAAGGCTGCAGGTCATCAATGGTGTCTGTTCTTTCGGACATGTCCCTAAGGACAGACACCATATTCATATAAATATATAGTTCTGACCATACCGGCCATGACCTCCTTCTGTGCGGATGCACTCATATTCCCCGAACTCTTACGGGACTTGGTAAGAATGTCTTCCACGAGTAATGAGTGAGACGGCTGGTGTCTGTTCTTTCGGACATGTTCCATATAACTTTAAGTATTGGTTGTTAGTGCTTTCAGTGTAGTGCTCGGCATCACACGTATGACTGAGGATGTGAGAATTTTGGTGGGCACTCAAGTAAGGAATTGCGTTTGCTTATACATCTGATAATCTTCACGTCTTCCCCGCTCCCTTCTCCCACTACTTCGCACCTTCTCCCCCTCCTACCCGCTAGCTAAATTTTCCGTGCCATTATCGACATTTCCATTGTTCATTTAAACTTAAATAAGACTTCCTTGTAGATTAAACATCGTTGAATGATGTGCAGCCTAAAACATAAAATTTGCAGTATTCTTCGCTGGAACAATTCGAAAAAACAGTTTATCGAGCAACAAGTTGGATGATAAACACTGCTTCAGGCCGCTTGGTGTGGTCTCATTTTCCCAGGAGCAATTTGTTCTAGGTAATTTTCATTTACTGTTTAGACTGCAACCAGTGACATTGTTTACTTGCTTATTTCCTGCAAAGCGCTTCGAGCTTAAATTCATGAACTGTCACACATTACATTTTACAGCAGTGGATATGTAGCATGATTATACCGATACAGCAGTTAATGTTAAATTAAAACTACGGAGCTGCTGGGGTAATGTATGACATTAAACGCTTATTTCGCAGAGCAGGGAGATTATACAGGCACGGCGCGCTTTCAGTCGCCGCATTTACGACAGAGTCCAACACAAGCCTTGGTGGCAGTGGGATTTGGTAAATTCTTCATTCCTGTTAGGCCCTTATGAAGACACTCTGTGACACGGATATTCTATGTGAAAATCACAAGCAATTAAAAGTATGAAATATACTTATGAAATACATTTTTCGCCCCAACTTTTTCATTGCCGTACCTAATATAGACGTTAGATTGTTAGAGTATAATTCCCCCGACGTACGAAACACTTTCAGAAAAAGGTGCCTGTACTACACATACGGACATGAATAAGGAAGATCAGAGGCTGCTGCATAAATTCCAATATGATAGTTTCAGACAATGGATACCGTTTCATGACAGTAACCATTAAAATTATAAAGAATGCTAATGATTACGGAGGTAGGGTCCTGCCCTGAGCAAACACAATATTTCTTGTTTAACATCAATACACGCATCAGTGAAATTGCATAGTCATCTTTGGGTTTATTTTTTTTAAATAGCAAATATAACTGGTGGCGCTCATAAAACTAGCCCGTGTTAAGTACAAAAGAAATGCAGTGAAATTACAGAAACGAAAAGCTGAAATGGCATTACCATTTATTTACAATGAAAAATACAGTGATAACACATTTATAGAAGACACTGAAAGTGACCCCCTACATCATAAATACACAGCTGTGCATGTCTAAGCATACTCAGATACAACCTTCGTAAAGTTCGGACATCGATGGCGGCAATTTCACTACTGATGTCCTTCAGTTCCTGTTTCGTAGACCTTGCTCCTCAAGTGTCCCAACAGGAAAAAATCACGTGTTACTAGATGCGGCGAACGTGGTGCCATAAAATGGTTGTTGACAGTTCGTTCCTCAGTGAAGACATCGTGGACACGTTCCAGCAGGGATGACTTAACACGCGTGGCATGTTGTCCCATCTTGCTGGAAGAAGCAGTATTGTCTTTCATATGCAGTGGGTTGAGTACAAAATGTATCACAAATTTCCGTATAAGCAACCATGTTGAGGGTAGTGTCAAAAATATCGATCTAATTATGCGAATTCCTGTTACACCACATCAAACGCCGATTCTTTCATCATGGAGTGGTTGTTGACACATATTGTTAAGGTTCTCCATTGCTCAGTACCTCGTGTACTGTGAATTTACATGACCGGAAAGACGAAACTGTGCTTCATAACTCATGATGGAATGGAAAGGGTGTAACAAACCATCGTTGAAGTTATTCAAAAGCCACGTGCAGGGATCTACATGTTTCTGACTGTCATCCTCTCGTAAGTGCTGCACGACCGTCATACGATGTGGCTTCAGATTAAGACTTTCCAATATCCGCTGGCAACTCCTCCTACTTAAAAGCTCCTGTTGGGCCAATTTACATGTTGACTCCTCTGGGCTCTGAATAATTCTTTCCCGAAAGTCTGCAATAACTTCTGGTTTCCGAACTGAGGAATTCTTTGTCCTTTTACATTTTGCACAGATCCGTAGGTGCACCAATTTTTATGCAGATTCTACATTGCTCTCGTTGCTGGTAGTCCTTTACCCGGATACTTGACCTAGAAAATTTTGCGACTTTCCTGAATCAAACTAGTTTTCACATATTCTTCCACAATTCCAATTCTTCCTTCTATCAAGAAAGTCATTTGGAGGTCGCAAAGAGGAATGTTAACTTTATTAATGAAATAAACTGAAATGCTGACAGAAGAATGCTAACAGTCGATCGTTGGATAAAACAGTCCATTGTTGTAGCTGTTTACTCTGTTTCAGAAGTCGAAATATTGCATTCGCATTCAAACAGGTGGTGGGCTACTTTTAAGTATGCCACCATGCATAATTTGCGAAATAATACACACAGTTTGAGACAATGGTACTGATATTCATAGCATTATTAACAAAACACTTAGTGGATGCGTAATAACACACGTTCGCCTTTGTACCCAAGTCGTCAACGCGACTGAATTCCATCGGTGTGCGTCACGTTTTATAGGATTGCGTTTTATTTTCTGACCAGCGGGCCGCGGCTGACTTGCCAGCGGACCTGCAATCTCTTTTAGGAAACACTCAGACGAATGTGGTTGTTTTAAAGTTCTGTGTCATGTCAAATGTTTTTACGAAGATTTTAGGGAGAGTGTCTTAATTTGCTCACTGTGTGACAAGCTCGCCCATATTTTATGTAAGTGGCCAGCCAATGACAATTTCCTGTGGCATTCTTTTTGCTACTTTTTCCCTTTCCTTACGTTTTACTTTCTTATGTAGCATTTTCCTTCATTTCCTGCTTGCTATGCGTATGTGTTTCAGTTTTATTAGGTCTGTCCACATTCGTTCCTTTTAATGTGTGTCAGGGCGCAGATGACCTCAACGTTGAGCGCCCATAACGCCAACACACACACACACACACACACGAATTCCATCGGAGCATCTAGTTCCCATTCCCGATACTGCCAGAGAGTTCTCCTTGGTGGGAGGACTGGCGTGAGATGCACTCACAAGAGGAAGGTTTCATATCTTTTATGGGATCCGTAAACGCATAATTTCCTTGGAATCGAGGAAAGACATCTGCCTTGAGAGCACAGAAGTTGTATTCGATCACGAAATGGATTCTGCTGTTATTTTTCCCTTTTTCCCGCATCGAAATTGGTAAGAATAGGATCTTTAATAAGTCAGGTAGAAAAACAAAGTAGGCAAACAAAATTCTTAAGCAACGATCGTGAATAATACTATGCATCGTTATTGCATCCGCGCCGTTGTGCAACTCCCACTCGATTTCCAGACGCACACTGCAATTTTAATTCTTTACTAATCCAAGTCGTTTGAGAAATTTGTTTGCCTACCTTGTCATTATTCCTTATCGATCTACTTACCTTAAAAACCCTCCTATTCACGTCAATTACGAAAAAAAAACTAAAAACTGTGCAATGTATTTGGTGAGCAAACAAACAAAAGTTCTCTTCTTTTATATCTACATGCCTTGTTCGCTACGCCAGCCGCGCTTTCGCTTAACAGCGTTTACCTTATGGGTACTTGACAACAGTCGTCCTTAGTCGTTCTTAGATTACTTCTGGGGCAGGCCGAGTTGATGTTATATCACATACAGAATATTAGATAACTTTATTGCAACTTGAACAAGATGAAATACTTAACTTTGATACAATCAATTGCCACAGGAGTGGCATGTGTATTCGTTACTGCCACTGAAAACAAAGATATTATTTCACACAGTACAAGAAAATAATCTCTTTTCTCAAAGTAAAATTGACTATAAATTTTTCTACACGGTGTTTCTGATGCAATTATCGTGCTGCTGGCGGTAGTGAGGTGATGCTGTGATCTTGGGCGATGATTGCAGACTGAGCTGATCGGCACTCCACTCTGACGTACACTGAGCTCACAAAAGTCATGGGGTAGCCATTGTCATTGTACAGATGGCGGTAGTATCGCATACAGCAGGTATGAAAGGGCAGTGCATTGGCGGAGCTGTTATTTGTACTCAAGTGGTCCATGTGAAAAGGTGTTCTATGTGATTATGGCCGCACGACAGGAATTACCAGACTTTGAACGCGGAATGGTAGTTGGAGCTACACGCATGGGACATTCCATTTTGGCAATCGTTAGGAAACCTAATATTCCGTGATTCACAACGTCAAGAGTGTGCTGAGCATACCACATTCAGGCATTACCTCTTACCACAGACAAAGCTGTGGACGACGGTCTTCACTTACCGACCGAGAGCAGGACGTTTGCGTGGAGGTGTTAGTGCTAACAGACCAGCAACACTGCGTGAAATAACCGCAGAAATCAATGTGGGTCGTACGAGAAACGTATCCGTTTGGACAGTGAAGCGAAATTTGGCGTTAATGGGCTGTGGCAGGAGATGACTGACGCGAGTGCCTTTGCTTTGCTCTCCTGGGCGGTTTGGACCCTGGACGACTGGTTTCGTCAAATGAGACCCGGTTTCAGTTGGTAAGAGCTGATAGTAGGGTTCGAGTGTGGTGCAGATCCCACGAAGCCATGGAGCCAAGTCGTCAACAACGCACTGTGTAAGCTGGTGGTGGCTGCATAATGGTGTGGGATGCGTCTACGTGGAATGTACTGGATCTTCTTGTCCAACTGAACAGGTTACTGACTGGGAATGGCTATGTTCGGCTATCTGGAGACCATTTGCAGCCATTCATGAGTTTCATGTTCCCAAAGAACAATGAAATTTTTATGGATGACAATGCGCCATGTCACTGGGCCGCAATTGTTCGCGACATGTTTGAAGAACGTTCTGGACAATTCGAGCAAATGATCTGGCCACACAGATCGACCGACATGGGACATAATCCAGAGGTCATTTCATGCACAAAATCCAGCACCGGCAACACTTCTGCAGTTATGGACGGCTATAGAGGCAGCATTGCCCAATATTTCTGCGGGGGACTTCCAGCGACTTGTGTAGTCGATGCCAGGTCGAGCTGCTACACTGTGCCGAGCAGAAGGATGTCCGACACGATATCAGGAAGTAGCCTGTGATTTTTGTCACCTCTAATGATAATGACTCTGAGCACTATGGGACTTAACATCTACGGTCATCAGTCCCCTAGAACTTAGAACTACTTAAAACCTAACTAACCTAAGGCCATCACACAACACCCAGTCATCACGAGGCAGAGAAAATCCCTGACCCCGCCGGGAATCGAACCCGGGAACCCGGGCGCTGGAAGCGAGAACGCCACCGCACGACCACGAGCTGCGGACCATCACCTCTAATAGAAATACATGAATAAATAACCAAGAGCAGTACAGAAGAGGTAGTGCAGCGTCATTAATACTACGCACATGCATGTACTAATTGGACATACGTAAGTGCAACACAACATTCCTCACCATCTACCAGGCACCAGTTGGCAACGGATAACATAGCTGCAGGTCAGCAGATGGCTAGAAGTTGACGCTTCCAAACGTAGTGAGAACTGCGGTTGATTCAATACACCGAGCTGCCGCCGGTAATGGTTCGACCTGCACGCAGCGATGACAACTGCGACCGACGACACCACTACACAGCGACCATCAGCCAGAAGCAGTACCATCCAGTGGGTACAAACAAAATTTCAATTTACAAAATGAAGTGTGGCGATTTTGTAATTAAACGTCTAAAGGCAATCGTGGATCACACAAATTTTTAATCAGCTACAACGACGAAGTCATTTGCAGTTACTTAACATAAAGACCCATAGTAATAGGTAAATATTTACGATATGTATATTTATAGTGTTTCATGACAGTCCCCGTGATTTTCGATTAGCAATGATTTGTTTATTTGCTGATAATCAAAATTTGCTCTCCATTTAGCTTCCAAATTAATGGTGAATATCAAATACACTGTATCGTTCTCTTTGAAGTTGGTACGTGTCACGTTTTTTGACGTTCATGTAATGTCTCTTGATGCTTTAACGTTTCACAGTTGTTCCGCTTGGGTTCCGGCTGTTAGCGTCGTTATACAAACACAGAGTTATGACTGCCGTTCTTTTTATTTAAACCCTCTCTTATATTCATCTTACATATTTTTTCTTAATAACTGTTAATGTCGTATTAATTTTGAAACATAAGTTCTTTATATTTCTGAACCATTAGGAACGTTTGTGCATCTCATTCTTTTTCGAGACTCGGACTTCTTATACTTGTAGAATTTCTTTTGAATGACGGTCTCCAAGTGCGTGGGAGCGGCTGCAATGTGTCTTAATGACACCACATTGAACTGTGATTGCGCAGAACTCCCGTACAGTTCTCGATCTATAGTACACCACACGAAACAGTTATTTGCCCATTCTAATTAAATCAGTAAATTGGATTTCTCGTTAACAAATTACTCGACTTTCAATCTCAGTTACACAGCATATGATGTCTCTTGCGATTCTGTGATCATAGAGCTCTCTCTAGAGACTTCAGACAAGAGATAGCTTAAAATATACATCGAAGCTCGATGTTCTCTTCTTCATCATTGTTCATTAGGGTTCAATGAATCTTCTGCCTGGCATGTTCTCTGGAGCTACAGTTGACGATGGGGTCTCTTTGCAATTGACCTGACGTCACAACATCGGCTGCTGTGCCTCTATGCCGCCCGTAGCAAACGAAATAAAAGGTGCACAAAACCGAACAGAGACAAATGTGTACAATACATAAGTGAAACTCGAGTCTGCACAGTAACATAATACAACATCAGTCAACACAAGAAAAGCGCTATGATACCACATGTTTAGTGATTGACATACGTCATTATGGAAGCAGAAACTTTAGGGTGATACAATCGTGCGTTTTTCAGGGTTCTAAATCTTAAAATTTCTTCACACTTTCATAACCACAAACACTTAATTCCCGACTGGTTGATTTTTTTTCTTTTTAATTTCAGTGTGTAAATATTCACTTCAATAAAGACATACATATAGAAACACCGAAGACCTGTAAACTACTTGCAGACAAATTAATCTTCATTTACTCATGTAAACACCAAGAAGCTGGAGTTGAAAAATGAGGCTACACAGACATTGCAATGTCTCTCAACTAGTACCTGTAGTGATAGGCATCGTATGTCGATGAGGCGACTCGCGCTGAGAAAGAGAAAAACCTGTCTTCTGAAATTCATTATTTATAAACAGATTCGACAATAAAAGTAAATCGGGATGAGTGTGAGAATTGCTAAAAGGATTGTCTTACGTATGTAAACAAATTGAGAGCAGATCCTCCTAAAGCCCCTAACACCTACTGTTACCCACCTATGTGTGTACGTGAAGGACGAGCGTCTAATTCATGCCATTGTGTCACATCAAAGCAATCTTTTCATTGACGATTTATTAAATGCCGCTGCGGGTAGGGACAACATAATATGAACACATTAGTACAATTATCGTATTTCTGAAGGAGTGAGATGGCGCAGTGGCATGACATGGTACTCGCATTCGAGAAGACTGAGTTTAAAAGCCCTGTCCAGCCGTCCAGGATTAGATCTTCCATGTTTCCCCTGAATAGCACAAGCCAAATGTCGGGATAATTCCTTTCAAAAGGACACTGCAGATTTCTTTTCTATCCATTTTTGTGCTCCGTTCCTAATGGGCACGACGCCGACGGGACGGCCCTCAATCTTCCTTCTTCATTGCATTATGAGATATCTTTCGATAGAATGTACAAGAATCGAGATGCGTTCTGAAAAAAACTCTCGTGTAAACCTCATCTTGCTCTGTTCGTACGCAAGACCCTCGAAATCAGTCGATACTGGCGCCCAGGTTGATGCTGCGTTCCTTGACTTCCGAATTCGTTCGATACGAGTACAGGTCCGCACTGCCGCCTATTGAACTAAATAAAAGAGTTCGGAATATCAGGCCAGTAGTTTGATTAGATTTAAGAGTGTCTAGAAAACAAAACACAGCATATCATTCTCAAAGAGGAGAAGGCTTCATACGTAAAAGAAACTTCAGATGTACACCAAAGGAGCGTTCTAGGACCACTACTTTTCACAATTTTTATAAATGACCCAGTGTATAACGTCAGAAGTTACATGAAACTTTTCGAAGCTGATGTTTTTGTATAAACAGAAGTCACAACGCTAGAAAACCGTATAGAAACTGAGGAAGAGAATCGAAGCTTAGTGCATGGTTGTCAGTTGACTTTCAACATAAGGAAATGTAAAGTATTGTGCACAAATCGGCAGATATACCCGTTATTATATGATTACACGATTGGAGAACAATCACAGGAAGCACTCACATCCATAAAATTTCTAGGAGTATGAGCTGAGAGTGATTTAAAATGGAACGACCACATAAAACGTATCACGAATAAGGCAGGTGACAGACTGACAAGCAGACCTACCCAAGCGATACACTTCGATCTTGAGCGGCTTTTAGTATTTTATAGTGTAAAGAAATATAAAAGACATGTATTTTTTATTTTTACCCATAGAACCGTTAAGGGGGTGGTACAACCCCCTGGAAAAAACTGAGTTATGTATTTCGAAATGAGTAGCGTAGGAATGTTTCACTAAATGTGTACCTCTGTAAGTTACGAAGTAATAGGCGACGGTAATATTTATTGCGGTAGGTCACCATAAGAAGCGTTACACTGTCTGCGGAGCTACGAACATAGTTTATTGTGTTATTATCCAAAGAGTTACTGCAAAAAGATACAATTTTTAAATGGAACAATAGTTGTTTCTATCATCCACAGGAATCAGTAACACCAGCTGTGTATACATCAATTTAAGTTACATCCCTATCACTTTTAGTTTGGGAGCTACAACCCTTCAAAGTTTCAGGGGCAGATACCACACGCTGTACATATTACATGGCTGTGTGGTGGGTCATAGATGTTCTGGCGGTGGGAAGTTGATTTTAAATAAGATGTTCAAATGTGTGTCCATGTCCCTGAATGGACGATGCAATGCGCCTTTTAAAGGATCTGCGGACGAGATATAACATTGCTGTTGTCACGGAGCAACATGAGTCCTCGATGCGCCGTTTTAGATCTGGGGATGTGGGCTCAGTGACATAAACACGATCCTTTCGATATCCCCACAAAAAGGAATCTAATGGTGTTAAATCGGGCGACCTTGCGGGCCATGAATGAGCACCATGGCGCCCCAATCACCTTTCTGCAAACCTGTTGTTTAGTTCTTCCACAACAGTACACACAGAATGGGCTGGGTGACCATCGTGCTGCATCCACATATGACTCTCGTTGTAGACACACATGTTCAAGGAGACCACACAAACTGTCGACTATAAACGCGCGATACAACTCACCTGTCAGCGTACCTGGAAAGTAGTGTGGACCGATGATTTCATACCCAAGGATTCCACACTATACATTAATAGACCACCTAAGTCGATGGTCAACATGTCGTACCCACCGAGGATTGTCTGCTACCCAGTAGTGCATGTTGTGGTGAATCACTGCACCATAATTTGTGAATGTGGACCCATCAGAGAACGTAACACCTTGTAAAGACTGCAGCGTGAAGTTACGTATGGCCCATTCACAGAATGTAACTCTCGCACGGAAATCGTTCCCAAGCAGCTCCTGGGTCAGTGACAGGTGGTACGAGTGAAACCTGTGGCCGTGTTCTATACGCCACACAGATGTGAGACTGACACCAGCGACTGCAGCAACGGCTCGTAGCTGACATGAGGATCGCGGTGTATGTTGTTGTTGTTGTGGTCTTCAGTTCTGAGACTGGTTTGATGCAGCTCTCCATGCTACTCTATCCTGTGCAAGCTTCTTCATCTCCCAGTACCTACTGCAACCTACATCCTTCTGAATCTGCTTAGTGTATTCATCTCTTGGTCTCCCTCTACGATTTTTACCCTCCACGCTGCCCTCCAATGCTAAATTGGTGATCCCTTGATGCCTTAAAACATGTCCTACCAACCGATCCCTTCTTCTAGTCAAGTTGTGGCACAAACTTTTCTTCTCCCCAATCCTCTTCAATAGCTCCTCATTAGTTACGTGATCTACCCACCTTATCTTCTGCATTCTTCTGTAGCACCACATTTCGAAAGCTTCTATTCTCTTCTTGTCCAAACTGGTTATCGTCCATGTTTCACTTCCATACATGGCTACACTCCATACAAATACTTTCAGAAACGACTTCCTGACACTTAAATCTATACTCGATGTTAACAAATTTCTCTTTTTCAGAAACGATTTCCTTGCCATTGCCAGTCTACATTTTATATCCTCTCTACTTCGACCATCATCAGTTATTTTGCTCCCTAAATAGCAAAAATCCTTTACTACTTTAAGTGTCTCATTTCCTAATCTAATCCCCTCAGCATCACCCGATTTAATTTGACTACATTCCATTATCCTCGTTATGCTTTTGTTGATGTTCATCTTATATCCTCCTTTCAAGACACTGTCCATTCCGTTCAACTGCTCTTCCGAGTCCTTTGCTGTCTCTGACAGAATTACAATGACATCGGCGAACCTCAAAGTTTTTACTTCTTCTCCATGAATTTTAATACCCCTCCGAATTTTTCTTTTGTTTCCTTTACTGCCTGCTCAATATACAGATTGAATAACATCAGGGAGAGGCTATAACCCTGTCTCACTCCTTTCCCAACCACTGCTTCCCTTTCATGCCCCTCGACTCTTATAACTGCCATCTGGTTTCTGTACAAATTGTCAATAGCCTTTCGCTCCCTGTATTTTACCCCTGCCACCTTCAGAATTTGAAAGAGAGTATTCCAGTTAACGTTGTCAAAAGCTTTCTCTAAGTCTACAAATGCTAGAAACGTAGGTTTGCCGTTTCTTAATCTTTCTTCTAAGATAAGTCGTAAGGTTAGTATTGCCTCACGTGTTCCAACATTTCTACGGAATCCAAACTGATCTTCCCCGAGGTCAGAATCTACCAGTTTTTCCATTCGTCTGTTAAGAATTCGCGTTAGTATTTTGCAGCTGTGACTTATTAAACTGATAGTTCGTTAATTTTCACATCTGTGAACACCTGCTTTCTTTGGGATTGGAATTATTATATTCTTCTTGAAGTCTGTGGGTATTTCGCCTGTCTCATACATCTTGCTCACCAGATGGTAGAGTTTCGTCATGACTGGCTCTCCCAAGCCCATCAGTAGTTCTAATGGAATGTTGTCTACTCTCGGGGCCTTGTTTCGACTCAGGCCTTTCAGTGCTCTGTCAAACTCTTCACGCAGTATCTTATCTCCCATTTCATCTTCATCTACATCCTCTTCCATTTCCATAATATTGTCCTCAAGTACATCGCCCTTGTATAAACCCTCTATATACTCCTTCCACCTTTCTACCTTCCCTTCTTTGCTTAGAACTGGGTTGCCATGTGAGCTCTTGATATTCATACAAGTGGTTCTCTTCTCTCCAAAGGTCTCTTTAATTTTCCTGTAGGCAGTATCTATCTTACCCCTAGTGAGACAAGCCTCTACATCCTTACATTTGTCCTCTAGCCATCCCTGCTTAGCCATTTTGCACTTCCTGTCGCTCTCATTTTTGAGACGTTTGTATTCCTTTTTGCCTGCTTCATTTACTGCATTTTTATATTTTCTCCTTTCATCAATTAAATTCATTATTTCTTCTGTTACCCAAGGATTTCTATTAGCCCTCGTCTTTTTACCTACTTGATCGTCTGCTGCTTTCACTACTTCATCCCTCAGAGCTACCCATTCTTCTACTATATTTCTTTCCCCCATTCCTGTCAATTGTTCCCTTATGCTCTCCCTGAAACTCTCTACAACCTCTGGTTCTTTCAGTTTATCCAGGTCCCATCTCCTTAAATTCCCACCTTTTTGCAGTTTCTTCAGTTTCAATCTGCAGTTCATAACCAATAGATTGTGGTCAGAATCCACATCTGCCCCTGGAAATGACTTACAATTTTAAACCTGGTTCCTAAATCTGTGTCTTACCATTATATTGTGGTGTCACCGCCAGACACCACACTTGGTAGGTGGTAGCCTTTAAATCGGCCGCGGTCCATTAGTATACGTCGGACCCGCGTGTCGCCACTGTCAGTAATTGCAGACCGGACGCCACCACACGGCAGGTCTAGAGAGACGTCCTGGCACTCGCCCCAGTTGTACAGCCGACGTAGCTAGCTACAGTTCACTGACAATACGCTCTCATTTGCCGAGACGATAGTTAGCATAGCCTTCAGCTACATTTGCTACGACCTAGCAAGGCGCCGTATTCAATTGATATTGAGATTCTATTAATGTATCATCAAGAGCGATGTTCTACAAATGTGGATTAAAGTTAAGTATTCCAGAAGCTACGTACTTTTCTTTATAGCATTCATTACGTATCCTGTTTCAGACCTCACGCTAGCCTGCGTGAGTTTAAGCGCGTGCCTTTCGGCTTCCTCTCATTGTGTCTAGACTGTCTTGTCTAGACACAACATATTTGGCGACGAGATTTAACGGTCGTATTGCTCTAATTTACTTGTGTCATGGCTTCGCCACAATCTCCAGATGTACTGTCCGAATTTTATCGCTTGCAGAATCAGCAGACGCAGGCGTTATTGGATGCCCTTGGACAGCTCGTCCAGGGTCAACGTGCAATGCAAAACGATGCGGCAGCCGCCGCTCCACCGCTACCGCAGCTACAACATGCAGTTGCACCACCTTTTCGTCGGTTCGATGCGGCACTGGAAAGCTGGACGGAGTGGTCACGCCAATTTGGATTCCATCTCGCCGCCTACAGAATTCAAGGTAATGAGCGGCAGCCTCACTTATTATCATGTGTCGGCGTCCAGACGTACCGTGTGATAGTGAAATTGTTTCCCCGACGCGACGTAGCAACTCTGTCCTACGAAGAAATTTTGTCTGCATTGGATGCATATTTCAAGGAATCAGTCAATGTAGTTGCAAAAAGGTATACGTTCTTTCGTACAAAACGTACAGCCGGTCAAACTTATCGGGAGTGGGTTGCAAATTTGCAAGGCCTTACTAGGGATTGTGCTTTTGAGTGTGAATGTGGACTCCCTTATTCAGATACTATGGTGCGTGATGCAATTGCACAGAACGTTTCTGATGTTCGTATACGAGAGCAAATTTTGAAACTAGTCAATCCCTCCCTTCAACAAGTGATAGACATATTGGATAGGCAAGACACACTTGACTTTGCTCAGGAATCATTTGAAACTTCGCCAGCCGTGTGTCACAAGAACCAGCCCGCCGGGCGAGCTGCACGGAACTGTAAACAGCCCTCGCGCTCGTCCAGCAGCTGCCGCCAAGATCTCAACCACGTGTCCCGCGGCAGTAAGCAAATGCAGTGAAATCATGCCCGCGGTGTGCTACTAGACATTCGCGTGAAAATTGCCCGTCACGCAAAGCTATTTGTCTTTTCTGTAATAAAAAAGGCCATGTTCAGAGTGTTTGCCAGAAAAAGCTCAGATCGGACACTCACAACCATTCCAGGCCCTTTGCTTCACGCCGGAATCGGAATCGAACCAAGAATACTCTGGCTCATGAACCTTCGCCCATGGACATTCATGTAGTTAATTCCACTCCGCCCAGTGCCACTCTCTCTAAAAGTGACTGTGTGCGTCCCACAAAAAGTGTGCGTCGACGTCGCCGGAAATCACGTCAATTAGCAAGTGATTCTGTACCAGTGTCTGTTCAAATTGCACGAGACAGTCGCTCTTGTCGTCAGCAGCACAATAAACTTTTTGTAGACTTGGACATTCTTGGCCACGTGATACCATTCCAGCTCGATACCGGAGCTGCAGTTTCATTGATCAATAAAGACACGTACAAACAACTGGGCACACCTCCCTCGCGCGCCGCAAATGTTACGCTAACTAGTTATTCAGGCTAGTTATTCAGGACAGCATATCCCAGTGTTAGGACAGTGCAGCCTTCTTGCAACATACAAGGGACAAACAAAACTTGTGTCTTTTTACGTCCTTCGTTCTTCTTCTGCTGTGAACTTGTTTGATTTAGATTTATTTCAGTTGTTTAACTTGTCTATCGTCAATCAGGTCCTATCAGTGAACCAGACTGTGCCTTCAGACAGTGTTTCTCGTCTATGTGAAGAGTTTGCAGACATTTTTGCACCGGGCCTAGGTTGCGCTAAGAACTATGAAGCACATTTGGAACTGCAAGTCAACGCGCAACCGAAATTTCTCAGAGCGCGCAATGTTCCTCACGCATTGCGTGATGAGGTTGCCAGAACATTTAGCCAACCTCTGAACATTATTTCAGGTCTTGCGACAAAATGGTCTTCGCATGCGGAAGGGCAAATGTGTATTTTTTGCTCGTGACTTACCATATTTGGGACATGTAATCAATGCCCAAGGCATACATCCCAGTCCAGAGCACCTCCGTGCCATACAGGACTTGCCTTCGCCGCAGAATTTGAAGCAGCTACAGAGTTTGCTGGGTAAAATTAACTATTACAACCGATATGTTCCCCATGCCTCTTCCATTTCAGCTCTGCTTCATCGCTTACGCCGTAAAGGTGTTCCATTTGTCTGGACGACGGAATGCGAACGCGCCTTTCGCCAGTTGAAATCGGCGTTGCTTTCAAATACTTGCCTTACGCCATTCGATCCCCAGAAACCCCTTTTGTTGATGGTAGATGCATCGGATTTCGGGATCGGTGCTGTGCTTGCGCACAAAGAGGGTTCGCATGATCGCCCTATTGCCGTTGCGTCCAAATTGCTCTCGTCTGCGCAAAGAAATTATTCACAGATAGAGAAAGAAGCCTTGGCTCTCGTATTTGGTGTTACTAAGTTTCACGATTGCTTGTATGGTCGTCACTTTACCATCATCACAGACCACAAACCTTTGACATCGCTTTTTCATCCGAACAAGCCTGTACCCCCACGTACAGCGCAGAAATTCATTCGCTGGTCTATTTTCCTCTCGCAGTACCGCTACGATATCTTGTATCGGTCCACTGCTAAGCACGGAAACGCCGATGCATTGTCCCATTTGCCTGTTGCTGAGGATAGAGCATTCGATTCTTCCGAACTTGCTTGCATGTTCATTGATTCGGAAACCGATGACGTGGTCGAATCGTTTCCGATTGATTTTCGTCTTGTTGCTACAGCCACAGCTGCTGACCCTGTCCTTGCTACCGTTTTGCGTTTTGTTGCTACGCAATGACCCTTGTCAAAGTCACGGATCCAGGATCCGTTGGTTCACCGAGTTTTTGCTCACAAGGAGAGACTTTTTGTTCGATGTGGTGTTTTGCTGTTGCGTTCTGATAATGATTAGTCCCGGGTCGTGGTACCACGTTCGTTACAGTCCTCTGTCTTACGGCTTCTCCACCAAGGACATTGGGGTATAGTGCGAACGAAACAACTTGCTCGTCAGCACTGTGCTTGGTTCGGGATCGATGCTGCGATTACGAATATGTGCTCTTCTTGCATGGCGTGTGCCGAACAACAATCTGCACCACCGCGGAAATTCTTTGCATGGCCGCAAGCCACTTCCCCTTGGCAACGCTTGCACATAGATTTTGCTGGTCCATTTTGGAATGCTCGATGGTTGGTTGTTGTCGATTCATTCAGCAATTTTCCTTTTGTTGTCCGGATGTCTTCCACGACGTCATCTGCCACCATCCAAGCGTTATCTGCTATCTTTTGGATAGAAGGTCTTCCACAGACTATTGTTTCCGACAATGGCCCACAATTCATGTCCGCAGAATTTCAGTCATTCTGCAAGGCCAATGGTATTCAACATCTGACATCCTCGCCGTTTTCGCCTCAGTCAAACGGTGCCGCTGAACGATTGGTCCGGACTTTCAAGTCCCAGATGTTGAAGTTGAAAGAGTCGCATTCTCGGGAGGACGCGTTATTGCTCTTTTTATCCTCGTATCGCTCTCAGCCCCGAGATGGTCGCTCGCCGGCTGAGTTGCTCCACGGTCGTCCTCATCGAACCTTGATGTCTTTGCTGCATCCGCCGCATCAGGTTCCTGTGCTGCAGCAGCCATCTGCTTTTGTTCCAGGCGACGTTGTATACTATCGCAACTATCGAGGTTCACGGCGTTGGCTCGCAGGGCGCATTCTTCGCTGCCTCGGCCGCGCTATGTATCTGGTTTTGTGGGCCTCTGGTGAGGTGCGTCGGCATCTCAATCAGCTGCGCCTCTGTCGTCGCACGGGTTCTGCCGCTCCCCGTCTGCTTTCAGCGACGGTGCCGTCCGGTCAGCGCCCTGGGGACCCATCTACTGGCTCGCCTCATCCCCAGGTGTTACCGACGATGCCTTCCATTTTGCCCCATGGCGACGCGCCGCCGCCGCCGCCGGTCCTCCCGCCGGCGCCGCCCGCAGTGGAAGCTTCCCTGCAGCCGCCAAGCGCCTCCCTGGGTCACGCGCCGCCGATCGCTTCCCGTGACCAGCTGTCCTCCGACTTGGAACTCTTGCCCGCTCCGGACCAGATGTCGTCTTCGCCCGTCGGGTGCACCGCCCCGATGGAGGTCGACCCTTCGGCCCCTCCTGTCTCTCTCAGGGCGCATACACCTCATGTTGGCGTGCACCCTGGACTAGGTTTTCAGGCGTTTCCTAGCTCCCCTCGGGCCGAATGGCCGGGTGCGGGTGGCACAGCCTCGCCTGTTGTTAGGCTCCCCACCTCGTCGTATACGTCAACATGGGGTCCTCCCCACGGCGGGCGGAAGCCTTATAACACAACCGTACGCCGATTCGCGGGGGAGGAATGTGGTGTCACCGCCAGACACCACACTTGGTAGGTGGTAGCCTTTAAATCGGCCGCGGTCCATTAGTATACGTCGGACCCGCGTGTCGCCACTGTCAGTAATTGCAGACCGAGCGCCACCACACGGCAGGTCTAGAGAGACGTCCTGGCACTCGCCCCAGTTGTACAGCCGACGTAGCTAGCTACAGTTCACAGACAATACGCTCTCATTTGCCGAGACGATAGTTAGCATAGCCTTCAGCTACATTTGCTACGACCTAGCAAGGCGCCGTATTCAATTGATATTGAGATTCTATTAATGTATCATCAAGAGCGATGTTCTACAAATGTGGATTAAAGTTAAGTATTCCAGAAGCTAAGTACTTTTCTTTATAGCATTCATTACGTATCCTGTTTCAGACCTCACGCCAGCCTGCGTGAGTTTAAGCGCGTGCCTTTCGGCTTCCTCTCATTGTGTCTAGGCTGTCTTGTCTAGGCACAATGCCGCCGTTGGATAAGCAGCTGCAGCAGCAAGTCGTATACTCGTAGCTCACTCATTTCTTTCATAGTTTAATTCTTAATTTCTTTGCGTGTTTTTGGTACTTGCATTGTTTGATACATAAATTTCGGGCGTATTATAGTATTTGAGAGTTGTAGCATCGCGTTTTAGTGCCTGAATAGTGTAAATTCGCGTAGTCGTTTGTCTTCTGTTTTTGTTTTGAACGGCCAGTGTCGGTTGGTCACAGTCAGTGTGCTCCCTGCCGCCGTTGGATAAGCAGCTGCAGCAGCAAGTCGTATACTCCTAGCTCACTCATTTGTTACATAGTTTAATTCTTAATTTCTTTGCGTGTTTTTGGTACTTGCATTGTTTGATTCATAAATTTCGGGCGTATTTGAGAGTTGTAGCATCGCGTTTTAGTACCTGAATAGTGTAAAATCGCGTAGTCTCCTTCCGCCGCCGAGCAGTGTGTCAGCAGTGCGCAAGTAGCAGCATTACTGCATTTACTAGGCAATCTTGTATTTTAATAACCGTTTAAATTTTGTCGATTTGTTTGCGCTCTCTGTAGATTAGTTCAGACGTTCTTTGCACAACAGTTTTTAGCATGGATAGGGACAGCAACTGCTGTGTTCGGATGCAGGCTGAGTTGGCATCCCTTCGCTCCCAGCTTCAGGCAGTGTTGGCTTCGGTCACACAGCTTGAGGCTGTTGCCAATGGGCATCAGTGTGGGGGTCCGGATGGGGGTTTGTCGGGGACGGACAGCTCGTCCCACGCATCCCCCGATCGGACTAAGACTGTGGTTGCCCGGGATACTGCCCGCATTGAGGCTGATCCCTCACCTGTGGTAGAGTGGGAGGTCGTCTCAAGGTGTGGCAGGGGGCGAAAGACATTCCGGAGGGCTGAACGGAAGGCCTCTCCAGTTTGTCTGACGAACCGGTTTCAGGCTCTGTCTCAGGCTGATACTGATCTTCGGCCTGACACGGCTGCTTGTCCTGTTCCAGAGGTTGCCCCTCAGTCTGCAAGATCCGGGCGGTCGCAGAGGGTGGGCTTACTGGTAGTTGGGAGCTCCAACGTCAGGCGCGTAATGGGGCCCCTTAGGGAAATGGCAGCAAGAGAGGGGAAGAAAACCAATGTGCACTCCGTGTGCATACCGGGGGGAGTCATTCCAGATGTGGAAAGGGTCCTTCCGGATGCCATGAAGGGTACAGGGTGCACCCATCTGCAAGTGGTCGCTCATGTCGGCACCAATGATGTGTGTCGCTATGGATCGGAGGAAATCCTCTCTGGCTTCCGGCGGCTATCTGATTTGGTGAAGACTGCCAGTCTCGCTAGCGGGATGAAAGCAGAGCTCACCATCTGCAGCATCGTCGACAGGACTGACTGCGGACCTTTGGTACAGAGCCGAGTGGAGGGTCTGAATCAGAGGCTGAGACGGTTCTGCGACCATGTGGGCTGCAGATTCCTCGACTTGCGCCATAGGGTGGTGGGGTTTCGGGTTCCGCTGGATAGGTCAGGAGTCCACTACACGCAACAAGCGGCTACACGGGTAGCAGGGGTTGTGTGGTGTGGGCTGGGCGGTTTTTTAGGTTAGATGGCCTTGGGCAAGTACAGAAAGGGCAACAGCCTCAACGGGTGCGGGGCAAAGTCAGGACATGCGGGGACCAAGCAGCAATCGGTATTGTAATTGTCAACTGTCGAAGCTGCGTTGGTAAAGTACCGGAACTTCAAGCGCTGATAAAAAGCACCGAAGCTGAAATCGTTATAAGTACAGAAAGCTGGCTTAAGCCAGAGATAAATTCTGCCGAAATTTTTACAAAGGTACAGACGGTGTTTAGGAAGGATAGATTGCATGCAACCGGTGCTGGAGTGTTCGTCGCTGTTAGTAGTAGTTTATCCTGTAGTGAAGTAGAAGTGGATAGTTCCTGTGAATTATTATGGGTGAAGGTTATACTCAACAACCGAGCTGGGTTAATAATTGGCTCCTTTTACCGACCTCCCGACTCAGCAGCGTTAGTGGCAGAACAACTGAGAGAAAATTTGGAATACATTTCACATAAATTTCCTCAGCATGTTATAGTCTTAGGTGGAGATTTCAATTTACCAGATATAGACTGGGACACTCAGATGTTTAGGACGGGTGGTAGGGACAGAGCATCGAGTGACATTATACTGAGTGCACTATCCGAAAATTACCTCGAGCAATTAAACAGAGAACCGACTCGTGGAGATAACATCTTGGACCTACTGATAACAAACAGACCCGAACTTTTCGACTCTGTAAGTGCAGAACAGGGAATCAGTGATCATAAGGCCATTGCAGCATCCCTGAATATGGAAGTTAATAGGAATATAAAAAAAGGGAGGAAGGTTTATCTGTTTAGCAAGAGTAATAGAAGGCAGATTTCAGACTACCTAACAGATCAAAACGAAAGTTTCTGTTCCGACACTAACAATTTTGAGTGTTTATGGAAAAAGTTCAAGGCAATCGTAAAATGCGTTTTAGACAGGCACGTGCCGAGTAAAACTGTGAGGGACGGGAAAAACCCACCGTGGTACAACAACGAAGTTAGGAAACTACTGCGAAAGCAAAGAGAGCTTCACTCCAAGTTTAAACGCAGCCAAAGCCTCTCAGACAAACAGAAGCTAAGCGATGTCAAACTTAGCGTAAGGAGGGCTATGCGAGAAGCGTTCAGTGAATTCGAAAGTAAAATTCTATGTACCGACTTGACAGAAAATCCTAGGAAGTTCTGGTCTTACGTTAAATCAGTAAGTGGCTCGAAACAGCATATCCAGACACTCCGGGATGATGATGGCATTGAAACAGAGGATAACACGCGTAAAGCTGAAATACTAAACACCTTTTTCCAAAGCTGTTTCACAGAGGAAGACCGCACTGCAATTCCTTCTCTAAATCCTCGCACAAACGAAAAAATGGCTGACATCGAAATAAGTGTCCAAGGAATAGAAAAGCAACTGGAATCACTCAACAGAGGAAAGTCCACTGGACCTGACGGGATACAAGTTCGATTCTACACAGAGTATGCGAAAGAACTTGCCCCCCTTCTAACAGCCGTGTACCGCAAGTCTCTAGAGGAACGGAGGGTTCCAAATGATTGGCAAAGAGCACAGGTAGTCCCAGTCTTCAAGAAGGGTCGTCGAGCAGATGCGCAAAACTATAGACCTATATCTCTGACGTCGATCTGTTGTAGAATTTTAGAACATGTTTTTTGCTCGAGTATCATGTCGTTTTTGGAAACCCAGAATCTACTATGTACGAATCAACATGGATTCCGGAAACAGCGATCGTGTGAGACCCAACTCGCGTTATTTGTTCATGAGACCCAGAAAATATTAGATACAGGCTCCCAGGTAGATGCTATTTTTCTTGACTTCCGGAAGGCGTTCGATACAGTTCCGCACTGTCGCCTGATAAACAAAGTAAGAGCCTACGGAATATCAGACCAGCTGTGTGGCTGGATTGAAGAGTTTTTAGCAAACAGAACACAGCATGTTGTTATCAATGGAGAGACGTCTACAGACGTTAAAGTAACCTCTGGCGTGCCACAGGGGAGTGTTATGGGGCCATTGCTTTTCACAATATATATAAATGACCTAGTAGATAGTGTCGGAAGTTCCATGCGGCTTTTCGCGGATGATGCTGTAGTATACAGAGAAGTTGCAGCATTAGAAAATTGTAGCGAAATGCAGGAAGATCTGCAGCGGATAGGCACTTGGTGCAGGGAGTGGCAACTGTCCCTTAACATAGACAAATGTAATGTATTGCGAATACATAGAAAGAAGGATCCTTTATTGTATGATTATATGATAGCGGAACAAACACTGGTAGCAGTTACTTCTGTAAAATATCTGGGAGTATGCGTGCGGAACGATTTGAAGTGGAATGATCATATAAAATTAATTGTTGGTAAGGCGGGTACCAGGTTGAGATTCATTGGGAGAGTGCTTAGAAAATGTAGTCCATCAACAAAGGAGGTGGCTTACAAAACACTCGTTCGACCTATACTTGACTATTGCTCATCAGTGTGGGATCCGTACCAGATCGGGTTGACGGAGGAGATAGAGAAGATCCAAAGAAGAGCGCCGCGTTTCATCACGGGGTTATTTGGTAACCGTGATAGCGTTACGGAGATGGTGAGGTATCGAATATATTGCTTCCCCCTACTTATACCTCCCGAGGAGATCACGAATGTAAAATTAGAGAGATTAGAGCGCGCACGGAGGCTTTCAGACAGTCGTTCTTCCCGCGAACCATACGCGACTGGAAGAGGAAAGGGAGGTAATGACAGTGGCACGTAAAGTGCCCTCCGCCACACACCGTTGGGTGGCTTGCGGAGTATAAATGTAGATGTAGATGTGGTACATATATAATCTATCTGATACCTTTTAGAATCTCCAGGATTCTTCCAGGTATACAACCTTCTTTTATGATTCTTGAACCAAGTGTTAGCCACGATTAAGTTATGCTCTGTGCAAAATTCTACAAGGCGGCTTCCTCTTTCATTTCTTCCCCCCAATCCATATTCACCTACTATGTTTCCTTCTCTCCCTTTTCCTACTGACGAATTCCAGTCACCCATGACTATTAAATTTTCGTCTCCCTTCACTACCTGAATAATTTCTTTTATCTCATCATACATTTCATCAATTTCTTCATCATCTGCAGTGCTAGTTGGCATATAAACTTGTACTAGTGTAGTAGGCATGGGCTTTGTGTCTATCTTGGCCACAATAATGCGTTCACTATGCTGTTTGTAGTAGCTAACCCGCGTTCCTATTTTCCTATTCATTATTAAACCTACTCCTGCATTACCCCTATTTAATTTTGTATTTATAACCCTGTATTCGCCTGACCAAAAGTCTTGTTCCTCCTGCCACCGAACTTCTCTAATTCCCACTATATCTAACTTTAACCTATCCATTTCCCTTTTTAAATCTTCTAACCTACCTGCCCGATTAAGGGATCTGACATTCCACGCTCCGATCCGTAGAACGCCAGTTTTCTTTCTCCTGATAACGACGTCCTCTTGAGTAGTCCCCGCCCGGAGATCCGAATGGGGGACTATTTTACCTCCGGAATATTTTACCCAAGAGGACGCCATCATCATTTAATCATACAGTAAAGCTGCATGTCCTCAGGAAAAATTATGGCTGTAGTTTCCCCTTGCTTTCAGCCGTTCGCAGTACCAGCACAGCAAAGCCGTTTTGGTTAATGTTACAAGGCCAGATCAGTCAATCATCCAGACTCTTGCCCCTGCAACTACTGAAAAGGCTGCTGCCCCTCTTCAGGAACCACATGTTTGTCTGGCCTCTCAACAGATACCCCTCCGTTGTGGTTGCACCTACGGTACGGCCATCTGTATCGCTGAGGCACGCAAGCCTCCCCACCAACGGCAAGGTCCATGGTTCATGGGGGGGATCGCGGTGTACTGCAGCTAAAACAAACACCTCCGTCTCCTCACTTCTTGCAGTTCTTCGTCTGTTACTGCGGCGTATTACCAAGCGCCAGTTTCCCGAAGTCGTTGTTCGGCACGTAAGAATGTAAAGCCTGCCTGAGCTCTTCGCCTAGAATATCTCACTGCGTACGCCATGGCTGCTTCAGTGGCATCCTGTCGGCACTCGCCGAGAATCCGCAACATGTCAACGTACTCGTTGTTCGTGTATGCCCTCTTCATCCGATGTCAGTAACTGGAGCATCAATACGCAGTTTGTGTGGGTATACGGCCGTGTGCGGCGACTGTCGGCAGTCTAACAGCGCATCGAGGAAGCGTCTCGCTCCGTGACACCGGCGACGTTACAACTCGGCCGCACCAAATTTAGAAGGCTCATCGCGTTATGCGCAGCGTGTGCGGTATCTGCCCCTGTAACTTTGAAAGGTTGTAGCTCCCAAACTAAAAGTGATAGGAATGTAATTTAAATTGATATATACACAGCTGGTGTTACAGATTCCAGAGCATGATAGAAACAACTATTGTTCCACTTAAAATATTGCATCTTTCTGCTGTAACTCTTTGGATAATAACACAATAAACGATGTTCATAGCTCCGCAGACAGTGTAACGTTTCTTATGGTGACCTACCGCAATAAATATTTCCGTCACCTATTACTTCGTAACTTACAGAGGCAAACACATTTAGTGAAACACCCTGTATGTATATAAACTTCAGATAAACGGTGCATCCATATTTTCTGAAAAGTCATTATTTTCGAAGTATCCTCCTCCTCACTATTTCGTTTTTCATTCAGACATTTGACTAAAGGCAAAACGTACAGCATCATTAACATCAGATTCAGTCATATATGAGAAACTTTAGTCCAAATATGTATTTGTTAGAAATAAGCTAAAAATATCTCTATATCGCTGTACGTGCGCACGATATTTGTCGGCTTCATTGCCAGTTGTAATGCTGGGTTGTTTAATAAGTCTTTCATACACACACACACACACACACACACACACACACACACACACACACATATATATATATATATATATATATATATATATATATATATATATCCTTATTTTATGAAATATATAATATATTTTGTTGTATTTGGGTCCTCTTTTTACATGTGGTGTACTTTTTCTGTTATCAAGTTGTAGTCTTTCCAGATTCAATTGTGTTACATTAATTGAAATTGTTAGTAAATTATTGTTGTAACATCATTGCAAATCTGCGCAGAAGAAGCGTGGAGTTGTCGGGTCAAATGCTGAATGCACTCTCATTTTGCCCACCAAGCACAAGTACGTGAGTCTTTCGACTACCACTTCATCGTATATGGCTGAATTTGATACTAACGATTATATACGTTTTGCTATTAGTCAAATGTCGAAATTTAAAAGAAAAATGTGAAAGGGAGGGGATTTCGAAAACAAGATTTTTTCCCACGAATCTTGGTACCCAGTTGTAGCGTACATTAAAAACCATTGAACTTTCATTTGCAGTTTTTTATATCTGTTACCGTTTTAACTGTATTTATTCAGAAATATTCAACTCAGTTTTTTTCAGAGGTGTGTTTCACCTGCTTAACGGCCGTAGCGCACTAAAGAAAATTATGTTTCTCTTAATTTGCTCTACACTACAAAATATTCAAAAACGTTCAATATCGAAGTGTATCCCTTGGTAGGTTTACTTGTGAGATTAGTTGGAGAAGAATCCGGATTGTGATACCTACAAAGTAGGTAACTTTCAAAAGCTCCGTTCGACCAACATTTGAATATTGCTCCTCAGTCTGCGATTCATGCTATAGACGACTCATAGAGAAAATAGATAAGATAGAAAAAGAGAGCGGAACCTTTAGTTACAGGTTCATTTAGCAAGCGGCAAAGGGCCACGGGAAAACCCAGCCAATGCCAATGGTAGACGCAGTAAGAGGGGCGTTCTGCTTCACGGTGGGGTCTGCTGTTCAAAATCCGAGAGTATACGTTGCTAGAAGAGTCGACGAATGAATTGCTTCCTCCCACATATATCTCGAAAAAAGTCCACGTACGCAGAATAAAAGAGATTCCAATTCACGTGGAGGTTTGTCAACAGCCGTCCATCTCGCGAACCTTTCTCGACTGGAACAGGAAAGGGAAAAAGTGACAGCGGTACACGAAGTACCCTCCGCTACATACCGAAAGGTGGCTTTCAGAGTGTAGACCTAGATATATATATCACAATTCACAGCCGTATGAAAGTCTGAGGACTCCAGATTCAGACCGAAGCTTTTGGGTGAGTAGGCTGAGCCACAATCGTAGGTGTGGTCTTCTCTTCACAGCGAATAGCAAATGTGTAATCTGGTAGGCCTGGGGCAGGAAAACCTAGATCATTTCAGCTGTCTAATTCCTTTGGCGTGAGTAGAAAAGAGCTGTACTAGACGCAACACTTGTGCGTATTGACAACAGCGAAAACGAAATAATGATAACATTTCATATTTTCCGCAGAAAAAAAATGCACTCTTGTATTTGTTCCTCATACATTACTACCTAAAGGCAAAATACAAAGAGCGTAATTCACCATTTGAAGAACAACGAAGTATTTCAAGAGAGGACGACCTCAAGTAGTAGCTCTCCTTTGTAGAGCACTGTTGCTGTTACTGTAATACTAATATTTTATGTCAGTCGTAATTTTCAAACGTTTGCTGATTTTTTTACCTATATTCCGCATTTCGTCTGTTAATATTTGTGTGTATTTGTGATTTTTTTACCGAATACGAACCATTTCTATACAAATATATAATCTGAAAATACACTCCTGGAAATTGAAATAAGAACACCGTGAATTCATTGTCCCAGGAAGGGGAAACTTTATTGACACATTCCTGGGGTCAGATACATCACATGATCACACTGACAGAACCACAGGCACATAGACACAGGCAACAGAGCATGCACAATGTCGGCACTAGTACAGTGTATATCCACCTTTCGCAGCAATGCAGGCTGCTATTCTCCCATGGAGACGATCGTAGAGATGCTGGATGTAGTCCTGTGGAACGGCTTGCCATGCCATTTCCACCTGGCGCCTCAGTTGGACCAGCGTTCGTGCTGGACGTGCAGACCGCGTGAGACGACGCTTCATCCAGTCCCAAACATGCTCAATGGGGGACAGATCCGGAGATCTTGCTGGCCAGGGTAGTTGACTTACACCTTATAGAGCACGTTGGGTGGCACGGGATACATGCGGACGTGCATTGTCCTGTTGGAACAGCAAGTTCCCTTGCCGGTCTAGGAATGGTAGAACGATGGGTTCGATGACGGTTTGGATGTACCGTGCACTATTCAGTGTCCCCTCGACGATCCCCAGTGGTGTACGGCCAGTGTAGGAGATCGCTCCCCACACCATGATGCCGGGTGCTGGCCCTGTGTGCCTCGGTCGTATGCAGTCCTGATTGTGGCGCTCACCTGCACGGCGCCAAACACGCATACGACCATCATTGGCACCAAGGCAGAAGCGACTCTCATCGCTGAAGACGACACGTCTCCATTCGTCCCTCCATTCACGCCTGTCGCGACACCACTGGAGGCGGGCTGCACGATGTTGGGGCGTGAGCGGAAGACGGCATAACGGTGTGCGGGACCGTAGCACAGCTTCATGGAGACGGTTGCGAATGGTCCTCGCCGATACCCCAGGAGCAACAGTGTCCCTAATTTGCTGGGAAGTGGCGGTGCGGTCCCCTACGGCACTGCGTAGGATCCTACGGTCTTGGCGTGCATCCGTGCGTCGCTGCGGTCCGGTCCCAGGTCGACGGGCACGTGCACCTTCCGCCGACCACTGGCGACAACATCGATGTACTGTGGAGACCTCACGCCCCACGTGTTGAGCAATTCGGCGGTACGTCCACCCGGCCTCCCGCATGCCCACTATACGCCCTCGCTCAAAGTCCGTCAACTGCACATACGGTTCACGTCCACGCTGTCGCGGCATGCTACCAGTGTTAAAGACTGCGATGGAGCTCCGTATGCCATGGCAAACTGGCTGCCACTGACGGCGGCGGTGCACAAATGCTGCGCAGCTAGCGCCATTCGACGGCCAACACCGCGGTTCCTGGTGTGTCCGCTGTGCCGTGCGTGTGATCATTGCTTGTACAGCCCTCTCGCAGTGTCCGGAGCAAGTATGGTGGGTCTGACACACCGGTGTCAATGTGTTCTTTTTTCCATTTCCAGGAGTGTATATGGTTTACTGGCCCATGTGTATGGTCAGTATAACGACATGGTAGGAAAAGGAGGAGGCGAGCCTCTCTGTATTATGGGGGCAGAATCGCGTCAATGGAAATGTTGGAGAATGCGAAGAGAGTGCGCCAAAGTTAAACAAAACCCATTCAGTTGTCAGCCATCAATTATTATTATTCTCGTGTCAGAAACATACAGGTACATGTACATACATTTTACGTAGTTATGATTAAATTACTTTTGACCAAAAATTGGCCCCTTCCAGTGCATTTTCTGTTGCTTGTTGAAGATCATCTTCTGTACAGGAGACTGGGCACAATCTACACCGAAACATGTGCCGAACTGTCTGTTCTTCTCCATAGTCACACCGAATATCATTTGAATCAGTATATTCCCATCTTGCCAAGTTAACTCTTGAGCTTCCAACTCCAACTCCGAGTCCCAGTCTATTCAGGGGCTTCCAAGTTGTCCATTCCCCTTCATGGCATGGAGGTAAAGCTTCAGCAACTCTTTTCCAATCAGGGGGAAGGTATGTCGTAGCCTCCACAGTAGTAACCTTGCTTTTTCAGCAGTGGCTATAAGCTCTTTTGATGTTCTATGGAAACTCTTCCTTGACTTCAGACGGATGCAGTTTATGCCCATGCAAAGTATGGGTAATTTCCTGTTCCACTGCCTTTCTTTCCTTGTTCGCAGCTATCTCTCTTCGAACAGGTGGTGGTGCTATTCCTGCGAGGTGGTAAAGCCATTCGACTGTAGTGGATTTCAAGCAACCTGTTATAAAGTTGCAGGCTTTGTTGAGAGCTACATCCACCTGTTTGGCATGAGTTTAATTATACCAAACAGGACAGGCGTACTCTACCGCAGAATAGCATAGTGCCATTTCAAATGTTCGGTTTGTTTCAGGTTGTCTACCCCACTGTGATCCGGTAGTTTTCGTAGGAGATTGTTCCTGGTGGAAACTTTCGACTTCCATTTCATGCAATGCTTTTTGAAAGTGAGAGATCTGTCTAGTGTCACTCCTAGGTATTTAGGAGTCTCGTAGTGTTCCAGTTCGACCGCCGACCATACAATATTTCAACTTCCTTGTTTCTCAAATGAAAAGCAATACACACTAGGGTCTTTGAAGGGTTTGGTTTAAGCTGGTTTGTGTTGTAGTATCTGGATAGATCTGCAAGGGCATTCGTGAGGTTGTTCTCCACTGATTGAAAATCTGTGCTCTTGGTGGCTAGAGCGAGGTCGTCAGCATATAAGAATTTCCTGGTGTTTGGGGCTGTAGGTTTGTCGTGCGTGTATATATTACACAGAATTGAAGCCAAAACACTTCCTTTCAGGAGGCCATTCTTATGTAGTCTCCATCGACTAAGCTGTCCTTTAAAGTCGACGAAGAACCTGCGTATCTGCAAAAGGGAGGCGATGAGTCAGGTTTGACCTAAATCTTTGGACAGATTGTAGACCTTGACTAGTAGTAGCTGGTGACTGACCGTATCATACGCCGCTGATAAGTCGACAAATGCCACTCTTGTCACCTTCCGAGCTTCAAAGCCACCTTCTATAAACTGTGAACACATCCCATATTGGATATGAGGCTATGATTTACATAAATGAAAGGAATTTTTTCCTGGTATTGCCATTACATTTATTGGTACAGATGTGGAATTTTTAAACGTTATTCCATGGCATTTGTTTATTATAGGAAGAGCCATTTGTGAGCAATGTAAACACAGAGACTAAATCCACGTATTCTCCAACACGCCGAAGCAGCGTTTCGCCGCGGCCCCTGCAGGCCTTGTGCTGCTTTCTTTATTCCAATTTAAATCGTTTTCAAATTCAAAAAAATGGTTCAAATGGCTCTGAGCACTATGGGACTTAACATCTATGGTCATCAGTTCCCTAGAACTTAGAACTACTTAAACCTAACTAACCTAAGGACAGCACACAACACCCAGCCATCACGAGGCAGAGAAAATCCCTGACCCCGCCGGGAATCGAACCCGGGAACCCGGGCGTGGGAAGCGAGAACGCTACCGCACGACCACGAGATGCGGGCGTTTTCAAATTCATCTTTTGCCTTCAGTGTGGTTGTACGACATGTTGTCTATTATTCCATCAACTTCATGTAATTCTCCGATTGCAGCCCAACTCATTATTACCCTCCACCCCTCAAACAAGCATCTCATTGTTAGAATTACTTTACTTATTTGTGTTGGAACCCTGGATGTGCTACGTACAGAGTTTAAAAAAACGGGAGAAATGACCGAGTTAAGTAATATCTTCAATATAGAAAAAATTCTATTCCTGTCCTCAAGAGATAATTAAACTATATTCCCACATTGTTTCCTACCGAGCATATAACAAAGTGCTGTGCTGACATTTTTTCTTTGTTGTTCTTTTCATTTCCCTTCAGAAGCAGCGGGTTGGAGGCAGTAATGCGGCCTGTGGGATCCTGCCCACTCGTCTAATACAGGGTGCCTAGGAAGCTGTTTTCTCGGATAGCTAGACAACATTCAAGCAAATCTTATTGAGTTTATCGTAGTAACTTATAGGATTTACAATGATGGTGTCGCAGGCAAATGGCGACATGCAAATAATCATTGTCCTTCGATATGAACAATTTCCACGCAAGCAATTAATATAGATCACAAGTCACGGCTAAAGAGTTAGGATAACAGCTCGTCTTCTAGTGCGTCTTCTAGTGCGTCTTCCAGTGCCGCCGAGAATAGCTGGAGCGACTTTATATTCTCTGCGTGTAGGGCCGCTCCTGTCGTAGTGTGGTCCTAGTCAGCGTTCTATTGGTTGACGTCGTCTCATAGCCTTCTCTGCTGCAATGGTTCGGGCCGACGTGCCGGCGCTTGATGTTACGCCACTCTTCAACCATGCGCGTTTAAAGCATTCACAGGAGGTTACAACATAAAAATATGATAGAACGCGAATAAAATTTAAAAATAATGATAGTTATGTGATGCTGATGGCTTAAGGGATGATGCTCTTAAGGTTGGTGTACTGTCAATACTGTTGATAGGGGTTCAATATGCAGGACTTTCAATGACGAAATCCACGTAAATGCAGTGGTAGGAGTACGTTTGTGAAGAGAGGATGTCAATAAGATATGTGAATGAGGAGCTGGTTTTGGTTTATGTGTCAGGAGCGTCAGTTGATAGATGAAGGTGGCGCGGCTTGGGATTACAAGAAAAGATTTGTTGTAGAAGAGAGGTTGGGTTCGGTAAGATTGAATGTGCTGCACAAGGTTGATCGAAGGTGGGATTATAGAAAGTTATCCACACGGGAGAATGGGAAATGGAGTGGTTTCGAGAATATGAATATGGAACGAGCAACTAGGACTATTTTCTGAAGAATATGGCGTAATTCAAAAGAATGGATTTTCTGAATGAAATGGATAATGTCTTCTGTGGTAGGCTGAGGCACGGGGAGTTGTTAGGGTGGAGTCGTGTATCACTTGGGCAGATGAGGATAAGATATTAGAATTTAGTCACAGAAGGTTTCGCCCTATATTTATGGGAGTAGGTAAGTCAGTGCCGACATCACTATGCATGGGTTTGGGAAAGGAAGGGTTCCATATGGTGTCAACAAAAAATGGTTCAAATGGCTCTGAGCACTATGGAGCTTAACATCTGAGGTCATCAGTCCCCTAGAACTTAGAACTACTTTAACATAACTAACCTTAGAACATCACACACATCCACGCCCGAAGTAGGATTCGAACCTGCGACCGAAGCAGTCGTACGGTTCCGGACTGGAGTGCCTAGAACCGCTCGGTCACCACGGCCGGCTCATATGGTGTCAAAAATGGAATATGATGACGCCATGTGTAATAAGGTGGTCAGTGTTTGGTATGTATTCAGTGAAGATGGGGACGAGAAAAGTGGCGCAGGAGTTACTGCAGATGCGGAAGAGTTTTCTTATCTGAGTGTCAGATTTGGAGACGAGCTCTTGCTCCACCTTTCCTGCCGTGATCTCGAGTCCACAACAGCTGATTACAGTAATTAGTGAAGGTGGGTGACAGGGAGGTCCAAGTTTCTGCACTGTTGCAGAGTAGTTGACTACATGGAAGCAGTAAAAACCAGGGCTATGGTGGGGAACATATGTAACAGGATGGAGTGGATTTCAGGATATGTGGACGTGATTATAGCGGAATATTTGCGGGGTATTTTTTGATAAGTGTTTAGATTGTGAAGGTACTACCAAGATTTCCAAGAATATGACTTGAGTTTGATGAATCTAGTGTCTGGATGTGACAAAAAAAAAAAAAGAATGAGTTGAAGGATATATTTTAAAGGTGATGACAGAGGAGACGATAGAGGAGTTCTAGTATTTGGGATTCTGTTGAACTCTTTGATTCCAGGGTTAGGTTAGGAATCTTTACTGGGTCGTCTTTGAGGAGTTTTATTGTAATGAGTTTCTGGAGGATGTTTTCTGAGTGCTAGGTTGTGACTTGTAATGGGGAACTATTTAGCTGGAGCATTGTCCTTCTTGTAAGACGGGGATGCTGGCAGAGCCGCTGTAGATGCTGGTGATGTTAGTGCTGCATTTTATGTGGCTGGTGAAGATGAGGCCTGTGAAGATGAGTTGATGCTACTGCTGACTAGTGGCGTTCATGTAGTGCAGGTACCGGAAATTGAGTGATGGCTGCAGAAGGCGTTGCAGTAGATAAAAATATAAGAGGTGGTAAGTGTGATGACGATCATAGAGGAAAGACTGGAGGAGTAGATGTAGCGGCAGGATGTACAGGGTTCAAATGAACTGAAGACTGAAATATCTCGAAAACTACACATCGGATCAAAGAAAGTTGTAATTCTCATTTGTTTGTCTCAGAGGGGACATCCAGTGATACCACACTCGGACCCCACACCGTCCAGTGCGTGGATGGCAGCGGGCAACTTTGAAATCTTCGATGGTTTCTTGTTGCAGATTACGATTCTACGGAAAAATCTACATATGTTTTGTCGGAAGCATTGGCTTTGTTTCGTCATAGATGGCGCTGTAATCGGAGGAATAGAAATGGGTACACAATCGTAATTTACGACATGCTACTCAATATCCCTTGAATGGCAAATGGGACTATTTCCATGCTGCGAGGGTAGGACAGGCCAGTATTCCATAACTTGTAATTGGAAACCCCATTCGCAACATTGTATTCCTCAGGCATATCGAAGAGGGGACTATTCGACGCAGCACGGATGTAAGGTTCCACATGTCATTGAATATTCAACGGCCATTGAGTAGCATGTCGTAAATTATATCCGTGTACCAATTTTTATTCCTCCGATTACAGCGACATCTGTGACAAAACGAAGAAAATGCTTCAGACAAAACACATGTAGACCTTTCAGTAGAATCGTAATCTTCACTCAAAAACTGGGATTTCCAAGTTGCCCCCACCACCCATGCATGGGATGGGGTAGCGGGTCGAGTGTAGTATTGTTGAATGTATCCCTCCGAGATGAAGAAATTGGTATTATAACTTTTTTGATCTGGTGGGTAATTTCTGAGACAGTTCAATGTTAAAATGAGCAACCTGCGTATGAAACGAATATTCAGTAGTAGGAGCGGAGTAAAGGTGTAAATAGATCACTGTTGATGTGGTGGTGGTGGGATTATCCATCGATGAATAAGAAGGTAACAAACAGGACAACTAAATCAGAGTATAATATCAGTGACTCGAAGAGCGGCACAAACGACAACAAAGAAGATAGCAAGGATTGCAACAAAGTAGATAGCAAGGATGGCAGTACAGCTGAGGTGGTAGTAGCGAAGGTCCAGGGTGAAGACCACGAAGACAGCTACAGCAAACAACAACGCGATAGACAATGGCGACGATTACAGCGATCACTCGGGGTGACAGCGTAGGCAAAGAACTGCAGTGATGTCACTCAGCGATAGCCAAGGTGTGGAAACTTCTCATCTCCAGAGTACTGTAGGGGCTGGGAGTCAGTGGGCGGAGTGGTAAGCTGGTGAGACCCAGAAGCAGACTGGCGGTCGACAAAACACTTTGTTTATCTTCAATTATACGTTTAGTTCTTCAATTATACGTTTAGTTATTGTCAATCAGAGCTAAAACACCTCACACCAGTACAGAGGGCCAGCAACAGTCATCAGACAGCTGACTCCTGCCCCAGCAGCACAGAACTCGGGCGCTGCCTTGCTGACATCAGGCCGGGCAGCACGCGGCAGCCCGTCCTTAGGTCAAGGCCCCAATTTCAGTGGCGTGTTACTACTTCTTGCTGTATCAGACCTGTGCTGTTGCGCGCCCATGCGCAGGCAATTCAGGCGCGGCGCGTATCTTCCGTGGTGCTGAGGCAAGAATGCTGTGCACAGAACACGAACTGCTGCCCCCTGGCAGGGGCCTGTTGGTAGCAGGCTCTGACAGGAGATCTGCTGCACTGAGGCACGAAGTCCCACAGGCTGGACTCAATACGAGAGGCGGCTGCCCTGTGGCGGTCTCAAATCCATGGCGGCGCCCATCGTACCGTCATCTAGCATAGCCTTGTCTTTGTGGTGGTGCTGCTGGGCTCCAAATAAATCAGTCTCAAAATTCATCGTTATTTATGCTTCTGCAAGGCACATTTGTTGCACTATTATACGTTACCCAGTCATGTAGCTCACAACATGAGTATTGCCACAGTGTGGAAACACCATCTTGCCAGCTCTGGCTATTACCACTGTGCAGTGCAGGTTTCACAGACCACAATACTTTTTCATACATGCTGCTATAGTCTACATGTCACCACACTCCACTTAGCAGCCAATGGTAGCTAATGCAGCTCTCCCACAGCGGCTTTCTTACAAATTCCTACAAGTTTCATTTAAAACTAGGTAGCGACCCTATATTTCCCCACTCCATGGGGAAGACCTGTGCTCAGGCCTTGCTCAGGAACAGATCCCCACCGTGATTCCACTATCGATTTACAATGTAAGTGACACAGCCCCAAGACTGTAATAGACTATCTATACGTCCCTTACATTAGATTAAACTTTATAGCTGCTCCCTTGTAATTTCTTCAGCGCATTTGTCTACTGCATCTGTACCCATTGCACATCGTTGATGCTACATGGCTTTCTCCAAGCTTCCAATCATCCTTAAGCTCTGACATACATTTTTTTTTAAATACTGTCATCTCTTGCTTGGGGGATAGATACCCCAGAACCTGGATTATCCAAGGGTTGGGTTGCTGAATGGCTCGCTGCATCAAATAAATAAAAGCTATGGAAAACAAAATCAAAGACACTATGGTGCTAGGAATTGCGGCACTCAAGGTGACAATTATCCATCGTCCTCCATCCCAGTACTGCTCATGTGCTGCGTTACTTGACCCACTGACCCACTGCCCCTTAGTTCGAAGCGTCTCACTTCCACAAGTTTCACTTGTTCGTAACAACTTTGAACTATTATTACATCCCGTAACCAATGTAGACCCACTCGCTGGAAGTACGGCCTCAATTCCATCACCGCTTTTTGGCATGCTAGCCCTCTGCCTTTCCCTTGAACAACAGTATGGCACATGCGTTCCCCCCCCCCCCCCCCATTTGGATCTCGCGAGTAGGACATACGGTGCCCACCTCACTTAGGCATTACTGTAGATGTTCTGTGGTCATTCTCACACGCCGATCCTCATTTTCCGCTTTCTGTAACACACCACAATCTTTTACCTGCGCCGGCCGGTGTGGCCGTGCGGTTCTAAGCGCGTCAGTTTGGAACCGCGTGACCGCTACGGTCGCAGGTTCGAATCCTGCCTCGGGCATGGGTGTGTGTGATGTCCTTAGGTTAGTTAGGTTTAAGTAGTTCTAAGTTCTAGGGGACTGATGACCTCAGTAGTTAAGTCCCATAGTGCTCAGAGCCATTTGAACCATTCTTTTACCTGCACAAACTTCCCCACTGTTTTTAAACTTACAGGTTAGGTTTGTACTGCGTAACACCTACGCAATGCGTGCTTGTCGACAGCTAGTATCTTCACTGATACATATAACTATGCGCTATTCGTTCTCACTTCCACAGCTGCTCCGTGATAGTACGAGTAGAAAGGCAGGTTTTCCTTTACGCTACGCATTTAGCTTCTTCCTTCTCGTTGTCAAAACAAATGGCATGCTTGGAACAAGGGTACCATAAGGCTGTTTAGCCAACAGTCCTGTAGTCTCAGCAATACTCCATGTCTTCCAAGCCAAAATGTTAGCATCTGGAAATGCTTCAAGGCAACCATAATCTGCTTGATTGCCCCACACAACAGCAAGTGTCAACCAGGTACTACCTCCAAACACTGCTTGTACATCACAGGTAAAGTTCAGATGGAGTCAGATGGAGACTTAGCCGCTGGACGAGGCTGCCGGGCAACACGGGCCCTAGTATTTACTAGGCCCGTGTTGCAGAAAAAATAGTTAAGAGAACTTCCGGTCGGGCTGATAAGGCGCGCTGGCGCTGTGCGAGCGCGTGGCGACCGGAAGTTGTGGTTGCGATAAGCGCTACTGTGATCCAGCTGCGCCGCAGCACGGAGCGTCATTCGCTCTGCGAACGTCGAGGAGTGCGGACGCATAGCTCTGGGTGTCTTGCTGGGCGTTGGCTTGCTACGTTCACTTGTGTTAACGTGCCACAGCAATGCCTCTGCGAAGTGGTTACCGTCGTCGCTGGCGGCGCAGTCTACCAGTGTATCGCAGTTTGAAGGCGATTGATATTGACTTGGCTGGGCAGTTTAATAAACAGCAATTGATTGGAGGTCCAAATGTTTTTCGTGGACTCCATCTGAACTTTACCTGTGATGTACAAGCACTGTTTGGAGGTAGTACCTGGTTGACACTTGCTGTTGTGTGGGGCAATCAAGCAGATTATGGTGGCCTAGCGGCCTAGTTCGCCGGCCGATGTGGCCGAGCGGTTCTAGGCGCTTCAGTCTGGAACCGCGCGACCGCTACGGTCGCAGGTTCGAATCCTGCCTCGGGCATGGATGTGTGTGATGTCCTTAGGTTAGTTAGGTTTAAGTAGTTCTACGTTCTAGGGGACTGATGACCTCAGATGTTAAGTCCAATAGTGCTCAGAGCCATTTGAACCATTTTGCCGGTAGTTCTTGCCACATCTTTCTCACTCCCTTTAGACACTGGTCAGGTGACGACAGAAGTGGGCTCAGTTTCCTAAGCAGAGGCTGATGAACGGCTTCCTGAGAATTCTTTAATCCCAGTCTTGCGTCCCACTGATCCTACTGATTGCAAAAGTCTGGTTAGCGTTAATCTCGCATCCAGTACTTTCATTCGTGCTTTAACTGTCTCTAGTTACCGGTTTAGAGAGTTATCGGATGCTCTGATATAACTCATTACTCTCCAGTTAGTAGTCGAAGTATTGTGTGCTGTTCAGCACGCCCCTCTCCGAACTCACATTCTATCTGGAATGTCAGTCTACAGCTGCCCAGTTCCCTTCCGCCAACTCTCTCGACGCTTTCGCTTTCCTATTCAGCTCATTCATGTAATTTGAATCCACTGTCTCAGATACTGATTGAGTACCCTTCCTCCCGCATCTATTCATCCTCTTTTCTCCCTCTGTAATTCATTTGGTACCACTCCTACTACTTCCAGCACTTTATCTTTCGATTGCGCATACGCTATGTGCAATTTCTTGTGACCCTCTGTCACCTCCCTGAGTACTCCATTACTGCTCGCTGACTGTTGCAATACCAAGAATACTTTTTAAAATCTCATTGTTTCGTTCCATAATTCTCGTACATTAAACACCAAACTTAACGTTCACTTGTGACTAGACAATAGTACATACTGCTGCATGTAAAACAAAATTACAGTGTCCAGGTGATGACCTTGCAGCACCCCCTTTCAACCCCACCGCCGACACTGGCATCCTTCCATCCTTGCCACTGCAGAACGGCAACTTATGTACAGAGACCATCATCCTCTCCTCTCCCTCCAGAAGCATGCTGTCTCTGATCAGCATCTGTCACACAATAATTTAAGATAATCCTTACAGTAACAGATACATATAATAATAAATAACACAGTGTTAGTAAAGCAATGTTCATATTAGTTTTTTAAAAGGTTCACTGCTTCCTGTATGGTTACATATACACACCGTAACCAAACTTTGAGTGAAAGACGGACAGTAAAGAGTTTACGTAAGAAGAACATAGAGGCTTTTGAAACGTGCTGCTACAGAAAGACGCTGAAAATAGATGGGTACGTCGCGTAACTAATGATGAGGTTCTGAATAGCAAATGGGAGAAAAGAAATTTGTGGCACAATTTGACAAAAAAAGGGGTTGGTTGACAGAATACATTCTGCGACATCAAAATATCACTCAACTGAAGGAAAGCGTGGGAGAGTGGGGGTAAGCACCGCTGAGGGGGTCCAAGAGATGAGTGCAGCACGCAGATTCAGAAGGATGTAGGTTGCAGCAGTTACTCGGAGATGAAGAGGCTTGCACAGGATAGAGTAGCATGGAGAGTTGCAACAAATCACTCTTCGGACTGAAGACCACAACAACAAACTCCTCGGCTTTAAAGAATATAGTATACAAGGTATATCGTCCTCCTTCTACTGTTGCTCATTTCTCCGCTCCTTATTGTTTGTTTTCTTCGTTGGTCCTATCCATATCCTGCCTGTGACCGATTCTTGCACATATTTGAATGATCATAAGAGTTCGACATATATGATCATTGACCTCATTGGGAATTGTAGCTTCACATTTAGAGACAACTTGGTTTCAGTTACTCAGTAACTGGTATCGTGTCACAGTTCTTTTTTTTCGATTATGAGTGTACCTTGTATTGAGATAAACTTCCCATGTGCTCCACTGACTCCCCTTGCCTCTCCACTGCCTTGGTGTTTCCATTTAGGACCCTTTTCCAAACTTCTCCCACAGTTCTTGAGAACTCTGAGACTGACTCACCTTTCTCCCTTCTACCTAATCTTATCGAACGGCGATGGTACGTTTTTACCATACAACACCTTGAGTGGTGACAACCCTGTCTTAGTGTGTACTTTTGAATTATATGCACATATCACAAAAGATGAACGTGTATCCCAGTCCATATGGTGGGAGTCGATGTAATAACTGAGCATCCCCCCAATCGTTCGATGAATCTGCTCCATCCTTCTACTTGGCGGAGGATGAAATGGACAACTTCTTAATTTCTTCATTCTCTCAACAATCGACACAACTCCATTGTCAGGTCCGACATGAAGTCCATCCCTTCATCTGTTGTTATTGTCTATGGTACCCCAAATTTCAACACCCATGTATTCACCGGCGTTTGCGTGACTGTGACTGCCTGCTGGTCTGGCATTGGCAACATTTCGGTATGACGAGAGAAATGGTCTATTGTAGTCAGCAGAAATCAACTAACTGCTGGAGTTCGGTTAAAACATCCTAACACAATTACACCAATAAACCAAAATAGTTCTGTAGCTTTTGATATTCTCTGCAATAGCACTTGTTTTCCACTTAAACCCCCATGCTGAGCGCACTGCACACAGTTCTAGGCATAGGTATTAACATCACTTTTCCTTCCTTTCTGCCAGTATTTCCCCACCACCCTTCGATTCTTAGAACTCCCTTCTCCATGGTATCTCTTTAAGCATCTCTTCCATCAGCTTCACAGGTACGATCAGTCGCGGTCCCATTCTTGTCTGCTTACATGACAATGCACATACATGCTATACTGCAGCTGCTTACTGTATTGGTCACATTCTCAATCACTGCTCTGCACTGCTTGCTACTCAGAAAGGTCCTGACCTAGTACTTGTATCACCACTACCTTCCTGTTTAGTGTCTCTGCATGTTCGTGTTTCTTCCCCTGTTTATGGACTACTTCATACTCAAATGCCTGAGTTTTACTGTCCATCTTGTTAGTCTACTAGATGGGTCCTTCAGACTTAGTAACCACTTAAAATCAATAAGACCATTCACTAATTTCAACGTACTTGGATAAAGGTAACACTGGAAGTACGTTATCTCATACACCAAGCTAAGCATCTTCCTCTCTCTAGCAGAAAAATTTCTCTGGTCACCATTCGGTAGTACTAACGCAAAAGCAATAGGTTGTTCTTCTTCATCGACCTTCTGCCGCAAAACGCTGAAACGTTTCTGGTGCATTTTTCAAACCAAACAGAATTCTGCTCTACTGATAATCTCACCAAGATACTGAAAACGCAGCCTTTGCTCTGCCCTCTGAAATCACTTCCAGCTCATGGTATCCACTCCTGAAATATATAGTCCTGAAATACCGCTACTGCCCAAGATTTTCAACAGTTTATTTGATGTTTCGAATTGGATGAGGTCGCAGCAGAATCGATAGTTCCTACAACCGTCCGTAGCTTTATGGTATGATTACAGTTCACGCTCCCATGGGCTACTACTCTCTTCTACTACGCCGTCGGCTAACTGCTGACTAATAAATTCTTCCATAATCGGATTCAGAGACTGTAGTTTTTTTATATGCCTTATGGTAAACCGGAGCTTTGTTCCCCATTGGAATGCTGTGTTGTGTCACGGGTCTTGCAGGCAAGGGCCTCCCAGGAAGGAAGAAATCAAACCATAACAACAGTTCTTCCATTTCAGCCCTTTGTGTTCCCCTGAAATGCTTAATCTTCCCATTTAATGCATTCTCAGCGGCATCCTTTGCCTGTACGTAGCTGACATCTTACATGCAGCAGTAGTCCTCTTCCAGAATTTCTAACGTTAGCACTAACGTTCCCTATAACAACATCTTCAACGCAAAAGTAGCCACATTGATAGGTACTACCTTGCCTCCACCCTTTTCCTGTACGCGTGTACTACCTTGCCTCCACCCTTTTCCTCTACACGTACAATAATTTGTATCTCTAAACAACACACTGCATCCAACACACAACTACCTTCCAGAAGTTTACTACTCTCAACATACCGGCTGGCAAATCAGACTTCACATTCACCGCAGTGACTTTGCAGTGCCACTTAATACACAGTCGTGCAAATTAGGTCTTAATCTCATTATATAAATAAAGGTGGAGGGGGTAGAGAGAAAAAGAATGGTAGGGAACTAATTTCAGTTGCATCAAGACTTTATGTGGAGTCAGAGGCGACGAGTGAATATATACGTTAGTCTGGGACTCGAACCCCGAATCTCTCGGTTACTAGGCAGCTGCGTTAACCACTGCGCCGCCTGCACACAGAGTTTATCGCAAGTGGGCGGACTATCTTGGCACACTCCCCAGTCGACCCACACTCCCACACATTACCATCTATGTGCCGTCCCCATCCATGTCCTCCGCGCCCGCTAATTTTAAATTCCTGCTTGAGGTCGAATGTAAATGTGCATCCTAGTCGAAGGTTGTGGATTCATTACCAAGCATTTAATTCGTCAATTAAATGTATGAATGAGCGGTGTCTGTGCTTTCAGACGTGTCCAAAAGGATAGACACCATCAGAATCCACGCCGCGAGGGGAAGCCCCGCGGTCTCAAGTGCCAAGTCACGGTCCGTGCGGCTCCCCCCGTCGGAGGTTCGAGTCCTCCCCGGGTATGGCTGTGTGTGTTGTCCATAGCGTAGGTTAGTTTAAGTTAGATTAAGTAGTGTGTAGGCTTAGGGACCTATGACCTCAGCAGTTTGGTCTCATAAGACCGTACCAAAAATTTCAGAATTCATAGCTGTCATAGATATTATGTAAACAGATTGAGGGAGAGGAACCAAAGGAAAGGAAGCGGAAGGAACTTATGATATCAGCTTCATCAGGGATTTATGTAGAATCACCAACGGCGAGTGAACATACTTTTCAGCCCGGGACTCAAACCTTGGATGTCCTGTTTACTTGGCAGTGGCGCTAACCTTTATGCCACCCAGAAACAGTGTTTACACAAATGTGTGGACTATCTCCCCACTATGCCCCCCCAGCTGACCCACACTCCCATATAGAACCACCTACCCACAGTCCTGTGCACGTCCTCCATGCTCTCTAATTTTTGATTCCTGCTGGGGTCGAACGTAAATGTGTATCCACGCTGAAGGTTGTGGATTCATTGCCCATCAAGGCGAAACAGTTATATAACAGCGTGGTGTCTTTTCCCTCTTTCTTTTTAGAAAAAATCAAGAGAAAAACAAATATTATTAAGAAAAGATTAAAAATGAGGTACTCTAAGTACCTATGGCCAGCCGAATTTTCTACTTCACAATGGTTCAAATGGCGCTTAGCACTATGGGACATAACATCTGAGGTCATCAGTCCCCTAGACATAGAACTGCATAAACCTAACTAACCTAAGGACATCACACACATCCATGCCCGAGGCAGGATTCGAACCTGCGACCGTATCAGCAGCGCGGTTCCGGACTGAAGCGCCTAGAACCGCTCGGCCACAACGACCAGCTATTTTCTGGCATAGTGGCAATAAATTGTGGCACTGAAAACCATAAGGCCATGAAGCACACCGTCGTTCAGCCCCCATTTAAGTAAATATCATAAATGCGTTTTAGACTGGTACGTGCCGAGTAAAACTGTGAGGGACGAGAAAAACCCACCGTGGTTCAACAACAAAGTTAGGAAACTACTGCGAAAGCAAAGAGAGCTTCACTCCAAGTTTAAACGCAGCCAAAACCTCTCAGACAAACAGAAGCTAAACGATTTCAAAGTTAGCGTAAGGAGGGCTATGCGTGAAGCGTTCAGTGAATTCGAAAGTAAAATTCTATATACCGACTTGACAGAAAATCCTAGGAAGTTCTGGTCTTACGTTAAATCACTAAGTGGCTCGAAACAGCATATCCAGACACTCCGGGATGATGATGGCATTGAAACAGAGGATGACACGCGTAAAGCTGAAATACTAAACACCTTTTTCCAAAGCTGTTTCACAGAGGAAGACCACACTGCAATTCCTTCTCTAAATCCTCGCACAAACGAAAAAATGGCTGACATCGAAATAAGTGTCCAAGGAATAGAAAAGCAACTGGAATCACTCAACAGAGGAAAGTCCACTGGACCTGACGGGATACAAGTTCGATTCTACACAGAGTACGCGAAAGAACTTGCCCCCCTTCTAACAGCCGTGTACCGCAAGTCTCTAGAGGAACGGAAGGTTCCAAATGATTGGAAAAGAGCACAGGTAGTCCCAGTCTTCAAGAAGGGTCGTCGAGCAGATGCGCAAAACTATAGACCTATATCTCTGACGTCGATCTGTTCAATGTTTTTTGCTCGCGTATCATGTCGTTTTTGGAAACCCAGAATCTACTCTGTAGGAATCAACATGGTTTCGGAAACAGCGATCGTGTGTGACCCAACTCGCTTTATTTGTTCATGAGACCCAGAAAATATTAGATACAGGCTCCCAGGTAGATGCTATTTTCCTTGACTTCCGGAAGGCTTTCGATACAGTTCCGCACTGTCGCCTGATAAGCAAAGTAAGAGCCTACGGAATATCAGACCAGCTGTGTGGCTGGATTGAAGAGCTTTTAGCAAACAGAACACAGCATGTTGTTATCAATGGAGAGACGTCTACAGACGTTAAAGTAACCTCTGGCGTGCCACAGGGGAGTGTTATGGGACCATTGCTTTTCACAATATATAATGACCTAGTAGACAGTATCGGAAGTTCCATGCGGCTTTTCGCGGATGATGCTGTAGCATACAGAGAAGCTGCAGCACTAGAAAATTGTAGCGAGATGCAGGAAGATCTGCAGCAGATAGGCACTTGGTGCAGGGAGTGGCAACTGACCTTAACATAGACAAATGTAATGTATTGCGAATACATAGAAAGAAGGATCCTTTATTTTATGATTATATGATAGCGGAACAAACACTGCTAGCAGTTACTTCTGTTAAGTATCTGGGAGTATGCGTGCGGAAAGATTTGAAGTGGAATGATCACATAAAATTAATTGTTGGTAAGGCGGGTGCCAGGTTGAGATTCATTGGGAGAGTCCTTAGAAAATGTAGTCCATCAACAACGGAGGTGGCTTACAAAAGACTCGTTCGACCTATACTTGAGTATTGCTCATCAGTGTTGGATCCGTACCAGATCGGGTTGACGGAGGAGATAGAGAAGATCCAAAGAAGAGCGGCGCGTTTCGTCACAGGGTTATTTGGTAACCGTGATAGCGTTACGGAGATGTTTAGCAAACTCAAGTGGCAGACTCTGCAAGAGAGGCGCTCTGCATCGCGGTGTAGCTTGCTCGCCAGGTTTCGAGAGGGTGCGTTTCTGGATGAGGTATCGAATATATTGCTTCCCCCTACTTATACCTCCCGAGGACATCACGAATGTAAAATTAGAGAGATTCGAGCACGCAAGGAGGCTTTCAGACATTCGTTCTTCCCGCGAACCATACGCGACTGGAACAGAAAAGGGAGGTAATGATAGTGGCACGTAAAGTGCCCTCCGCCACACACCGTTGGGTGGCTTGCCGAGTATAAATGTAGATGTAGATGAAAATCCAGTGAGACCGCTTTCCGTTAGCGATCATAAATACAATTTGGCCTAAAGTACAGATAATCACCACACACTCTAAGATCAACAGCTATCAGAAGTTTGAATAAATGCTACAGTCTCACAATCGATGATGATGTACTTTATGCCCTTATGGGTCTCAAAGCCGCAGTTATACACTGAGGTTACAAAACGTCGTGAGATAACAATATGCACATACACAGTTTGTGGTAAAGTCGCGGACACGAGGTATAAAAGGGAGTGCATTGGAGGAGTTGTCATTTGTATCCAATTGATTCACGTGAAAAGGAAGCTTGATACTGGAGCTATAGTAAAATTATCAATCATTTATGTTGTTTGTCCACCACAACTTTGTCCTATGACTGCACTTCAAATAAAACATGGTGAAAGTTTACCATTTTTATTTTTTTATTTCTTTTCTGGAATTCTTAGTTTTGGTTCCCAATCTGCAATTTGTTTAGATAATTTTTATTTATGTAAATCAGTAGAATATTTCAACTGAGTGGTAATTCATCTGTTCTGAAAACAAAGATAGACTGTACCTATACAAGACAGTAATACTAATGCCTTATTTACTGGTTATTATACAACTTCCATAACTCCCAATATTACATAAAAAATAATAATTTAAACACTAATAAAGGAATGATAGAAATTCCTGTTAGTCAATATAGTTTCAAAAATTCAGAAAAACTTATTCGACTGAAAAATCTAATATAACCATTAAATAAGATAAAATTTTAAATAGGGGGAGGTATTTACTGAAAGTTATGTTAAATTATCTATGGCCAAAAAAATTCTGTTTGGCAAGTTTTAGGATTTAATAATCAAATTATTGAAGCTATTGAAGAAAAATGTTGGTAACAATGTTCCTAAAATCATTACATTTGAATTAATAAATATAAATTTTAATCTACTGATGGAATGTTTATTGAACATAATGATCATTTTCACAGACAAACTAATATTATTACTTCATTCAAACAAAATGCCGAATTTTGTGGCTCAATAATTTATGAACCAAATCATCCTATAAATATTACAATTTTTGATACTAATCAGAATTAAGAAATAATTATAACTAATGAAAATTATAATTTGATTTATTTCAATTGTGTTTGTGTAACAGAAATTTTAAAATCAATTAATAAATGTTTTCTTCATAAGTCATGAAAAATCTCGATAGTTATCAGTTTTACTGATTACCTGTTAATGAGAAAACAAAAAATAATTTAAATCTTCCTAGCAATGTTGGTGCTGGTCTGATTGATCCTAAATGTTTTATATGACATTTGATGTTATTCATACAGATTGAACAGGTTTTTCAGCATAAGATGGTAAATCAAATATGTCTTCATCATATTGAAGGATATATTCTTAACAATGGTAAACTTAAAACCCAACAAGATGAAGTAATTTATCCATTAGAATTATTTGATGAATTTTTAGAAGATTATAAACATATTATGTTGGAGCATGATTTAACACCAATTTTTACTTGGACTTCGAAATAATCAAGAAGACCCTATTCTTCGATGAACTACTGGTAATGATAATAGCATACTTCAAAAGAAGCTAAAATTGTCGTAAAAGGTATGGAAATGTGTTACTGTTGTTAAATATCAACCAGAATATTCACTTGAATAGAACAAGAAAGACTAAAAAATCCAAAAATTCTAATTTATGTCTCTGAACTACAAACACTTGAATTTGGAGGATGAAATGGAATGAATAATTTTGAATGCGATACTACTAATTACTGTAACTCTACCGAATTTGATAAGTCCTACTCGACTATCGTTTTCCAAACTAATCGAAAGAATTATCACTTAAATGACTCTTCTTTTTTCATTCAAGTTAAATTACAAAATACCTATTTCAAAAATGGAGGATATGAAGTTTTTCCTCAAGAACTATGGAACATTGATCCACTGAATAACGTATATGTAATAAATATGACTGGAAGAATGAATGTTGTAACTACCCAAAAAGCAACAATGAATTTATATTAATTAGTGATAATATACCCATTGATACAATTGTATACGTCATTATGTATGGTAAAATGAATTTGACTTACAATTCACAACACAGGATGATCCAGGAAAATTTTTGATTGTACAATTGAATAAACAACTAGAAAAAATTAAAGAAGTTTTAACTCAATGTTTTCATTTCCTTTTGAACTATTTTCAGGAAAACAGAAAAGACAAACACTGAAAATTTTATATTTCCTCTCTTCAAACGTTATAATTTTTGAAAACTTAAAATTCTTTCGTAATTAATAAAATGGAACCAAAATGAACAAAATTTATAGCACTGAAAATCTAGTAAGTGAACTTAGCAGTTATAATACTGGTGGTGCAGAAGTGTTCGCTAAGTCATCTGAGCTGAAAAAACGTAAATCCTACAATGTTTCAAAAGCTGAAACTTTGTCAACTAAATATGGTGTAAAAGTTTTATTTATTTTATATGATAAATTTAAAATAATTCTTCGAGATCTTTATACTAAAATCTTTTAAGAAGATGGTGAAAGGTTACAAAAAATAATTGCATTGAATTTTATACATCAAGATTATAAACAAAATAAAGATCTTTCTATTCGTGTTATTGAATCTGAATAAATTTTACAATTTTTATTTTTTTTTTTTGTATTTGGTTTTTAGAATGTTGAATTTCAAATTAATGATTTACTTTTTAGTTAAATGAATATTTCGTTTTGTGAGTATAAGATAAATACTTTTTTGGTCCATATGGGGAAATTAACATCTTGGTTCATATACAAATGTGATATTTAAGCCAGAATCAGGAGTAGCATACTACTGATATACAACATGATTGTACACTGCTGGCCACCGTAAATGCAACACCAAGAAAGACAAGAGGTAGCACAACAAAATTTATTTTTTAGATAACATGTTGACCAAGTATCAAAAGACCCGGAGAGCGGGCCGGCCAGGGGAGCAATTCAATCTGGTTATTGACGAAGAACCTTTGGACAACGCGTGCCACGTGTGGTCGCGCATTATCCTGTTGAAATATGGCTGTGGCCGAGCCCTGAGGGTAAGGAACGACAACTGGCTCCAGCACCTCGGATATGTAGCGCCGGCTATTTAAAGTACAGGCAATGCGTACTAGAGGCGTGCGAGAGTAATATCCAATGCCGCCCCATACCATAATACCCGGTGCAAGACCAGTGTGGCGGTGCATAATGCAGCTGTCCAGCATCCTCTCTCCACGGTGTCTCCACACTCGAATCCGACCATCGTGGTGCTGCAGACAGAAGCGTGCCTCGTCAGTAAAGACAACGTCATTCCATTCTGCCGTCCACATCCGTCTGTCATCACACCATTGGCGACGGAGACGTCTGTGGTTCTGCGTCAATGGTAGACGAAGCAATGGACGTCTTGCGGACAGACCACTCTGCTGTAAACGGCGTCGAATGGTACGCGCAGACACTGGATGATGCGTTACAGACGCAATGTGCTGTGCTATGGTTCGGGATGTCACTGAGCGATCCGTCACTGCCATGCGCACAATTTGCCTATCAGCACGTGCAGTGGTGCACCGAGGTGAATGCGATCGACCACGTCGGTCCGTCGTACCCTCCTGCATCCAACGGTCACATATCCGCATTACAGTTGTTTGGTTTCGTCCAACACGACTAGCGATTTCTCTGTATGATAATCCACAATCTCGGTAAGCCACTATCCTTCCTCTGTCGAACTCGGATACTTGATCAAAAGATGTTCGCTGTTGTCTACGAGGTATAACTGATCGTCTTGTGAAACAACCACAAGGTAAACACACGTCCCGAACGTACACTCGTCGAAATCGCTAAGCCTTAAATGGCGCTATGAGGTGGCGCCACAGGCGCGCGTGATGTGCGTCTGCGCTGAAATTCTAATCAGTTGCATATCTCATCGCTGCAAACCCATGGTGTAAATTTCACTTGATTCGGATGCTTCCTTCAGGGTGTTGCATTTACGGTGGCCAGCAGTGTATGTAAGTCCGTATTACTGTGAAATAACTTACGACATTAAATGATCCATAGGAGTCACTGTGCAGTATGACAGTGATGATTCACTTCAACGTTTAACATTTGTAAATATTATGCAGACAAATGGAATCCCATTACTTTTTCCAGAAATTCAATTCACTAACAAAGTGTACACTGAGATTAATTGACAAGTAATGAATGAGGAGAGTGAGTTGACTATCGTACTTGTATACACACAACTAGAAATTACACAGAACAGGTCATAGAAGTTAAATATGTCATTAGATTTATCCACAGTAAGTGGAATATTGGGACACCAGTAGATATATCAACACAAAGGATGATTGTATCATCAGTTTGACGAGCAAGATTACTCAGTGTGCTATAAGGCATTTCCAAATAGACTACAGGTGAACTGCACAGGTATCAGTGAACATCCAACATGCAAGTTCTGTTGCGTTCACCTGGGTGCAGATGTAATTAGCAGATACAAAGGGTTCATTCCAGCGAGAACTGGACGCAGGCGAAACTGGTCTGAGAGAATAGCAAAGTTGGCAGCAAAGCATTTGATGACATTCACGAACATGCAGACACTTACACACAGCTACTGGGTGACAGTTGTTGAACTGTATGAAAAAACAAACTTCATTACGAACTACAGTGTGCACATACTTCATTCAACATGTAAATGTCACTATAGATATTCGGATTTAGGATATGACATGTTCGATATGTATGACTTCATTGGCGATCATGTGGTGCAGACGAATAGCGAAATTCTGCATGACGTGCTCAAGTGTCGGAACATCGATGTTGACGATGACCTCTTGAATGGCTGTTTTCAGCACAGCAGCGGCTTTGGTTTATTTCAGTAGACCTTGTCTGTAATATAGCCACACAAAAGGGAGTTTCATGTGTTCAGATATGGAGATTAAGGCGATCAATCGAGGCCCTAGGCCAGTGACCTCAGGATACCTCATAGCCAGAATGCAGTCCTCAAAGTGCTCTTCCACAACATCAAACACTCTCCTGCTTCGATTGGACCGAGCTCCGCCTTGCATGAACCACATCTTGTCAAAATCAGAGTCATTTTGGGTAATGGGGATGAAATCATCTTCCAAAACCTTTACATACCGTTCTGTAGTCACTGTGCCATCAAAGAATATCGCACCTATTATTCCGTGATTGGACATTGCACACCACACGTTCACCCACTGAGGGTGAGGAGCATTCTCGATCGCGAAATGCGGATTCTCAGTCCCTGAAATTCGCCAATTTTGCTTCCTGACGAAACCATCAAAATGAAATGCATGCACATACTAGTTCCCATCATGCCCGCGACCAACAGTGATGTTTGAATGTCCGAAAGAAAACTGTTCAGAGGTTATGCCGATTTTATTTCATATGGTTCAATAATTGTCACCCTGTACATCCAGAATTACTGTATCGATGAGGTTTCCCATTTTGGTAAACAGTTAAGTAGGAGAGTACCAGAGGCGAGTTGATGTCTAAATGGAACATAGAGATCCGCGGTAGTCAGCGTGTTAGAGTCGATATACTCCATGGTTGTTAAACGATAGTTTCGATATTGTGTTTCTTTTACCTGTTATCTCAAGCAGCTAACCTTGTGGCGGTCCTTTCTGGGTCCAGTATGTACTGGAGAATTTCCTATGATGACTGTAATACACGCAATCAAACTGTCACATTTACTCCCACGGACCATACAAAGTCCACTGTTAACGGCAACAATTACATAATCACACTAACAAACTTCTAAACAACTAAATCGAAAAAATTCACCATGCTTCAAATATAATCTTTTGTATTATATAAGACCACAGATGGTGCAAATTTCTTGAGGAAGTCATTGTCAGACATTTTTTGAGATATAAGTAATTTTCCTCATATTTAATAACTTTTTCTTCCTTATATTAAGCTTTGCACTTTATGATCTGCAAATTTATTCGTTGTCCTTTCAAACTGCACTTTATAATGGCTGCAAGGTCTAAATAAATGAATACAAATCTGTACCATTTGACTTTTAGACCATGTCATACGCAGTTTTCTTTGGAATGTGAACTAACAGATTTTAATGTGGTTCACGCTGGTGCAGCTACAATAATCCTCATTCAGATTGCATTTCATCATGCCGAATTCACATCTTTGTTGTGCCCGTTACAACCATGTTAATACCTAACCTTAATTAGATATATCATTAGATGACACTTTCTCCACACTAATGAGTGGAAGATCAGATAGGTGTTTACATTTTTTTCGCTGTGATGGAGGAAGCTTAGAAGTGTCCAAAGGGGGTGAATTTTAGCTAATAACAAAAAAATCATAAATTTAAATCGTTATTTCAAAAATAAAATCAGCCTATGCAGATCAATGACTTCCCTCAAGAAATACTTCGGATATTTGTGAATTTAATCCGTCTGCTTAATTAACAATCTTGTACACACTTCTGCATTATGAATAAATAAAATTCATTTATTCACACAGATAGCAGTAAATTAGAGTGTATACTTTTTTGTATTCGTGTTACAATACACATTCTGACAGTAATTAATTCTTTGTAAAATGAAATCTCGTTAGGTGGCTGCTTTCAGTCATTGACTGCCAGTATGCCTTTCAGCGGTGTTCTCATATGAGCACTCTGGGATAGGCTTGGTATGTGTTTGCCCTATATAGCAACTGCTGTCAGTTACTTCTTTAATATATTAACCTTTATTGAAGAGATAGACAGTATTCTCGTTATTCTCCATTCTAATTGATATGGCCATACATTCAAATGCAATTAACAAAATGTAAACAATTAAAAATATATTTGAGACTATCGCCAGAACATTTACCCACCACATACAATACAACGAAGGCAGTATCCTTTCGTCTATTTTTGTTTATGGGCTGTACACAAGAACAATAGTTTTTATTATTTCTTACTATACTTCATTTCTTTATCAAACGAAAATAAATTGAGATACGTTTAGAAACGAATTCATCAAGTGCTCTTATTGCTAATAACTTGTTTTAACCTGCTGTTATTTGTGCACACATCAATAGTCACTATATCCACCAAGCAAACGATATTCGAAAGTTAGTGTGAGGACCGCAGGAAAAGGAAACCGCGCTCAAATCAAGTACTCTTTATGAATTTAGTTTCAGATTTTCTACAGGCAGCGAAATATTTCTAGTCAACAGAGACGTCGTCTAAAATATCAGAAAGGTCAAGGATCCTACGCTAAAGCTGTTGAACAACCGCCGAAAATCTCTTAGGAACTCAGAAATAAGGGAAATAATCCACCTTGACGCGAGCCACCATCCACCATACGTAGAACTGTACATGATACAAAACAGTCTGGAAAGATAAAAATCGCATAAAAATATGCAACTTGATTTTCTGACAGTGGTGTTTCCGGTCCTTTTGCATGTGCCGCAGGTACCTGTGTCTTCTGGCCAACAAGTTTGGTACCGTGGGTTTTCCAGCCAAAGCCTCACCCGCTGCTGGTTTCCGGCACTCGTTCACCTGCAGCGAATGTGTTTTCACTGTTAGTCAAGCAATGTCCTTTCTAACAACCTACGTTTCCGAAAAGATTCGTAGGCCTAAGTTGCTTAAGCTCTGTACATATACTACAGGTATGAGTAATGGCAATGATTATTACAACGAAATGGAAGCTGTCTCTACTCAGTGACGGTTACCGTTAGCGATTGCACAGAGAATGTGATGAGTATACGAACTGGGTGTGTGTGAATTCCGAACAAAGTAAGCGCCGTGACCGTTTAAAAATTATAAATGGCAAAATCATGGTTAAGCAGCGTTATTCTTGCCCTCCTGACGAAGTAGATGTGCAGATTAAGAAAATAATGCACAACTGTAGAATGAGAATCGACCATTAAAAGACAAAGCCTTTCAAGATATGAAAGATAACGGTTTATATTTAGCCGAAAATTTGCTAAGGTATGATAACTCCAGTGCTGCATTGTGCAAAGCAGGAAGCGAAGCAATTGGAACGAATCAAAACGGTGGTGCTACTTCGGACATTCAACTGAGCGAAGACATATTGACATTTACTGAAGCTAACAGTATTCTGAAAATTCACGATGGGTCTGCTCCTAACAAAAGATCTGGTATTCCGCTGTGAAAAAGTGGAGAAAATCTTGTGTTAAAATGGAACTGATCTTGTGGATGGGACACGTGACAGGTTCTCGATGGAATTCAAACAACTGCACACCATACAGGTTGATATCGGAAGTACAGAAGAAGAGACTAAGGTATTCTTGTTGTCTCCGTGATTGCTAAGAAAATGAGATGAAAAGTTCCGCCTTATGCAAGACACCTTTTTTCCTTTTGTTTCACCCATACATGTTTCAGCACTTCTGTGCTATCGTCAGTGGGTTGTATTTTTATTTTTATCTGTACATTTGTTGTTAACATATTAACTACACATCACTAACACCAAATACAATTCAAACTCGCGCGCCTCACCCAGCAGAACACGCTACGAAATAAATGAACGCCACACAGCCACAACAACACATAATGGCAGCGAAAACTCCGCCTATGTTTTGAGTAATCGAAAAACTGCATTGCCACGCGAACACAGGCAAAGAAGTAAGCCTATTTACTTCGCCAACAACACAGGAAAACGTACCACAACTTAAAAACTGTAAATTACAGAAAGAAAACGTGATACAGTCTTATTTCCGTTCTTAAATGCATAACAAACAGAAAAGAAATTACGTTTTGCTGTTTGCAGATGACAAGTTGTATATTGTGTAGCAGAACAGCTACCAAAACAAATGGACAATAACATCATGTAAGGTATGTTACTTATGATTACACCCACTTTTCGCCAATTAAGTTATAAAAGCCACTTTTATATAATGTTTTAAACGACGCAAATGTTAATATGTTAACAACAAATTTACAGTTAAAAATAAAAATAGAACCCACTGACGATAGCACAGAAGTTCTGAAACATGTATGGGTGAAACAAAAGAAAGAAAGGTGTCTTGCATAAGGCGGAACTTCTCATCCCAAAAGTCAAAAGACGTACGAAAGAGTATTTTCTGTGTTGAAAAATAACACGTCTGGACGCTAATAGAATAATACAGTACCAGACTTCGAAATGTCTACAACTGAAGCTATGAATATAGTGTTCCCTGAAACATTCCTTTCCGGTTGCAGTTTTCAACTTCAACCAATGCCTGTCAGAGAAAATACAAGAACTGGGACTAACGGAGGAATTCTGGGATAGACAAGGAGTCCGACTGACTTGCCGCACGTGTGCTGGAGAGGTGCATCTTCCACCAAGCAGTGTAGCATTGTGGATGGCAATACTGGAGACAATGCCTAGTGATGAAAAGGTCATGAAATTCGCAGACTATACGCTAAATCAATGGACTGACAATCCTAGTATACCAATTGAAATCTAGACTTTCTGATAAATTAGCTGGACGAGAAATCAGTATATGCTACATTTAAAACCGAAAAAAGAGTACATTGGCCAGCTTCTTCAAAGAAGGATGCATAGGTATTAACAAAAGGGTTAATTCGTTATGAGAATTTATAACGACTATGGGCATTTAAGAATATGTTTAAAATCTCTGGCATTCATAGAAAGCATTTAGTGGGAAATTAAAATTCTTAATATAAGGTAATTAATAATTTCCTGTAGTGATGTCGAAAGGAAAAGGTAAAAATAAAAAAATTAAAAACACAAAAATTAAATAGGTAAAAAGAAAAAATAGGAAAGCATTTCAACATGTGTATGCACAATGTGCGGAGCCAGTCATAAGCCTGGATAAAATGTGAAAGGATGTTCTTTTTACAAAGCAGTCAGCAGAGCCTCCCAAAATGCTGTGACTTCCTTTGGTGGTAAGGAAATCGACGGCTGAAATATTTGTGGTCGGTACCACTGCACTGACGTCACGGATCGCAAAGCCCACGACGCCTAAAAAAGTGGAACAACTCGCTAGCAGTTTCAGAACGTCAGGAAACATGTGATGACAAATGTTGTTCCAAGAAACAGTGAGAATGGTTGACAGACCCAAGAAAACATCATGCGAACCTGATGTTACTTCAAGAGCTCACAAGAAGGGTTGGGTTCTACACATGATCTCGTTACAACTAGTTTCTTATCTCTAGATCACTGATATGATAAGACTTCTGTGGTCTCCTGATACACCTGGTGAAAGTTGATATTGCGGTACTTATATTCAATGTCACCCCCTGGGACACCCCGTCCCCCCCAGTCCTATCCACGCACGCCTCAACGCCTCACCACCGTTCTCTAGGATGAGCAAGTTCCAGTCTCAGCCTCCACACATTGTAGGGCAAATGTGTGGGCCGCAACAATTGTGTTGTGAATGCTGTAGTAAGACGACCATCCACAGTAGCAGAATCATCGTACTTAGAAAACGGCGGAAAATATTACCATAATTTAGACGTAAGACACTTTAACTGTTCAGTGTATTTGTTAATTAATGATGTCTTGACATTTCCTGCAAAATGGCTTTTAATAATATCTAATTTATGATGTAAGGTAATTTGAAAATGCATTGCGTGGCTGAATTACTACAAATGTACCAACTCTGTGTTACCCCGTCATTATTGGTGTGTGTGTGTGTGTGTGTGTGTGTGTGTGTGTGTGTGTGTGTGACGCATGGAGTATGTGTTATAAAGAGCACATCGTCCCATTTAATGACGTCACGGCATTTCTGCACAATCCCGGTAAGTGTTAGTATTATTTATGACGTAAGACACTTTGACAGTGCAGTGACTGGCTGAATTACTATTATGTAATGATGTCATATCATATTCTCGAAAATGGCGGAAAATTTTTAAATGTTTGTCCGCTGACGAAGAAGATTACAAGATACTCAGGACGAAGCAGAACATCATTTCTCAGTTTGTTTCTTGAGAGTTATTACTTGTTTTGCGTTTCAAATTCTGCGAGATGGCCGAAAACGTTGGGTCATCCACTCCTCTACACGGATTGTTTGTCCATCATCTGGCAAGTTGAGCCTGGAGGAAACAGCCCGCAGTTCCATTCCTGTGGCACAATGCGAGCAATGCACTTGATACGACTCTATCTACGGATATAGCTAGGACTAGCAGCGCTTCGCACTGTGCCTTCAACTCAGGCAGACAATATTTACCAGCAACCACCAAGAGCTGTGGTGTCATGTTGCTGAGCTGTGAATCACAATCAACAGCAAAGTTGCCACAGAATCTTCAGTTCCAAGTCTGAAATGATGATGTTACCACATCACGGAATGTAAAAAACAATGACATTAGAACAGCACCTTCCATCTCTATTTACATATTTCGACCGATTTCCCCACAAATACCTGCATTTCCATCCTAAGAGAAGTAAATTCGATGTCAGGCCACATTCAGTAAAATAGAGGGAAAAAATTTAGCCCATTCACACCTCTAGAGAATTTTGTGTGCCGCAATGCTATCCTACCAAAATACGGTAAATGTTATTACCATAGTTAATGCTCCAAAATGACCACCTTCAAGCTTCACATCTTAATTAACATAATTAGCAAATAAGTACTGGGCACATTCTGTAAGCGCTCAGTCTCCCATTATAATTTGCTGATTTTTTTTCTAAAAATTTCTGCACTAAGTTTGAAACTGAGAAATTACTACAGCGCAATATTTAAGCGAATTACATCAGCATTCCGTGTTAAACAACCAGGGCAGCATGTTATTGCAACACTCCTCTCCCAGGTTAAATCAGCAGCACACTGCAACAAATATATACTTAGTCTACATTCCTGAAATATTACTGTGACATCACTAGGTACTCGTAAATAAATGATGGAAAATACGAGTATGTACACCCACAACATGTAGCTATTTATATTAATTTGACATTCATTTTACCTCCATAGTATACTACAGAATCCTGTAAAGATGAGGTTGGACAGCTGCACACTGCAGTATTTATAACTATTGTTGACAAATAACTTAATCATTCGTTAGTAAATAATGTCATAATAGTGCCAAAAAACAATGATATAAACAAACCAATGGATAAACACCTCATATCTCTTTTCTCACTACTTTTGTCCTATCTTTTCCTTAGGTTCCAAAAGACGTGTAAATGCGATGCTGTAAGAACTGTGTACTGAGGTGCACAAAACTCTGCCAGTTCTATGGCTGCAAAACAGAACTCCAGTAATAGAGAGCTACGACGTTCATACGCCATGTTTTGATAAGCCGACACAACCCAGCCAAAAGTGATCACAAGCCGACGACGCCTGCACATGAAACTCCATCGGTAAGAAGGAGGTATATGCTTTGCACCTGAGAGTCGGGGAATCACTGTCGCCCTGTTAACAGCTGAATTCTTCCCCCCACGTCCCTGCTCACTAAACGATACATACTCACTCCTAAAACGCCCATATATGATAGATAGGAGCCTCTGACAGGAAGGAGCCCTACCAACAACAGCAGGTTGCAACTTATCAGAACAACTGGTGGACACAACCTGCGGGCGATCAAAGTAATTTTAATCCATATCTGTCTCAATACCGAGAAGTACCACCTCTTATCCTAAATGGAACAAATATTAACTTCTCTCCCTCAGCAAAGAGTTTGGGAGTAATAATAGATGAAAATCTAAATTGGACAGAGCACGTAACTGCAGTGTGCAAAAAACCATCAGCATCCCTTCATGTCCTACAAAAATATAAAAAACTCTTCCCTTTCGATCTGAACAAGAAATTAGTACAAACGCTTATACTCCCAATCATTGACTACAGCGATATTATCCTACAAGGCCTCTCTCAGGAAAATTCCCGACGTCTAGAACTGGTCACGAATGCCTGCGTCCGATATATCTGTGACGTTCGACTTTTTGATCACATTTCACCAGCATATGCAAAATTGTCCTGGCTGCGTGCAGACAAACGCAGAGATTTCCATACACTCTGTCTCATCTACTGTCTTATAAATGTACACTGTCCCTCATATCTCTCCTCGTCCCTAACATTCATGTCGGAACAACATGGCAGAAACACACGTTCCCATCATAATAAAATCCTCTCCGTTCCACTGCATCGCTCAGTCACCTTCTCCAAGTCCTTTACAGTAGCGGGAACCCGACTCTGGAATAACCTCCCTCGTTATGTTAGAGAACTTAAAAACATGACCGGCTTCAAAAAACAGTTAATGACGTATCTACTTAAGCAACAGTAATGCCTTCCTCTGTACATGAATGCACTTCACCTAATTACTTCCCTCTTTCCCCCTCCTTAAACCTCCCTTACCCAAAACTCGCTATACTAGTAAACATCTACTTTACACACCAAGATATTAATGTACATCTGCATAAACCTTCATTACTATTGCCAATCTTTCTCATGTTTGTCATTATTATTTGATTTTTTTACTGTTATTATTATTGCTTTCACCATAATCTGTATGTATAGCACCTGATGTAAAAATACTGCCAGCATTTACTTTATTAGGTCTTAGTCATGTTTATCATTATTATTTGATTTTTTGTTTTACTGTTACTATTATTGCTTTTATCATAATCTGTATGTATAGCAACTGTTGTAAAAATACTTCCGCATTTACTTTATTAGGTCTTAGTCACTACTCTTTATTCATATTGTCACTAGAGTAAGCTAATTTTCTCATTTAAACTATGTTCATGATGTAACTCTGATGTGTGAAATGCTGCATGTGTGGAACACTGGTCCGATGTAAGAGAGGGCCTGATGGCCCTAATCTGATCAGGTTAAATAAATAAATAAATATTTTCAGTGATTAGCCGTCATTAAAATCATTATTTCATAAGTAAGCAATTTCCATTACTGCACTATTCCTTAGTTACCTACAAAGAAAAAGTGAACCTGAATAAACAGTAAAATGTTAAGGTCACCACGCTGTGAACAAAAATCATCTAAAAACGGAATTTCACATAGTCATTCGAAGCAGCAACCACAGGATAGTCTGGTTCAATATTCGTTTAATTAGTATATTTTAACAGGCACATTAAAAAAATACAAGGAACAGCCTATAGCCCCCCCCCCCCCAGCATAACCCAGCATAACAGAGTTTCCCAACTATATCCTCCTGAGACAGTACCCCCATATATGCACATATTTACTCGTATATAACCCTAGCATTTATTCTTATTGTAGTACCTTACAACACTTCATTTTACTATCAGACACATTCTACTGGACCCTAATGTCAGGAGTGCTTTCCAGTCAAAAAGCAGACCATATTTCAAGAACAGAGAAAATCATGAACGTCAAAGTGGGACATGGATGTACGAGTTTATTTTTGTTAAAAATACTAATAAAATCCTGATTTACAATGTCAGTAAGCTCTGCTTCATCTTACACGCCCATAGGTCCGTATTTCCTCTAAATGGTTTCTAAAGCTTCCCTGCTAAAGTTTTGCCGATAAGCCCATTGTTCATGCTAATATTCCCATACCCTGCATTAACCAATTTCCGCAGTGCACTACATAACAACAGCTACGATCCTCCTTACAGCACATGGATGAATGATCACATCCTTCTGTTATTATTTACAGTTTAGTCCATTGTCCCGCAGCATTCCAAAGACGCACGTGGTTATGGTTATTGATTGTAAATCCGATAAATGCAGAGCGACAGTACTTGCTGTTAACTTGACTCTTCCTTATGAAAATCTGAAAAAGATGTAACACTCTCATTAGATACTGAACTAATTATTTTTGTACTGATTTATGTTGGGTACAACGGATATTTATTCTGGGCTGCGAATGTCTGGGTTTCTCTAAAATGTCATCACAAACTAACCAATCAAATAATACGATTTTACAAGTAGTGTCTATGTGTGCTCTAATTTTAGGAGTATTAGGAATCTCAATCCCGCCAGACATATTGATTAGAACCCTTGATAATTGTTCCGCTGTAGAAGGGCCAAAGCCGTTTACAGGCAGGAAGGGTTGCCTCAATATTTGACAGCGATAACAACCAGACATGATCTCGCGCACCATCTGACAAACCGTTTTACAGACAGGGCTACGCCGGCCGGAGTGGCCGTGCGGTTCTAGGGGCTACAGTCTGGAACCGAGCGACCGCTACGGTCGCAGGTTCGAATCCTGCCTCGGGCATGGATGTGTATGATGTCCTTAGGTTAGTTAGGTTTAATTAGTTTTAAGTTCTAGGCGACTGATGACCTCAGAAGTTAAGTCGCATAGTGCTCAGAGCCATTTGAACCATTTTTTGAACAGGGCTACGTAAACAGGAACTAACAAACATTTGGGCAGCTCCAGGGAGAAGTCTCCATACCTAGCCTAATATGGTGATGAAAGTGTATTGCGTACTTGACTAGCCCTCCTAGTGCGTGACATGTTGTTTTGGAAAACTCCGTGTGATGGGCTACAAGATATATAGATAAGAGCACATCAGTACACAGGAGTGTTGGGAACAGCGACATGCAAATGACACTGTCTATGTGCCACATGTCACCGGACGTCAGACTTAGGCCGATATACTAACCTTGACGCCAGCACTACGGAGATGGACTCAGAGCAGTAGATGGGAAACTGATAATTCAGGCTTAGAGGTAGTCCCACAGGAGTCTCCCATGTTCGTTAACAAGGAATGTAGAATTTCTACATCTTGCCTACTGTACACCACTTACAACTTGTCTCCAGCAGCTGTCAGAGTTCTACAGATGGCCCACGCCTACTTCCACTCATCTAGAGATTCGGCTGAGGTAAGACCACTGTGCAGTAGCTATGTATCATTCTAATTCCCTCTCGGGTTACGACAGGGGCAGAAGAAAAAACTGGTGCCGAGTGTGGGGTGGCATCGATAAGTGGTCTATAGGGAAGAGACACAGAGTACAGGAACAGGTGTAGGGAAGATCAGTAGAATCGGCCCTACTCTGAGCACGAGAAAGGCGTTGCCACCTGCAGTCAAGTTGAGCGAGAGTCTCACTGTACTGAGGCAGTGCCGCCTGGAGCTGACTTGAGCGAGAGGCTCATCGTACCTGAGGTGTCGCTACCCACAGTTGGGCTCACCGTACCTGAGGCGACACCACCTGCAGCCGACATGAGCGAGAGGCTCACCGTACCAGAGGCGTCGCTACCTGCAGCAGCCATAACCGAGAGGCCAGACAGTGAGTAGAATTGCACAACTAGCAGTGTAACATCAGCAGACGGTCAGTGAAAATGGCAACTCCCACTGAATCAGCACCTAGTGCCATGAATAGTGTAGACCACCAGCATTTGAATTACAGTGAGGCCACAAAACTGGTACCAAGGAAGTCTGATGGAGACAGAGAACAGCTTTCAGAGTTTCTAGATAACTGTGATAGTGCATACGAACTTGTAGGCCCAAGACTGAAGAATGTGTTTTTAAAAAATGTTATAGGAAAAGTCACAGGATCAGCCAGTAGTAAGATACTTGTAAGGAATCACACAGAAACTTGGTCTGCGGTGAGGGAAATACTACCTGAGAAATACGAGAACAAAAGGACAATGGACTATTACACCTATAAAATGTTTAATAGTAGACAAGGGAAGTGCAGTCACGACAGAGCAGGAGAAGTATAGAGCGGCCGCTCTCCCAAGAAAAACCAATGGAAAAGGAGCAAAATGCTTTAACTGTGGGAAGGACGTGCGTATGGCACGTGATTATAGAAGGATATCCTACGTACGTAAGTTTAACCAAGTACAGGCATCACCATCCTGAGCAGAGCGAATCAGATTGCCTTACAGCTATACTTCATAAGGAATGACCCACGATCTGAATTTCGCCCTCCAATTAGATGTCCCAGCGTAACCTGGCTGGCCACATTTACCTGTGTACCTGAGAGAAGCGAGAAGCCAGTGACCTGTTTTACGTGTCACCGTACTGAGCATCATGCAAAAGAATATAACAGGAGTTAACATACACAGAAAGAGCACGTCAGTAAATGATCTGTGAGGATAATTCAGCAGTCACATTATGCTGTATCGTTGTTAATACGTACAGCGGACTGCACGGAAGTGATTGAGTATGTACAGTTTCAAAGCCATGACACTAACGGAAGCATATAGGTTTATTGACAGATAGCAGACCCCATTTAAGTGTAATTGAAGCCGCCGCCCTAAAACAAAAGACTGAGGACTCGAGGAGGGCTGTGACGATTAAATATATAGCTAGTGAGAAATTTCGAACCGAGGAACAAGCTCGAATAAAAATTTCCAAAAAAGGGGTACAAAATACACTATGTGATCAAAAGCATCCGGAAACCACCATAAACATACGTTTTTCGTATCAGATATATTGTGCTGCCACCTACTCCCAAGTACTCCGTATCAGCGACCTCAGTAGCCATTATACATCTTGACAGAGCAGAATGGGGCGCTCCACGGAACTCACGGACTTCGAACGTGGTCAGGTGATTCAGTGTCACTTGTGTCATACGTCTGTAGCGAGATTTCCACACTCCTAAACATCCCTAGGTCCACTGTTTCCGATGTGATAGTGAAGTGGAAACGTGAAGGGACCCGTACAGCACAATAGCGTCCTCTCTTGGCTGACAGAGACCGCCGAAAGTTGAAGAGGGTCGTAATGTGTAAGAGGCAGACATTTATCCAGACTATCACACAGGAATTTCAAACTGCATCAAGATCCACTGATAGTACTATGACAGCTAGGCGTGAGGTGAGGTAACTTGGATTTTGTGGTCGAGACGTTGCTCATAAACCACACATCACGCCGGTAAATGCCAAACGACACCTCGCTAGGTGTAAGAAGGGTAAACAACGGATGATTGAACAGTGGAAAAACGTTGTATGGAGTGACGAATCACGGTGCACAATGTGGCGATCCGATCGCAGGGTGTGAGCATGGCGAGTGCCCAGTGAACGTCATCTGCCAGCGTGTGTAGCGCCAATCGTCAAATTTGGAGGCGGTGTTATAGTGCGGCCGTGTTCTTCATGGATGGGGCTTGCACCCCTTGTTGTTTTGCTTGACACTATCACATCACAGGCCTACAATGATGTTTCAAGCACCTTATTGCTTCCTAGTGTTGAAGAGAAATTTGGGGATAACGACTGCATCTTTCAACACGGCGAGTACCTGTTCATAATGCACGGCCAGCGGCGGAGTGGTTACTTGACAACAACGTCCCTGAAGTGGAGTGGCCTGTTCAGAGTCCTGACCTAAATCCTATGGAACACCTTTGGGATGTTTTGAAACACCTACTTCATGCCAGGCATCACCCATCTACATCGATACCTCTCCTCAGTGCAGCACTGCGTGAAGAATGGGCTGCCATTCCTCAAGAAACCTTGCAGCACCTGACTGAACGTGTGCTTGCGAGAGTGGAAGCTGTCATCAAGGGTAAGGGTAGGCCAACACCATACTGAATACCGATGGAGGGCGCCACGAAGTTGTAAGTAATTTTCAGCCAAGTGTCCAGATACTTCTGATCACATAGTGTATCATTACCATGTTGTTGTTGTTGTGGTCTTCAGTCCAGAGGCTGGTTTGTTGCAGCTCGCCATGCTACTGTATCCTGTGCAAGCTTCTTCATCTCCCAGTACCTACTGCAACCTACATCCTTCTGAATCTGCTTAGTGTATTCATCTCTTGGTCTCCCTCTACAACTTTTACCCTCCACGCTGGCGTTCAGTACCAAAGTGGTGATCCCTTGATGCCTCAGAACATGTCCTACCAACCGATCCCTTCTTCTAGTCAAGTTGTGCCACAAATTTCTCTTCTCCCCAATTCTATTCAATACCTCCTCATTAGGTAAGTGATCTACCCATCTAATCTTCAACATTCTTCTGTAGCACCATATTTCAAAAGTTTCTATTCTCTTCTTGTCCAAACTATTTATCGTCCATGTTTCAGTTCCATACATGGCTACACTCCATAGAAATACTTTCAGAAACCACTTCCTGACGCTTAAATCTATACTCGATGTTAACAAATTTCTCTTCTTCAGAATCGCTTTCCTTGCCATTGCCAGTCTACATTTTATATCCTCTCTACTATATCCTCTCTACTATACAAATTGAATAACATCTGGGATAGGCTACAACCCTGTCTCACTCCCTTCCCAACCACTCCTTCCCATTCACGCAACTCGACTCTTATAACTGCCATCAGGTTTCTGTACAAATCGTAATTAGCCTTCGTTCCCTATATTTGACCCCTGCTACCTTCAGAATTTGATAGAGAGTATTACAGTCAACATTGTCAAAAGTTTTCTCTAAGTCTACAAATGCTAGAAACGTAGGTTTGCCTTTCCTTAATCTATCTTCTAAGATGAGTCGTAGGATCGGTATTGCCTCACATGTTCCAACATTTCTACGGGATCCAAACTGATCTTCCCCGAGGTCCGCTTCTACCAGTTCTTCCATTCGTCTGTAAAGAATTCGTGTTAGTATTTTGCAGCCATGGCTTATTAAACTGATAGTTAGGTAATTTTCACATCTGTCAACACCTGCTTTCTTTGGGTTTGCAATTTATCATATTCTTCTTGAAGTCTGAGGCTATTTCGCCTGTATAATACATCTTTCTCACCAGATGGTAGAGTTTTGTTAGGCCTGGCTCTCCCAAGGCTGTCAGTAGTTCTAATGGAGTGTTGTCTACTCCAGGGGCCTTATTTCGACTTAGGTCTATCAGTGCTCTGTCAACCTCTTCACGCAGCATCATATCTCCTATTTCATCTTCATCTACATTCTCTTCCATTTCTATAATATTGTCCTCATGAACATCGCCCTTCTATAGACCCTCTATAAACGCCTTCCATCTTTCTGCTTTCCCTTCTTTACTTAGAACTGGGTTTCCATCTGAGCTCTTGATATTCATACAAGTGGTTCTCTTTTCTCCAAAGGTCTCTTATTTTTTTATAGGCAGTATCTATCTTACCCCTAGTGATATGTGCCTCTACATCCTTACATTTGTCCTCTAGCCATCCCTGGTTAGCCATTTTGCACTTCCTGTCGATCTCATTTTTGAGACGTTTGTATTCCTTTTTGCCTGCTTCATTTACTGAATTTTTATATTTTCTCCTCTCATCAATTAAATTCAATATCTCTTCTGTTACCCAAGGATTTCTATTAGCCCTCGTCTATTTATCTACTTGATCCTCTGCTACCTTCACTATTTCGTCTCTCAAAGCTACCCATTCTTCTTCTACTGTATTTCTTTCCCCCCATTCTTATCAATCGTTTCCTAATGCTCTCCCTGTAGCTCTTTACAACCTCTGGTTCTTTCAGTTTATGCAGGTCCCATCTCCTCGAATTCCCATGTTTTTGGAGTTTCTTCAGTTTTAATCTACAGTTCATAACCAATAGATTGTGGTCGGAGTCCACATCTGTCCCTGGAAATGTCTTACAATTTAAAACCTGGTTCCTGAATCTCTGTCTTACCATTATATAATCTATCTGAAACCTTCTAGTATCTCCAGGCCTCTTCCACGTATACAACCTTCTTTCATGATTCTTGAACCAAGTATTAGCTATGATTAAGTTATGCTCTGTGCAAAATTCTACCAGGCTGCTTCCTCTTTCATTTCTTACCCCCATTCCATATTCGCCTACTACGTTTCCTACTCTTCATTTTCCTACTACCGAATTCCAGTCACCCATGACTACTAAATTTTCGTCTCCCTTCACTATCTGAATAATTTCTTTTATCTCATAATACGTACATTGCAGCAATCTCTTCATCATCTGCAGAGCTATTTGGCATGTAAACTTGTACTACTGTGTTTTCGTGGGCTTCGTATCTATCTTGGCTACAATAATGCGTTCACTATGCTGTTTGCAATAGCTTACCCGCATTCCAATTTTTTCATTCATTATTAAACGTACTCCTGCATTACCCCTATTTGATTTTGTATTTATAAACCTGTATTCACCTGACCAGAAGTCTTGTTCCTCCTGCCACCGAACTTCACTAATTCCCACTATATCCAACGTTAACCTATCCATTTCCCCTTTTAAATTTTCTAACCTACCTCCCCAATTAAGGGCTCTTACATTCCATGCTCCGATCCGTAGAACGCCAGTTTTCTTTCTACTGATAACGACATCCTCCTGAGTAGCCCCCGCCCGGAGATCCGAATGGGGGACTATTTTAGCTCCGGAACATTTTACCCAAGAGGACGCCATCATTATTTAACCATACAGTAAAGCTGCATGCGCTCGGGAAAAATTACAGCTGTAGTTACCCCATGCTTTCAGCCGTTCGCAATACCAGCACAGCAAGGCCGTTTTGGTTAGTGTTACAAAGCCAGATCAGTCAACCATCCAGACTGTTGCCCCTGCAACTACTGAAAATGCTGCTGCCCCTCTTCAGGAACCACACGTTTGTCTGGCCTCTGAACAGATACGCATCCGTTGTGGTTGCACCTACGGTACGACTACCTGTATCGCTAAGGCACGCAAGCCTCCCCACCAATGGCAAGGTCCATGGTTCATGGCGAGGGGGGTGGGGGGAATCATTACCATATAATGCTGAATAACAAAAACATATCAAGCAGTTGCGCTACAGTTCTCTCTAGCAATGAAGTATTAAAGAGGGCTTGCAAATTTTTGTTACTATATTTCTATGCAGGAGAAGGATTGCGTAGGGAACCATTTCTGTTGTTTAGTATTTTTGAGTTTCATATCAGGAATCTGTTACACACTTTTCCGTAATCCCCACCGTGAATAAGCTCTGCAGTCTGTGGATGCATAGGTAACTGGATGTACAAAAGTACCAGTAGTGATTAGAGCAGCTTTTCTTTCTGTCTTTGTAGAGTCTTTGCAACTTTCAGTTGAATCTTGTTCAAATGTCGGTTGTGGCCTGATGTGATCCAGGATAACGGACGTCCCGCCACTTTGTCTGTCTGTCTCTCTCTCTCTCTCTCTCTCTCACACACACACACACACACACATTCACACTCTATGTCTTACTTTCTTTTTTTCAGAGATGTCTGTTAAAAAATTTGGCCCCTGAACTGTTGTGTTTCTAGAACAACGATTTTCTGTCTTTTTAAACGTCCTACAGAGTGGGTACTCGCTTGACGGCTATTTGGTGTTCTTTGGGACTGCATCCGCCCCCCCCCCCCCCTCCCGTCCCCGCACTCTGTTAAAATTAGGGTTTGACAGAAGGCACTGCTCCTGGTGATGGTATGGTGAGTGGATCATGCTCTTCATAGCACACTTAAGGACCCGTTTTTTTAACCTTGTGTACGATCTCTGCATCAAATTACCTTTCTAATAAGCAATAACGGCATTTCTTGCTGCGTGGACCAAAATATGAATTTATATCCAAATTTCCCTGTGCCTGATTTAAACAGTCTTAATACATCTTGACAGGTTTACTTTGAAATTCGCGCCCACCAAAAATAAGCCCAAATATTAGTATCCTACTCAGTTCCCTGATCAGAATGAAGCCAGAGAAGATTTTCACAGTTTCAGATTCATTTGAATTATGAAAGTTTTAGTTAGGTGGACTTAGCTTCTTGTTTCCTTTGTCATCCGCCTGTAATGATAGTGCATACTGGTATGCACATCCTGTGCAGTCTTGGCCTGTAGTATTTTCTTTTCTGACAAGAATGCGTGCTGTGTTTTGATAATCAGAGCTTACTGCGTTACCAATATTATCTATGTCCTTCCTGTCGTCTTTGAAGAAAGATCTCTTGCTGGTAGTAAAGAATATTTTAGGGAAATCCGGTCAACCTCTTAACGAACCATACTAATAATATCAGACTTTGTAAACAATGTGCGAGTAGAGAGAGAAGCTCCATCTAGGTAATAAATGTAGGTTTCATGCAATTCACTCTTCGTTTTCCTCCCGCCCCCTCCTCCTCCAGCATCCACCATGTGCATTCCGAAATTTTCGTATGTTTTTGTTGCGGTCATAAGTCGGAAGACTGGATTGATGCAGCTCCCTACCCTACTCTCTCCTGTGCAAGTCTTTTCATCTCTGCTACTTCCCTCTAGCTCTAAATTTTTGATCCGTTCTTGTCTCAGAAAATATCGTACCAACCGACTCCTTTTTTTAGTTACGTTGTGCCACAGATTTCTTTGTACCTCAATTCTATTCAGTATTTCCTCATTAGTTACGTGATCTACCCGTCTAACCTTCAGCATTCTTCTATAGCACCACAATTCAAAAACTTCTATTCTCTTCTTGTCTAAACTGTTTATCTTCCATCTTTCACTTCCGTACGTGACTACACTAAATACAAACACTTTCAGGAAAGACTTACCGACACTTACATCTATACTTGATGTTAGCAAATTTCTCTTCTTGAGAAACTCTTTCCTTGCCATTATGAGTCAACATTTTACATCCTCACTACTTCGATCATCATCATTTATTCTGCTGCACAAATATCAAAAGTCATCTACTATTTTATGCGTCTTGTTTCCTAATCTACATGTACATGGATACACTGCAAATGATATTTAAGTGCTTGGCTGAGGGTTCATCGAATCACCTTCACAATTCTTTATTATTCCAATCTCGTATAGCGCGCGGAACACCTATATCTTTCCGTGCGAGTTGCGATTTCCCCAATTTTATCATGGTGATCGTTTCTCCATATGTAGGTCGGCATCAACAAAATATTTTCACATTCGAAGGAGAAAGCTGGTGATTGGAATTTCGTGAGAATTTTCCTCCGCAAGGAAAAACGCTTTTGTTTTAATGACGTGCATCCCAAACCCTGCATCATTTCAGTGACACACTCTCTCCCCTATTTCGCGATTAGACAAAACGTGCTGCTCTTCTGCGAACTTTTTCGATTTACTCCGTCAGTTCTGTCTGGTAAAGATCCCACACCGTGCAGCAGTATTCTAAGAGACGGACAAGCGTAGTGTAGCCAGTCTTCTTAGTAAATCTGTTACATTTTCTAAGTGTCCTGCCAATAAAACGCCGTCTTTGGTTAGCCTCCCCACAACATTTTCTATGTGTTCCTTCCAATTTGCATTGTTCGTAATTGTAATTCCTAGGTATTTAGTTGAATTTACGGCCCTTATATTTGACTGATTTATCGTGTAACCAAAGCTTAACGGATTCGTTTTAACAGTCATGTGGATGACCTCACACTTTTCGTTATTTACGGTCAGTTGCCAATTCTCTGATGAATTAAATAGTCGATAAACGACGGCGTCATCTGCAGTCAACTTAAAACGGCTGATTATATTGTCTCCCATTTCGTTATATACATAAGAAATAGCAAAGAGCCCATAACACTACCTTGGGGAACGCCAGAAATCACTTCTGTTTTACTCAATGACTTTCCATCAGTTACTACGAACTGTGACCTCTCTGACAGGAAATAACGAATCCAGTCACATTACTGAGACGATATTCCATAAGTACGCAATTTCACTACAAGCCGCTTGTGTGTTACAGTGTCAAAAGCTTTCCGGAAATTCGGAAATACGGAATCAATTTGAAATCCCTTGTCAATGGCACTCAACAGTTCACGCGAGTAAAAAGCTCTTTGTGTTTCAAAAGAACGTTTTTTTCTGAATCCGTGTTGACTGTATGTCAATAGACCGCTTTCTTCGAGGTATTCAGAATGCTCGAACACAATACATGTTCCAGAATCCTGCTGCATATCGACTTTAATGATATAGGTGTGACCTGTGCAACTTTATCGTCTTTGGGTACGTATCTTTCTTCGAGTGAACGGTTGTATGTGATTGTTAAGTAGGGAAGTACTACATCAGCATACTTTGAAAGGAACCTAACTTGTATACAGTGTGGACAAGAAGACTTGCTTTTATTAAGTGATTTAAGTTGCTTCACTACTCCGAGGATATTTACTTCTATGTTACTCAAGTTGGCAGCTGTTCTTGATTCGAATTCTGGAATATTTACTTCGTCTTCTTTTGTGAAAGCATTTCGGAAGGCTGTGTTTAGTGACTCGGCTTTGGCAGCACTGTCTGCGATAGTATGTCCATTGCTGTCACGCAGAGAAGGAATTGATTGTGTCTTGCCGCTAGCATACTTCACATACCACCAGAATCTCTTTGGATTTTCTGCAGGTTTCGAGAACAAGTTTCGTAGTAGAAACTACTATAAGCATCTATCATTGAAGTCCACGCTAAATTTCGAGCTTCTGTAAAAGATTGCCAATCTTGGAATTTTGCGTCTGTTTAAACTTGGCATGTTTTTATTGTCGTTTCTACAATAGTATTTCTGTACCAAAGAGGATCAGCTATTTCGTTTGTTAATTTCGTTGTATAAGTCTCTCAATTGCTGGCGACACTATTTCATTGAATCCAGGTCACATCTGGTCTACACTTATATTGTTAATTTGGGAGGAGTGGTCTCTCAGGAAGGTGTAAAGTGAATTTTTGTCTGCTTTTTTGAATAGATATATTTTTTGTTTATTATTGGAGGATATGGGTGTTGCAATATTCAATCTCGCTACGACAACCCTGTGTTCACTAATCCCTGTATCCGTTTTGATGGTCGTTATCAACTCAGGGTTATTTTTTGCTAAGAGGTCAAGTGGGCTTTCACACCCGTTTACTACTCCCGTGGGCTCATGAACTAACTGCTCGAAATAATTTTCAGAGAATGCGTTTAGCGCAATTTCGGATGATGTTTTATGCATACCTCCCGAATTAAACATGTATTTTCGCCTCCATATCGAGGCTAAATTAAAGTCAGCACCAACTATAATTGAATGAGACAGAAAAGTGTTTGAAATCAAACTCAAGTTTACATTGAACTTTTCAGGCAGGTCGATAAAAGAATCCAATTATCATATTATTCCGGTTGCCAAGAATGACCTCTGCCCATAATACCTCAGGAGAACTAATTCTAACAGCATCAAACACGCCACCGCCAACTGTGTTTAACCTATCTTCTCGTAACACCGTTAGGTTCTTCGCAAAAATTTCGGCTGAGTTTATCTCCGGATTTAGCCAGCTTTCAGTGCCTATAACGATTTGAGCATCAGTGCTTTCTATTAGCGCTTGGAGGTCTGGTACTTTGCCAACACAGCTACGACAATTTGCAACTGTTATACCGATGGTTCCCGTATCTATGTTTTTCCTGTGTCTGGCCTGCACCCTTTGTGACTGTAAACCTTTTTGTGTTTTCCCGAGACCCCTAAACTAAAAAACCGCCCACTACACGCCACGTAGACCCTGCTGCCCCTGTAGCCGCCTCCTGCATATAGTGGACTTACCTATGCCGCAAGTCGAGGAATCTGCAACCCACACGGTCGCAGTACCGTCTGAGCCTCTTACTCAGACCCTCCACTTGGCCACTTGGCTATCTAGCAGAGGTTCACAATCAGTCCTGACGACCATGCCGCAAATGGTCAACTCTGCTTTCATCTCGCAAGTAAGACTGGCAGCATTTACCACTTCTGTTAGCTGCTCAAAACCAGAGAGAATCTCCTCCAATCCTAAGTGACGCACATCATCGATACTAAATTGAGCCACCACCTGCATTTGGCTGCACGCTGTGCTCTTCATGGCATCCAGAAGGACCCGTTCCACATCTGGAATGACTCCACCTGCTATGCACATGGAGTGCACATTGGCTTCCTTCCCCTTTATGGCAGCCATGTGGCTAAAGGGAATAACGCGCCTAACGTTCAAACGCTGGAGCTCCCAACTATCAGTAATACCACCCTTTGTGATTCCCAGGATCTTGGAGGCTGAGAGGTTTCCTCTGAAACAGGACAGGCGACAGCATGTGGTTGAGTGACAGTGTCAGCCACGGACAGCACCTGGAACTTGTTTTTCTGACTATAGGCCTTACCTGCAGACCCCAGAGAAGTCTTTCGCCGCCTGCTACGCCCTGGGGCGACCTCCCACTCGACCACAGATGAGGGGTCAACTTTAGTGCGAGCAGTAACTGGGCAGGCCACCGGTGATGGCAGATCAGAGGACTCAGAGTTGCTGGACATCCATTGGATCCCCACAGCCAACACACAACAGCAGTGCCCATCCACTGCTGCTTCAAACGGTGTAAGTGAAGCCATCACAGCCTGGAGCTGAGAGCGAAGTGTCACCAACTTGGCTCGCTTCCACACACAACAGTCACAGCCCCTGCCAATACTAAAGACCATGGGAAACTAAACTATGCAGATAAACAGACTACCAGCATGTGCTGTGAAACTCTAGTGTAGACACTGACAAAAACTCAGGAAGTGTGTCTAATAAATTAGATTAATACACAGAGATTCAAAAACCTAACTACCGAAGCACTCAGGTGAAACCAAATAATTCGCCCCTGATTAGGATCTTATAATGACACAAAAGCTGTTTACTTTCCCATGCAAACGAAAACGTGAGAACTGGCTATTACATATTGAATTGAAATGCAGAAACTCAAGACACTAAAATATTAAAGCGCATCTAATACCCTAGTCATCATCTGACTTAATTTGACTTCATTCAAATATACTTGTTTTGCTTTTATTGCTATTCATCTTATACCCTCATTTCAAGACCCTATCCATCCCATTCAATTGCTCTTCCAAGTCCTTTGCTGTCCCTAACAGAACTGCAATGTCATTTGCAAACTTGAAAGTTCATTTTTTTTCTTTCTGGTCTATAATTCCTACTCCAAGTTTTCCTGTGGCTTCCTTTACTATTTGCTCAATATACAGATTAACATCGGGGATAGGTACAACTGTCTCACTACCTTCTCAACCACTGCTCCCCTTTCATGGCTCTCGACTCTTCTAACTGCCGTCTGGTTTGTGCACAATTTGTAAATAGCCTTTCGCTGCCTTCATTTTACCCCTGCAACTTTCAGAATTTGAAAGACAATATTCCAGTCAACATCGTCGAAGTCTTTCTCTAGGTCTACAAATGCTAGAAACGTAGGTTTACCTTTCCTTAACCTATGTTCTAAGATAAATCGCAAGGTCAATTTTGCCTCGAGTGTTACAACATTTCTACGGGATCCAAACTGATCTTCCCTGAGGTCGGCTTCTACCAGTTTTTTCATTCGTCTGTAAAGAGTTCGTGTCAGTATTTTGCAGCTGTGGCTTATTAAACTCATAGTTCCGTATTTTTCACGTTTGCCAACACTTATTTCTTTTGGGATTGAAATTATTACATTCTTTTTGTAGTCTGAGGGCCTGTCTCATACATCTTGCCCGCCAGGTGGAAGAACTTACTTATAGCAGGCTGTCCCAATGCTATCAGTAGTTCTAAAGGAATGTCGTCTACTCCCAGTGCCTTGTTTGGACTGAGGACTTTCAGTGCTCTGTCAAAGTCTTCACGTAGTATCGTATCTCCCATTTCATCTTCATCTACGTCCTCTCCCATTTACATAACATTAGACTCAAGTACGTCTCCCTTGTATAGATACTGAATAAACTCCGTCCACCTTTCGGCTTTCTCTTCTTTGCTTAGGACCGGTTTTCCATCTCTTTTCTCCAAAGGTCTCTTTAATTTTCCGGTAGGCAGTATCAATCTGGATACAATAATGCATTCACTGTGTGTTAATAGTAGCTTATCTACATTCCTATTTTTTATTCATTATCATACCTACACCTACATTACCCCTATTTGACTTTGTATTTATAATCCTGTATTCACCTTATCATAAGTCTTGTTCCTCCTGCCACCAAACTTCAGTAATTCCCACTATATCTAACTTTAACCCATCCATTTCCCTTTTTAAATTTTCTAACCTACCTGCCCGGTTAAGGGATATGACATTTCACACTCCGATCCTAAGAACGCCATTTTTTTTTTTTCTCTCTCGATACCGACGTTCTCCTGAGTAGTCCCCACCCGGAGATCCGACTGGGGGACTATTTTACCTCCGGAATATTTTACCCAAGGGGACGCCGTCATCATTTAACCACTGACGCTAGGCCGTAGGGTACAGTTTTTAATTATCACCTCTAAATAATTCAAGCTGGGATAAGGTTGCTTGAAAATCCTATTAGTTATTCTCACACAATGTTCATTTTTAAAACTACATGTTTAGTAACCACGAATTGCAAGGTGGAGGCAGTGGTCGTAGAAGGTTACATTTTGCCTGTTTAGGAAACGTTCCTCGACGAAAATAAGGTCGTCGTCATTCTGTAAATGCTGCATTGTGGTGTTGGGGTTCCAGTGCACACCAGAACAGCTAACACGTATCTACAAACAAACAAAAAATTAATTGTGTTCATTTATTTTCCTGAGGTGGTAATTAAAAGTTACAACTACTCCTCGTAATTACCAAAACGCATTTTTCCCTTCCTCGCTGATTAATCGTGTTTCAGAATATATTACTGTCGTAAGTTAACATTGTTTATATACACCGATTAAATCGTATTTTTGTTTCGAAATTTCTGTTTAGTTCATGGAAAGCACTTCAGACCACTTTTACTTTTCTGTTAATATCTTTTGTGTCCATCCACTCGTAGTGGTCGGCAATCAACATTAGAAATAATTTCTATGAGCAAATATTAATCTGATTTGCTCCACTGACAAGCAGATTCCTGTGTACTAATATAACTTTCAGTGAATAAAGAAATCATTTCACAGAGTGAAATTCTAACCGCAATACAATTATACCAAGAGCATGTGATGAAATTTGGTTTCAAGAAAACAGAACTGGTAACTGATTGGAGAAAGTTCGTTAGTGAGTATCTAACATTATCGACGGAAAGTAATAAGGTCGACTGCACTCGGCCCAATTTCTTAATATGCAAGTACATTTTTGGCTGTGGTAAGCGCGCAAACGAAAGCAAGAAGTCAAATTAGTAAGAAACATCACTTCACTGGTGCATTGGCAGACAACACGCAGCCAGAAGTAGAAAGGCAGAAACGAATAGGTCGACAACTTTCTTTGACTCGTTGTTTCTTGGATGAATTCAACACTCCTGACTTTTATTTGTTTGAATATAAATGAGTAGGTATCATTTAAGTTTTGTCACTTTGCAAAAAGGGAGTTACTTTCCCAATATAAAGATAACTTCTTGTTAAATTTCGTTGACGGTATTGGCGTATATATGATACAGTTCAGGGGTAACGATCTCAAATACGTTGCGCGCCAGAACCATACAACAAGCTACATATACCAGCTGAGGACAATGCATTCCTGAGGGGTTGCTGCAGTCAACCTTTTAATCACACAAGATATACAGAGACGGGATCAGAATTGAGCTCGGAATGTTGTTGTTGTTGTAGTCTTCATTCCAGAGACTGGTTTGATGCCGCTCTCCATGCTGCTTTCTCCTGTGCAAGCCTCTTCATCTCCGAGTATCTACTGCAACCTACATCGTCCTGAATCTGCTTAGTGTTTTCATTTCTTGGCCTCTCTATACAATTTTTACCCTCCACCCTTCCCTCCAGTACTAAATTAGGGATGCCTTGATGCCTCACAACATGTCTTACCAACCGATCCCTTCTTCTAGTCACGTTGTGCCACAAATTCCTCTTCTCCCGATTTCTGTTCAGTACCTCCTCGTTAATTACGTGATCTACCCATCTAATCTTCAGCATACTTCTGTAGCACTACATTTCGAAAGCTACTGTTCTCGTCTTGTCTAAACTATTTATCGTCCATGTTGCACTTCTGTACATGGATACACTCCACACAAACACTTTCAGAAATGACTTCCTGACGCTTAAATCTATACTCGATATTAAAAAATTTCTTTCTCCTTACCATAGCGGGTCTACATTTTACATCCTCTCTACTTCAGTCATCATCATTTATTCTGGTGCACAAATAGCTAAACTCACCTACTACTTTAAGAGTCCCGTTCTCTAATCTAATTCCCTCATCATCACCTGATTAGTTTGACTTCATTCAAATATCCTTGTTTTGTTTTTGTTGATGTTCATCTCTTACCTTCATTTCAAAACCCTATCCATCCCAATCAATTGCTCTTCCAAGTCCTTTGCTGTCTCTGACAGAATTACAATGTCATCAGCCAACTTCAAAGTTCATATTTTTTTCTGTCTCTTCTTTAATTCCTACTCCAAATTTTTCTGTGGCTTCCTTTACTGCTCGCTCAATATACAAATTGAGTAACATCGGAGATAAGTACAACTCTGTCTCACTCCCTTCTCAATCACTGCTTCCCATTCATGCCTCTCGACTCTTCTAACGGCCGTCTGGTTTCTGCACAATTTTAAATAGCCTTTCGCTCCCTTTGTTTTACCCCTGCCACATTCAGAATTTAAAAGGGAGTATTCCAATCAACATCGTCGAAAGATTTCTCTAAGTCTACAAATGCTAGAAAAGTAGGTTTGCCTTTCCTTAACCTACGTTCTGAGATAAATCGTAAGGTCAGTATTGCCTCGCATGTTCCAACATTTCCACGGGGTCCGAACGGATCTTCCCTGAGGTCAACTTGTACCAGTTTTTCCATTCGTCTGCAAACAATTCGTGTTAGTATTTTGTGTCCGTGAATTATTAAACTCATAGTCCGGTAATTTTCACATCTGTCAACATCTGCATTCTTTGGGCTTGGAATTATTATATTCTTCTTGAAGTCTGAGGGTATTTCGCCTGTCTCATACATCTTGCTCACCAGATGGAAGAACTTTGTCAGGGCTGGCTCTCACAAGGCTATCAGTAGTTCTAGAGGAATGTTGTCTACTCCCTGGGCCTTGATTGCACGGAGGACTTTCAGTGCTCTGTCCAATTCTTGGCGCAGTATCATATCTTCCATGTCATCTTCATCTACATCCTCCTCCATTTATGTATTGTTGCCCTCAAGAACATCTCCCTCGTATATACCGTCAATATACTCCGTCCACCTTTCTACTTTCCCTTCTTTGCTTAGGACTGGTTTTCTTTCTGAGCTCTTGATATTCATGCAGGTGGTTCTCTTTCTTCCAAAGGTCTCTTTAATTTTCCTGTAGGCAGTATCTGTCTTACCGCTTGTGATACAAGCTTCTACATCCTTTCATTTGCCCTGTAGCCATCCCTGCGTAGACATTTTGCACTTCCTGTCGATCGCATTTTTGAGACGTTTGTATTTCTGTTCGCCTGCTTCATTTACTGAATTTTTACATTTTCTTCTTTCAACTTAATTCAGTACCTGTTCTGTTACCCAAGGATTTCTATTAGCCCTCGTCTTTTTACATACTTGATCCTCTGCAGCCTTCACTATTTCATCTCTCAAAGCTACCCATTCTTCTTTTACTGTATTTCTTTCCCCCGTTCTTATCAATCGTTCCCTAATGCTCTCTGTGAAACTCTCTACAACCTTTGGTTCTTTCAGTTTGTCGAAGTCCCATATCCTTAAATTTTGCAGTTTCTTCAGTTTTAATCTGCAGCATCCAAACTGCTGTCGAGATTGTACTACTGTTGTAACTGAAGATCCATATAATTTGCCAGCTGAAGATGGGTGCAAACCTGAAATGCATATTGGCATAAATAAAACGCATTAAAAAGTGGCTGGTTGCTGTATTTTTACAGTGAAATACCAGGTTTTAAATTGTAAGACGATTCCAGCGCCAATTTATTGATCCGCCATGTTGTCAGTCGACAACATGGCGGATAACGCAGTGCGCCTGTGTAAAATGCGTGATAAAAAGTGTTTGTGTTGTTGCAAAAAAGAAGAAAAGCCAAGAAAAAACAAGGAGAGGAGAATGCCTGCTGCAGCATCCAAACTGCTGTCGAGATTGTACTACTGTAGTAACTGAAGATCCATGTAATTTGCCAGCTGAAGATGGGTGCAAACCTGAAATGCATATTGGCATAAATAAAACGCATTAAAAAGTGGCTGGTTGCTGTATTTTTACAGTGAAATATCATTATCCACGGCCACGGAGCTCAACAGTCCAAATAAAATGGACAAATTGTTATTAAAACCTGGTTCTTAAATCTTTGTCTTACCAATATATGTTCAGTCTGAAACCTTCCAGTGTCTCCAGGCCTCTTCCACGTTAACATTTTTTTCGTGATTGTTAAACCAAATACGAGTATTAGCTATGATTAAGTTACGCTCTGTGCAAAATTGTATCAGGCGGCTTCCTCCTTTATTCCTTAACCCCGGTGCTTATTGACCCGCGACTTTTCGTCATTCCTACTATCGAATTCCAGTCCTCCATCACTATTATATTTTCGTCTCCCTTAACTATCTGAATAATTTATTTTAACGTATCATACATTACTTTAATCTATTCATCATATGCGGAGCTAGTTGGCATATAAACTTGTACTACTGTGTTTTCGTGGGCTTCGTATCTATCTTGGCTACTGTAATGCGTTCACTATGCTGTTAGTAGTAGCTTATCCGTATTCCTATCTTTTAATTTATTATTAAACCTACCCCTGCATTACCTCTATTTGATTTTGTATTTATAATTTTATATTCACCTGACTAGAAGTCTTGTTCCACCTGCCACCGCCGGCAGGCCCATCAGTCCGGAACCGCGCGACTGCTACGGTCGCGGGTTCGAATCCTGCCTCGGACATGGATGTGTGTGACGTCCTCAGGTTAGTTAGATTTAAGTAGTTCTAAGTTTAGGGACTGATGACCTCAGATGTTAAGACCCATAGTGCTCAGAGCCACCTGCCACCGAACTTCAATAATTCCCACTATATCTAATTTTAACCTTTCCACTTCCCTTTTTAAATTTTCTAACCTACCTGAGCAGTTAAGGGATCTGAAATTCCACGCTCCGTTCTTGTTTCTTCTGATAACGACGTCCTCCTGAGTAGTCCCCGCCCGGAGATCCGAATGGGGGACTATTTTAACTCCGGAATATTTTACCCGAGAAGACGTCATCATTTAACCATACAATAAAGCTGCATGCCCTCGTAAAAACTACGGCTGTAGCTTCCCCTTGCTTTCAGCCGTTCGCAACACCAACACAGCAAGGCTATTTTGGTTGATGTTACACAGTAAATCATCCAGACTGTTGCCACTGCAACTACTGAAACGACTGCTGCCCCTTTTCAGGAACCACAGGTTTGTCTGGCGTCTCAACAGATACACTTCCGTTGTGGTTTCACCTATGGTACGGCTATCTGTATCGCTGAGGCACGCAAGCCTCCCCACCAACGGCAAAGTCCATCGTTTAAGGGCATATAGGCGCAGAATTTCATGGTCAAGAACAGTATATTTCCGACATGTTCCACTTAACGAATAGCTTCCTATGAAGAAAATTATTTTCGTCAGTACAATTTGATCATCCTACCACATCGTCTGGTGTGAGGAAAGCAGTAGAAAATGTATTACTCTTAAAGAGTTCTTTATTTCTGCAACGTATTTGCGAAGTGAGTACACCAGGAGAGTATGTGAAATAATGCTGTTAAACGGAGAGTGGTTGTAGCTGGGAAGGTGACAGGCCGGAAGAGTGGAGGTGAAGCTTGTCGCCGGCAAGTTGGCGCCGTGAATGTCGCTTAATACGGCGAGGCGGCCACGCGCCAGTTTGATAAACTGGCTGTCGCTCCAGCCGCGTGGCAAAATGCGAATTAGCAAACATTACCGCCAAGAGACGGCGCGCCTGCCCTGCCTGGGCGCTGGCCGGCTAAACTATTTAGCGAAATTGCTCCCATAATTGCCTTCCGCTGCCGTCGGCTGCCGTTCGCTGTGCTTCGTATTCCGCAAGCAGACATCTTGTTCCTCTCTGGCTGGCAACTAACCTACAAACGCGACTGCGGTGATGAACCCCAACCGTGTGTTCGTAGTTTAGTGGGATGCATTCGCAAGTAATTTGCTTCAATTCGTTTACAAGATACGGCCTTGCACCTAATTTGTTATTCCGGTAGGCGAGCGTAATAGCTTACGCCAACGAATGCGACGCTCTCATATCTGCCTCAATTTGTTTGCCTAACTGTAAATCTCTGTGGTGCTTCACGTCCCATTATGTGGCTCATACAGACGTAGTGATGTCACTGAAGATCCCAGTCGAACGTTCCAAAATAGATAACATATTACTTTCAGTTATGTCAACCTAAATTAACCCTATAGCCAAAACACGCTGGGCTCCACTTGGAATCTTTTATATAATATTCCAGCTGGTGTCTCTGCACCTAAGACAGGACACCTCAGATACATCCAAGATGAATAAATATAGCGAAGCGTGGTTTTCACCAAGTTATAGGGACAATATGTCGAATTTCCCTACATTTGCAAGTCATATTGATCGTTTGCAGTTGCTGAATTACGACACCGACCTTGTTTTTTTTCTAATGGAATTACTTTTTTTTTTCTATGACACTTGAAAGACGCATCTAAGAGAACTTCAGTGACATAACACGTATGGGACTTGATCAGATAGTATCAAGCTAAAAACTCCGCATATCACTGCCGCGCCGTTAGGACAAGAGATTTCACGAACGTCTGCCCTATTATTCGAAATGAAAGCAAACACGTTACTCAGTTATGGTTCTTGTTTTTGTCTTTGCACTTGAAGCCCATCAGTCTTTCTTCTGCTGTTCTAGTAATCAGGTAACTTGCTCGTAAAGCTATTCAGACATTCACAGAGCAACATTAGTCACAACCATCCGGAGAGAGACTTATCATATAAACTCAAACGTTTGGGGCGATACTCACTTCGTGTAGCTTAATTAAGTTCAATATACTTTAGAAACGGGAAGGTGCTACTACTGGTCACAAATTACGGTTCACTAAACAAACAAGGAATTCTCATTTTACTAAGGTTTGAAGCACCTCTTTTCGCTCTTCCGTGCTTGCGATTTAAAAACTGGGTTGTTTTGGAAATCAGCCTTATGCAAACACAATTAGTTTATTTTTATATTTACCTAGACATGTTTCGACACCAATGTGTCATCTTCTGTGGGTCAAATGTTATTTCTGTAAAGTACAATATCACATTTGTAATAATTTAACTACTGTAAGCCTAAGAAATGCAATATTTGCAATTTGCTTCGTTTGGTTTAGACACTCACCTTAAAATTACATCGCTAACTGAATTGTATTATTGTACATTGATTTCAGTGCTCGTTTTCGTCGTTTTTTGACAGCATGTCATCTGCAAACTAGCCATGAAGAAAATTGTTGCTTATTTGTGGAGAGCTGTTTCGAGGGTAGAGGTTATGTACGTTTCTGCACTTACATTTTTCGTCCTGTTTCGTGTCCCTGGTTGGTGTCTCAATCAACTGTTATATAGTGCATTGTTTTCACTCAGTTTTTCACAAATTTCCGCTCACTACTTCGCCTCACATGCACTTACACAAAATGTGGTAAAATGTGATCTGAGCAGACACTTCTGACAACACACTCAGTGAGAGGTGCTATGTTATTGTTGTTGCTCACTTGTTCATCGTTGGTCTTATGTTTGTTATGGCGCTGATTTTAAATGTGCGTGCGTGTGTGTGTGTGTGTGTGTGTGTGTGTGAGAGAGAGAGAGAGAGAGAGAGAGAGAGAGAGAGAGAGAGAGAGTACACACATAGATGAAATAGAAGCCACCCTAAAGATTATAACAGAACAGAATTACTTCACTTTCAAGAAAGAGTTCTATCTGCAAAAAGATGGCCTTAGAATGAGCTCACCACTCAGTGGTCTACTTGCATACATATTTCTAAACCACATTGAAAACAAAATATTCAATCAAATCATGCATCCAAAACAGTACAAGATTATATACTGGTACCGATATGTCGATGACATCATTTGCTTGATTGATAAAACAGATACCCAAATAAAACAATTTCACAGTGACATAAATACAGATCACCCAAAAATAAAATTCACCATTGAGGGAGAAGAGGAAATGAAGCTTAATTTCGTAGACATTACCTTACACGGAATCAACAACAAACGTAAGTTTGGAATTTTCAGGAAAAATACAGCCACAAGTACAACCATTCACATCAATTCCGTCCACCCCGAAGCACACAAAGTCTCAAGTTTCAGACACATGCTACACGGGCTCAACAGAAGTCCACTAAACAAACTCAACTACACACAGGAACTAAACACAATACACCAAATAGCCAGAGAGAATGGGTAAAACACACAAATTATAAACAAACTAAACCAACGATGAACAAATGAGCAACGACAATAACATAACACCTCTCACTGAGTGTGTTGTCAGAAGTGTTTGCTCAGATCACATTTCACCACATTTTGTGTGAGTGCATGTGAGGTGAAGTAGTGAGCGGAAATTTGTGAAAAGCTGAGTGAAAACAATGCACTAAATAGCAGTTGATTCAGACACCAACCAGGGACACGAAACAGGATGAAAAATGTAAGTGCAGAAACGTACATAACGTCTACCCTCGAAACAGCTCTCCACAAATAAGCAATAATTTTCTTCATGGTTAGTTTTTAGATGACATGCTGTCAAGAAAACGACGAAAACGAGCACTAAAATCGCTTTACAATAATACAATTCAGTTAGCGATGTAATTTTAAGGTGATTGTCTAAATCAAACGAAGCACATTGCAAATATTGTATTTTTTAGGCCTGCAGTAGTTAAATTATTACAAATGTGATATTTTACTTTACAGAAATAAAAATTTGACCCACAGAAGGTGACATTAGTATCGAAACATGTCTGGGCAAATATAAAAATAAACTAATTGTGTTTGCATAAGGCTGATTTCCAAAACAAGGAATTGTATTCAAATTGCCACTGCCGTCTGAATCGTCGTAGCGGCCACTGCATACAAAATTGATTGAGTCGGTGTATCGACGGGGCTTCGATGCTTCTGTTGAGGGACGAAGTCTCGAGAGCGGTAAGCGGTATCGGGGCGCGGCGCTGCACGGTAGGGTAATTGCTGAAGCTGGCAGTGCAACGCGATGCGCCCCGATTGTTACGCGAGACAGTGCCGCGGCCGTTATCAGCGCTCAGCCAGCTCAATTAGAAACTTAACAGTTTGCCGCATCAGGTTCGCCGAATTACGTCAGCTATTTCGTGTAATTGAAATCCGAAGCACGCCCTTGTAATTGGCCTCAGGCGGGGGGAAGTACTATTCAAGCACACCGCCTTGTGTTAGTTGCGTCGCACTTTCGCTGACATACTTGGGCTCTATGGATCCACTATTAATTATCAGCTTTGCGGTAAGATTCTGTACTGTGCTGGGAGCTTTTCTGAAACTTAGCTTTATAAACCAAGACAAGCTTGTTGAAATATAAAAATCAGAAGTGGCATTCTCAATCTAGGTTAAGCTTTAGAGAACCGTATAAAGATTGTAGTGAGCCGATTATACTCTCCTTTCAACAGAACTGCTTATCCATTAAACTACTAGCGTAGCGACAGGGATCGGGGGGGGGGGAGGGGGGAGAGGTTGGGAGAGAGGGAGCTTGGGGGGGGGGGGGGGGGGGGGGCAGCGAGTAGGGGGTCTGTTATGCCCCGGGCACGACTTGCAGAGGGGTGCCAAATGGTCTCCAAGACAAACTATATTGTCCGGAAATTATATTATTGTTATAGTAAATTCTATATATTACATTATTATATGTGTTTCTCCATGGGGTGGAAGGAGGGACGTCAATAAAGTGTAGTGGCAAACCCCAAGCTCCGAGAAATGAGGGGGGCGGGGGGAGAATGCTAATAAAGTGTCGTGCCCCAGCACCAGTTACTTTCCCTATGTCACTGCATTAAACAGCTGACCACTGAAACCATTTCCTCCTGTCCACCTCCTCCAATCACAAACAGGACGATGCACCTACAGCTTCCAAATATAGAGCTTTTACACAACCGTTTATGACTTATACAATGAAGTAACACACAAAAGCACCACCCAGCTCGAGAGGCAAATAATATAGAAACTCCATTTTCGTTCCAACCAACAAAACCCCAACAACAGACTAAAACTGCTAAACAAGCGAATCTGCGGATACACCTCTCCTGTCATCCCACACTACAGTCTTGATCCGAAATATGGTTTCTACGCAACTAATGCCAAGATATCTGCCCCATCAAACTTTTATCACCCCCTCCAAATTCTTGCAGTGTGTGTGAATTCCTAAGGGGCCAAACTGCTGAGGCCATCGGTCCCTAGACTTACACACTACTTAAACTAGCTTAAACTAACTTATGTTAAGAACAACACACACACCCATGCCCGAGGGAGGATTCTGTTATGCCAGTCCCGCCTGGATATCCGCTCCCCCTCCCCAAATTCTGTAAGTCCTCCAGATCCTCAAGCACCATGCACCCATCTCACCTTCCGTACACGCCTCCCACCCCCCACATAGATCCTCTATGACCTGATTCCTTTCCCCCATCTGCTCATTTTCCTCGAACATATCCGCGTCCTCTACGCCTCCCGCCGCCTTGATCCCCCTCATCCCCTGGCAGCTCTTCTCCTCCACATCCCCCGCCCTCTGCTTTGTCTTCACCGTTGTGCCCCCCGTACCCTTCACCTCTACACCCTTCATCTCCTTTCCTAAGGTGGCTTCCGGCTGATGCCCTCCTCCCTCCATTTATCCTTCCTATCAACTCTGACCCTCACCTCCCCCTCCATTCTTCTGTTCTTTTCCCAGGCTCCCTCTTTCCCCCTATTCCATCCTATTTTTCACCACCTACCCTCTGTCTGCCTCCGTTCTCTCCCTTGATTCCTTTTTACTCTCCCCTCCACTGCCTTTCCCACTCCTTCTTGCTTCTCCCCGCCCCCCTTTTCTATATCCCTTTCCTCGATCGGGTCCCCCTTTTTTCTTTCCCTCTTCTCCCCCCTTTCCCCCCTCGTTGGTCCTGGTCCTCCTGCCCCCTCCCACCTGCCGCTGTGTCACCTGTGTAGTGCTGTTTTAAGTGAGTGTTCAGTGTCGCTAATTGTGTTTTTATCTCGTGCGAACAGAAACCAGACTGTCGCCTTGTTTTTTTTTTTATTTTGCCTGTCTACTTATCGTGTGTCTTCATCCGCATCATCACCACAGTGTTTTTATATTTTAAATTCCACAACTTTTCGCCATTTTACAGTTTTTTTATAATGTCACGTTTTACCGCCTTTTTCTTTGTTTGTTTATATTCTCATTATGTTTTTTAACTTTTCTGTAGGCTGTGGAGCAGCATATTACGCTGCTGCCAGCCTGCCCCCCCCCCCTCTGGGGGGGGTCGAAATGCAGCAAAGGAAAAAAAACATTTTAATCCCACCAACCCCACACCTACATACACTACACACTCTTTCTCAATGAAACTTAAACTGAAGCTCTCTCCCACAGAATGAAACTCAGCCTAATATTTTTCTGTCCTGTTCACTCCAGCTTTTCCTTCTTCATCCTACCCAGCATCAAAGCTCTCCCCCTTCCTTTGTATCTTTCCTTATTCCTTTCCTTTTCACATAATGGCCCAATTTCAAGAAAGTCCCCAATTTAAATTTTTTTCTGACATCCACTCCAGTATCCACTCCCATTTCCACACTGCCAACCATCTGACCCTATTGCCCTTACCCGTACCTTACAGCACAATAGAACCTATAACTGTCATTTCCCTTATCGTATCATTTCATTTCCCAATGGAACTTTTCCGTTCTTCAGAGCTTGTGAAGTGCTTCATTTCAAGATATTCTCTATTTTCCCCATATTTTTACTTAAGTATTAAAAAAGTCAGTAGTGTTATTTTTAATAGTGTTAACGAAAGTCATGTTTTAATTACATTCTATTATGAATTTTAAAAACATTGGGCTCAGTAGCGGAACATTTCTACCTGGTGTGCCAGCCAGAAGATACAGGGCACAGTCATATGCAGAGAGGACAGCACACACCAACGTCAGTCTCAAGACAGGAGCAGCATAGTTATGGTCAGACGCCTCAGAGAGCGTATACAATAGGAAGTATTTGAAGCTTTCACCATAAGGCCATGTCCTACGTGAGTGACAGAAGCGAGAGACAGCGAGCAACTTCTGGATACGTGATACTCCAGCAACAAGCTGCAACATCGGGAGACAACCTTGGGTGTCCTGCGTGCGAGCGACCATGTCGCACTACAAGATGGCTGCTTAGAGCCAACCAGCTGTTTCTATAAAACGGCGTCCTTAACCTGTAGAATACTGCAGTTGGAGAGTACGGCTACAGAAATAGGTTTACTTAAGAAAACAAAGCGAAAAGGAATGCTCTGCATGAATTTACAAATGGAGGAATTTCCATGGAGAATGTCATAAGTATCGTCAACTACTAAGATCACCAGACAAGCCGGCCGCGGTGGCCGTGAGGTTCTAGGTGCTTCAGTCCGGCACCGCGTGACTGCTATGGTCGCAGGTTCGAATCCTGCCTCAGGCATGGATGTGTGTGATGTGCTTAGGTTAGTTAGGTTTAAGTAGTTCTAAGTTCTAGGGGACTGATGACCTCAGATGTTAAGTCCCATAGTACTCAGAGCCATTTGAACCATATGAACCAGACAAGTTCTTCGAAAACACGTCTTTGCCCAGAAGACAAGTGGTTGTCTCTCTGTGTCACGCGTGCTGCAGCGACAAGATTCAAACACGTTTAAATTCAAACGTCGCCAGTTGCAGCGGGAGAAGGGCAGCGACACAAATGTCTCTCACGTCGGACACTTCCATAACTACACCTGCGGTTGTGTTTTGTCGCCTGAAGCTGTCGAGCGCTGTCGCTCGCTTCTGTCGCTCACGTAGGACATGGCCTAAGTAACTCTACATCTACATCCATACTCCGCACGCCACCTGACGGTGTGTGGCGGAGGGTACCCTGAGTACCTCTATCGGTTCTCCCTTCTATTTCAGTCTCGTATCGTTCGTGGAAAGAGGGATTGTCTGTATGCTTCTGTGCGGGCTCTAATCTCTCTGCTTTTATCCTCATGGTCTTTTCGCGAGATATACGTAGGAGGGAGCAATATACTGCTGGACTCTTCGGTGAAGGTATGTTCTCGAAACTTTAACAAAAGCCCGTACCGAGCTACTGAGCGTCTCTCCTGTAGAGTCTTCCACTGGAGTTTATTATCTCCATAACGCTTTCGCGATTACTGAATGATCCTGTAACGAAGAGCGCTGCTCTCCGTTGTATCTTCTCTATCTCTTCGTAACTGTAACCTACTTCCTTTGTTTTCGGATTGCATTTCCTTAGGATTCTCAGTCTGGCATCTGCTTTACCGATGATCAACTTTATATGGTCATTCCATTTTAAATCACTCCTAATGCTTACTCCCAGATAATTTATGGAATTATCTGCTTCCAGTTGCTGACCTGCTATTTTGTAGCTAAATGATAAGGGATCTATCTTTCTATGTATTCGCAGCACATTACTCTTGTCTACATTGAGATTCAATTGCCATTCCCTGCACCATGCGTCAATTCGCTGCAGATCCTCCTGCATTTCAGTACAATTTTCCATTGTTACAACCTCTCGATACACCACAGCATCATCTGCAAAAAGCCTCAGTGAACTTCCGATGTCATCCACCAGGTCATTTATGTATATTGTGAACAGCAACGGTCCCATGACACTCCCCTGTGGCACACCTGAAATCACTCTTACTTCGGAAGACTTCTCTCCATTGAAAATGACATGCTGCGTTCTGTTATCTAGGAACCCCTCAATCCAATCACACAATTGGTCTGATAGTCCATATGCTCTTACTTTGTTCATCAAACGACTGTGGGGAACTGTATCGAACGCCTTGCGGAAGTCAAGAAACACGGCATCTACCTGTGAACCCGTGTCTATGGCCCTCTGAGTCTCGTGGACGAATAGCGCGAGCTGTGTCTCACAAGACCGTCTTTTTCGAAACCCATGCTGATTCCTACAGAGTAGATTTCTAGTCTCCAGGAAAGTCATTATACTCGAACATAATACGTGTTCCAAAATTCTACAACTGATAGACGTTAGAGATATAGGTCTATAGTTCTGCACATCTGTTCGACGTCCCTTCTTGAAAACGGAGATGACCTGTGCCCTTTTCCAACCCCTTGGAACGCTATGCTCTTCTAGAGACCTACGGTACACCGCTGCAAGAAGGGGGGCAAGTTCCTTCGCGTACTCTGTGTAAAATAGAACTGGTATCCCATCAGGTCCAGCGGCCTTTCCTCTTTTGAGCGATTTTAATTGTTTCTCTACCCCTCTGTCGTCTATTTCGATATCTACCATTTTGTCATCTGTGCGACAATCTAGAGAAGAAACTACAGTGCAGTCTTCCTCTGTGAAACAGCTTTAGAAAAAGACATTTAGTATTTCGGCCTTTAGTCTGTCATCCTCTGTTTCAGTACCATTTTGGTCACAGAGTGTCTGGACATTTTGTTTTGATCCACCTACCGCTTTGACATAAAACCAGAATTTCTTAGGATTTTCTGCCAAGTCAGTACACAGAATTTTACTTTCGAATTCACTGAACACCTCTCGCATAGCCCTCCTCACACTACATTTCGCTTCGCGTAATTTTTATTTGTCTGCAAGGCTTTGGCTATGTTTATGTTTGCTGTGAAGTTCCCTTTGCTTCCGCAGCAGTTTTCTAACTCTGTTGTTGTACCACGGTGGCCCTTTTCCATCTCTTACGATCTAGCTTGGCACATAATCATCTAACGCATATTGTACGATGGTTTTGAACTTTGTCCACTGATCCTCAACACTATCTGTACTTGAGACAAAACTTCTGTGTTGAGCCGTCAGGTACTCTGTAATCTGCTTTTTGTCACTTTTGATAAACAGAAAAATCTTCCTACCTTTTTTAATATTTCTATTTACGGCTGAAATCATCGATGCCGTAACCGCTTTATGATCGCTGATTCCCTGTTTTGCGTTAACTTTTTCAAATAGTTCGCGTCTGTTTGTCACCAGAATGTCTAATATGTTATCGCCACGAGTCGGTTCTCTGTTTAACTGCTCAAGGTAGTTTTCAGATAAAGCACAAAAAAATTTCACTGGATTCTTTGTCCCTGCCACCCGTTATGAACGTTTGAGTCTCCCAGTCTATATCCGGCAAATTAAAATCTCCACCCAGAACTATAACATGGTGTGGAAATCTACTCTAAATACACTCCTGGAAATTGAAATAAGAACACCGTGAATTCATTGTCCCAGGAAGGGGAAACTTTATTGACACATTCCTGGGGTCAGATACATCACATGATCACACTGACAGAACCACAGGCACATAGACACAGGCAACAGAGCATGCACAATGTCGGCACTAGTACAGTGTATATCCACCTTTCGCAGCAATGCAGGCTGCTATTCTCCCATGGAGACGATCGTAGAGATGCTGGATGTAGTCCTGTGGAACGGCTTGCCATGCCATTTCCACCTGGCGCAACAGTTGGACCAGCGTTCGTGCTGGACGTGCAGACCGCGTGAGACGACGCTTCATCCAGTCCCAAACATGCTCAATGGGGGACAGATCTTGCTGGCCAGGGTAGTTGACTTACACCTTCTAGAGCACGTCGGGTGGCACGGGATACATGCGGACGTGCATTGTCCTGTTGGAACAGCAAGTTCCCTTGCCGGTCTAGGAATGGTAGAACGATGGGTTCGATGACGGTTTGGATGTACCGTGCACTATTCAGTGTCCCCTCGACGATCACCAGTGCTGTACGGCCAGTGTAGGAGATCGCTCCCCACACCATGATGCCGGGTGTTGGCCCTGTGTGCCTCGGTCGTATGCAGTCCTGATTGTGGCGCTCACCTGCACGGCGCCAAACACGCATACGACCATCATTGGCACCAAGGCAGAAGCGACTCTCATCGCTGAAGACGACACGTCTCCATTCGTCCCTCCATTCACGCCTGTCGCGACACCACTGGAGGCGGGCTGCACGATGTTGGGGCGTGAGCGGAAGACGGCCTAACGGTGTGCGGGACCGTAGCCCAGCTTCATGGAGACGGTTGCGAATGGTCCTCGCCGATACCCCAGGAGCAACAGTGTCCCTAATTTGCTGGGAAGTGGCGGTGCGGTCCCCTACGGCACTGCGTAGGATCCTACGGTCTTGGCGTGCATCCGTGCGTCGCTGCGGTCCGGTCCCAGGTCGACGGACACGTGCACCTTCCGCCGACCACTGGCGACAACATCGATGTACTGTGGAGACCTCAGGCCCCACGTGTTGAGCAATTCGGCGGTACGTCCACCCGGCCTCCCGCATGCCCACTATACGCCCTCGCTCAAAGTCCGTCAACTGCACATACGGTTCACGTCCACGCTGTCGCGGCATGCTACCAGTGTTAAAGACTGCGATGGAGCTCCGTATGCCACGGCAAACTGGCTGACACTGACGGCGGCGGTGCACAAATGCTGCGCAGCTAGCGCCATTCGACGGCCAACACCGCGGTTCCTGGTGTGTCCGCTGTGCCGTGCGTGTGATCATTGCTTGTACAGCCCTCTCGCAGTGTCCGGAGCAAGTATGGTGGGTCTGACACACCGGTGTCAATGTGTTCTTTTTTCCATTTCCAGGAGTGTACTTTGAAAATGTTGCCCTGCAGACCTGCTACCATGACGCCTCGGATGTCATGTTGTGTGCCTACCCTCTTGGCGGCGCGCGACGCTGGTCAGCAATTGTAGTGCCGTAAGGTAGGGATGCGGGCATGTGTTGCCCCTCTCATTTTTTTCATTCATTTAAGATACACCCTATATATTGGCTGGTAGATTGCATCATTAAAAAATATGGCCCCATCTAGTTCGTGTTATTCCCTTTCATTAATCATGTGTCGTTCTTGTTATTTCTTTCTTGTTGGAACAAATAGTGACCATTTTCATAATTTTTCATTTTAATGCACTCCGGACTTAGAAAATCTGTCTAAGGTTACCAATACCGAAGATAAGAAACGATAATAAAGGAAAATAATTTACTGAATGGAGCATTAATATAAGGACAACGTTTACTCCTTTTGTGAGGTGTCGTTTGAATCGTTTACCGTAGCCTTAACATGCTACAGATTCTATGCGTGGAGACCTACAGAGATGGAAAGCTCTCTATAAGATTATGTGAATTAAAGAAAATCGAGGCTGCGCAACGGGTAACGGCTTATTAGATGTAAATTGGTTGAGGTGACCAAAAGAACGAAAATAAGCTAGTAGTCGTTTTATCTGTCTGTGTTATTGCCAAAAGACATCAAAGATATTTTATCCACTGAACAAGGGACTGCTAATATATCTTGGAACATGTGGGCCGATACTTGAAAGAAAGATATAAAACAGTGTCGCGAATATGGCCGATGATTGCAGAAAATGTCATTGGGTTACACAAAGTTCCATAGAAACTATGAACAAGCACCAACACTCTCTCCTGAGCTCATAGGGGGTACAACAATCTGGTTGTGAGAGTTAGATCAACAAAATGAAGTGATGACTGGATGTTGTGTGATGTCCTTAGCTTAGTTAGGTTTAAGTAGTTCTAAGTTCTAGGGGACTGATGACCATAGATGTTAAGTCCTATAGTGGTCAGAGCCATTTGAACCATTTGAAGAAAATGAAACCTGTAGCAAATTAACTGACTTCACACTCGCTTCCGTCTTGGTGGACGCAAATAAGGACCATGCAATCCTCTTTAAAGATATGTGAGGGCAGAAGAGACTTGCAGTAGTGACTGACAATTTTAAGTTCGGCATGGTCTCTGTTTTCTTGTCTAAGTTCGACACACCTCGTTCTGCAGCTTTCTGCAATGAACCGGAGCAAGTTTTCTTTACGACGGTCTCTGGAGAGGTGTTCTATTTCTCTTCTATACAGAATTTGGCGGGTTCTTTCAGCATCAGAACACGCAGGCCATTTGCAACAGCGTGTCGGAAGTTCCATGCGGCTTTTCGCTTTTATGTGATCATTCCACTTCAAATCGTTCCGTAGGCATATTCCCGGATATTTTACAGAAGTAACTGCTACTAGTGTTTGTTCCGCTATCATATAATCATACAATAAAGGATCCTTCTTTCTATGTATTCGCAATACATTACATTTGTCTATGTTAAGGGTCAGTTGCCACTCCCTGCACCAAGTACCTATCCGCTGCAGATCTTCCTGCATTTCACTGCAATTTTCTAATGCTGCAACTTCTCTGTATACTACAGCATCATCCGCGAAAAGCCGCATGGAACTTCCGACACGCTGTTGCAATTGGCCTGCGTGTTCTGATGCTGAAAGAACCCGCCAAATTCTGTATATCGCAGTAACTGTACATACTGGAAAGTAATTACATATACCTTTTGATTGTATTCAAGTGTTCTTTAAATGGTAATATAACGATATCATGCCATTTACAGTTTTCAATGAAATTTTTCCCTAAGACTACCTCCAACGCCATGTAAACTGAGAAAGCCACGGTGGTGTGCCGACTGTTACAACTAGCTCTGTTGTTAGCAGCAGGGGCCACATTGTGAGCTGTAAGAAGCTACGTCTCACCACATTCCTCTCGTCAAAAGCACTTGAATTCCCTTAAACAGAACCGTGCGTATCATATTTTGCTACACCTGCCTTACCTCTTCAAAATTATTTTACTGATGATTTACAGCTTTAAGGAAATATCGAAAACTCATGTTTGCGCACAGATCTATTAGTTCAAAATTTATTACACAACCGGTTTGTCGTCCACAGGCCATCTTCTACTCTCTGGAGAAAATACAAAACCAAAATAACGCACAATGTGTCTTCACTAAAATAATGATGAACGAAGTAAACAACTTACACAATGTGTAAGGAACTTACATTTTTACATAGTAATCAGATGAGATATAAGTTATAATCGTCATAACTCATCATGACATAAACTAAAATCACCATAAAATTGAATGACAAAAGCAAAAATAACGTCTTGTAATTTTGGTGACGAAAACTAGACAGAACTGAATAGGTAAGTGCAGAACACATCGTCAAAGATGTTGGCAAGTAGTAAGAGATCCTGCTCCATGCAAAGAGTTACCAATACTTATTAAAGCTCTGATAACCATAGATATATTGTACCTTAGTATTAGCGATACAATCACAAAGTGTAAAGAATAACTGGGAAAACATGTAGACAAATATTTTGGAATTGACTCAAGTTATAATATGTTAAAAATTATACAAAACTAAGTAAATGTTGTTTTACATCGTAATATGCAAGAGAATATCGTAATATGCAAGAGAACAAGTGGAAACATGAGGACATAACTGTCTCCAGAAATCTTTACACATCCCACTTCGCCAAAAATTATTAACAAATATTTTCCACGCAACCACTTCTCAAGGAAAAGTTACAACATTATAGGAAATGAAAGACTTAGAAAATAGGAACACACACCATGAAAAACCAACAAACGATAAGTAAACCATTTTTAGAGGCTTATTGTTCTCTAACGTACCATTCTCATTACTTGAACGTTCAAGAAACGTTCAACCTGTTTTCTAATACTCATAAGTACGTATTGCACACAAATAATTAAAATACTAATATCAGTCCGCAGCTCGTGGTCGTGCGGTAGCGTTCTCGCTTCACACGCCCGGGTTCCCGGGTTCGATTCCCGGCGGGGTCAGGGATTTTCTCTGCCTCGTGATGACTGGGTGTTGTGTGCTGTCCTTAGGTTAGTTAGGTTTAAGTAGTTCTAAGTTCTAGGGGACTGATGACCATAGATGTTAAGTCCCATAGTGGTCAGAGCCATTTGAACCATTTGATTTTTTTACTAATATCAAAGGAAGTAATGAAACAGTACTTCATGAATGGAAAATACAAAGCATTATATATGCTGAAACTAATCCTGTGAGTCACAACTGCAAGTGGGAACAGTCTAAAAAAACTGAAATGGTTAGGCCTATATTTAGGATAATAAAAACATATTGTCGCAGAAGAAGCTGAATAGCACCGTAGTGTAGTGGTTACGATACTGAACTGTTGCCTGGACTGTACAATTTTAATTTCTGTATTCGGGTCATTCTAGAAGTGTCCACAAATGTAAAGAATTATTGTACCGGAATGTTATGTAGCTGCATATATACTGTATTTGTTCTGGCCGGAGGCAGTTCGCTCCGCACTGTTGTATGTGCAAGTGCTGAATAAACCTTCGTCAGCTGAAGTTAATGTTCGTCATTCATCCAATTACACCTTCTCCTACGAGACATTATTCTGGTGGAGGCGCTGGGTATTGGGACTTACGATAGCGCACATTATCGACGACACAGTGGCTCCCATCAGGCCACGACAGACCCTCCGTTTACGTGGCGAAAAACCCGAATTCGAGCCATATTCAACAGACCGAAATATATCGGAGACAGAAGAAGAAGAGTACGTTACGATGACAGGAACTGTGTGCCACCACATGAGACATCCTTCCGCGTTCTCTGGTAACGATGGCCAAGATCCCAACAAATTACTGAAGGTATATGAGCGTGTAGCCAAATTTGCCAAATGGGATGACACCGTGTGTTTGGCTAACGTATTTTTCTACTTGGAGGGCACTGCCAACGAGGAGAAGTTCACTGGCTGGGAAGTATTCCAGGCAGAACTGCGCAAGTATTTCTGCGACACACAACGACAGAAGTGCAAGACTGAAGATAGAGTGCAGGGCACAGCGTCCTGGAGAAACTACAGCATCCTACATTCAAGGCGTCTTGGAGCTGTGTAAAATTGTGGATCCTAGAATGGAGGAGGAAGATAAGGTTGCACATCTCATGAAGGGTGGTGTTGCGGACATGTATCAAGCCCTACTCCTAAAGGAGGTTTCGACAGCAGACGACTTCATAAAATGGTGCCAGTATATGGAAACAATACATCAAAAAAGAATTACACGCAAAAGGTTTCAACGGCTTCCAAAGCTCGTATCGATGGTTGTGATGGAAGAAACAACTGATTTCACAAGTGTTCTTTGTCAGATAGTGAGCGAGGAAGTTCAGAAGGCACTTGGATTGCACCGAGACTCTTCAAGAGGTCATAATGGAGGAAGTGGTATAGATATTGAACCCAGTCTCTCTTCCTTCATTTCCCTTTAAAACGGTGAAAAAGTCGAGATCCAGGCGGAGTTACGTTTCTACAGTGCCCCATGAGATACCTGTTTGGGACCAAAGGAAGACTGACGTCTGGAGGACCCAGAATAACCAAACCAGTATGTTTCCACTGCGGACGACCGGGATATGTGGTGCACTGTTGTCGAGAAAGGCGGCGGACATTTGACGACGCCCGGGCCAGAAGATAACAGACCGATCTTAGCCGACGCTAACTCCAGGACGACGAAGATGAACAAGAAGATGTGAGTGCAGGACGACGTAGGTCAACCTCGCCGCAAGCTAGCCGCTGGAGAGGACGCTCCCCAACACTCCGATCAAGGTCTCCATCGCCGTTTAGAAGCTCCAGCCAATCACCTAGCCGCCGCAACCTGGAAAACTATAGGGTGAGACTTTCCTTGGAGGTGAGGCCGCCGAAGGGAAAAATCCTCCGCCGTCGATCACTACAAAAATGTTATAATAATAATAATTGCATGTGACGAGGGCCTCCCGTAGGGTAGACCGCTCGCCTGGTGCAAGTCTTTCGATTTGACGCCACTCCGCCGACATGCGCTTCGATGGGGATGAAATTATGATTATTAGGACATCACAACACCTAGTCCCTGAGCGGAGAAAATCTCCGACCCAGCCGGGAATCGAACCCGGGCCCTTAGGATTGACAGTCTGTCGCGCTGACCACTTTTTTTTTTTCCTACCGGAGGCGGACGACAAAAATGATAAGAAACTACGTCGATATCCTCATGGATGGCCGACCAACCCAAACTCTTGTGGACTCTGGAGCATCATATTCAGTCATTTCGGAGAAGTACCGTCGACAGTTGCAGAAAACCGTATTCGTCGACGACAAAACATCTCTGCTGAAGGTGGCTAATGGAAAATATGTAAAACCCACAGGACGATGTACCATTCGTGTGGGTATAAGTGGCCATACACAGCCCTTAAAATTCATCGTCTTACAAGAGAGTAGTCATGATGTCATTCTCGGGTGGGACTTTTTGAAAGCTTCTCAGGCAATCACAGATTGTGGTCGCTCGAAGATTATGCTAGACGAGATGAGATACTGTAGACAGAAAGATGCACATCCGAGTGTGTGGAGACTATGTGTGCTGGATGGGGTGATCATTCCTGCAGTCGGTGCTAGAAAGGTAAGTGTCACGTGTCATGCCATGCATCAACCCATGGATCTTGTAGTGGAATGTAAGAGAAGCATACCACTGAAGAATAACTTGATCATCCCAGCCTCTGTCGTCTAGTTCAAGAATGGATTCAGTGAATTGTGGATAGTTAACTGTCACCGAGAACCGCAGATCCTTCCAAGACGCATGTGCGTAGCAAACGCTGAGCCGTTCATTAAAGAACAACTGAGCGTCATAGAAACCTCCCAAGCCGAGTCTGTGGGCGAAATTAGCGCTACCACTACGAGACAAAAATCTTCTAGCTCGACTATCACCAGATCTCACTACGGAAAAACAGAAGGAGCTACTTGCCATTCTTCGAGAGTTCTCTGAATACTTCAATCCTACTAGGATTGTATTTATGTCGCTTTACATAAATGAGAGTGCTATAATGCATTCAGATCATGTGATGACAAATATCATAAACAATAAACACCAAAGTTTCCAATACTGCTTTATGTGTTGTAGCTGTACCCAATAGCACTATGTAAATCTTTTTAATAAAAAATGCCACACAGTAATGGCCTGCTCATAAGTACTCGTAACATGACATGTTATAATCTAGGAAAGTAATGAAAGAGTAAAATCATTGTATAACTATACAGAGCTCACACTAATTGTGTCACTCACTACTGAAAGCGGGAACAACCCCAAGAAACTGAAATTATTAGCCCTGTGTTAGGGTAAGAAAAACATATGAGGGAAATATGGAAATTTGCATTAATTTCCCTTTATGGAAATGAGTATGCTATACTGCATTCAGATCATAAGTGGGAAGGGGTCTGGGACAACCTACATATTGGTAAATACCGAAAAAACATTAAGTAAAAACATGAATATCACACAAAAGGTATGATAGTAGAGAATGACACAAGAATAAAAGAATATAACAGAACTGTTTCACAACATCATGACAGCGCCACCTGCAATTGGGTGGAACATGAATGTATAGTGAAGCCAATACACTAGCAGGTATACTATATCTCAAATATGAAAAGTAAAAGTATTTATAATATGTCCATCTGATTACAATGAAAAAATTTTAAGTTTCTCATACACTGTGTAAGCTGTTTACTTAATTCACGATTATTTTTGTGATGACACGTTGCGCCTTATTTTGGTTTTTTACAATGTTCAGACACCAGATGGTCCTGAAATGAACCTTTATGCTACTACTCACTGATAATACCCAGTGAAATATGTCAGTAAGTTAATTACCCTGTTTCTTAATTTGCAACGTGGTTTGCGTAGTGTTCCGTAATGAGGGTACGGCACGTGCCGAGCGCAGCCTTCACGCTCCCAGACCGTTATCGTGTTTCTCGAATGTTTGCCAGCGCTAAGTGGATGTCTGTGTAATTTGTCAATAAACGCGCAGGTGGAAGGCGGAGTCCCTGAACGGTGTCGAATGTTTGAACGGCGTACTGCCTGTCTGGAGAATCCCATTACGGTTATTGAGACGTCTAACGTCTTCTTGCACGGAAGCGAAAACCTTCAAATTTGCTTGAAACATCTCTCGTTCCACAAGCCCTCCCATTTTAAATACTTTTTCAATAATAATATCCCAATGCAAGAATCGAATATGCAGAGAAGGTAATTTTAAAAGCATTCTTCATAAACTCTGTTTTCTCTTGATTCCACTTCACAGTTCCAAAGCTGAAACCACATTATAGATACACGATGTGATGGCAGACACCTGAACGTATTGTAGTCCACGTTCTCAGAGTATACTTCAGAGACTAAACGTAACGCGTATAAGTTAGTATTTTACTATACTTACTTTTCATTGCAAGATTTTACTTTCCTACCAGATACATGACAGCTGCATCGATGGACAAAAATCCAAGGTCAGTAGACTCAGTACTAAGACGTAGCACAGCCCATCATTATTTTAATAATTAATCAGGAAACTTGCAAAACAGTTCATTTACGACTATCTTCCGCGTTTGTCTCCTGGTGAACGTCGTTCTCTTTTGCAGTAGCTCTGCTCTAGGGCAGATTGCTTCTGCCATCTGCCTCCGTCCCTAGCACTAACAATCATCTTTGGATTTAAAATACACAGAAAAAGTATTGTTCATATAACCTTCTGCCTACTTAGAACATGTGAATTCTAAAACGGAAAAGCACAGAAATTGACAAAGAACATACCATATAATATCGTTTCAGAGTGTAGCACGCTACATGTCGTGAGTCATTAAAACTACTGTGTGTTTCTTGATGCTGCTGTTAAGATACTAAGATAATTTTCTAGAGGGCTCCACTGTAGGCACAATTACAGGACAAAGTTTGTGTTATTAAAACAAAGTTAAACAATATACAAAAGTATGTTTTCAGGTTAACTTATTGTACTAAAAGAGTACAACGACTGCAAATAATAAAGTGCGGGGATTGTATATAAGAAGATAAAACAATAATTCTAATGAGCAGCCTCAACTGACAAGGGAAGGGCCTTCTTGAAATAATTCAGCAAATAAAAAGTAAAATAAGAAGGACCGAGAGGGAACGTTTGCCACCGGTACGTCCATCGCAGCCAACAGGGATCGCTTCCTTCTGGCGCGCTGTGACATGTTGCCGTCAGTTGTCGATTTAATACTGTTGAGGAGCGGAGAAGGGCACTTGAGGAAGCCGTCTGGTCGTCTTCCGTCTTCGTACGTGGCAGTAGGCATCATTATCACACGCGACGTCAGTGTATAAAATCACTAGATTAGCTATTGTTAAATCATTTAGTGATTTAATGACGTGAAATTAACTTTTTGACGTTAGAGAATTTCTATTTTGTACCTTGCGTTTTATGTGTTAAATTACTTCATAATTTCGTAATTTAATAAGGAGCACCTTCCATTATCAATTAACAGGCTGCTCACTAGAATTATTGTTTTATCTTATTGTATACTCTTCCTTCATTTTATTAGTCGCAGCCGTTGAACTCTTTTACTACAATAAGTTAACTTGACAACATTCGCTTGTATATTGTTTAACGTTGTTTTAATATGACAAATTTTATCATGTAATTGTGGATTCAGTGGTTCCCTGTATAAAATGCACACCTGTTTGTATCTTAAATAGCAGCATCACGAAATACACAAGGAGAAAGCCTAAGGGACCGCCAACCGATTCCGCTCATATTTAGCAAGTCGCTTATGCACAACGTAAATTGAAAACTCTAAGATATTTTGGCTTGACAGCCCCTCATTCTAGAGGAAATTTTCTTTAAAGTTCATGACGTGCAATCGACTTATAACTGACGGATCGATTGATAATTGAAAACTTAGCATTTTTCATTAACATTTATGTGGTCCGAAAATGCATATTTACCTAGAAACCCAGGAAAGAAACTTGTTAGACTGCCGCTTATCTATAAGGTAAGTCACCCACCAGCACCACTGGTGTAGCGAGCGAGACGTGTGGTTGTGGAGCTGAGAACCTGTGTTCGATTCCCAGTGTCATTCTGCACGTTTTCTTTATTTATATGTTATTCGTTTCAGAATTGGTAGGCATAGGAGCGTTAATAGGTAGGTAATAGCAACAGGTACTAATAATAATATAGGAAAATAAATTTCTCAAACGACTTGGATAAGTAAATAACTCAAAATTTAATGCTGGTCGCTTTACAGTCTCACTTTCACTCATTCAGTCATTTGTAATTTAATTCGAACAGCCTCGTGAATTAATTATTAGTTTCTTGTAAGTCCGGGAAAATTTTAGGCAACAATTTTCCAGACTCTGAGATGGAATACTGCGCCCACTACGAATCTGTTACGCTATCAAGTGCGATAATGGTTAACTTTTCTCCCTTATGCGATAACGTGTGCCGAATGCTCGTCTTCGGAGCAATCTTACTCGGAATTTTTTTTTCATGCAACGAGGCCTGAAATTTTAATTCATCATTAAACCAAGCTACCTGAAAAATTTATTTCCCTGCTTTGTTATTATTTCTTATTGATTTACTTACATTATTAACCCTCCTATTCCTATCAGTTTCGATGTGGTAAAAAATTACAGAATCCAACTTGGAACTGAACACGGGTTATCTACTTCCAAACAATATGTCATAGTAGCTACGCAAGGGGCCCTTTCGTTTAATAGCTCATATCTTATGGGTACATAGGCAGCAGTAGAAAAAGTTTCTTTCCTCAATTTCAGATAAAATATGCATTTGCGGCCCCACATATGTTGATGAAAAATGCTCAATTTTAAATCATCTATTGATCCCGTCAATTCTGAACCAACAGCGCTTCATGACACTATCTCACGTTTTGCACCTAACTCCAGTTTTTAAAACTGTAGTGTTAGTTCCAGAACGAGAAATCCAGCAGTGCCTCCGTTGATCAGACGCTGACCACTCTCCACTTTCTACGAGTAAGACACGAAGTGGATTTCGCAATATGTCTCTTCCTCCAACGCTGCCGTACTGATGGTCTTTATCACCGCCTTCACTGCCGGTGAACATCCCACGTTGTAGACTAGTTCGCGTCCCCTCTACTCTTACAAGGTGGTAAGATAATCTTTCCGGCCTTGTCTGGATTACGGGGTACTAAACCGCGCCACATCAAGATCTAGTCCATGCGGACAGATTAATTTCTTTATTTATCCTTGCTTATAGACTATCTTCTATATTTATATATAGGATATGGCTAATCGAAAAGGAGACCTTCACTGTAGTGGCGTTGATGTAATCCCGGTGAGTAAATCTTGTTATGGAGAGATGGCATGGCGGTATTCCCAGTTCCACAAGCGGAGTTAACGACTTCTTAGCAAATTCTTCACTTCTTTAAAGTTATTTCCACAGTTCTTTGGATGATGGATTCTTCGGAATCAGCACAAAGAGCTGTTATCCAGCTTCTCTGCGCAGAAGTGGAGTATGCTCCACATATTTATCACAGGATGAAAGAGGTGTACGGAGAGCAGTGTCTCACAAGGTGCACAATATTTCGGTGGTGTCAGCATTGTGAGGCGGGACGTGTAAACATCAAGGATACGCCACGACCTGGACCGCCGCACGTTGTCACCACCGGTGCCATGATTTCGGCTGTGGAGGAGCTCGTACAGGCCAAGCCTCGGATGACCACTCGTGACACAACTGCCGAACTGTCGATAAGCAAAGGAACTGGGCATCACATAGTCCACGAGAAGCTTCGTTATGGCCAAGTTTGGGGACAGCAGGAGCCCCAAGCATGTTTCAGAGAATCAGGAGACGGCGGGAAGTGCTGTTTACCTGACGCATCTGTAGGAGTATTCCGAGCAATGAACGGATCTGATACCTCACACTATGGCGTGTGATGAAACGTAGTGACACCACTTTGACACTGCCTCCAAATGGTTGAGCATAGAGTTGCGGCAACCCGCCTCCCCTCGTAAAAAAAAGAAAAAGAACCCACTCAGCCACGAAAGTTGGAAAAGTGATGCCCAGTTTGACCTCTGTTCATCGTGTTCATCGAATGGCTAAGACGGTGTGCAACAGTCAAAACAAGTTGTTGAGGCTCAAACAGCCCAACAAAAATATGCTCTGGGGCAAGCTCTCGAATGGGATAGTGCTTCTACATGACAATGCCTGGCCACATATGACCGAGAATACTCTCGAGCTCCTTCAAATATTTCGATGGTAGGTCCTGGAACATCCTTCTTTCAGCCCCGACATTTTCCCACATTATTCCTATATCTTCGGCCCCTGAAAACAATCTCTGAAAGGTGAGTGATTCACCTATGACAAGCAAATGCAGGACACTGTGGAAAACTGGGCCTGCCAGTAACCAAAGACATTCTACATTGAAGCCCTCCACTCTCTTCCTACGTGCTGGCAATGTCATTGGCAATTATGTATAGTTATACTGCTACACGTGAGCAGTACTTATAATATTATTATTAAAATTTCTTTACAAATAACTGTAATTTCCATTCCATTTGAGAGGACTTGTCACATGTTGTAATTGACAACAATAATGCGTTCATCATGGTAATAATAATAATAATAGAAAAATAAAGTTATAATAATGATAACAGTTATACTGATTAAATAGGGGCATAAGTATTATTTATGAGTAGCAATATTAACTGACATAATGCGTGCATATTTATAGGCTGAAAATAAATAAAACGAAAATTTGCAAAGAATAAAATCTACTAGACAGATCAAGCAAGATCGAGGTTTGTAGATAACAATATCTCAGAATGGCATTGAGACTGTTTGCAGCACTGTATTACAATTCACGTGTCCTACACCTTTCTCCGAAGCGCAGACTCTCCTCCTCGTCACTAGATGTGACGCCAACGTGGAGGTTATGTAATACTGCGGGTTCCACCTGGCAGGCCCTGCGGTCTACGCTACTGATATATATTTTCTAACATAACACATATCTCCCACAATATCAATTGGACTTTCTAGAATGACCTCATTCACATTCACGCTACTATGACGATGCTGAGCAGGAAGGAGGAAGGGATTTTTCAAGTGTCGTACCATGGCATATTTGTGTTTTTAATGTCAGGGAAAGATGTTAGCGACATTGTCTATTGTTTCCCAACATTCGTTATTTCTTAAGAGTTAATACACTCCTGGAAATGGAAAAAAGAACACATTGACACCGGTGTGTCAGACCCACCATACTTGCTCCGGACACTGCGAGAGGGCTGTACAAGCAATGATCACACGCACAGCACAGCGGACACACCAGGAACCGCGGTGTTGGCCGTCGAATGGCGCTAGCTGCGCAGCATTTGTGCACCGCCGCCGTCAGTGTCAGCCAGTTTGCCGTGGCATACGGAGCTCCATCGCAGTCTTTAACACTGGTAGCATGCCGCGACAGCGTGGACGTGAACCGTATGTGCAGTTGACGGACTTTCAGCGAGGGTGTATAGTGGGCATGCGGGAGGCCGGGTGGACGTACCGCCGAATTGCTCAACACGTGGGGCCTGAGGTCTCCACAGTACATCGATGTTGTCGCCAGTGGTCGGCGGAAGGTGCACGTGTCCGTCGACCTGGGACCGGACCGCAGCGACGCACGGATGCACGCCAAGACCGTAGGATCCTACGCAGTGCCGTAGGGGACCGCACCGCCACTTCCCAGCAAATTAGGGACACTGTTGCTCCTGGGGTATCGGCGAGGACCATTCGCAACCGTCTGCATGAAGCTGGGCTACGGTCCCGCACACCGTTAGGCCGTCTTCCGCTCACGCCCCAACATCGTGCAGCCCGCCTCCAGTGGTGTCGCGACAGGCGTGAATGGAGGGACGAATGGAGACGTGTCGTCTTCAGCGATGAGAGTCGCTTCTGCCTTGGTGCCAATGATGGTCGTATGCGTGTTTGGCGCCGTGCAGGTGAGCGCCACAATCAGGACTGCATACGACCGAGGCACACAGGGCCAACACCCGGCATCATGGTGTGGGGAGCGATCTCCTACACTGGCCGTACAGCACTGGTGATCGTCGAGGGGACACTGAATAGTGCACGGTACATCCAAACCGTCATCGAACCCATCGTTCTACCATTCCTAGACCGGCAAGGGAACTTGCTGTTCCAACAGGACAATGCACGTCCGCATGTATCCCGTGCCACCCGACGTGCTCTAGAAGGTGTAAGTCAACTACCCTGGCCAGCAAGATCTGTCCCCCATTGAGCATGTTTGGGACTGGATGAAGCGTCGTCTCACGCGGTCTGCACGTCCAGCACGAACGCTGGTCCAACTGTTGCGCCAGGTGGAAATGGCATGGCAAGCCGTTCCACAGGACTACATCCAGCATCTCTACGATCGTCTCCATGGGAGAATAGCAGCCTGCATTGCTGCGAAAGGTGGATATACACTGTACTAGAGCCGACATTGTGCATGCTCTGTTGCCTGTGTCTATGTGCCTGTGGTTCTGTCAGTGTGATCATGTGATGTATCTGACCCCAGGAATGTGTCAATAAAGTTTCCCCTTCCTGGGACAATGAATTCACGGTGTTCTTATTTCAATTTCCAGGAGTGTATTTGTGTTAGTTTGGCTCGACTGATTCCCTGATTCCAACATAAACGTCGTAACTGAAGATAATGCGGTCGGATGTTCCAATGTGACTACACACTGACAGATGTGACTGTCCTTTCTATTAAACATGTAAATATGAACAGTATATAGATCGGGTCTCGGTGAATAATGTACAATGCACTAGCTGGGCTTAAATGGCCAATGGCTAGGTGCTCACGAATGTTAGGGAAAAAATTGGTGCTCTTTTCGGGTGGTTTCACTTTCCAGTCGAGGTGCTGTGTCTTAGAGGTGTTATCGTTTAGCGTGTGAGTCGTTGGACATTTGTCACATCCATTTTACATACCCTGTAGGGGGCCACACGACATCTTTCCGTAATGTCTTCTGCATAGATCCGAAGATCGCCAGCACGGCATCGGTTGGCGCGGTGCCAGAAGCCTCAGTGTGTCTGAAGAGAGCTCCGTCTCGCGTACATAACAGGAGTCCCGCGAGGGCAGAAGCCTGTACGCACAGACCTTTCTGCAAAGCCTATGATGACCGTTTCGATGGTATCGTAGTAGGTCCTCACAGTGTGCAGCAGTAGCCAGTAGTTAGCTACGCAAGCGTGGGCAATTTTGAGAACAATATTGCTTGTTCTGTGTACGTCTGTCTGATTATATTGTGCGAAGCGCTGTTTTTCCTTCAGCTGGCTCCCCTGGTGTAGTGTGACTGTTTGTCTGGTAATGGAGGTATTTATTAATAGAACAACAGGATTTCTACGCAATGAAAGTTAGCGTTTTAGGAGTATATATGTAGTTTCCTGTGGGGCTATGCTTAATTACTTGTCTACGAACCATTACTGGACCCAGGAGAGGACTTAGTTTGTTATTTCCTCCTGCTGATCTCCTGCGTTTGCCGACTGCACAGTAAAAATATATCATTAGCATACGTTACTACGCAAGCCGCTTGATCATCTTCTTCCAACATGCACAGCGAGAGGTTAATTTAGCAAATCCAAAAACATTGGCCTGCTAATCGTCCGCTGTGAACGCCACTTAAATGTTCCTTGGATTCCTTTTACTGTCCCGGCTGGCCATTCCACAACTACACCCATACAGCAGCCTGTAAAACTTAAATATATGTCGCGAAATTAAAGCCACCTGGTGCAGCAGCCGTCACGTGATATGGTAAAGTAAGTGTAGAATCGGAGCAGAGACGAATTGGCACGTTAACGAGGTTGGAGCCCCGAGAGAGCGATAGAGCTAAGTTGCTATTGACGTGTTTTCGAAACAACTCCGATGGTGATTAGTGTGGCGAGAGGAGTGCTGCCTGCAAAATCAATGAAGTGGATAACAGTATAAAAACCTGAATGAAAATTCTTGTTTACCTTGGATATCTTAAACAGATATTCATAAAAGCATCTCCAGTTGCCAGAAAGTGCAAAGTTTTGCCCGACTGTGTTTCCGAGATATTGCAGTTGTACAATTTGTGTCCACTATTCGTGGTTCAGATACAACAGATGTTCGGAATCTGCGAACGACATTCGAATAAAAATTCGGAATGGCCACTCATGCAAGCAAGCAGTTTACTGCACGGTATGGCGCAGACCCATCCAAACTGAGTGCGCACGAATGCTCCGCTTCCTTTGATGTACCGACAATAGGCGAAACGTGTTAAGAGCGCCGTGTATAGTTTAGACGCGCCTTAAAATATTCAGATATTATTTATTGGGACTCTTTGAAATTATATGAGGGCGTGCCGTAAAGTAACGCCTCCAAATTTTTCATGTGAAAGCTCTTACAACTTATTAAATAAAGGAAAATTTTATTTGCATTCTAAGTTGCATGGGACAACGGAGTCCGTAATATGACGTTGGTTTTTTGTTGCTAGGTGGGGTCGCTTCTGAGATTTGAGGGTCAACTTTTTTTTTGTATGGGATACTATAGTTTGGTAATTATTTTCTGATAGCGACTATCGAGACGAATCCATTTATGTGTAACAGTAAGGTCTCTGAACGTCAACGAAGGTCAAAAAGGTGGCATGAATGTCCATTTACAGAAGGTGTTCAAAGTGATGACCATTGGTATCAACGCACCGTTGCAACCTTCTTATCATGGATTGAGTGGTATTCCTTATCACATCGGCACTTATCGAAGCACACATCGTGCAAATAGAAAATATTCACCGAATACGGCGTACCCATCGAACGTGCCATTGACCCCACCTGGCAACAAAAAGCCAAAGTCATATTATGACCCCCATTGTCCCATGCAACATTTGTCCCACTAACTTTTCAGCTGCTATCATACTTTCGGAGTTATTCTAGGCGGCAATAGTTAGTGAATCACCCTGTATATTAGTAATGTGGATTGACTGACATCACTGTTTCCCAAGAAAGACAGAAGTTTGGGTGACAGACCATTGTTTGCGAGAACCCATCGTGTGATGTCCGAGGTAGTATCCGTGTCAAATGGCAGCTCCACCACGCTCGTGCAATAAGATTTATCTTTGCTAATATTAAGTTGGCAGTGTCGATTAAGAACAACTGCATAGGAAGTGCTTTTCATTGGTGTTGATAAAGAACATTTTGCTTGCGATAATATTTTGCAGACTTAGACGAAGGTAGTGTAATGTACAAAGCTTATATCTTGCATGTGTCATCACTCAAACTACTGTGAGTAAGTTGAACGTTGTTGATTATATGGTTGCACAATATCTCAGTGTTAACAAAATATCATCACCAATGGCCGTCTGATTGTAAATGTAGGTTTATATTAATTTTGGGTCTTTCAGAATGTCGTATGACTTACCCGAGTCTGCGGAGAATACCAAGTGGGCTGAGGAGTGAATAGAAATTTAGACTGAGGAGGGAGATGTGCTAGGATAGTCCACGTAACTGTAAAAGCCACTGTGTCAGGGTGGCGGGGTAGTTAGCGCATCTGCACACGGAACAGTGTGTCGAGCGAGCAGGTTGTTCTTACTTCCGCCCGTATCACAGGGCGTGTGTATCGAACCTCTGTGTACTCAGTCTTGTGTGTGTATCGGCTGATGTCACATAGTTCTTGCCAAGCGGAATTAAGTGTTGGTTTGCTCTGTGACGGCGGCGTTCTCTGTCGGCGTCATGAGGTCTGTCGAGTCACCCAAGAATATTCCTCGTCGGTAAAACGTTCGTTCCAATTTTGACACGAGCACGCGACGTGTTGAACCAGGCTCTTTAGAAATTCACGGTTAGTTCATAGATACGATTCGAGCTACAGCTGATCAGGTAGGTACTGCTTATTTTGATTCTGATTTGTATGCATTTTTTGCGAAGTTCCAAGATCCCTTCCAAGTAGGCTGGCTTCTCTCTCGGGTTGTTCTCAGATGATGTTTACACGTCGTGATGGTTCCCTTAGTCCAGTCCTTCTTGCAGATGCGGCGATCGAGTGTATTCCGGTTAGAGTTTACGATCTTCAACCCGAAGACGGCGTTGCTTTCTTCTGGAATCGTACGGCATATCCGGCGGGAAGGCAAGTCTGCACAACATCGCTAGCAGTGTTATGGTGGTATTTGAACCGTAGAAATGTGTGTTCAAAAGAATATTCCTTCGCACCTCAATGTCTGTGGTTCCTGGATTCATATTAGGTACGCAGGATAAGAAGGAACTTTCCTTCCTTTGTACTGAAAGTGGCCATCTCAGATCCGATTGTCCGCGTAGTGTTATGGTTTTAAAGTCGTCCTCTGAAAAATGTTGTCCATTGACATTAGCTGAATTAGTTTCTTCGCAATCTGCTGTCAGTACTTCTGCAGCCTTAGAGGCCATTGGGGAGACATTACCCCCATTCTGCGCGCTTTTCTGCCGCTACCCGCACCTTCAGATGCCACCCCTGCTGACGTTAAGGCGGCGGAACCGGTACCTCAATTTAAACGCCGGCCGACTCAGGATGATTAAGATTTTGGTCACCCCTCCCCAGCGTCACCTCTCCGAGAAGGTAATGTGGGAGGGTGCTTCTTCCAGTGGTGATGATTTGATTTTTGATGTCAATTGCGGTTCTTGTTTCGCCAGGGATGACGAGGCTAGTTCTGTTGATGTTGAAATGAATGTTGCATCCGCGTCCTCTCCTCCACCCGTAGAAACGTTTTTTTCCGGACAGATCCGATAATTTATCGGAGACATCGTCTACTGTTCTGCCTTCACAGTGTTTTAATGCAAAACCATCCCATCGTCATTCTGATACGGTGCCTACGGATCCTGTTTCAGGTAGACAGATGATGCAGACAGCTTCAGACGCTGCATTGCTTGCCTCTTCTTTATCTGATGATAATGTTCACAGCTGCTGTTTGTGTTCCTCACATTCCGCTAGGTCGAGTGGGGATGCCTCACTCCCCTTCCCACCCCCCCACCCCCTTCCCCAAAGCGAACCTGAGCGTCGTGCCGAAGAAAGCAAAGCATGGGATCTGTACCTTCTGCCGGGGAGGATTCAAATCCAGTAACTTCTTCTCCGCCATCTGCCAGTGTTGTGAAGAGCGCGACGTGTTGCGTAAATTCTTTTCTAGTTCTCCTTTCATGTTCTAAAATTGTCAAATGTGTGTGAAATCCTATGGGACTTAACTGCTAAGGTCATCAGTCCCTAATCTTACACACTACTTAACCTAAATTATCCTAAGGGCAAACACACAAACCCATGCCCGAGAGAGGACTCGAACCCCCGCCGGGACCAGTCGCACAGTCCACGACTACAGCTCCTAAGACCGCTCGGCTAATACCGCGTGGCTCTCCTTTCATGTCTTACATGAATTAACTCATGGAGGCGTATACTTTTCTTACCCTAAATGTTAGTAGGATAAGCATTCCGTTCGGTTTGCCGCGTTACGATAGTTTATTTATGATTTCCAAGCTGATCAAAATGGTTCAAATGGCTCTGAGCACTATGGGACTTAACTACTGTGGTCATCAGTCCCCTAGAACTTAGAACTAGTTAAACCTAACTAACCTAAGGACATCACACACATCCATGCCCGAGGCAGGATTCGAACCTGCGACCGTAGCAGTCGCGCGGTTCCGGACTGCGCGCCTAGAACCGTTAGACCACCGCGGCCGGCATTCCAAACTGATGTTGTGTGTTTACGAAAAGTGTTATTTGATGTTTTGTCTCCCTGGATATTCCTTTTTTGTTTTTAATGGTGCACCGGAAGTTCTACTGGCATGGCCGTGCTTTATAGGGTTGAAACGCTGGACGATGGTCAGGGTGTAAGGTGTCGATTTTTATGATTTCATCTTAATTTTTCTTTGTGCTCTCATTAGAGCGGTTTATGTATTTCACAGCTACGTCTAGTAGTTGACTCGTCCTATATGGAAGCTAAATATTTTATATCAGGCGAATCCCCGTCTGGATGATATCATCGCTGCCGTGTGGAGGCGGGCAAGCCGTTCCCAAGTGCGTTATCCCTCAGTTATGGAATGGTATATTGCCATTGCCAAACCTCGGCTTCGCGCTGAACTCACGCGTTTTAGCGCTTGTAAAGCGGCTGAAATGGAAAGCACTCGAGAATTTTATTATTCTGTCCTTCATGATCTTTATGATAGTGCTCGAGACGTCCATTTGAGGGTTATGGATGTTCAACGCGTGAAAGAGAAATTCTTGCAGCTCGAAAGACTGCAATTAGATTGTCTTCGTTTGCGTTTCCAGCCACGTTCAATTCTCCAGGATGAGTTGGCGTCCCTGTATCATCTAATTCGGCATCGAACGCGATCTCAAAATATGTGTCCCACTGCCATTCATTCTATCGATGGACGTGAGTGGTCACCCCAACCTGATACAATGCTTGAATTTTCGCTATATTTTTCCCTCCCCAAACTGTAGTGGAATCAGACTGTATACTGTCTGTTGATTTTACTTCCCTCCTTGATAGTGTTGTTACGCCAGCTCTCTAAGAGGAGTTTACGGCAACTTTTCGCCGTGATGAGGTATCTGACATCGTAGTTCGCTTTCCTTCTCGCAAATCGCCGTGCTTGCATTAAGTGTCCTTAGAATTTTATCTTCCATTTGGTCTCTGATAGAATCTACGATAACATCTGTGATGAATGAAGTGGTGCAAAGGGTACACACCCCTCCCTCCTCTAAGGTCGGAAAATCCCTGGATTAGGTCGGGCCGATAATGCTATTAAGTTTTGATTATAAAATAGTAGAGCGGGCGATAAATAGCCGTTTGTCAGACTTGCTGACATTGTCGCGCGTTATCAAAGTTGTCTCCCGGGTCGTACTCTCCTGACTCCCGTTGCTGAATTTCGTGATGTCATCTCTATTGCTTCCACTGTTATTACTTGTTGTTGATTTTAATCATGCGTTTGACCGAGTCAGACGCGATTTTCTGTTGCGAGTGTTGACGGCTGATGATTTTAATGATCCTCCAAGATGGATGTTCACCTCTCTAATTACTGATATTCAGGCGTCTCTGGACGTGAATGGTTCTCGTATTCCTGCCATAGAAGTGTATAGAGACCTCCACTTGCAGAGGAGTACCCTATCTATGTTGTTATTCGTGGTATTTCTGGCACTCTCGCTGCGGTCCGTAGCTGCTCGACTGGGTGGCTGATCGTTATTGGGAGAAAGATTTATCATCAGCGCGTATGTCAGTGAGGTTTTGATCCTTTTTCGTATTCATGACGACATACTGATGATCAAGGACGTTTTGGATGCATTTCGTCGTCTTACGGGAGCACATGTTAACGACCGGAAATGTCGGTTACTCATTTTCGGGGTTTTTGCGTGGTTGAGATTCTTTGGGATGTGCCAGTCACCCACCATAGAGCGTTGATTGTTATTATTGATTATTGTGCGATGAAGATGGCTGCGTTAAATTGAAGGTACGTCACAGATAGGATTCAAGGAGTGATCCCCGAACGCGAGCGTCGCTCTCTATCGTTACTTCATAAGGTTAGGACCTTGGAAACTTATGTGCTGAATACAGTCTACTTTGTTGCACAATTTTTTCCCTTCCTGCGGTGAATTCCCGAAAGTTACAATGATTATTGTGTAAGTTTATCTGGCGAAACTCTATTTTTTCGGGTGCATTATGAGGCTATGGCCAGAAAAAAATGGTTCAAATGGCTCTGAGCACTATGGGACTCAACTGCTGTGGTCATAAGTCCCCTAGAACTTAGAACTACTTAAACCTAACTAACCTAAGGACAGCACACAACACCCAGCCATCACGAGGCAGAGAAAATCCCTGACCCCGCCGGGAATCGAACCCGGGAACCCGGGCGTGGGAAGCGAGAACGCTACCGCACGACCACGAGATGCGGGCTATGGCCAGACCCAGGATGACGGGAGGTTTGGGCCTCCCTGATACTCGGGCTAAAGCTTCTGCTTTATTTCTTCTACGCACCATTTTAACGTGTCTCCAGGTCCCCCAGTTAATTTGTAGCTCGCCTTTTTGCCTGTCTGCGACCTGTGAGCTTAACACTTCCAGCAGATGTTGGTGGGATAAATAACAAATAAAGATACATTCAGGAATTTTTTTATTGGTGTCAGTTATTTGGGGGTTGATATAATTTCCCAGTCGCATCTGTCTGTAAAAATGCTGTTATGTCGCTGGACGTTTCCAAATCGCGTGTGGAGTCACTCTCGCCAGAGAGAGACTGGAAAGTTGTTTAGTTCAATGTAAGTTTACCTATTTTTCGTATGGAAGTCGCATCCTCATGGTTCCAAGTCGTTCCTAACCGTGTCCCCAACAGCTTTCGATTTTTTTAGATTTGTCTTAGTGAGACGACCGGTGCAGTAATTGCGATGAAATGGATACCTTGCGTCATCGGCTGGTGGCCTGCGGACACTACATTGGAGCTCCGCCGTCTACTGGCCTTTCTTACCAGGACGACGGAAGCGACAATCTCCAGTGAGATTCCCCTGTATCCCAATTCAACCTCCTTTCCCGCAATATTCAAGGATTTGGACGATGTGTAGAGTCCCTTTTCTGTTCGGATGTTTCATTCATGTTACTTTCCTTTTGATAAAAAATCAATAAATAAATGAACTGGTGAGTTAACCAGTCCTAATGGTATTTTCTCCATGGTCCCTGTTCAGGTGTGTTGACTTCAATTTTGTGACCCTGTTTGTCTTGTTTTTTTATTAATAAAAAATTAACAGAAAATCTTTGTATGCAACGACTGGACACCAATTATCTTTTCTCCTTTTTTGACGGCGGAAGTCATGTAGAACTAACTCCGATTTTTTTATTTCTTTTTTTAGTAGCACGCTGTGTGATTTCAAATAAATAAATAAAAGTAAAACGTAACAAATAAATTTAAAAAAGGCCAGTACCGTGTGAGGGACCAGCACATGGCAGACGAGCGAAGCCATTGTGGCCATGCCTCGGCATTCAACCCCAGCACACCTTGTCTCCACCCAGTCTGAAGCTGACTGTCCGTTCTTTCCTGCCGCTACACATAAGAAAATAAAAAGGGAGCAGGAGACCCATGTTCGAATCCTGGTTTTGGTGAGAATTTTTCATCGTGTGCATCGTTGCCAGCAAATCCAAAACTATCTTAGCGTTTCATTTCTAAGTCCCATGTGACAGAGAGTAGAAATTGTGTGGCATATTGTACCACAGGGGTATTTTATACATGAGTAACTATTTCGTTGGAGGTGGAAGGGTTTTCACAATGGGGAATAGCTTTCAGTCGCGTAAGCTCTGCGAATTCTGATAACTGGAGTTGTAGAAATTCATAATTGTTGTAACAAATGTACACCAGCCGAATTGAAGGGTGTGGGGCCAGAACTATATATTATGATTTTATCAGATTAATATATTCTTTATTTGATTGAATACAAACCTCTCCCAGGCTACTGGTCAAGAGAAGGGCTGACGGCACCCTAGGTCATGGGGTGTATCGGAAGACAACGCGCACTGATCTGTATTTGCACGCAGACAGCTGCCACCACCCTTCGCAAAAGGAATGGGGTACTTAAGACTCTAGTACATAGGGCGCGTACTATCTCTGACGCAGAGAGTCTACCCCAGGAATTGAAACATCTGAGAACTGTATTTCCAAAAAATGGGTACCCATAGTGGCAGATTCAACGTGCTCTCCGCCCTACCACTACAGCACAACCTGTGGAGATGGATGAAATCACAAGGGAGGAGGTAGGCTCTGCGTTTATTCGATATACAGGCGCACTCTCGGGTAAAATCGCCCGCATTTTGAAGAAACACCGGGTCGGAACTGTGTTTTGTACTCCGAATAAAACTCGTGCACTGGTGGGGAGCGCCAAAGATGACCTCGGTCTGAGGAAGGCCAGCGTGTACCAGATTCCGTGTCAATGTGGCAAGTCGTATATTGGTCAGACGATGCGTACCGTCGAGGATCGATGCCGTGAACACCAGAGGCACACTCGACTGATGTATCCGAGCAAGTCGGCGGTCGCTGAACATTGTTTGTCGGAAAATCACGCTATGGAGTATGAACGCACGAGGATTCTGGTACAGACATCGAGGTACTGGGACAGCGTTGTTAGAGAGGCCATCGAAATTCGCACCAATGACGACCTCATAAACCGTGACTGTGGCTATAATCTTAGCAAGGCTTGGGAACCAGCGATTGGGTTAAACAAGAGTAAATCGAGCAAACGTATAGTAGTGATGACCACGGCGGACAGAGCCATCACACCGACGTCATCTCAGACGCCGTCGCTATCTGTTCCACCGCGTGACCGTGGCGCGGGGCGCGGACGGCGGAGGGAGTGCGCCGCGGGCGGAGGGTATTTAAATCTGCCGCCGCCGCGACCGAAGCCAGTTCCCCCTGAGTAGCCATAGCGTACGGATCTCCGTACCGGCGCGTTCACAGGAGCTCAGTCCGTCAGTTCACCTGATGATGGCGACATGTATGATCGCCGAAATATTGTGCCCGTTGGACACTGTACACCGGCAGTACACCCGTGGATATTTTGATTAATGTATAAATAAATAAGTGCGGCCTCATTCCGAATAACAATAAAAATGCTAAATCGAATTAAATTAAATCTGTGAAAGCCATATGCTACAAGCTATTGGCCGAAGTGGCCGTGCGGTTAAAGGCGCTGCAGTCTGGAACCGCGAGGCCGCTACGGTCGCAGGTTCGAATCCTGCCTCGGGCATGGATGTTTGTGATGTCCTTAGGTTAGTTAGGTTTAACTAGTTCTAAGTTCTAGGGGACTAATGACCTCAGCAGTTGAGTCCCATAGTGCTCAGAGCCATTTTTACAAGCTATAACGGCTCTGTTGTGGTATGCCTCTGATTGCCCTGAACGAAGGACCTCTGAGGATGAACGGTTCTACTTCTTGAATTATGTCTAAAACATTCTGACCCCTATCGTCCACAGGGTGATTCCCTGCTGACCTTACAAAGTTTCAGGGTAGATGGGGAAGTGTAAATGTGTCAGTTTGAGGTGAGGGAACCTGGCCCAGAAACAAAAGTTGTGAGTGAAAATCGCTCTGATACCACTAATGATGGAATACGTTCACTGGTACTTTTTCTGCTAATAATGTAGAGTAGGCAACTTTCAGAGGATATAGTGTGGATCAAAACAAGAAAAAATGTCTATCAAACATGGGCTCTAAAATAGATGCCGTAAGAGCAATGAGCACTTGTCCATCTTTGCCACTGTGAAACACGTCTCTTCTACTGAACAAGTGCCCATAGCTCTTGTAAGTAGGCTGTTTAGGTTTTTATGTTGCTAACGCCACGTAGCGCTCTGTATGAAAATCACTGACTGTGCTGTGTGCTGTCTGTGGCTGGTTTGCATTGTTGGAATAGTCGCCATTGTAGTGTTGGCAGTTGGCTGTTAACAGCGCGTAGCGTTGCGCAGTTGGAGGTGAGCCGCCAGCAGTGGTGGATGTGGGGAGAGAGATGGCGGAGTTTTGAGAGCGGATGATCTGGACGTGTGTCCATCAGAGAGAGTAAATTTGTAAGACTGGATGTCATGAACTGCTATATATGTTATGACTTTTGAACACTATTAAGGTAAATACATGGTTTGTTCTTTATCGAAATCTTTCATTTGCTAACTATACCTATCAGTTCAAAATGGTTCAAATGGCTCTGAGTACTATGGGACTTAACATCTATGGTCATCAGTCCCCTAGAACTTAGAACTACTTAAGCCTAACTAACCTAAGGACAGCACACAACACCCAGCCATCACGAGGCAGAGAAAATCCCTGACCCCGCCGGGAATCGAACCCGGGAACCCGGGCGTGGGAAGCGAGAACGCTACCGCACCACCACGAGATGCGGGCATACCTATCAGTAGTTAGAATCTTTTATTTAGCTGGCAGTAGTGGCGCTCGCTGTATTTCAGTAGTTCGAGTAACGAAGATTTTTGTGAGGTAAGTGATTCATGAAAGGTATAGGTTATTGTTAGTCAGGGCCATTCTTTTGTAGGGATTATTGAAAGTCAGATTGCGTTGCGCTAAAAATATTGTATGTCAATTTAGTGATGATCAGAATAAATAAAGTGAGAAATGTCTGAGTACGTTCAGTTCTGCTCAGCTGTTTGAAAATCAAATAACGTAAGAGGTTTATCAGCACAGTCATTCATAAATTTTTCTAAAGGGATGTTTCACTCTTAGGGTATGCGTTGCAGAGACTATATTTAATGGATACTTTTTTCTTTTCTCTTGTTTTGGTCCAGGCTACCTCCGGTAAAAATATGGAAACCAACGAGCTTGCATTAGAAGAAAAGTGTTTTACAGTATTTAAGATGAACAAGTGCACTTAGCTCTTAAGGTATGTATTTTAGAGTCGATGTTTACTTGACTTTTTTTCTTGTTTGATCAGTACTACCACCCCTGATAGTTTCCTATCCTACAATCTTAGCAACAACAGTGCCAGTACATGTATTCCACTGTCAGAAAAATCAGAACTATTTTCACTTATAATTTCGGACCAGAGTCTCCTACATCAGACTGATACATTTACCCTTCCCCATCATCCCTGAAAGTTTGTAACATCATGCATAAACTAGGGTACACTTTTCACAATTATTTCCGCTGTTTGCAACGGATTTTTGCTCTAACCATAGCTGTCCGCTTGCATAATTTTTCCGGTATATAGTTCTACGAGGTCTAAGTATTGCACGTATGTACTTGTAACGATTCAGTCCTCATTCTGGTATCGAAATGCACAGAAGCCGAATATTCACTTCACATTTCCGAGATTTTTTAAATCGTCATACCTGTCTTTGGAACTGCAATAACTGCCTTCTCATTTGCTGATAAAAGGACGGAATGTAAGAAGTCTGCCGCGAGGGGTAACCGTGCGGTCTAAAGGCGCCTCGCCACGGTTCGCGCGGCTCCCCCGTCGGAGGTTCGAGTCCTCCCTTGGGCATGGGTGTGTGTGTTGTCCTTTGTGTAAGTTAAAGGTAGATTAAGTAGTGTGTAAGCCTAGGGACCGATGACGTCAGCAGTTTGGTCCCATAGAACTTACCACAAATTTCCAATTTTCCATTTTGTAAGAAGTCTATGAGAAGTGCGTGAGTTTCCCATTTTGCCGGTATAGCTCTTGGATGCGCAACAGATCTGCTCCAATTTCGCCACACTTTTGTTAAGTTCAGCCATTACAAGGACTACGACTCGTCACATTACATTGATCTGCAAAAGCCTTAAAGTCGTTATGGAAAGTGTGTTGATTGCAGTACTGCAGGATGGTGGGGGAGGGGGTGGGGGGAGGAGGGGTCATCTGGACTCGAATCCAGTTCCTCCGTGGAGCGTACAAGGTCCCTGTACAAGTGGTGAAGATCCAGAGACTCCGACGTTTTTGTGTAGACCTGACGTACTAAGTCAAGTAGTTCTTTGATGTCTATAAAGAGATTGTTAGTCACAGGACTGGACTGCCTCCTAACTCGGTTGGGGGAAAGATGACTGCCTCTTTTCATTTCCGACTGGGGATATGCATCAAAGGGAGATGTGTATGATTCTCTCTTACTTTAGTGACTTTTAACTTTAACTTTATACGTTTAAAAATCACAGTCGTATCTACTTTTCCTAAATGTTTTCTCGTATCACTTTCGTATGTTAGACGATTTCACTTCATCCTTGTTCATTTCGTTTGAACGTATGCATTCCGACACTGAGCTTTGATACCTAGCCCGTAGAAACTGTGCCACCCAAAATGTGTCTCGCCAATTTCTGTGTTACAGTATCTAATTCTCTAACAACACGCTATCACCGTCACAAGCTCGGTTGGCAAAGTAAGGGTACAGGAGTAACTCCTGGAAACATCCGAACAGGAAAGGGATTCTACACATCATCCAACTCATTGACTATTGCGGGAAAGGAAGTTGAATTGGGACGCAGGAGAATCTCACTGGAGATTGTCGCTTCCGTCGTCCTGGCAAGAAAGGCCAGTTGACGGCGGAGCTCCAATGGAGTGTCTGCAGGCGATCAACCTCTCCTCTGTGCAATGAAAATGGGAAATTCATCACCTTCCCCACAACTGAGGCAGCAGATAGACTAATCCTGAGACCAATAATTTGTTTATAGACATAAAAGAACTACTTGACTTACAGCAGTATCCAGTGAAGTCCCATCTCTTTTGTAACGGATGAAGAAAATTAACGGCCTAGATGGTGAAAGAACGAGACAATCTCATCGGGTGAGAAGGAGAGAGTTCTTCGTTGTAAACTTGTAGTTAATCCAGACACGACGCGTACAGTAAACAAGTTGTGTGTCAATACTGTTTTGGCGATGACAGGATCAAACCCGTACTGTCGGCACTCCAGGAGATCGCTTGCAAAAACCGTGTGTTTGCCATGCTATCCCCTGTGTCTAACTACCTCAGTTACAATCCCGTCGCCGTTTTGCAGCACCTCTGTAAGTATTTTCGCTTGGAAAGTAACCATAGCACCCATGTATTGTTCAGCATACTCATTGGGTTTTTTATGTTACAAGACATAGTTCACTACGTGCTTTTAGCAGTCCATAGATTTATTCCCTTGGAATTTCACAGAATTGTCACCCTTGCAAGTATATGAAGTGTTTCAAAATCTGATACATCTATACAGTCAGAATAGCTCGGTTTAAATGAAACCCTGAAGATGTAAAAAAATGATTATGGTTCCACAGAGAAGGTGAACACTTAGCTCCAGCCTGGCCCATGTTATGTAATCAGAAGTGCCAGTTTAACGCAATGCCTTTCGTTCTTGGTGTTGCATTAATGTACTTTTAGTTTGTATGATAATTTATGGAATAAGGTTCGCAGTAAGTAACCAAATTGAAAGCTTGTAGTTTTGTTTTGCTTGAGAGTTCAAGGGACTACTGAAACAGGCCACGGGTTTGCTTGTTCATCCAGGCACAGGATGGCAAACAGTCCTGCGTATAAAGCGTCCAGCGATAAACTTGAGATCTCTGTTAAGAGCTATGAAACCAGGGCGCTTCCGTGAAGTCAGCTGCTGGGCCATGGGCAGGCCAGACATAGTGTGCGGCGCTGTCTCTTAATGAAGGCGGCCGCTTTACGACCGCTTCCCTCCGGCTTTTACTGCCTGTCCCCACAATAATTTTCACTTCACCAGTTTCCCGCTTTACTCAAGCAGCAAGTCGCCAGCAGCACCGTCGACAAAGAAGCAGCGCAGAGGAAAAGGGAATCCGTGCCAAGCTGCAGACCGTATTTGTATTAAGGGAGCGCACCGAAAGATGGGTAAACAGATATTGCTTCCTGCTTTAAGTGCACGTATAGGGCTTGCTTAATCTGCAGATACTTTTAAATAAACGAAAAAGAGTGGGTAGAAGCAATTTATAACGTCCATGACTTCCGAAAGGCATTTTATATGGTTCCGCACTACCACCTTATGAACAAAATACGAGCGTACGGAATATCAGGCCAGCTGTGCGGCTGGACGAAGAGTTACTCTCAAACTGAACACGGTGTGTCTTCTCAATGGATAGAACTCTTGAGATGTAAAAGTAAGTTCGGATGTACACCAAACGAGTGTTATAGGACCATCACTTTTCGCAGTACATGTAAATGACCTAATGGATAACGTCGGAAGTTCAGTAAGCATTTTAGTGGATAATGCAATTGTTTATAGAGGAGTCTCAAAGGTAGAAAATTGTTTCGAAATGCAGGATGACTTGCAGACAATCTACGTTTGTGACGTGGAGTAACTGTTGACCCTCGATATAGACAAATGCAACGCATCGCTCATAAAGAGGTGGAAAGACCAATTATTGTACGATTATACGATTGCAAGAACAATTACTGGAAGCAGTCACATCCATAAAATATCTAAGAGTTTGTGTACGAACTGATCTGAAGTGGAACGACTACATAAAACTAACAGCAGGTAAGGCAAATGGCAGACTGAGAATTCTCATGAAATGTAGTACACCCACAAAGGAGTTAGCTTACAGAACGCTGGTAGGACCAATACTTGAGTACTGCTCGTCAGTTTGGGATCTGTACGAGACAGGACTGATAGTGGAAATCGAGAAGACCCAAAGAAGAGCAGCGTGTTTCGTTACAGATTCATTCATCCAACGTGAACGTGGAGATGCTCAGTCAGCTCTGGTGGCAGATGCAGCAAGCGAGGCATCATGTATCGTCGTTTGTATTACTGTTCAACTTCGAGAGCGTACTTCTCTAGAAGAATCAATTAATCAATGGTTCGTCCTGATACACAAATTACTCTTTTCCACACACGGATGTAGATGTAGATATAGATTATTTCCTGGCCACGTCAATGGGTGGCGTCCTGTACCAGACAGGATTGGCAGAGGAAGTAGAGATGATTCTAAGAGGAGCAGTACTTTTCGTTACATTTTCATTTAATGGCCCGTGAAAGCGTCACGGAGATGGTCAGCCAACTCTGGTGGCAGGTGCTGCAAAACAGGGGTTACTGTTAAACTTCGAGAGCGTATGTTACTGGAAGAATCAACTAATTCATTGCTTCGTGTTGGTCCACAAATTGCCCGCCGCCTTACCCAGGTGTAGATGTAGATTATTTCCTGACCTCGTCGATGGATGGCACCTTGGCTGTTATGTACGCGGGGGGCAGTTTGCAATATCCGAGGGAAGGAGACTTTTGTCCATGTTGGGGATGATGGTCCGCTCTTCCCGTAATCCTTCTATATGGGCTGTGTGGCCTGGGCCTATTATCCTGACTTAAAGACAGATTATTTCCCTGTGGTGGCAGGTGGTTTCCTACGTCCGCTGAAAAATACATTTTGAAAATTCCTCTCAGGTAGCAGTACTTTGCTGGAGAGTGCTGTTGACGGAAGTAAGAAATGACCAAACGGAAACACCTGAGTACTGTTCTGAAGAATGACTCTCTGAGAGTCCTGAATGTTAAAGGAATTTCGTGGAGCGGTTTTAGAACTCGCCAAACCGAAGATGGTACGCAGCCATCGTGGGTGCAGGAAGTGATTCGAGGGCCCTTTTGGCAGAGGCTGTATTTCCAATGTTTGAGGGTATGAAGCCGGGATAAAACGATCCTGAGTGATCTGTAAAGTACCTCTTCCTGCGTGGAAAGCTTCGAAGGTGTTCGTAAGGACATTGCTATGAGCGCACGTGGAATTCGGCTCGATCTTCAACCGTTTTTCGTGACGAATGTTACATTTCAGTGCGCTCGCATGTACTCATCAGGAAAATGTCTCACGGCGGAGACATTGACAGGTTAGACGAATTATTTTCTAATGAACGAGGTGGACTTGGTGAGGTCTAGTAAAAGGCACTACACAACTTTTGTTCTCCTGGAATCATGAAGCAGGTTGTTTTACCACGTCTTTTTCCTTTTAACTATAAACTCATCACGTTGCATATAATGGATGAGGTTATCGGTCAAGTCGTTACGAACCAATTGGAGACTATGAAGTGACTGTAGAGATCGGCTCTGAGAGCCATAGAAAGTAGTGTGATTAGTGGTATAGGAGTAGTGACAATTTGAACCCCGTTTAGAGGGTCAACGCAAGGAGGTCGATCCTTACGTAGATCTCTTTAGTAGTGTGGCAGAGCTGAGGATTAATTCGGATCCGCCAATAAAGGTTTACGATACTGATATGATATTGCAGTGCCTGTTTTGTTCAGATGTACGATGCAATGGCTTCGGATATTAATGCATGTTCGCGGATAATCTAATGATAAATGGCTCTGAGCACTATGGGACTTAACATCTGAGGTCATCAGTCCCCTAGAACTTAGAACTACTTAAACCTAACCAACCTAAGGACATCACACACATCCAAGCCCGAGGCAGGATTCGAACCTGCGACCGTAGCGGTCGCGCGGTTTCAGACTGAAGCGCCTAGAACCTAATGATAAGGCAACCGCTCACGATAAGCGGAAAATCTGGGGTCCGGCACAAATTTTCATTGCCGTCATTCAATTATACAGCTGGTGGCTGTCCATAATCGCATCTGCGAATACATTTCATGTGTTACATAACTTGTCTCGCGCGACAAATATTGCTAAGTGTGTGCAGTGTAATAGCATATTTGTAATTACTGGCTATTAATGTTGCAGTTGAGATCGAGACACTAACGCAAAGCCCTTGCTTTGCATATTGCTCTTACCAGTTACGCTGTCACAGCATTCCTGAAACACCAAAACAACTAAGGACGCGAACTGGACACGTATTTGGTAGGAGCGGGATTCTATTCCAATCCTAGATATCCTGTTTTACGGTTTACACTCTTCCACTAAATCATTCAAGGCAAGTGCTAGGATGGTTCCTCTGAAAAACACAAGACGGCTTTCCTTACAATTCCTGTACAATCCAATGACTTCATCGTTAACAGAATACCGCAGTATTCCTTATTCAGTTTTTCGAAGCAAATATCTGAAACATTGTATCTCCGAATAACTCTCTTCTAAGTTCCAATTTTCACAGAGTTATTTTGCAACGAAACTGCGGTATACGGTGTAATTTGAAGTGCATATAAATTTTATTTACTGTTTTGTATTCTATGGGCTTATAACCTTCATGAAGCCCATATAACTAGAAATATTTGTATTTGAAGGTAGATGCATGATTATATTCAGTTTTAAGATGGGTTGTGTAGCCCAAGTCTATCGAAAGTCGGATGGTGAATGAGGCCTGGTCAAATATCACCCAGTTCATTAAGAGTATCAGGATATTATTTTTTAGTATGTGGAAGGGTCGTTAAGTGAAAACGTAAAAAATTTCTTACAATGGTAATATCTATCATTCAGCCACCAGACGGCAGTGTAGCCGAGCCAGCGATATGACGTAATACATGGAATGTATTAATTTCTGGAGACAACTGAGTTAGGCACAACACGCAGGGATGTACATTCATGAGCCTAAACGTTATGACCATCTACTTAACAGCTTATTTGTCCGTCTTTGGAGCGAAATACGTCACTGATTCTGCGTATCACGGCTCCGACGGTTTGTTGGTAGATTTTTGGAGCTATGTGGCATTAGATGTCTACGCACAGTTCATGTAATTCGCGTAAACAACGGCCTCTGATTTGTGTGCGTGATAATGTCGCCAGATAGTGACCCAGACGGGTTCCGCAGGATTTACGTCAGGCGAATTTAGTGGTCGAGACATCAAGATGCGTTCGCTATAATGCTCCCCAAACCACTGTAGCACGATTCTGGCTTTGAGACAGGAAAATTATACTACTAAAAGATGACATCGCCGTCAGGGAAGACATCAAGCATGAAGGGATGCAGGTGATCCGAAGCTGGCACGTTGTTTTCGATTACCACCACAGGTCGCACGCAAGCGCAAGAGGATGCTCCAGGTAATAATAATTTGCTCTTTGTCAAACTCACTTACGTCAGTGGATTTCCCCATTTGCGATCCATATCGTCCCTGAAATGATTCTCCATTCGTCTCTGCTTCATTTATATACTTACCTTACCGCGTCACGCTCTCGCAACGCCCCCAGGCGGCATCCAACCTTATAGTGTGCAGCGGTCATAATGTTTTTGCTCATCAGTGTATGTTGGATGCGTCGAAAAGGAGATGTGACAGCAAGTGAAATGTAGGTCGTTTATGAGAAAGCGTTCTTTGAATGTAACACTGTAATGATGAGGTGTACTCATCTTAGTAGTGACTGACAGAGTACGGCGAACTTCCCTCGTCCATAATCGGTGCCTATTTTTCTCAAATGGACATTTTGCTGAAGGAGAAGCGCCGCATAACTACACGTCAGTGCGCCTACACACAGAATGCTGCACCGAAAACTGGGGTTTCTAAATGTTTTTGCTGAATAGCTACTCCGACATCTCCGCAGAAAGCAGAAACATTTGAGTTCTAATTCAATTTCTCTGATTTTTCTGGTCGCAGTCAATCCGTAAGACTCTTATCGACACGTCTGCCCTAGTAATTTAGCAGTAAACTCTCCAGTGTTTCGCAGCGTCCCCTTGTTGGGTCTCCCACTGGAGTTTGTCGACTATGTCCTTAACCCTCCCGTACTTACTAAACGATCCAGTGACAAAACGCGTTGTTCTTTTTTGGATATTATCTGTGTCTTTTACTAATCCGACAAGGTAAGGGTTTCAAACTGATGAGCAATATTCAAGAATCGGTCACTCTATCCCGGAACATTTTCAGGTTTTGGTAAATAAAATACTGATGCAGCTGTAGGGTGTTAGTGAGCCAACGGCCTTGTCGCAATGGTTAACACCGGTTCCCGACAGATCACCGAAGTTAAGCGCTGTCAGACTTGGCTGGCATATGAATGGGTGACCGTCAAGGTATGCCGAGTGCTGTTGGCAAGCGGTGTGCACTCGGCCCTAGTGAGTCCAATTGAGGAGCTACTCGACTGAGACGTAGGGGTTCCGGTCACGAGAACACAACGGCCGGGAGAGCAGAGTGCTGACCACGTGCCTTCACATATTCCATCCAATGACGCATACCAGTTGAGGATGAGATTAGGGTCGGTGGGTGTCGTTCGGACTTCCGAGGTGTTTGTGAAGATGGTGCCATTGAAGAATGACCAAAAATCACTAAATTCCCAATTCCAGGATATTTCCTTTGATAAATTTACGTCTGACATTTTCTCCCGTCGTTTTACGGTACGGTCTTGGTTTCCGGGTTCACTCCAGTGACCACGCGATGCACGGAATTTAAATCCTATACGAGCAACCAACTCTTATTTGAGAGCAAATTTCAGACATTGTATCTTTCACTGTTGTCATATCTGTGAATGTTTACGAGAGGTGTGTTTTTGTATCTCTCCATTACTCTGGATTTTTCCATTATGTGAGGATTGGAACTGGTGGCACGCAGCCTCGTGAAGCAGTTCAGGAATAATTTGATATAGAACTAGCGGCTATCATTTGAGAAAGCTTACTTTAATGGCCGGGAAGCTGCCTTTTTACAGACGGCAATGGGGTATCGCCCGCTTAGCAGTCCGTTCTCTATGGTGCTTAATTCATAAAAGAAGAGTTAAGGGGAGCAGCTCGCAATGTTGAACACGGCATAGCTCGCACGTGGATTACGTAATCAAAAGCAAGCATCAAATCTTTGAGCAGTACCCGATTAGTGAGAATAACAGGCCGTATCGAAATATTAGTTTCAGGATTCCCCATAGTAATCAAAAAATGTCAGTAATCAGTACATATTATAAAAATGGATGTACATATGTATGTGTGTATAATTTTATGTACACCTACGTATGTATATTCCACATCCCCTCCTTCATCACTGGACTGCTTTTAGTCAAACTCGGTACACGTATCACTTACTGTCTGGAACGAATCGCAGTGGGGATAAGAGCCACCTGATTATCAAAGGGGTAGGGGTGAAAAACAGGTGAAGCACACGACCTGCTAATATCCAGATTTTATTCATCCAGTAATTGTGAATGACAGCACTTAGTGAATTGCAACGAACTTTACAAACAGTTCAAACCTTTGCGAAACTTTTCTTCCTGACAATCCCCAAAAAGTGATGAAAAGAAAGAAGTTTATCGCTGACTATATTTTCGCTGTTCATGCAGTGAAACTGCCTCATCAGGCATGACGTTTTAATGTATTACTTCTTTACATCTAACTGTATGCACTGTAAGTAGGCTATTCAGGTTTTTATGTTGGTAACGCCACGTAGCGCTCTGTATCAAAATCACTGACTGTGCTGTATGCAGTCTGTGGCTGATTTGCATTGTTGGAATATTGCTATTGTGGTGATGGGCAGTTGGATGTGAACAGCGCGTAGCGTTACGCAGTTGGAGATGAGACGCCAGCAGTGGTGGATGTGGGGAGAGAGATGGCAGAATTTTGAGAACGGACGATCTGGACGTGTTTCCATCAGAAAGAGTAAATTTGTAATACTGTATATCATGAACTAATATATATATATATGATGACTTTTGAATATTATTAAGGTAAATACATTGTTTGTTCTGTATCAAAATCTTTCATTTGGTAACTATGCCTATCAGTAGTTAGTGCCTTCAGAAGTTAGACTCTTTTATTTAGCTGGCAGTATTGGGACTCGATAGACTGCAGTAGTTTGGGTAGCGAAGATTTTTGTGAGCTAAGTGATTCATGAAAGGTATAGGTTATTGTTAGTCAGGGCCATTCTTTTGTAGGGATTATTGAATGTCAGATTGCGTTGCGTTAAAAATATTGTGTGTCAGTTCCTACATCTACATCTACATTTATACTCCGCAAGCCACCCAACGGTGTGTGGCGGAGGGCACTTTACGTGCCACTGTCATTACCTCCCTTTCCTGTTCCAGTCGCGTATGGGTCGCGGGAAGAACGACTGCCGGAAAGCCTCCGTGCGCGCCCAAATCTCTCTAATTTTACATTCGTGATCTCCTCGGGAGGTATAAGTAGGGGGAAGCAACATATTCGATACCTCATCCAGAAACGCACCCTCTCGAAACCTGGACAGCAACCGAGCGAGGTGGCGTAGTGGTTAAACACTGGACTTGCATTCGGGAGGACGACGGTTCAATCCCGGGGCCGGCCATCCTGATTTAGGTTTTCCGTGATTTCCCTAAATCGCTCCAGGCAAATGCCGGGATGGTTCCTTTCAAAGGGCACGGCCGACTTCCTTCCCTAATCCGATGAGACCGATGACCTCGCTGTCTGGTCTCCTTCCCCAAAACAACCCCAACCCTGGACAGCAAGCTACACCGCGATGCAGAGCGCCTCTCTTGCAGACTCTGTCACTAGAGTTTGCTAAACATCTCCGTAACGCTATCACGCTTACCAAATAACCCTGTGACGAAACGCGCTGCTCTTCTTTGGATCTTCTGTACCTCTGTCAACCCGACCTGGTAAGGATCCCACACTGATGAGCAATACTCAAGTATAGGTCGAACGAGTGTATTGTAAGCCACCTCCTTTGTTGATGGACTACATTTTCTAAGAACTCTCCCAATAAATCTCAACCTGGCACCCGCCTTACCAACAATTAATTTTATATGATCATTCCACTTCAAACCGTTCCGCACGCATACTCCCAGATATTTTACAGAAGTAACTGCTACCAGTGTTTGTTCCGCTATCATATAACCATACAATAAAGGATCCTTCTTTCTATGTATTCGCAATACATTACATTTGTCTATGTTAAGGCCGGCCGCGGTGGTCTAGCGGTTCTAGGCGCTCAGTCCGGAACCGCGCGACTGCTACGGTGGCAGGTTCGAATCCTGCCTCGGGCATGGATGTGTGTGATGTCCTTAGGTTAGGTTTAAGTAGTTCTAAGTTCTAGGGGACTGATGACCACAGATGTTAAGTCCCATAGTGCTCAGAGGCATTTGAACCATTTGAATCTATGTTAAGGGTCAGTTGCCACTCCCTGACCCAAGTGCCTATCAGCTGCAGATCTTCCTGCATTTCGCTGCAATTTTCTAATCCTGCAACTTCTCTGTATACTAGAGCATCATCCGCGAAAAACCGCATGGAACTTCCGACACTATCTACTAGGTCATTTAGATATATTGTGACAATCAATGGTCCCATAACACTCCCCTGTGGCACGCCAGAGGTTACTTTAACGTCTGTAGACGTCTCTCCATTGAGAACGACATGCTGTGTTCTGTTTGCTAAAAACTCTTCAAATGGTTCAAATGGCTCTGAGCACTATGGGACTTAACATCTGTGGTCGTCAGTCCCCTAGAACTTAGACCTACATAAACCTAACTAACCTAAGGACATCACACACATCCATGCCCGAGGCAGGATTCGAACCTGCAACCGTAGCAGTCGCGCGGTTCCGGACTGAGCGCCTAGAACCGCTAGACCACCGCGGCCGGCAAAAACTCTTCAATCCAGCCACACAGCTGGTCTGATATTCCGTAGGCTCTACCTTGTTTATCAGGCGACAGTGCGGAACTGTATCGAACACCTTCCGGAAGTCAAGGAAAATGGCGTCTACCTGGGAGCCTGTATCTAATATTTTCTGGGTCTCATGAACAAATAAAGCGAGTTGGGTCTCACACGATCGCTGTTTCCGGAATCCATGTTGATTCCTACAGAGTAGCTTCTGGGTCTCCATAAATGACATGATACGCGAGCAAAAAACATGTTCTAAAATTCTGCAACAGATCGATGTCACAGATATAGGTCTATAGTTTTGCACATGTGCTCGACGACCCTTCTTGAAGACTGGGACTACCTGTGCTCTTTTCGAATCATCTGGAACCTTCCGTTCCTCTAGAGACTTGCGGTACATGGCTGTTAGAAGGGGGGCAAGTTCTTTCGCGTACTCTGTGTAGAATCGAATTGGTATCCCGTCGGGTCCAGTGGACTTTCCTCTGTTGAGTGATTTCAATTGCTTTTCTATTCCTTGGACACTTATTTCGATGTCAGCCATTTTTTCGTTTGTGCGAGGATTTAGAGATGCAACTGCAGTGCAGTCTTCCTCTATCAAACAGCTTTGGAAAAAGGTGTTTAGTATTTCAGCTTTTACGCCCTTACTTCACGAGGTATAATATCAAATAGTGACATGCGTGAAAATCTGCCGCATCATGCATGACATTTTCATTTATTCTTCTTTACTACAAACTCTATTCGCAACACGATTCGAAGACAGTACACAAATATACCGCTGAATGTATCTCCAAGAATACAGAAGTTCTGGCTGTAGAGAAGCACTATCACATGCGCTTGTTCAGAGAAGCTGTAGAAATACAAAAACACGCGAACAGTTTCAACAAGAAAGAGGAAAGTCTTAAGGTAAACGGATCCTGGCTTCCCGTACTGCAGCGAACGACCGTCGCAGGTAGCAAGAGGAGAACCGCACCGGAAATGACCGAGGAGAAGCCCTCGGACGTTGGCGCGCCAGGTACATATAGTCTGCGGCCGCGAGCCACTACTGCTCTTACTACCCATCCCACTGTCGCAGAGGTTTTTTTCCCACGGCACGAGCCATGGCACTTTTTTCCCTCTGCTCTTCAAATCGCTACCCTCACTCGCGTTTCGTCCACTATCTATCACCTGATGGACCGTGTTAATGCGTAGCCTTACCCAGACGCACGGACAACATCACAGCCCAGCATCCTGTGATCCACTTACTAGATAACTAACATGTTTTACGGAGGTGACAGTAGTACTTTTGGTTTGGTCACCACGTTGGTGCGGGCGTGGAGGGGCCCCATCTCTTTTTTTTTTTTAAGCTCGGCTCCAGTTCACCACCGGCAAGGGAGGGTGAAGCTTTGACAATGCCAGCCACTTTTGCTGGCAAAACGTCAGTAAATTCATCAGATGAACGTCGGTCGAAGGACCCGAGACAGGAGCCAATAGGCTGTTTGTCAACAAGTGGCCACGGAAGCCTTAACAATTTTGGGTTTCAGTCACATTTTGTAAACCTGTTAGTTACGATATGGAAAGAAATTATGTGGGAGTAAGAACCACCAGCGTCCTATTGGGGTAGTTATGATAAAGAGGTGAGAGAAGTAGCAGGAGGAGTTGGACAGAAAGGGAAGGGGAAGAAGGAGATGGAGACAGTTAGTGTGAGGACAGGATGGCCATAGAGAGGCAATGGACAGAGAGATGGACAGATAAAGGAGAGAGGGGGAGATGAGTGGAGAGTAGGAGATGGGCAGAGAAAGGAAAGAGGGGAAGATGTACAGATACAGGGAGGGGAAGAGATGGGCAGAGACAGAGGGAGGAGGTGATGAACAGAGCACGGCAAGAGGAGGAGATGGACAGAGAAAGGAAAGAGGAGGAGATGGACAGACACAGGAGGGAGGAGGAGGTGAACAGGGAGAGGGTGAGAAGGACATTGACAGGTAGAGGGGGAGGATGGCATGGACAGAGAGGTGTGGGAGGAGGCGATGGATACAGACAAGGGGAGGAGGAGACGAAAGTTGAGGGGAAATCTGGAGTCGGATGGAGAGGAAAGGAGGTGATGAACTGAGGGGAAGGAACAGATGGGAAGAGGGGATGGATGATCTGATGTACAGAGAAAGGAGCAGGAATGGATGGACTGAGAAACTGGCAGAAGGAAATGGATAGAGAGTGAGTTGTGGAGAATGAAGACAGTGAGAGAGGGTGTAGATGGACAGAGAGGGGGGAAAGAGAAGATGGGCAGAGGAAGAGGGAAGACAGAGACAGACTAATAGAAGACTGCAATAAATACATACCTGGGCAGTGCCCGGCACTCAGCTTGTTTGGGTTATAAAGTCGTGATACAACCATCAGCTTCTATACATGCACGCTGGTCATTGCAATGTATTGTAGTGCAGTAGATGTTGAGACTCTAAGAGTGTTGTATTCTACACAGAATTAGGAACTACTGCTGATACGAATCTTCGTCTGAACTCTGTAATGTGATGCTTTTGCAATCTAACTTGAACGGCGGAATCCCATTTCAAAATTATATTGCACCTGTCGTCGCTTGGCTTTCACGTAGTGTGTTTGATAATACACACATCAGAAATACGTTTGCATCACCTCGAGGGTTCTGGAACCTGTACAGAAAACTGGAATAGAGATCAACATAAACATCATTTCCACCCTTTTTATTGCTCATGAAAACCACACATTGCATGTTGTATCACCTTACAGCGAGACTTTAGGAGGCTGTGGTACAGACTGCTGTTGACGGCGGTACCTTTAATACCCAGAGGTACTTCCTCTTGTACTGATGCATGCCTGTATTCGTCATGGCATACTATGCACAAGTTCATCAAGGCATTGTTAGTCCAGATTGTCCCACCTCTCAACGGCGATTCGGCGTAGACCCCTCAGAGTGGTTGCTGGGTCACGTCGTCCATAAACAGCACTTTTCGATCTATCCCAGGCATGTTCGATAGCGCTCATGTCTGAATAACGTGCTGGCCACTCTAGTCGAGCAAAATCGTTATACTGAAGGAAGTCATTCACAAGATGTGCACCAGGGGGGCGCGAATTTTCGCCCATGAAGATGAATGCCTCGCCAATATGGTGCCGATATGGCTGCACTATCGGTCGGAGGATGGCATTCACGTATCGTACAGCCGTTACGGCGCCTTCCATGACCACCAGTGGCGTATGTTGGCCCCACATAATGCCACCCCAAAACAGCAGCGAACCTCCACCTTGTTCCACTCGCTGGGCAATGTGTCTAAGGCGTTCAACCTGACGTTGCCTCCACAAACGTTTCCGACGATTGTCTGGTTGAAGGCATATGCAACACTTATCGGTGAAGACAACGTGATGCCAATCCTGAGCGGTTCATTCGGCATGTTGTTGGGCCGCTCTGTACCGCGCTGCATGGTGTCTTGGTTGCAAAGATGGACGTCGCCATGGACGTCGGGAGTGAAGTTGTCCATCATGCAGCCTGTTGCGCACAGTTTGAGTCGTAACACGACGTCCTATGGCCGCACGAAAAGCGTTATTCAACGTGGTGGCGTTGCTGTCAGGATTCCTCCGAGCCATAATCCGTAGGTAGCGGTCATTCACTATAGTAGCAGCCCTTGGGCGGCCTGAGCGAGGCATGTCATCGATAGTTCCGGTCTCTCTGTATATACTCAGTGTCTGAACAACATCGCTTTGGTTCACTCCGAGACGCCTGGACACTTTCGTTGCTGAGAGCCCTTCCTGGCACAAAATAACAATGCGGACGCAATCGAACCGCGGTATCGACCGTCTAGGCATGTTTGAACTACAGACAACACGAGCCGTGTATCTCCCTCCTGGTGGAATGACAAACTGATCGGCTGTCGTACCCCCTTCGTCTAATAGGTTCTGCTCATGCATGGTTGTTTGCATCTTTGGGCAGGTTTAGTGACATCTGTGAACAGTCAAAGGGACTGCGTCTGTGATACAATATCCACAGTCTACGTCTATCCTCAGGAGTTCGGGGAACCGGAATGATGCAAAACTTTTTTTGATGTGTGTATACAGACCTGACATTTCCTGGAATTTACGTTACTCAACAGAGGAAATACCGTCAGAAACCAGTCTTAAATTCTAGAACATAGGAAAATATTAGAAAGATTTATTTGTTCTTTGTGTGCTTTACAAATGCACGTTGACAGTTGGTGGTATGTAAAATTTTTTGTTAGTGTCAGAAATAAATAATGTTGGAGATAACATGATCTCTGCGAAGAAGAACGATCGTAAAGTATGGCGCTGTTTGCGAGAATTTTCCGGTTGTGCTAAACACTTTATATGAACATCATGCAGACAGTTCGGTAATTCTGCCAGATTTTATGAACGAAAGCTAAGATAAAATAAATGTGTAGTGGACCAACGATACTGATAAAGTACCTACTCATATTACATGACAAACTCGTAAATGGATAGGCCACATTAGAAAGGTGTTAATTGTCCCTGAAATGTCAAAGCTTAAGCCGCAAGCGAAGTCATTATCTGCTTAAGTTGTCAAACAATGTCGGGAACTAAAATGTCTGACAACTGCTAGAGGAGAGTTCTGCTCTCACTTCTGTCGCTTTCTTTGCCGCTGTGTACCTGTCTAACAAAGCTTTTAGACTCTCATGAAAAGCACTCTGTCCCCACTGTTCCTACCCATCCGCATTACCGTATATTTTTTCCACTAGAAATTTTGTCTGTGTCGTCTTGTACCTTTCTACAGTCACTCAACTTCCGCACTTTACCGTACACCACAGCATCACCAGCAAACAACCACATATTGCTGCCCACGCTGTCCGAAAAAGCATTTACGTCTGTGGAGAACAACAGCGGTCCTACCACAATTCTCTGAACCATCTTGACGACACCCTTGTCTCTGATGAACACTCGCCCTCGACGACAACATACTATGTTCTGTTACTTAAGAAGTCTTCGAGCCACTCACGTATTTGTGAACTTACTCCATATGCTCGTACCTACGTTAACAGCCTGCAGTAGGCACCGTGTCAAATGCTTTCCGGAAATTTAGAAATATGGAATCGACCTGTTTTCCTTCATCCATAGTTCTCAATATATCATGTGAGAAAAGGCCTAGCTGAGATTTGCACGATCGATGCTTCATAAAACAGTGCTGATTCGTGGACATAGGCTTCTCAGTATCGTGAAAGTTTATTGTATTCGAACTGAGAATATGTTCAAGGATGCTGCAGCAAACCAAAGTTAGGGATATTGGTCTGTAATTGTGTGGTTCCGTTCTTTTACCCTTCTTCTATACAGGAGTCACCCGCGCTTTTTCCCAGTCGCTTGGAAGTTTGTGCTTGGCGAGAGATTAATGATAAATGCAAGTAAGGTAAGGGGCCAATGCCGTACAGTGCTCTTTGTAAAACCAAATTGGTATTCCATCCGCACCTGGTGATTTATTTGCTTTCAAATCTGTCAACTGTTTCTCTACGCTCAGGGATGCTTATTTGTATGTTGCCCACACGGGAGTCTACCCGGTGGTCAAATGACGGTGTATTTGTACGATTCTCCTGTGTGAACGGTTTCTTGAAAGTGAAATTTAAAACTTCTGCTTTCGTTTCGTTGTATTCAACTTCCACACCAGACTGGTCAAGAAAAGATTGATTTACATACGACCAGAGTTTTCTCGGGTTCTCTGCCAGATCTTTTGCTAAGGTATGACGGTGGTAGTTGTATGATTCGGCACAGAACATTTTACAGACACACGGAGCTCTACTAATCTTTGCTTGTCGTTTTTTGTGCGTTTTTTTTTGAACCGTGTGTCCAACAGCATCTGCTTCCTCAGTATTTTACGAATTTCGTTATTAAACAATCGCACGAATGTCAAAAAGATACTTATCGAATACAAATGAGCGCGAGGTAGAAAATCAGCTGAAGGCACTCACTCGGGGAAAGGCGACTGGACCTGATGAGATACATGTACAATTATACATAGAGTATGCGAAAGAAGGTGCTCCTCTACTAGCGACAGTGTACCGTAGATCGCTGAAAGAGTGAAGCGTTCCACTGAATGGAGAAAAAAAAAGACAATAGTCACTCCTGCTTCCAAGAACGGTCGTCGAACTGACGCAGAAAACTCTAGCCCCACATCTCTGACGTCGGCCTGTAGCTGAATTTTCCAACAATGTTTATGTTCGTGTATTACGATATTTCTGGATATTGAAAATGTCCTCTGTAGAAATCCACAAACGTGTGAAGCTCAGCCAGCTCTGTTCGTCCACGTGACCGAGAAGGCAGTAGATACCGACGCTCAATTGATGCTGTGTTCCTTGAATTCCAGAAGGCATTCGATACAGTTCCACACAGTCGCCTGATGAATAAAAGATGAGCGTTCGGAATATCAGATCTGCTTTGTGATTAAATTGAAGAGTTCCTAGCAAACAGAACACAGTATATCATTCCTAACAGAGGAGAAACTTCAGACGTAAAAATAACTTGGGTCGTACCCGAATGTAGTATTATGGGCCCATTAGCATTTTCAATAGGTGTGAATGTCCTAGTGGACAATGTCGGATGTGCTGTTACATTCTGGGTGGTTGTAAGTAAAGTGCAATTGCTCTCAGAGGTCCAGTGTGGGCTGTAATTATCGTATGGCAGCGAAACTTGATAGACATGCTAATGCGTTAATATAGTGCCGATTTACGCCGAAAAAAATTAGTTCCAATTCTGCCCACCAAGTGCAAATCTGCACTTTTGAACGCAAAAAAGACGAGTAGAAATGTTTCCGTATGTAATAGATTAGCAATGAAACGTAAGCAGAGAATGTCAGACACCTCAGAAAGACACAATGTTGGTTTCCTTATTCACTGCCATTTACACAGTTTGTTCATTATGAACTTCGGAGACGTCGACGAGGTGTTGCGCAGCACCAGATTCGCACCTGGTGGCTAAAATTATAACTAATTTTTTCCAATGTAAAATCGGTTCTGCATTAATGCATTAGCACATCTACCAACTTTTGCTGCCATATGATAATTACAGCCCACACTGGACCCGCAGTTTAATTATAACCACTCGGTACAAAGAAGCCACAACGCTAGAAATCTGTAGAAAAATGTATGAAGACCTGGATAGGATCGGTTCTTGGTGAAGTGATTGGCAGCTGACCACCAGCATAAATATATGTAACGTATTACTCATAAGTTGATACAAAGAACAATTATCGTATGAGTGTACGATTTGAGGACAATCAGTAAAAGCAGTGACCCTCTTTACATTCCTGGGAGCATGCATAAGGAGCTGTAAAACGGAAAACTGTTACATAAAACTAATCATAGGTAAGTTAGATACGAGACAGATTTCTTTAAAAAAGCCTCAGAAAGAGTACTCCTGCCACAAGGGCTCTGAGCACTATGGGACTTAACATCTGAGGTCATCAGTCCCCTAGAACTTAGAACTACTTAAACCTAACTAACCTAAGGACATCACACACATCCATGCCCGAGGCAGGATTCGAACCAGCGACCGTAGCAGACGCGCGGTTCCGGACTGAAGCGCCTAGAATCGCTCGGCCACTGCAGCCGGCCCTACCACAAGGGAGGTAGCTTACAAAACCCTCGTTGTACGAAAACTTGACTATTGCTCATTAGTTTCGAATCCGACGAGATGATTGAAAGAGGGAATATAGAAGAAAAAACTGGCGCAGCACGTTTATTTAGTAACAACAAAAGCGTCACGGAGATGCTCAGCCAGCTAAGGTGGCAGAAAATACAAGAAATGCTTTCTGCATAAAGGTGTTGTTTCCTGTTAAAATTTCGAGAGCAATCGTTCCTACAAGAGTCAAACGATACATTGCTACTACATACGTATACCTCGCGGAAAGACTATGAAGGTAACATGAGAGAGATTCGAGCGCGCATGGAGGCTTACCTTCTCGCGGATGATTCGCAATTGGTATAAGGAACGGGGGAAGCTACTGAACAAAGTACCCTCGCCACACACAATAAGATAGCTTTCTGAGTATGGATGTATATGTAGATGCAGAGTACTGTGAAAACCTTGCTGTGAATTGCACTGTCATCCACTCGTATTTAAAACTGTAATGGAATCCAGAACATTATATCGGCGACCAACATTTATAGAACAATATAGGCGCTCTCAGATGATTAAATAAGAGTATTATGTAAGTGGAAAGTGGAGAGCGGGAAAGGAAAGAAAAGGAAACTAATAATATCTTATGTATCCGGACTTTACTCGGAATCAGCGGCGACGAATGAAAGTGCATGCTGGACCAGGACTCAAACCAGGGATCTCCTGCTTACTAGGCTGTAGCCTTAAACACTGCGCCACCCAGACAAAATACCTATCGCAAATGCGAGGACTATCTCGTCACTTACTAAATCCATAATCTTCTGAGCGGATGTACATTTATGTTCTGCCTCTAGCGGAAATCTAAAATTAATGAGCATGGAGGACATGGATGGGGACTAAGAGTCCCGACCCGGCACACATTTTCACTCGTCGCCCCTGTTTCAGCATAAAGTTGCAATGCAGCTGATATGATTAGTTCCTTTTCTTTCCTTTCCTTTTCTTTACTTACTTTTCTCCCCGCTCCAACTTCACTTTCCATAACATGTATCACAGCTGCGGATTCCGCGTGGCGTCTGATCTTTCGGAAACGTCTGAAAGATGAGACGCCATGCATCTCTCTCTCTCTCTCTCTCTCTCTCTCTCTCTATTTAGGCCATCATCTGGGTTGGGGACTGGGTTGTTTGGGGAAGGAGACCAGAAAGCGAGGTTATCGGTCTCATCGGATTAGGGAAGGACGGGGAAGGAAGTCGACCTTGCCCTTTGAAAGGAACCATCCCGGCATTTTCCTGGAGCGATTTAGGGAAATCACGGAAAACCTAAATCAGGATGGCCGGACGCGGCATTGAACCGTCGTCCTCCCGAATTCGAGTCCATCATCTGGCATTCAGGGAACGGCGAACACATTTCTAGGTGCAAAACATACTGGAACGTGGGAATTAGAGTGGACACTATAATGGTACTTGAATTACGTAACCATTACGGCACATCACCTCAACCTCTCGATACCAGCAACATTCTACTGTGTTTCTGTAAAATAGTTAATATATTTCTGTGACAATATTCAGATTTGATTCCATTAATGTAGAGGTACTTTGATACATCGATATGTTTATATTGCAATGATATTATTCTTATATGTATTCTTTCTTTTGTTACTATGATCTTTGACGTACTTGTAACTCTGATTTTTCGGCGCGTAAGCTGCTATTAGAGAGTCAAGTCTTGGTCGTCATGTTGAAAAGACGCAAATTTAGTCAGTTTACGAAATGTGAACTTCAACAGTGAGGAAGATATTTTCAAGTATGTTTTGTATTGTGAAGTGATGTTGCAACAAAATTAATAAAAAATAAGTGTAACTTAAATTCGGAGTGCTGATTACTTTTTTACATCACCATTGTGCTAACTTGCAAAAGTTTAATCTTCAACAATGGTTTATGAAACACATCTATAAAACTTTTGAATATCGCAGAATAACACCTAGGCCTCTTTGCATCCGAGTTTGGAATCATCACTACCTAGATTTTCGACGATTGAGCCATGAGTTCACAACGAGACCAGCGTGGGAAACACGAAAAGATGAGTTCCTAGTTTATCCATTATTTCAAGAAATGACTTGATTAACTGTGCTCTAATGACACCTGCCACATAATACAACTTTGTTGTTGCCCGAAAATGCAATATTTAGCAGAGTGAGCAACACTACAATCATAATTAATTTTTTACCTTTGTTGTAGTAGAGTTTATAGAACACGCCCAAGAGTTGTTGAACAGAGCCACAGTTAAAATGTATTCAAATTTTCTGTGCTGCATTGGGTCCTGACTTCATTTTCACAGAGAGTACCTTCCTATGCCAATAATACCCATTGCTAAGACATTCAGTGATGAAGCTACAGCACTGTGAAATGGCCTGTATATCAGCCACACCTGAATCCTACAGAGTAATACGGGACGACCTAACGGAAACTACCGTAGAACTTTGGAATAGCCTAATAGAAGTCGTAGCACACAGACACACCGTCATTCTGACGGCATGCAAGTGATGGATCTGTTGGTCGACATGGGGAAATAGCATTTATGGTCATCAAATGATACTGATCTGATTACAACATTCTGTTCGTTGTTGTCAGCTTTCTTCTATGATGAATTTCATACATATCATGTAAATTAAATCAACATGCTAAATAAGGTATTAGCCCTATTTGAAGCAAGAAAATTTGGTCATTTTCGGGATTTTTCAGGTAAAATAAAAATTTATGCTAGATATAATGATTTTGTTTTATTCCTTACACTTCAGGCTTTAAGGAATCATTTTTCTTCCAACATCGAACGCTCCCTGCGACCGCTGCTTTAGGTGGAAGGACTCCTTGCAACCGAAACACTGGTCATCGGCGGTATTTCCCGAAGCACACATGTTAGACCTGTGACAAAATAACTTTGCATAAGTCATTTTTAATACATTTTATATCACAATACATGGGATAATTGGAATACATTAAGTGCTAGGAAAACTGTCACTTGTTTTCGGTTATATTTTTTGTAATTAAGTTAATCACACCTCAAGTCAGTGATCTCTGGATGATACTGTAATTCTTCCACATCCAAAAGGAGGTCCTGATCCACCATCTGCATGGTCATGGTGGGCCTGTGGGCCTCTTTGGCAGCTTTTGTCATCTGTTGCTCTGCTCGATACGCTTTTTGTGCACTTTAGGACACAAGTTGTAAGATGCTGGTCCGATCTCAAGTTCGAGCACGTTCATAATTTCCGTAATTCCTGTTAGATTGCCTTTGAAATTACGTGCTGTCATATTGGCCGCGATGTCGACTATTTTTTTTGCCGCCGTGAAAGGTTTTCGGAGACACCTTTTCTCACATCACCTTGTAACACGACACTGAATTTTCTGGCGAACTTGGGAAGAATACTACAACAAATTATACACCCGAGAGAAAATTTTAGGCCAAAACATCGATTTTTTGAAATTTTCAAAGAAGACTACCTCACTGATCGTTCAAGATCTTGTGATACTCCAGTAATCTTGTCAAAAGTTGCGATATACTATGTGATGGAGCGTTAGCTGGCTGTGAACCTGAATCATGAGAACTTCATCAGAAAATTGGTGTTTGTGTCTACCAAACGGAATTGTAATGTTAGATACGATGTGCGAAAAGGGGAAAAAGGAAGTACCTCGTTTTCACAAGTTTGCTTTAATGTGCATAAAACTTTGCTGTTAATATTTTTCTTCCTTGTACTTCAAATGACAATGAGAAATAAGTCCACAGGTTTTTCTCCAAAACAATATAATTTTGCTCACGCAGCGCTGAGTGAACGCTACATGCATTGCGCATGCCAAGCCGTATCAGCATGCCGTCCAGGGACTAAAATGTAGATGCCCTATTCTTCATAGATAGTGCGCTACCAGTCGCCCACATTATACGGTCTGACCGGTGAGTTTGACCTCCTGATGTCAGAAGATTATAATACTTCACGGATACATGAGACTACGATTTGTTGTTACTGTTAGCTGTCTTACCGGTTGGTAAGAGGATGCACATGATTATCATGCTGCAGTCGGAGCATGGCATCAGTTGTTAGAAGGAAATAACATATGCCCTTTTGATGGCAATGATTATATAACTGAACAACAAAATTTATACTCTGAACAGGATTTATATAGCTTAGAACCTTGTAGCTTGGGACTCTAAACAAGTTTCCACGACGTTCTGGGGAATAGCAAGCAAAAAGCAACAAGAAGTGTTGTCTTTGTAATAAGTGCTGCTCCTCATTCTTAACAGAATATTACATTTTTAGCTGGCAGGATACCAGGTGGTTATCTGAGGGTCAAAAAGCCTACGCTACAGTTGTAATTGCTGTGTAAACCGATATCCTGGCCGTCTAAACCACACAGAAGGCGTTAATAACAGACAGCTTGATTCGTTTATTGCTGCGGATACAATCAGTCAAGCTTTTGTTGGATGGAGGTACCGTGAACAAGAAAACTAGCAACGATTTCCAGTACTTTAGTTGTGTTAATTTCATTTCGAATTCAAGAAATTTACATAGTTACAGTTTGTGCACGAAGTGAGAATCATCCATCGTACTGGATCAGCTGACGGATCATAAAATGTGTGGCCGAAAGTCACGGGACAGGTTGATCCCTTGAAGATGTGCATGTATCACTCTAAAATGTTGCGGCCAAATGCTGCGTATAACGCGCTTGTAGACACTTCATCTGAGCAGATTATTAAATACAGGGATGTCGTAAACACAGCAGCAACTAAAAAATACTCCGTTGCGTAATCCAAAATCACAGTTCTAATGAAAGGGCAACATCGCTACCAGTTGAAACTATAGCTGTGGGACACAGGCTTATATTAGCCTCTCAGCCCCATTAACTAGTTGCCTTAATGCAGAGACATTAACGGGGAAATATTTTCACACAGCCGTAGAGCTGGCTGCCTAACTCACCTAAAAAAGTGCCATTACTGCTTTAAAACTGAGGAGCGCAGCACATTACGGTGTTAGTTATTAGTATTATAATAATAATTATTATTATTTGAGGCTGCCAGTTCCCAGTGCATTGTGTAAACTTGATTCAAGTCCAGTGTTAACGAAGGTCTAAGTAACTTCAGAGTGCCAATCATTTTTCAACCCAATATGTGTTGAAGGCTGCGTGACGCTGTCTTATGTGGTAACATGTCTTACAGACGCTTGCTGTCGTGCCAGTTTCGTTGCTTAATCACAAGTGGTTTACATGTTAGCTTTGGATAACGAGTTTCAGGCCACCACGTTTGGGGCCATCTGGGTGCCTTAAAATGGCTTTGGAGCCTGTATTCTCTGAATGTTTCTACAGTTTTCTGTTTCGAAGTATATGTTCAGGGAAGTCTAGCACATAATGATGAAGCACTCTGCGAACAAACGAGCTGCCAGAAAACGTTTCAAGGTAAATAGGATTGTTCACAGACAATGAAGATGTATACAAAAATGTCACCGCCTTAGAAAAATGTTACGAAAGTCGGGAAGACTTCGAGATAATAATTACTTTGTGCAAAGAATAATGAGACCTAACAGTGTTTTATAGTTTGATTACACGACTGACAACGAGTTTCTTGAATCAGTCACAACCGCCAAATCCCAAAGAACATCTGTCCACAATTATACAAGTTACATCGAAGAAACAGAAGCAGCCATAGGAAAAGCAGTTATCATAGGTATGTAAGATAAATCCTAAGACAGAGTATATTACTCACAAAAAGGTACGTTGTAAGCCCTCATTCGGACAAATCTTGAGTATTGTCCCTGAGTTGGAAGCCATACAAACCAGTTTCAACGGAAGACATTCAGGAGATTCAAAGAAACATTCAGCTAGCTCCTAATGCTGCATGGATGGCACTGTGATTTACTTGGGGTCTTCATCCAAGATTCCAATACGAGTCAAGAAACTTATCGTTCAAACGAACACCTTGTTGTTGTTGTTGTTGTTGTTGTCTTTAGTCCAGAGACTGGTTTGATGGAGCTCTCCATGCTAGTCTATCCTGTGGAAGTTACTTCATCTGCAAGTAACTACTGCAACCTACATCCTTCTGAATCTGCTTAGTGTATTCATCTCCTGGACTCCCTCTTCGATTTTTACCCTCCACACACCCCTCCAATATTAAATTGCTGATCCCTTGATGCCTTAGAACATGTCCTAGCAACCGATCCTTTCTTCTAGCCAAGTTGTACCACAAATTCCTTTTCTCCCCAACTATGTTAAATAACTCCCCATTAGTTACTTGATCTACACATCTAATCTTCAACATTCCTCTGTAGCATCACATTTGAAAAGCTTCTATTCTCTTCTTCTCTAAACTATTTATCGTCTATGTGTCACTTCCATACATGGCTACACTCCATACCAATACTTTCAGGCCGGCCGGAGTGAGCGAGCGGTTCTAGGCGCCACAGTCTGGAACCGCCTCGGGCATGGATGTGTGTGATGTCCTTAGGTTAGTTAACATCGAGTATAGATTTAAGCGTCAGGAAGTGTTTTCTGAAAGTATTTGGTTCAAATGGCTCTGAGTACTATGGGACTTAACTTCTGAGGTCATCAGTCCCCTAGAACTTAGAACTACTTAAACCTAACTAACCTAAGGACATCACACACATCCATGCCCGAGACAGGATTCGAATCTGCGACCGTAGCGGTCGCGCGGTTCCAGAATGTAGCGCCTAGAACCGCTCGGCTACTCCGGCCGGCTGTTGTCATTTACAACGATACACTAAGTTTTCAGACACCGATACACATGTAAAGTCGATATAACCGATGTTTCTTAATCAAATCAGCTTAAATAAAAAAATTAATGCAGAGTTAATTAATATTTCACAAACAAAAAATATTTTATATTGATTTCATGGTTTTGAATAACTGTGTGAAACATTAAATACTGTTATATTACTGAATTTTAATGTTTTCAACTTTAAATTATGGTGTATCACTGTTCAATACTTGACAAAAAGTTGTGTGTTGAACTGTTCCATTACAATAACCGATCAAGAATTTTTTAAACACGACTATGTAAACAAACGTCTGACACCAAAACAAAAAAAAATTAAATATAAAAGAGAGAGTAAGCTGTATAAATCTTAACTGTGTCTTACATGAATAGATTCTCTGATCATTAAGTATTATTATAAACACAATTATGTAAAACAAGCAGACACCTGGAAATAGTATAATATACTTATCACATCAATTTCTAGTGTGTCTAACACCAGATAAGAACACATAAATTATGGTATTTTTTACTTCATGGTGAACTACAGTTATCACTTTACAAAGAAATGGTATGAACACAGTCATATTTAAATCTGTCTTCTCTTTATCATTCCTTTTCACATCTTGGCTTAGTAAAATGTCCTTTGAATGAGTGGAATGTCTTTTTCACATCTGGGCTTGGTAGCACATCCTTTACATGAGTCTGAACTCATCAGAATGACAGTAATTACTTAATGAGCTTTCTACATATGAACTTTACTGTAATCAAACATGACACCATAATATAGAATAAAGTTCCCCAATCATGACTACAGCCTCTTAATCAACATCATTAACATTAAAATCATCATCAGCTGCTGCATCATCAAAACATCATTATTATCATATTTCCTCTGCTAGCAACATCTCTTCGGCATTGCACAAAGACTCTAATTCAACATATCATCACAATATATCCTTCAACCCATCAGCTTCATATTACCGGTCATTCTGTACATAGTGTAGTCATAGTTACACTACAATCAATTCCAGTACATTTATTTCATGCAATTATGCTGACTGTGAGTCAACACTGTTCCAAGTCCCACTCAACTTGAGAATGACATAAAAAAGTTTCCAGTTATAACACTCATGTGTTTACCAAGTCAAATGTCAATTTAACTAAATACAACAAAATACGTAGTAAATACATTTTGTGAAACGGCAAACTTTGATATCAGTCTTAAGATATTGGGTTTTTTTCAGAGAGGAGGCCATTGAGCACTAAGTAGTCAAGTAACTTTACATATATTATTATTTACAGGAGGCACATCATATTCTTTGAGAAAGGAGACAGGAGATAAGTATAGTTTAGCTGAAATTACCACTCTTCAACAGTAAAGAAAGAAAGAATAGCAATGGTATAAAGCAATAGGGTAAGAATATGAAAGTGAAGAGCTCAAAAATTAAGCTGAGTAGCATCTGATGGCATCATCCACCAATACAAAATCACAATGCAGATTGGCAGAATGGAAAGTTGGGGTCATATTGCTACAGGGTAAGAGCCACATAAGAAACCTTATCACTGAAAAATTTCCCAAAACTTAACTCTGAATCCAAGAGAAGCTAAAAAATAAACAGCATAATGTGTATTCACTCATAGGAAAAACATGTATATAGTACCTGACATAAATGTTTAATTCTCAGAATCTGACACTGAGGCTGATATGAAAACTGATTCAGTATGTAACATATTACAAACATGTTTGAGTTACTGATAAAGTTTAGCAGATAAAATAATTCACAAGACAAAAAAGGTGGCAATGAAAATCATTACTCATTCAAACTGAAAAGAAATAGTCTAAAAACAAAGACGTAAGCCAGATAAAGTTGAAGATAGGTGGAGGATATAGCACAGAAAATGAGGTTGAAATGGTGCAACAACACCTCAAGCCCTTGGGCTCACTGAGTACATAATGTATAAATGAGTGTACATTCCTCTGAGGTATCGCTTTCATCAAAATACATAACTGACCTACTGTAAAGAAGAATAACATAAACAATAGTAATAAAATATATATACATAAATCTGACGATTTGTAAACACATCTTTCAGTATTTGATTAGTACAAGAAAATATTCGAATCTTTTTCCAGTGAAAAACTTTTTTCTTTCAATTTCAAATATATTATGAATAATATCTATCCTTTTGCTTATATGACTTCAAAGAAGAAATGTCCCTAGGCCGCAGTAGTTTCATAGATTTTCGATGAATCAAATGATGTGCATTAGGGTGTGAATTGTCCAGTACTTTGTATGAACAATGTATATGTCGAAAAACTGGTTTGGTTCAGTTGTTAATATTTTAGGCCTTTCATTCGATTTGACTAGTACATAACCTCCAGCCTTAAATATTCACTTTACCATTATGCTTTCTCCCTGTCTTCTCGTAGTATGTATGACAGTTTCCTCACATTCTTGTGCAGACATAATAGTACATGATGGATTTCAACTAGTTCAGAAAGAATGTTTGCAGGTTTTCTGTGAAATGTAATTTCAAGAAGTGAAAATACAACAGAACTGTTCATGATTACAATTTGTACAACATAAACGACCAGTTTCATGCATATATCTCACTACTGGATTTGATAATGGATTGCAAACCCAAAGTGTTTAATTCCAGCTCTTTCTATAAACGACTTCCAGTTATTATATAAAAACTGCCAACCTCTGTCTGTTAAAAAATACTCTTGGTTTCCATCCATTTTTGAAGAAGACTTTTTCAATTTTTGAAATAATTTTTTTGCTTTTAGCTTTCGCAATAGTGTGACAAAAATATAACAGTGTTCGCCTTTACTTTTTTGGGGAAAGCGACATAGGAATCAAAGGCCACTAAATCCAAAGATTTTTCAGGAATGATGTTTTGCATTTCACCTTAACACGTGCTATTATTTAACCCAAATTTTGGCACTTACGACAAACTGACAATTCTTTCCATACCTTTTTAGTCATATTATAAAAATAAACATTTTCAGTTGTTTTTGCATACTTTTTTGAATACCAGAATGACCATAGCTTTCATGTATGTATCTGCTTCCTTCTTTGTCCAACATAATTTCCAGTTCCCAGAATGGGAGGTACTAGCGAAAGTGAAGGTGTGAGGACGGGTTGTGATGCGTGTTTGGGTCGCTCAGATGTTAGAGCACTTGTCCGCAAAAGGCAAAAGTCCCACGTTCCAGTCGCGGTCCGGCACACAGTTTTAATCTGCTAAGAAGCTTCATAATTTCCAGGTATCGTTATCTACATTTGTCTGTCCTGAAAGTGTTTCTTTGAATATGTTATAATACCTGCCTCATTTCTCATATTCCAGTTTACTGAAAAAGCTTCTCATCAGTCTCTAGGTGGGATCATGCTTCTAACTTCTCCTAATTTTATTGCATGTAGACCTAATAATTTTTTCATTATGTACTCCTTTATACGCGTCATCTTAAATTCACTTTAGTCATCCTGATCAAAAGTTTCATTAATTCTTCTCAGTGGATGTCTTGAATAGAAGTCTGCACTAATGTTGTCAGAGACTATAACATATTTTATTACCCAATCAAATTCTTGTAAGTGCAGTGCCCATATGGTAATCACGTCATGATGAAGTCTGCACTCTTGAAGATAGCTTAAGATTTTGTGATCTGAAAATACTTTTACCTCATGCCTCAGTAAATAAGTTCGAAGCTTTGTAAATGGCCATTTTATTGCTAACAACTCGTTTTCGGTAACTATGTAAGATGTTTCATGTTTTAAAAGCATTCTGCTTGTGAAAGCAATCATGCAGTGTGCAATTTCTACATTAACTTTTTTCTCCTGAAACAATTCTGCAGCCAAACCAAAATCATTATTGGCAATGTGTAAACAAAATCGTAAGCTACAGGCAGTTCTACATAATAAATTGTGTCATTTAATTCCTTCTTGATGTTTTCAAAAACTTATTGACATTCTCTGCTCCACACCCAAAGAATGTTCTTTTTAGAGTAAATTTCCATCACTTATTAATTTTCTATTAAATCCACAGAAACTATAAAATGACTTAAAGTACTTTCTGTTATATGGAGCTCGAAAGGCAGAAACAGCTTTAATTTTCTCTGTATCTATAAAAATTCCTTCTTTGGTAATCAGATATCTTCAAATTTTTAGTTCTGGCATTACAAACTTACATTTTTCTAAGTTTGGTGTCATTCCCTCTTGCATAAGGTTTTCAAACACTTGTCTCTAAAGCTCAATGTATTCATTCAAATCTTGCCCAGTTACTAGACTGTTGTCCCCATAAACTGTCAATTCAGACAAAAGTTCCTGTCCAATTATGTTATCCAATGTGCCAATAAATTCTGCTACAGGTGAATTTAAGCCAAAAGGTACTTTACAATATTGATAACATCGTCTAATGTAAAGAAAAGCATTATACTTTCTGGATTCTGATGTTATAGGAAAATGATGAAATCTTGGTGATTGATCTAACAAGGGAATGGTCCAATAACACATGTCGAAACCTACCCTGAAATTTTTACACACGAACAAGACAACGAAAGAAATGCCCTGCCAAAATTTTAGGTGCTAAGAGGCACTGCAAATATTTTCTAAAAAATGTTGAAGTTACACATTTTTGCCGCGTGAAGAATAGCTTATAACAGCGGTTTCTACAGCTCTGCCGCCTAGCACGCGACTCGGCGACTCACTCACGCAGCACCACGTAGCGGAATTATCCAGATTTCACAGACACCAATTTTAACCACTTAAGGCCTAGTTTACAATAGAGCGAATGGAACTGAATAGATGCGAATGAGCATTAAAAAAATTCACTAGCATTCGCTTGTATATGGGTAGAATCGCTTATATTAGAGGAACGAAAGAGAACAAGAGATAGTGAACATTGCCTATGAACGCTGTGCTATTAGTTTTTAGTTTTTGGAGCTAATATTCGGCATACAGGATACAACTCCATCTTGTTAGAGCCACAATGTGAAACGTCGCTAATCAGCGAGGACTATTTTGCATGGCAAGCGCATAGTTCTTGACGGAGTATCCAAAATGGCGCATGGAAGGAAGTATTTACGTGTCTCAATTTGTATGGAAGCGTGACATGCGTGGCGCTCGTGCACTTTACACGGAAGTTCATCTCCACCTCTCCTTAGCACTGGTCCAAAATTTTCCTTGTATGTCGGCTACCATTTTTCCCTGGCTGCTAATTACCATTGATGGAAAATTTATAAACAGAACACTAATTACCGACGTGAAACATCAACTCAAGAGGTGACACAGCTAGCGTTTCCACTACGCATGTAATGTTTAATGGTCATATTCCTTTTTTTTTTTCTTCTAAAACTAAAACAGTCCAGTGGCAAAGCGCGTCCTTCGTGATCCAGAGAGCGAGAGATGAAATTCCGTTCAGGCGACAACTTTTTTACTGCGATTTTTAACCGAGCATTTACTTCTCACAGATGTTGGAGTGGCCAAGAAAGACGTGTAGTTCGGATTCCACGTTAAATTGCAGGTCTCCATTTTCGGATTAGGTAACTGGGGAAGGTTAGTGACACGTAAGTAGCTGCAGTGGCCTCCAGTTGCAAGACCTACAAGGGGCCAACCGGGTACACCAGGCAAAATTCTCTTTTGCTCGTGCTTGTTAGCTTGTTTGCTCCGGTGAAAACCTACATTAAACTATATAAACATGTTTTTGAATAGCTTCATACTGACTGTTCAAATCTTGCACATGTAATTCTGATAAAAGTGGCTAGCAGAGAAAATAAAATGATGGCAGTGTTTGATGTCACAGACAGCTTCCATCAATGAGGACTTGTAATTTGTTGAAATGAAATGTGTCTCGTCGTACTGCATTTTATAACAATTCCTGTAGGCCATTCCTTATAACATTGTTTGAATGTAGTATATTTGACTAGCAGTGAAACGGTTAATTGTTTATTCCCCGTAGTCGTCAAAAAAATGTGAAGTGTCTATTGAATGACGAAAACAAACATTTTTCTTGCACCGGGCACGCTGGACAAAGGAAAAATTGATGCAGTCCGGCACTTCGCAGTAACCACTAGTTTTATTTAGACAGAACTGGGACGTAGCCAGAAATGGTCCCGGCCGTTGTTCTGCCTATTGCGCTGCATACCAGACTTACTTGATCGAATTCGTATAGTGTGGAGAAGAAAACTGGTTATGCACAAATCACTGGAGCTTAAGAATACTGTTCCGCAGATAAACCTGAAATGAGAGAACGGTATCGAAATTATATTGCCTGATAATTTCCTGAAAAATACTTTCCATTGCCGAAAAAATTCTTTATCGAGAGGTTGAATCGCACTAGTGGTTCAAGGCGGAATCCATATTATATCTACAGATTTTTCGTCGTCTTCCACAAAAACAGAGGCGTCGTTATGTCTAGGCCATGAATCCTATAAAAGCAATAAATTAGTTTCTGCAGCTGATACAAATACGTTTCGAAAGAAATGTTGAAAATTATTCTTTCCCATTTTTCCAGATTTTGATACGTCGATTAAGATTCTTGCAACTAAACAGTAATTTTTTTTGTCCTGCTTTGCCTTTCGGTTCTTGAAGACAGTTCGAAAACAGTGAACCACTCATACTTATCACTGGCATTATCGTATATGAATGTGTCATTGCATTCATTGACTGGGCAACCGACTCCGTCTTTTCTTGACCCCGAAATGATAAAGTGCAGTGTGCAGGCAGTTCTTTCACGAAACCTGACTTATCAGCGTTATAAATAGCAGTTGCGGGAATAACAGCAAGTTTCGTCTTTACGTCAGCTAGGAATTTCTCTATAGCATTGTCTGTCACTGGCAGCTGCTCCACAAGTTTACGTGACGTAAACATGGCAGTTTTGCGACTTCCTATTCTGTAAAATTTATTGAACCTGCGCCGCCAGGTCGACGAAGCCTCGAAATTGGCAGATGTTCATTTAAGATGCAATTCGGAGGGCCCAGTCTCGTAGATCTCCATCGGTGACCGTGCATCACCTCTCACTAGCAGTTCTAAACCTTTCGAACAGTTTTTCATTCAGATGGTTTCGGATATCCGTTTGACACATATTTCTTACTTCATGCTATTCTTTCTTCCATTTGTACAGATCACGCTTCGCTTTTACGAAACGAAAACACCTTTGCACACTGCGTAACTTCAGGCGTTTTTTCCCTCCTTCGTTTAACGAATACCTCACTGCCTTTTCTCTGTCGCTGAAAGGTGTTGCAGTGCGTGTTTCTTTTAAGCTTTGAAAGTATTCTTCTTCAGAACTGTTACTGGCACAACTGACGTCGTCCGAACCACAATTCATGGACTCTTCAGTTATTTCCTATTTCTTCTAAAGTATCCACAATTCCAAACGAAATGTCGATATCATTCGAATTAATGTCAAGGAAGTCAACTAACAAATGACACATATGTACGTCCTCAGGAAAAGTAAGTGCTTTCTACTGGAAACCACGTTCTTCATGTTTCATCATTGCTAAATTGAGAACGTTAATTGGATCCCACATTACTGTGAAACTGGAAGAAAAAAAAGGTACTATTAGCAGGCAAGGAAATCAACTAACAAATGACATATATGTACGTCCTCAGGAAAAGTAAGTGCTTTCGGCTGGAAACCACTTTCTTCATGTTTCATCATTGCTAAATTGAGAACGTTAATTGGATTCCACATTACTGTGAAACTGGAAGAAAAAAAGGTACTATTAGCAGGCATGCCTTACGAAAGCACAATAAACATTAATTCAGCTTTATCTGTATTGGCAATACGTACCAATACTGCAAAAAGCAACTGAAAAAGTTTAATAGATGTTACTTGAGTGGCTAATTCGAGAGAATAGGAACTGTATACTGTAGTGTCAGAGAAACGGTCAACGAACGGTAACCTGAAACGTCCTTTACAAATTACGATCTGGTTGTGTCGTGTTTCCTGTTTACAAATGTACCGCCAACCTCGACTGTGTGCGTGTGTATGTATGTGTGTGTGTGTGTGTGTGTGTGTGTGTGTGTGCCTAGTTGAGCATGCGCAGCCGGCCGGAGTGGCCGAGCGGTTATGGCCGCTGCGGCATGGAACCGCGCGACCGCTACGGTCGCAGGTTCGAATCCTGCCTCGGGCATGGATGTTAGTTAGGTTTAAGTAGTTCTAAGTTCTAGGGGACTGATGACCTAAGAAGTTAAGTCCCGTAGTGCTCAGAGCCATTTGAACCATTTTTGAGCATGCGCAGTTGCTACAGCGCCAGCAGGGGTGTACATTTCTACCGCCCTCTGGCTCGCTACGAATTTGGCAATTTTCAGCTTTTTTTTTTTTTTTAAATACTTGCGCTGTCTCTTAGCAGCTAAAATTTTGAATATGTATTTCTTTCGTGGTCGTCTTCCTGTGTAATAAACTTCAGGGTATGTTTCGTTATGTCTTATTGGACCATTCCCTTGTAAGTTTAACATTATCTGAATGTTTTTGAAGATAATTAGTGTTTTCAGGGTGATTTACTTCTCTGTATCAAAATTTATTCAGATATCTAGAATCCCAAATCAACCTACTCCTCCATCTATTTTTAAAACGATTAAAAGCAGATTGTTATATGGACTAAAACTTCTCTCAGTAAGTCAAACACATCCATTTCATGTAATTTCTTTTCAGCAGTTGCTCATATGGGTATTGGTAGCGGTGGTCTCGCGGTTAAGGCGCTCAGTCCGGAACCGCGCGACTGCTACGGTCGCAGGTTCGAATCCTGCCTCGGGCATGGATGTTAGTTAGGTTTAAGTAGTTCTAAGTTCTAGGGGACTGATGACCTAAGAAGTTAAGTCCCATAGGGCTCAGAGCCATTTGGTATTGGTATCCCATACAGTTTTGTGAAAAATGGCTAATGTGGTTTTAACATTATGGTACATTGGAGTGCCTTAACTCTTTCTGGAATGTTACTATAAACATCACCATATTCTCACGATTTCAACTCGTTTCTTTGGTTGTAAGTAGGGTCACCTATTTCAGAAAACTTTGTACCTACAAGCCTATTAAATTTTGCGTCAATTGCGTCTAATTCTGGTATATCTCTGTCCACAAGCATCTCAAATTTCATGCTCTTAATTTTGTTACCACGAATTACATTTTATTTTATAAAATTACTATAAATACGCTCTCCATTTTGTGTTGTTATGCAAAGCTTTTTCTTCCCCAATCAGAACCTGCACTCACACTTTCTATTCGGTTCATCCTCAGAATAAAGTCTTCACTGACATTAAATATAATTAAAAATTCTTGCATAAAAGTCACTCCTTCGGTAGTGTAAGTTTAGAATTTTTCATTAAATTACTTTGTCTTCCTGGTGCACCTTTAATTTTTACATCCACTAAAGGCAATTCAGTATAATTCCTTTCATGTTTCAATTTTTTTACTTAAAGATTCTGATATTGCTGAAACCTGACTGTCTTCCCAAGAATAAATCTAAACTTTGATAAATGGACTACAAATTTCACCACTTTTATCAAAACTAGCATCTTCATGTAATAAAATATCCCTAATTTTTTAAAACTATGACATCTTCACAGTCATGTTTAATAACTGAAATTTTTTTATCAACTGTGTGTGGTTCTTTAGAAGATATTGAATCGAGAAACTCATCAGAGGTCATACTGTTATTAATATCATTTAATTCTTCCACAATGGTTGGTTGGTTGGTTTGGGGAAGGAGACCAGACAGCGTGGTCATCGGTCTCATCGGATTAGGGAAGGATTGGGAAGGAAGTCGGCCGTGTCCTTTCAGAGGAACCATCCCGGCATTTGCCTGGAGTGATTTAGGGAAATCACGGAAAACCTAAATCAGGATGGCCGGACGCGGGATTGAACCGTCGTCCTCCCGATCTTCCACAATGCACATTGATATCTCCACAATATTATTACAATCGCAAACATCCCAGTGCATACATCCTTAAAACAAAGAAAACATTTTTGTTTTTAATCATCTACTATTAAGTAGCCATAATCATCATTCTTCATAGTACCACTAACATCAATTACATCCCCTTAACCCATTTACTCAGCATTGCTTTATAGTCAAATACATTTAAATAATTTTCATTTAACAAAGGGTGCTTATCTTGCTTACCTTGTTTCTTCATCAACCTTTCTGTTTCTGAATCATCGTACACTACCCAATCATTAAATTCCGATAAATTGATCAATTCTTTATGTTCTTTACCATCACATGTGTGTTCATTCACCTTGCTGCATCCATCGGTTTGACTGGTTGCCATACACCTTTTTAAACATACTTTACATCAATAGAATAGAACACATCTCTAACATAATTACTAATTACTTCATATGAATCTTTGTGTTCTGGATTATTTCTATTGTTGGTCCATTTGTTATACAGTTCATTTGCTCTACCTTGTGGAGCAACAATGATGAGCAAGCTGTTTTTTTTTTTTTTTACTTCCAGAATAGTTACATTATTTTGTCTCCTTGTGTCATTGTGTCCATGACAACTTCTATTCCTATTTCCAAAGTCTTTATTCCCATTTCTGTTCCAAACATTTTCACAGAGCCCCATTTCTGATCAGAACCTGTTTAAGAACCCTTTTTAAAATTCTGAATATGACAATTCTACAGAAAAATTTTGATTAGCCGATTTCAATGCTTTTTAACAAACTTAATTTTCATGCTGTAACTCATTAGGTACAAAATTATCATCACAATGCTCTAGAAAGTCAATTGGTTGCAAACTGTCCTCATCTGAAACGTTTTTCACTGGAATGTTTCACCAAATAGTACCAGAATTGTTAGCAAGGTTTCTGTTAATCGTGTCATTGTAAAGCTTACCATATTTCTTATCAATTATAGAAATACTACTTTCTTAGTTTGACACAATACTTTTACTGACCATTTCATTTGTATTTACTTTCTGACTGACCATTTGCATCTTTTCTTAAAAATTTATGTCTACAGCTGCCAATTTCGTATCAACATTGTCTGAATACCAGAAATACGATTTTTTAAATTATCGTCAACATTTTAATTTCAGAATTAATAACTGCGATAGCAGTTTTGTTATGTTCCCTATTGTTTACCACTGTCCTCTTTGACATGTTTGATTTCAATACTGAAATCAGATTCTATTTCTCCAGTTTCTTATTGCACTGCCAATTTGCTGAACATTATTAATTTTGCTCTTAAGGTTATACACTCTACAGTGTAACGTTTTTACATCTTGCCCTATTTCTATTAATCTTTCTTCATTTTGGATTACATAATTCTCCATAAAGTGACCCATCTTTACCAACATGTTTTCCATTCTTGATAAAGCCATGCCCACTGGATCTAAAATTACTCTTCTTTTTTTTTTTTTTTTTTTTTTTTTTTGAACGCCCTACCTACCTTTCGCAGTTCTGCTACTTCAAGATATTCATTGTCCTTTTTAATTTTCATGTCTCAGTCCCATCTATTCAACACTTATTCACAGTCCTCCACCTCTTCTGATTCCAACTTTGGCTCAAAAATAGTCATTTTCACTAGATGTTCTGTACACACACAGAAAATAAATAAAAGGATAATAAAAAACACTACTCAACGTCAGGTGTTCATTTGCACTGTCGTTGTTGGTTAGGTAAGCTCCTTTATTGTCAACCTTAGTTATCGGCCCTGACTCTTGATCGTTATGTGAGTATCTGTCCGTCCATACGCATTACATTGGTACTACTTTCAATGCAGATTTATGTACATGTCTCCTGCTCAATCTGCAAAATCGTAAGTGCACAAAAGAATCGGAACTGTCTTTTCGAATATTCCGGACGCTGAGATTTCAAACTGAGACTCCCTCCTCTCTAACGTCGAATAAACAATCGACAAAGTTCAGAGCAAGTACATTTTTAGTTTACATCGACAATTATGTGCAACTAATTGCCAGCGAAAAGGATTGTGCTCAGTATTTGTTTCTTGCTCTTCTTTGATGAATTTCTTGCTCGTAGTGTATTGTGACTCAGTGTAAAAAACAGTGCTCATGTCTACGCGGTAAATTTAGGTTTTATAATATAATTCTGACATTCCTTCCAACTGTTTCTTCATCAGCTGTTTTATTTTCTTCATATGACCTATGTTTAACAAAATCATTTACCAAACGAATTAAAAGTTCATCAGCTCATATCAACATCCCACTTGCTGCTGCATTACTGACTGAGGGACAAACCAGACTACTTGTTGACTGTTACAAGAATATATGGAATTTTCATACAAAGATATACACTTACAGTCGATTTAATCGATATTTCTTAACCAAAGAGATTCTGTTAATTATGGTAACATTTCATAAACAGGCGTTTTTTCTATCTGTATTTTGTTTATGAATAATTATGAAAAGCAATAAACATCATTATCACACTCAACCTGAATTATTCTTAACTTTAAATTACAGTGTATCGGGTTCTTCGATACTTGGCGAACAAAAGGTATGTCGAAAACTTCCACTACACTGTGCATCATCAAAGACTGGATACGAAGGAGGGATAATACGTTGGGACGCCATATAAAGTCCTCCATACATCATATGATGACTTATGAAGTACTGACATAGTGTAACACCATAGCTCTAATGCTGTAATGATTGATTTTGCTTTTTGTTCATCTTATGTTTCATCATTGAGCTTCTGTAAATGTGTTTGATTGAATAGATAACACAAAATTGTATACTCATTTCTTTGTACAAACTTTGACGTCATGTTTTGGTTCAATGCAAAGTAGTGTATCTACAATTTATATTCTTTGTCCCATTTGGAGGGAACAAAACTTACTGTATATGATTGTAATTTTGTGTGAATAATTTTTGTAGACATGTTAATATGTGCAAAGGTTCTGTCTTATTTAATGTATTTGTTTGCTGTTATGTAAACTGCTGATCCTCACTTAGGGCTCTTAGTTATTCTGTATATAAAAGGTGTAGGGTTTCCCCTCGGGAACGGAACAGCGCAACGCGCGCAAAATGTGGTTGGCATAGGTGGAAAAGGTGGAACTGATAGTCAGTCTGGGACGAGCCAGCAGTTAGAGATGAGCTACGGGGCCGTGCACTGCCGTGTAAAAGTTGCATAGTGCTGGTTTCGAGAGAGGCTTTTCTGTTATTTCCCAATGCCTCGGATGGATGGATAAATAGCTGGGCTATTCTGGAATTTGCATCTATCTTCGCCACCAAGAAACGACAGAGTCCAGCAATTCGGCCTGCAATTCCACCTACCAACATGCAGTTGCCACCACATTGCGCAATCATTGCAACGTAATATTATAAGGATGTACAGTGAAGGATCAGCTTAATGGATGTGTTATTATGCTGAAATATAAGGTAATGTGTATCTGAATTTATGTACCTACCTTGATTTTTATCCTCATCATAACACCTCTCAGGGTCCTCTCCGTTTGAAGTAAAGTGATTACCGAGTGTCCTTACTGAAAGTACGTTAAAACTCAGTTTGCTATTTAATACCTATTGGACAGAGTAAAGTTGAAGTTAATGTGGCAAGAGAGTGAGTTAGAGTTAATGATGCTTGCTGAAATAATTTTCCTAGTAAAACTGATTATTAATGTGTTGTTGACAAATTCAAATTAAAATTTCTCAAGACTGAGACTTATAAGGCAAATGATCACATTATTGTCTGTAATAAATCCTAAAAGGTGAGTCAGTTTCTTGCAATTTGGTCAGTATTGTGTTTCGCAGTAGTAAAAGTGAGAAAGCTGCAGTTGTGAAACTTTATATATTCATGTTTGCTAAGTGTTTGTGTATCTTGTGCATTAGAAGTGCATGTTAATAGTAATATTATAAAGACCATTCACTTTGTGTAAACCCTGAAAGTAATAGTGTGTTTCGGTAGCTGTTATAATTTTGCAAATAGTTTGTGCTGTTCCAACTGTTGGTTTCAATCTTAAAACATAGGTGTGTCAGAGTTCATTGCACTCGCGTGTGGCCAAGTCTAGGTTGTGTTTGTCCGTTATAGTTACTTATACCTACTTTTTTAAACGAGAATGTTGATCATTCTCTTGCCTAGTTAGGCTGGCGGCCGTTTTCTTTATCCGTTGAACAGTGCAGATAGGCAAAATTTTGTTCGGTACTGTTCAAATATTTACGTAATTCTGACTGTCATTTCCGATAAGCCATTTCCGTTAGGAACAACACGGTCAACTTAACAAAAATCCTCCCAGAGGGTAACACTGCTCTGTTGCTTTATACCATAATTGCTATAACAAAATAGTTTTATGTCACAATCTGTTTCTAGCATTGAGGTTATGGTGCAGTAATAACAGCAGAGTGGAGTGTTATAATAGGTATACAAAAAAAAATTTAACGAAATGCCTGTGCCTTTAATCTAAAGTTTTTCTGAGTCACAGTGAAGGACCATACTCAATGCAAAATCTCTAAGGAAAAACAATTATGATTACCCATATTGCTAATAAATCAAACCAGCTAATTCAAAACGAGTGAGAATGTTTTGCACAGAATATTATACTATAATAGCAACATGTTATAGTGAAATCGTCAGCAGTAATGACAAGCACTGGGAAGAAGAGCACCACGGAATCCTGCAGGCAGGCAGATCGGCGACCTAAGGCTGCAGGAGCTAGGGGCCTGTGAAGTGGCTGAGTTTAAATGGCTTGTCATGCGGAAAGCAGTCGCCTCCCCGCGGTGACAGGGAGCCGATATCGAACATCGAGGATAATTCAAGGAAAGGCGCGCTCGGGAGGGGTGGCAAGGGGCTAGCTGAACAATCAGCGCCGCAGCTCCCCGTCAGCCGAAAATTTGCAGAGCTGTTGCGCCGCACAAAGTCACGCGCACATTTTCTCCAGTTGGCGTTATAAGAGAACCGGCAGCTACAGGATTTCTGCCTCATCAACTAGTTTGATTCTATTTAAACTAAGCTATCGCTTGCGGCGTGGCGCGTAATTGGCTATGATGCATGTTTGCTTAGGACTGACTGAGAAAGAAAGGTACCCCAGATTTTCTGGTGGCCAGATAGTGCGGAATTGAAAGCATCTCCTAAACTACGAGGTATCGCCCCGCTGACAAGAGGGAGCTCTGCGACACTTACGTCCCCGCTGATCACAGAAAAATGCACACAAGACGCGCTCTATCCGTTACACATAAATGGAGTATTTGGGAAAGGATTTCTTGCGATAGGTCAGTTACAACAGAAATGACACTTAAAAACAAATTTATGTTGATTGGAAGGAAGGCAGCTTCATAAAATGGTACATAACAGAAAGAAGGCTCTTTACAAAATACACTTGTGACTGGTACTACAGTAGAAAGAGCCAAATTGACCTAAACAATGGCGAGCATATGCTTTCCCAGATACGTTTTCATTAATACTATGAAGGCTGCGTAAGATTTTGTACTTTTCGATGTCAAGGCGTACATATTAGATACCCTTCGCGTTAACCTGAACGAAGCCACGTGAATATTACACATTAATACATACTGAGTATTTCTTTCCATAGCTATAGCCCATTGTAATTCACGACTCTCAAAATCTCACTGAAAATCTAAGCGCTTACATGGAAAGAATATTAATCGGTCCATGCCGCCTCAAAAACTTTTATATTGTCTTGAAGATAACGCAGGCACGAAGCGCTAGTGCGGTGGAAACTTCAGTACTTTGAGAACTATTGCAGGTTGCAATACTGAGCAGTCATCTTCAGCACCAACGGATGGCACTTCATCGGCGGCTGGATTACTTCAGCGACGCTTTGCTGCCCTCGGAGTAACACATCTTGAGAAAAGAACAATAGGGTAGTTCAGCTTTCCTCGAGCTCCCTACCGCTGACATTCGTCACGAGAGATTCCACAAATGTGCTGAAATTTAAAATTTAATCTTCGTTTCACCTTCTCAGTTGCACATTTATTTTTATGATGACTAAGTATTTGTTCATCTTCATATTCATGTAGTTCATAGACAACCCGTCGTATCCATAAAGAACCATAAACCAACATACTGTGTTCTGATGTATAGTTCCGTCCCCTTTTATTCCCAATGTTTTAAAGTTTAGTAAGATCTGAGTAATCTAGTAGTGGCACTTCTGATGGCTACAGTTTCATAAACGGCTGTACCAACTTGCACCAGAGGAGGCCTTCGTCGCTGTTATCTTTTTGATCCTCTCACGGAACTTTAATCTTATCTCTCTCTAATTCGAGAAACGTATGGAGGCTCTCTTCTTTTTGTGTACGTTTATGTCCAGTTTTACTAAGCTTCCGCAGCACAGTTCTAGCCGTTCAGCTTCAGGAAACTGAATTTCAGGTTCATCTTTGACATCAACAGTAGTGCCAGTGACAGCCTCACAAATTAGATTGACAGTAGTGCTTTCAAAGGTATTTACCGATTTCCTCACATCCAGTTCGTCTTCCGAAATAGCACATTTAGGGACCAGAAAATCTGAAGACTATCTCTCTGCTGAGTGTTCTGGATTGAAAGTCCCCGTCCGTTTTTCGTAGTTTTAAAAATCTATTAAAAATATTGTGAATTACACTATGACCAACTTCATGTACGAGGGGCGTTCAGAAAGTAAGCTCCGATCGGTCGCGAAATGGAAACGACTATGAAAATCCGATAAAGCTTTGCACAGATGTGTTGGGTAGTGTCTCTAGTATAACCCCAGTTAGCATCACGTCGCTCTTCTCATTTCTGAGCTCGCAGTGAGTGCGTAAAGATGTCTAGAAAATAGTGTCTGCCGCCAAGTACGAGGGCCTGATGAGAAATTTCGCCTGAAGCTATGCAGCTAACATTACATAACTGTCGTGCTGTTACTTCTTCAAGACAATTCTCAGCCGCATTCTGCAGGGGCAATGAAGATGCTCCTGCATCGTTTTCAAATGGAAATGTGAGATTACCCACAATACAGTCCGCAATTGTCTCCCCCCTGAGTTTCATCTCTGGTCACATGAACCGCTGTCTTTGAAGACAACATTTTGACACAGACAACGAGGTGTAGGCCAGCGTGGAGAATTGGCGGAAAGCACTGGCGGCTGCCTTCTATGATGAGGCTATTGAAAAGTTGGTACAACGCTATGACAAAAGTCTAAGTCAGAACGGCGACTACGTAGAGAAGTAGCTGAAAGGTGTAGCTAATTGTTACAAGTAAAACATTTCTGATGTTCACTGTGGTTTCAATTTGGCAATCAATCGGAGCTTACTTTCTGAACAGGCCTCGTATATACCGGGTAACTGTCAGCATCATCTGCAGAACGAGGGTTCGGTATACTAACGTGAGGATAAGCCCAAGCTCGTATCCCTGTACACTAAGAGTAGCTCAGCATTCTGTTTTCAGCAGTTGTGAAAGGGACAGGTTATGCAAATAATATTATTGTTGTTTGTCAACGTTGGACATATCGCATTACGAAAATGTTGTCCAATTTAGAACTTACTCCTTTCCTTGTTGTTGTTGTTGTGGTCTTCAGTCCTGAGACTGGTTTGATGCAGCTCTCCATGCTACTCTATCCTGTGCAAGCTTCTTCATCTCCCAGTACCTACTGCAACCTACATCCTTCTGAATCTGCTTAGTGTATTCATCTCTTGGTCTCCCTCTACGATTTTTACCCTCCACGCTGCCCTCCAATGCTAAATTTGTGATCCCTTGATGCCTCAAAACATGTCCTACCAACCGATCCCTTCTTCTAGTCACGTTGTGCCACAAACTTCTCTTCTCCCCAGTCCTATTCAGTACCTCCTCATTAGTTACGTGATCTACCCACCTTATCTTCAGCATTCTTCTGTAGCACCACATTTCGAAAGCTTCTATTCTCTTCTTGTCCAAACTATTTATCGTCCATGTTTCACTTCCATACATGGCCACACTCCATACAAATACTTTCAGAAATGACTTCCTGACACTTAAACCTATATTCGATGTTAACAAATTTCTCTTCTTCAGAAACGCTTTCCTTGGCATTGCCAGTCTACATTTTATATCCTCTCTACTTCGACCATCATCAGTTATTTTACTCCCTAAATAGCAAAACTCCTTTACTACTTTAAGTGTCTCATTTCCTAATCTAATTCCTCAGAATCACCCGATTTAATTTGACTACATTCCATTATCATCGTTTTGCTTTTGTAGATGTTCATCTTATATCCTCCTTACAAGACACTGTCCATTCCGTTCAAAAATGGTTCAAATGGCTCTGAGCACTATGGGACTCAACTGCTGAGGTCATTAGTCCCCTAGAACTTAAAGACATCACACACATCCATGCCCGAGGCAGGATTCGAACCTGCGACCGTAGCGGTCTCGCGGCCCCAGACTGCAGCGCCTAGAACCGCACGGCCCCTTCGGCCGGCTCCATTGCGTTCAACTGCTGTTCCAAGTCCTTTGCTGTCTCTGACAGAATTACAATGTCATCGGCAAACCTCAATGTTTTTACTTCTTCTCCATGAATTTTAATACCTACTCCGACTTTTTCTTTTGTTTCCTTTACTGCTTGCTCAATATACAGATTGAATAACATCGGGGAGAGCCTACAACCCTGTCTCACTCCTTTCCCAACCACTGTTTCCCTTTCATGCCCCTCGACTCTTATAACTGCCATCTGGTTTCTGTACAAATTGTAAATAGCCTTTCGCTCCCTGTATTTTACCCCTGCCACCTTCAGAATTTGAAAGAGAGTATTCCAGTTAACATTGTCAAAAGCTTTCTCTAAGTCTACAACTGCTAGAAACGTAGGTTTCCCTTTTCTTAATCTTTCTTCTAAGATAAGTCATAAGGTTAGTATTGCCTCACGTGTTCCAACATTTCTACGGAATCCAAACTGATCTTCCCCGAGGTCCGCTTCTACCAGTTTTTCCATTCGTCTGTAAAGAATTCGCGTTAGTATTTTGCTGCTGTGACTTATTAAACTGATAGTTCGGTAATTTTCACATCTGTCAACACCTGCTTTCTTTGGGATTGGAATTATTATATTCTTCTTGACGTCTGAGGGTATTTCGCCTGTCTCATACATCTTGCTCACCAAATGATAGAGTTTTGTCATGACTGGCTCTTCCAAGGCCGTCAGTAGTTGTAATGGAATGTTGTCTACTCCCGGGGTCTTGCTTCGACTCAGGTCTTTCAGTGCTCTGTCAGACTCTTCACGCAGTATCTTATCTCCCATTTCGTCTTCATCTACATCCTCTTCCATTTCCATAATATTGTCCTCAAGTACATCGCCCTTGTATAAACCCCCTATATACTCCTTCCACCTTTCTGCCTTCCCTTCTTTGCTTAGAACTGGGTTGCCATCTGAGCTCTTGATATTCATACAAGTGGTTCTCTTCTCTCCAAAGGTCTCTTTAATTTTCCTGTAGGCAGTATCTATCTTACCCCTAGTGAGATAAGCCTCTACATCCTTACATTTGTCCTCTAGCCATCCCTGCTTAGCCATTTTGCACTTCCTGTCGATCTCATTTTTGAGACGTTTGTATTCCTTTTTGCCTGCTTCATTTACTACATTTTTATATTTTCTCCTTTCATCAAATAAATTCAATATTTCTTCTGTTAGCCAAGGATTTCTATTAGCCCTCGTCTTTTTACCTACTTGATCGTCTGCTGCCTTCACTACTTCATCCCTCAGAGCTACCCATTCTTCTTCTACTGTATTTCTTTCCCCCATTCCTGTCAATTGTTCCCTTATGCTCTCCCTTAAACTCTGTACAACCTCTGGTTTAGTCAGTTTATCCAGGTCCCATCTCCTTAAATTCCCACCTTTTTGCAGTTTCTTCAGTTTCAATCTGCAGCTCATAACCAATAGATTGTGGTCAGAATCCACATCTGCCCCTGGAAATGTCTTACAATTTAAAACCTGGTTCCTAAATCTCTGTCTTACCATTATATAATCTATCTGATACCTTTTAGTATCTCCAGGATACTTCCAGGTATACAACCTTCTTTTATGATTCTTGAACCAAGTGTTAGCTATGATTAAGTTATGCTCTGTGCAAAATTCTACAAGGCGGCTTCCTCTTTCATTTCTTCCCCCCAATCCATATTCACCTACTATGTTTCCTTCTCTCCCTTTTCCTACTGACGAATTCCAGTCACCCATGACTATTAAATTTTCGTCTCCCTTCACTACCTGAATAATTTCTTTTATCTCGTCATACATTTCATCAATTTCTTCATCATCTGCAGAGCTAGTTGGCATATAAACTTGTACTACTGTAGTAGGCATGGGCTTTGTGTCTATCTTGGCCACAATAATGCGTTCACTATGCTGTTTGTAGTAGCTAACCCGCATTCATATTTTTTTATTCATTATAAACCTACTCCTGCATTACCCTTATTTGATTTTGTATTTATAACCCTGTAATCACCTGACCAAAAGTCTTGTTCCTCCTGCCACCGAACTTCACTAATTCCCACTATATCTAACTTTAACATATCCATTTCCCTTTTTAAATTTTCTAACCTACCTGCCCGATTAAGGGATCTGACATTCCACGCTCCGATCCGTAGAACGCCAGTTTTCTTTCTCCTGATAACGACGTCCTCTTGAGTAGTCCCCGCCCGGAGATCCGAATGGGGGACTATTTTACCTCCGGAATATTTTACCCAAGCTACTTTAAACAGTTAAGAAATTAATACATGTTTTTCTTCACTACAGGTTCTTAGGCAGAGGAATAGCTACGTAAACTCGATTTTCCTTTCAGAATTTCGAAAGTGGCTGTTCCCACAATCGTTGTACGAGTTTATAAAGCATTATGGACAATACTGATAACAAAGCACATCCCTACGCTGACACAATGTGACTAAAAAAATAGCACAATATTTTTGGGACAGATGGCATTTCTCTAACTGTCTTGCAAGTATTTATGGGAAACATATTCGCATGAAAAAACAGTTAATCTAGTTCCACATATCATTGCTAGACATCTTCTTTCCGACTGCGTTACTAACTAGAGCTAATCCAGAGATTAGGTTTGGTAGAGTGAATGTAGGTTTCTACGGCAAAGAGAACGAAGCAGATGTTTTTGATAACTGCCGCTTTCCGATATGCAATAGAAATGGAAAGACTAAAAATATCCAAGAAGAATTTCTGCCACGCTCCCTGTCAAGTGTTTATGACGTTTTCCTAGAGGACGCAGCATTTACTCTAAAGGAATATTTAAAGAGAATGTAGTTTACGCTAAAGATAGCTACAACTATCGGTTATATTATGCAAGAATGGTAATAGAATCTTTTAAATTCTGCATAAACCCATCGCAACCATCATAAAAAATGCAGTACATATGTAAAAGTTATAGCTTTATTACACATCATCATCCACATGAGTGCTAAAAGGAATCCGTTAAACTTCGGTTCACGATAAATCAATGAAATGTAAAGGGCGTGAATTTAACTAAATATCTAGGAATTACAATTACGAACAACTTAAATTGGAAGGAACACATAGAAAATGTTGTGGGGAAGGCTAACTAAAGACTGCGTTTTATTGGCAGGACACTTAGAAAATGTAGCAAATCTACTAAGGAGACTGCCTACACTACCCTTGTCCATGATCTTTTAGAATACTGCTGCGCGGTGAGGGATCCTTACCAGATAGGACTGACGGAGTATATCGAAAAAGTTCAAAGAAAGGCAGCACGTTTTGTATTATCGTGAAATGTGGGAGGGAGTGTCACTGAAATGATACAGGATTTGGGGTGGGCATCATTAAAAGAAAGGAGTTTTTCGTTGCGATGCAATCTTCTCACGAAATTCCAATCACCAATTTTCTCGTCCGAATGCGAAAATATTTTGTTGACACCAGCCTACATAGGGAGAAACGATCACCACGATAAAATAAGGGAAATCAGAGCTCGGACGGAAAGATATAGGTGTTCGTTCTTTCCGCGCGCTGTACGAGATTGGAATTATTGAGAATTGTGAAGGTGGTTCAACGAACCCTCTGCCAGGCACCTAAATGTGATTTGCAGAGTATCCATGTAGATGTAGAATCTCGAATCGATATTATGAGGCTGAGGTTGCATTTTTTTCAGGATGTGAACCGAAGTATATCAGAATCAACACAAGAATTTACTGAAGAGATGCAATGCTCATCGCGACTAGACATACTCACTCACTGGTCATACCGGACTCGAGAGTCCATTACCGCAGCAACGTATTTTCGCCATTTGTCCCTGTCTTGGGGTATTTCCTTACATTCACCTTCAATACTTACAAATGATGTAATATTTTAAATTATATTTTGAACAAAATCCTACACAAAGAATGTAAAACACGCTGCTTCATAAGTGTGCTGTATGTATTTGTTGTATAACATTGCCATGGGCAGAGCTTGTGCTGTATGCATTGCTGCTGGTAGGCGTGTATAGCACAACTCACTGTCAGTTCAGGGCCGCCGGTGTTGTCGACGTAGCTTGTTCTCTTCATCTGCAGCATTTGTTTCTGCTAGCGCTATTTTGTTATTGTTTGGTGTTTTTTATGGTGGCAACGCACCTACCTGCACACAAAGCCATCTCTGTTAGTTCCTGGCTAAAAATGGCCTGGTTCCGCTGCCCCACGCGGTTGTCTCGACTGACCTGGCTCCATGAGACTTTTTCTAATTTCCACGCATAAAAAGGGGCATGAAAGCACACCTATTTGACAACACTGATGAAGTGAAACAAAAAATGAGGGAGGAGCTATCAGCCATTTCTAAAGATGACTACAAAAAATGTTTTGAACAGTGGAGGCACAGGTGGGACAAATGTATTAGTTGTAATGGAGAAAATTTTGAAGGGGATACGGTTGTTTTGTATAGAATTTGAAAATATATAGCTTTTAAAAAATAGTTACGGTTTCTTTGGGTCCCCCTCGTATTTGTAGCACCAATGTTTTTGGCAACTTTCTCCCATTCACGGTACGACATTAAACGGTTACGATAATTTTTCTCTTGTCTCACAATATACGACGTTCTTGAGCAGCACTGACTAAATATCAGACATTGTAAAATAACTTGAGACACAAACCGCAAACATTTTCCACTTCGCGTAAATATCAAACCAACTAATCACATCCGCTTCGCTGCATCGGGCGTCGCTCGATACTCAGCGCTTGGGCGCACACGTAGAACAATTCAACCGTTGGCGACTGTTTGATGTTTTCGCGCGATCGCCGCGCCGCTCCGCGTTCACAACAGTTCGCTCGCGTGGGATGCCGCCTACGTACGTATCTCGAGGGAGAACCCAAGCGCTGTGGCGCAGTGGTTAACACAGTGGACTCGCACTTGGAAGGACAACTGTCCAATTCCCCGTCTGGCCGTCCAGATTTAGATTTCCGGCGATTTCTCTAGCTCGCTCCAGGTAAATGTCGGGATCGTTCCTCCAAAAAGTGCAGGGACTGTTTTCTTCCCGAACCTTTCGCAATCCGTGCTTGTATCTACTGACCATAGTGTCGATGGGACATCAAACTCAAATCTTTTTTACTCATTCCTTGCAGCGAGAAATGTAAGGTCGGCCATACTGGCTCCCAGTTTTCTGGTTCCTGTGCATACGTCGAGCTTACAGTAGCTCGTAAAATCAGTTAGGTACACTGAATTCCCTGATAAAAATTTACTAAAAAAAATGGTTCAAATGGCTCTGAGCACTATGGGACTTAACTTCTTTGGTCATCAGTCCCCTAGAACTTAGACCTACTTAAACCTAACTACCTAAGGACATCACACATCCATGCCCGAGGCAGGATTCGAACATGCGAACGTAGCGGTCGCACGGTTCTAGACTGTAGCGCCTAGAACCGCATGGCCACTGCAGCCGGCAAAATTTACTACCATATTACAGCACAGTTTCTTAATTTGTGATGATAATTAGATTATTATGTAACAAACAAAATAAAGATAAAATGTGGTGGGATAGATCGTAGTCTCAAACCCGGTACCACGTTATACGCTGTGAAAGGAGTCCATTTCATTTCCCCCATCGTCTGCATTTAGGACTGTAAGGTTCTTATCTGTCTCTCTGAGCCGTATGAGGTATCATGTGTATCGATTATAATAAAAAAAATTATAAATATACCACACCAAAACACACACACACAGCACAAAAAATTGTATCATACTAAAACACACACACACACACACACACACACACACATACACAAACGCACACACAAATGCATACACGAACAGATCAGAGATACGTGAATAATTACACTCGAAAGTTTGGCAATAACATTTGATCTTTGGCAAAAACATTTGACAGTCGGCAACAGAAACCAAAACATTGCATTGAAACAAGCGTTCAGTTTATAATGCTGTGGAATGTGGGAAAAACCGCAAATTGGCATTCATAAGAAGAAGGACAACACCAAAAATGCAACAGGAGCGTAATATGTAAGAAATTGACCACACAACCTGTTAGTACAGTTCAAAACATTACTACTTAATAGGAAATACCAACCACCAGAACTGTTTATAACCTATAAGTACAGTGACAAAAACGAAAATTAAATAGCAAACATATGTACATATTCCAGGTCACAGACGATGCCTTGCAGAAAATAAAGGCGAAACGCGTATGGCACTAAAATTGTGTTTTATTTAGTTGCTGACAGACGGCCCTTAAGTAAAAATTATCAATATACCGAAGTAATTTATTCGTCTTTAAAACTGTCATTCCGATTGCGATATGGCTGGGAAAACATGATATTTTGCGGGTAAGAACAATTGCAATTCGCTTCACTCTCTGATAAATATGTTAGTGCCTCACAGAATCCATTTCTCTGGCGCGTCTTCATTAATTTGCCACTGAATTGGTGGAATTTTACTTTATTGAAAATGATCGAGAACAATAATTAACTTACAATGGTTATTGCATCCCCGTCTATAATCTTGACTGTATTTGTGCGTTTTGCATAAAATTTAAAAGTATTTTTTTTTTTCTTTTGTAGGGAAATATTGGTTAGAATACTTCCATTGTAACACCTGCCCAGTTGCTCCTCATCACAAAACCTGATGATGAATAAATTCCATCTTTCGAGCAGCCAACAGATTTTTATACGAGTATTATTGATAAACTGAGTACCCGACGTAGCCCAAGTATGTATTTATTGCAATTCCATTAGTCCAACTCGTTCTCCCCCTCTCTCTGTCAATCTCTTCCAGCCACCACTCACTGTCCATCTCCTCCTGCCCTCTCTTCTCTTTATGCATCTGTTACTCCTCCTCTCTGCGTCCATCTGCTCCTCCCACCTCTGTCCACCTGCTACTTCACCCTCTGTACATCTTCTCCCTTTACGTTCATCTCCTCCTGCAAACCTCTATCTATTCCTCACCTCCTCTACCTCCTCCTCAGCCCTCTATCTTTCCCTCCTCCCTCTCTCTATCCATTTCCCCCTCTCCCATAAATGTATCCATCTCCTCCTTCCCCCTCTCTGTCTATCCATCCTCCGTCCCCCCATTCTCTCACCACGTTAACACCTCCACCTCAGTAGGAGTTTACTGGTTCTTTCCCCCAAAGTTTTTCTTTCCACATAGCAAATAACAGGTGTAGTAAGTTTGGCTGAAATCGATCTGGGGCTTAGGAGGAGTTCTTTATCCGCAGCTTTGCCCGCATACACAAATGTCACGTATATTTAACATATTTGTACACAAATTTCACCTGTATCTCTAACGAATTTCGTCCTGCAATTTCGTTTTCACACAGCTCAATGTTTATGCGTCATATCTCGTGGGCTGTGTCGTACAATGATATAAATTTGCAGGTACATTCAGCGGTATATGTGAATACTTCCTGTAAACTGTGTCGCGAATACAATTAGTAGAGAAGTAATAAATTAAAACATCTTGCTTGATGCGACGGTTTTACTGCATGAAAAGCGAAAATGTAGAAAGCGAAACTTTAAGGGCTATGAACCCAAATTTATTCCTGTATAGACTTCGGCATGCAATATGAAGTCGAACCACAAGGCACCAAAATATTGGACGCTGTTATGTGTCAGATGATGCTCCACTGTCAAAAAATGCCCATAAACGATTAGAATGAATAATTCCTTGGATCAAAGTAAATGAAACACTTGTAGCTAAAAGTAATTCACGAAGGTTTGTAATTAATGTGTGTGTGAAGATTTGCATTTCAGTTTTATGTAATGTGAAGCGAGGCGAGAGATACACGATGATGACACACAGATATTTGTCCCAGATTTTCGCGATGCGGTATCTAGTTTCATTAAAAAAGTTACTGATTATTGCCAAGGTGGGGATTTCTGGTAAAACCAAGTTTTTGAATTTCAGCGTTTCCACATGCTGAAATACACATGCAAGGTAAACCTGGTCATTAACAAACGTCCGCGCCTGGCAACTTAACTTCCTTCAGTGGTCTTTTCTGAATTTCTGCAGATGCCACAGTTAAGTTGGCCATAAAAAGTGGTCGACTGTGGTGTTTGTGGGCAGAGGTTTGAAATAGTACCCAGTTTGAGTGGTGCTCTCACTTTTTGGAAGAGACCAAGACGCCCTTCCGCAGTAAATACTGTCAATTTGTAGACCACATGTACCTGCAGATTATGCGAAATGTTGTGGCAGTGTTCCTGAGTGCTGAAGCCTAAGAAGTTTCAGTGAGCAAACCAATACACCATCTCGTTGCCACTAGTTATGACTATTCGTTTAATAGATACGACGACGACAGTTCGGAAGTACACCTATAAGCTAATAGGAAAATTCGTCTATACTACCCCTCATGTAACACCAGATATTCTGATTCCGTCAAATAATTTTAAAAAATCCTCGTTCCATCGTCTTTATTTGCTTGTGTGTTTCAGTATTTCTTGTGTACGATTTTCTTCTGTAGATTGAGCTATGATTGCCTGTCTGATAACCGGTAGAGGAAGTGTTGTATCATGGTACTTTTTCAGACTTCCACCTCTAGCCAGGATTGAATAGAAGTTTAATATATTTTCTGATTACATTTTTAAATGATGGCGTTCACTTTTTATGTGCTGCTATTTTATTGTGATATTACAAAAGTTACTCCCCAAAATTAAGATTTTTTCAAATGTGAAAACGTATTCTAAGGTAAAGTATGTTCATGTACATAGGAAAAAGTATTCGACTGTAATTTAAGAGCTTTGCAACCGATAAAATCTTGTCAGCATTGTATTTAATAGTCCATCTGTTACATTGTTACTCTATTACACACCAATAATCAGTAAGTGAAATGAAATTAAGCAGAAGTACTATCAATAACCTGTGACACGTTAAATACATTTTTGAATAGAATCTGTTGCAAACTATTACAAATTCCCATTTTCAACACAAGTAACATTGTTGAGACATTAAAGAAACTCGTTTCATTTTCATGTATCACATGTTCTACGATCAAAAACCTCCTTCTGTTTCAGGGTATAAGATGATCCACGACTGACGGATTATGATTTAACTGTACACATCTTGTATAAAGAGTTCTAAAAGTATATAGCATTTAACTCACCATAAAATTCTATACCTGAAAAATTAACATTGTACTCAGTACAGCTTTAATATGTTATACAGTATTTAAACATGTAGAGCGCAAATTATTTACAGATTATGCGCAAAACACAAAATCATGTCTAACAATAACATAAGCCATATGTAATGCCGGAATCTGCTTATTCTTCACGCGATTTTAAAATGAGTCACTAGACTGAAGTACCAGCCGAAAAACATCATGTGCTACCAGGTAAAACATCGTGTGCTACCAGGTACACTGTCCTCTAGTTACAACACTCTCTCCTAAATGCTGAACCGGTTAGCACCATTTGCCACTCTTTCATATTAATTAAGTGAGCTTCCCGTATCTGTAATTTTCGGCTTTCCCGAGTATAAATGTTTATTTGAGTCTGTTTTCGACACTTCCTTATGTAGCGTTGTAATTTCCCCATATTTCCTTAATTTCTGTAAGTAACATGATCGTAATTACATTGATCAAGGTAGAGAACACGGTTAATGACTCTTGCAAGTATGAGAAGAAGATTATGCCTGGTGCATGGTCAGACCAAGAAGCTATAAGCCAGCTGCTGATTTTATTAATGACAGACAATGCCAGTACGGAATCTATTACAACAGGATCATCAAATGGAGCTCGTGGCGTGTCCTCACTCCCAGCTTTATACAAATAGACGTTACAGAAGCGAGACAAACAACCGATTTTATAGTCCTACTCCAGCAGTAAATTTTGACGATATCAAATGTTCTGGCACATTGTGGTTTGATTTTAGCTTATGGCATGTGACAAGTCCCGTGGCAACCACTTACGAAGAGCATGAATGCTGAATTCAATCGTGGAATGAATTTAGTTATCTTCTTCAGAGTTATCTGGTGAAAATATTTTCATTTCACCACTAGTTTAGCATTTAGAGCAATAAGTAGATAAACCTCGAATACTATCCAAACACAGTAACCAAAATTCCACGTCTCCCATACAGGATAACACGAACATTTACATGAACAAACTGACGTTAATGCAAACGGTGAATAACGTTTCTTAACAACCGCACAAAGACTCGAATTCAGCATGGGGCCAGTTGAGATGACACTGTGATTGCAATACTGTACTCGCATTCGGGGGAGGCGGGGCTAGAACTTCAAGCAGACAATCAAGATTTATGTTTCAAATGATCTCCCCATGTCACTTGAGGTAATTTCTGGTTGAGTCCTTTTGCAAGCCATGGTCGAGTTCTCCCCTCATCCTTGTTGAAGCATGTGCTCTGCCTCTAATGACTTCGAAATCGATAAGCAGTTGAAAGCTAATCGCCGCGGTAGTCTCGCGGTTCTAGGCGCGCAGTCCGGAACCGTGCGACTGCTACGGCCGCAGGTTCGAATCCTGCCTCGGGCATGGATGTGTGTGATGTCCTTAGGTTAGTTAGGTTTAAGTAGTTCTAAGTTCTAGGGGACTGATGACCACAGCAGTTGAGTCCCATAGTGCTCAGAGCCATTTGAACCATTTTTGAACGCTAATCTTCCTGCCTTTTACCTACATCATATATACGAGTTGTTCCACAAGCCGCGACATTAACAATGTGTCGTGTCAGTCCTAGTGCCGTCGCTAAAGTAGCAAGAAAGGATGTTTCATGGGTATTTTTCGAACATAAAATAGTGAATTATTTAGATGAACCATACATTTTCTGGGTGAGTAACACGGAACGTTGAGATGTAACTTCTGCAACATTTTGTGTATTTATTTATTATTATCCCGTAAGTCCTCCGTTTGTATGACACACAGTCACAATATATTCAGGGTTCTCTTTGTAGAAAATTCAGTAATATTAAATCGCTCAACTTCAAAATACTGAATGCCGATTAACAATACTACTACTACTACTACTACTACTAATAATAATAATAATAATAATAATAACTGTACGTAAGAACTTACTTAGTGTTAGGAATCTTTTATACTGGTTTGAAAACGAGGCAAGTGTTAGCAATGGGTTGTGAACCATCCAAGAGTTCTCATAGAAGGACTGAACATAAAAATGGAAAAGACCAATTAAGACGAACACTCATGAATTTTGTAGAGTAATTTTGCTCTAAAGGTCGTTGAACTACTTCGACTACGTATCCTTGCCCTGGCACTTTGAGAGTCCCTTTACCTTTTACTTTTAACAGTCACTATAAGGCATACTGATTTTACCTTCTACAGTATATTTATTCAATTCTATTACCGTCGGAATCATCATATTTCTATAAATGTTTGTCCTGAATTGAAATTCAATTTGAATAGTTGTACTGCATATTTTACATTGATTCCAACTGCAAAAAAGGGCGATTACAGTACTCCACCACTCTTCGTTCTGGGTATTAAGAAATGGAAATGGAAATGCCCTGTGCCTATGGCCTCCCGTCGGGTAGACCGTTCGCCTGGTGCAAGTCTTTCGAGTTGACGCCACTTCGGCGACTTGCGTGTCGATGGGGATGAAAATGATGATGAAAGACACACAACACCCAGTCATCACGAGGCAGAGAAAATCCCTGGCCCCGCCGGGAATCGAACCCGGGACCCCGTGCGCAGGAAGCGAGAACGCTACCGCAAGACCACGGGCTGCGGACATTAAGAAATTAATGGCGTCAGAAGAACAAGACATTACAGTTCCTTCACCTTTTCATGTAAATTTAAAGTTAAAGAATCGCAGAGATAATACAGTTCTACCACGCGACTGTTGATTTGGCACACCTGTTGTAGGTATTCGTTTATTCATCTACAGATAGTCGTACATTGATGTTAATATGTCTGTTTAATACAACAGTAAAACACAAAAGTTAACAAAAACCAAGGTGTATAATCAGTTAAATGCCAAGTTAATCTGAAAATTAGCATTTAATACTTGGCCATATCTCATCACAAGTAACAGAGGCTACATACGTTACAGACAATCATTTAAACTGACACCAGGACCACGATAATAACGCTGTCTCTTGGTTACGTTCTTTGAGTGCTCCTGATCGTCTGCCTAAAAACCTGTGTCAATATCTCTTCACAACGACGGAAATGCAGAGCTCAAGAAAATGAAATATTGTTGGTACGTACAAGTTAATTCTCGTTTTGGTTCCATGACCATGAATAGAGCTTTTAGGGTAATGGTTCAAATGGTTCAAATGGCTCTGAGGACTATGGGACTTAACTGCTGTGGTCATCAGTCCCCTAGAACTTAGAACTACTTAAACCTAACCAACCTAAGGACATCCCACACATCCATGCCCGAGGCAGGATTCGAACCTGCGACCGTAGCGGTCACGGGGTTCCAGACTGTAGCGCCTAGAACCGCTCGGCCACCCCGGCCGGCTTTTAGGGTAATAATTATCAATATTTTTCGTAACATACGTAAGTTAGATTCATGAACCCTTTACACAGTTTTTTGCAATTTACCCGATTTTCCATCCCACAGTGTACGCTTTACTGGTATCGTTTTTCTTCTTTTCAACATAATACTCCCCATACCAAGGGGAGCGGGGGGCGTTACTTCATGCCCACCATTTGAAGAAAATTGTAATCTAGTCAGTTACTTTATATTTTCAAATTCTGAAAAAATATGTATTATTTTCAATTAATTTTCATACCAGATGCCATGTATATTTTCAGTTTTTCAGTTAAACATTTAGGTGTCCTCAGCATATGTCACTTTCCCCAATCTATGTCTAGGCTTAGGGCCTTGCTTACACCTCAGAATCAAATTAAAAATTGTGGTGAGAGCAAAAGTCAACAGTGAACGAAATTTGCATTTTTTAAATTTTTTGTGGTGATTATGAAGCTGGCAGAACAGGCCATTAAATGTGCATTGATATTGCGAAGAGTGTGCTAAAAGGTATTTTCAGGTTCTGTACCCTACTTACACATCAGTACGTCTATAAAAAGTATGTTTTTAATATAATACATCGGCAGTTATTAACGGCTTTTATTTTTCTTAATTTTTTTCGGGTAGGCATAAAGTACCTCCCCCTCCCCAAATTGATAATGCACGTCATGAAAAATGCCTTGGTGTTGCTAGGCTTAATCAGTACAATTTACATGGTCAGTTATATTGAATTATGTATCTGTTTTGTTACACTACCAAATTTCAACAACTTTTATAAGATTTTCAAACTACAGCTACACGTACAGCATTCACCACTCGCTGCATTTTGCAGTGAAATCATACATTTCGCTCAAATTGTGAAGTTGAATAACAAATTCACATCATAATTACAAGGGAATTGAGTAGTGTTTCCGTATGAAATTTAGTCATTGGCATTTCTCATGTGAAAACACGAAAGCTCAAGAGGCTAGCACGATTCTAGTATGCATGTTAGTGCTCCCTTTGTTGTTTTGCAGTGAAATGCTACATTGGCCGTTAGGAGAGCCATATTTGGCAAACGATGCCAGCTGCCAGCTGGCTATCATTGGCAGTATTTGCTGCTCTAAATTGCGACTGCACATAGCGCTCGGAATATTAAGCGCTGCGCCAAGCTCAGCAGATACCACAGGGTGTCGGAAAAGCCTTTTTCATGTTATAAGCACTAGTTTTCGATAGATGTCTTGAACTGATGTCAATGTTATAACAAATTAAACAAAAGGTTTTACTTCTTTTTTATTGCAGGTTTTATTAACGTGTCAGCGTACTCCACTTACAATGATTACCCACCCGACACAAGGTGCTGTACATGTAGTTTACGGAGGCACTACTCGGTGGTGGCCGTCCATCTGTTTCAGCAGAAACGAAGGAGTACGTTAGAAAGTACTGTGCTGTCTCGCTAGATATGAGTTCTTAAGGTCTGACGTGGATTAGAAATGAAAAAAAAATTGTGTGTTTGGTATTTTCCACTAAATTTTATTGTTTCGTGCATGCAAAATGGAAGATATTTAGGTTTCGTTGCATAAATGTGTATGATTTGGCGTAGAAATGTTATCATACACTGTGAACGACATGGTTTTCTCAATCGTAATACTGTCAGTGATGCGAACTTACGTAGTGCGCATATTAGAGATTCAGAGCCGTTTCTTGAGTGACCTGGAGGTGAAGATTTGATCAGTGTTTTTGCTGTTCAAACTGTTGAATGATTCTTCATCTCTGAGGAGACTGTTTGCTATTATTAAGTAGTTTAAATAACACTTAGAGGTTATTTACAGTCTCATTGATGTATATAATTCTGTAAGGCTCTGAGTATTGCAGTATTATTTTACCTGGGTGAGAAACCTCTCCCGACGGCTTGACTGTTTGGCCTCCTCACCCATTTGATTTCTGTCTGTGGAAGTACTCAGACTGTAGGGGATACGTGTAAAGATCCTCTGTACCACATATAGATAGCCGGCCGAAGTGGCCGTGCGGTTAAAGGCGCTGCAGTCTGGAACCGCAAGACCGCTACGGTCGCAGGTTCGAATCCTGCCTCGGGCATGGATGTTTGTGATGTCCGTAGGTTAGTTAGGTTTAACTAGTTCTAAGTTCTAGGGGACTAATGACCTCAGAAGTTGAGTCCCATAGTGCTCAGAGCCATTTGAACCACATATAGATAGGTACGATGAAACGAATGATACCGCAAGCATTGCATGGATCCCCCATGTAACTATAAGTGGAAGACAGACTGAAATTAGGCATCGATTAAATTCGCTGTATGCGTGGAAAGCATCAAACATTTACAGTCGAAGACACAGAATGGTTCAAATGGCTCTAAGCACTATGGGACTTAACATCTGAGGTTATCAGTCCCCTAGACTACTTAAACCTAGCTAACCTAAGGACATCACGCACGTCCATGCCCGAGGCAGGATTCGAACCTGCGACCGTAGCAGCAGCGCGGTTCCGGACTGAAGCGCCTAGAACCACTCGGCCACAGCGGCCGGCCGGAGATACAATGCGATATTTTTTTTAAATTTCTGTTAAACTTGATTAGTCATAAAGCCCCGGACAAAAATTAGTCATCAGTGAGCACTCACAAGCGAATCGTTACGCCTTTACAGATGGCGCAGCAATCTAGTCACGTGCTCAATCATCCGCGCCCTGCTTATACGTGAGCATAAGACAGTAGTGTTCAACGAGAAATTTATGTTTCAAGCCGACATTTTACGTAAACATGGGTAAATGGAAGAATGTGACAAAGTGCCATAAAGGATCAATCGTATTTTGCCGTGCCCATGGCCATACGGCATGTGAGGTAGCTGTATTTGATGGTGTTTCGCGGCGGACTGTTGAACGTGTCTACAAGCAGTGACGTAAGACACCTGGCCACGAAACACCACGTCTGAATTGAGGTCGAAAAAATATCCTAACTCAGAGGAACCGGAGATGCGTTTCACAGCTTGTGAATCAAGAAACCCTCTGGAAATTACTGCAGGCAATGAATAAAGATCCATCCCTAACCGCTGGCGACAAAACATTGTGACGGGAACTACACGCAGTGATAATTTGGATTCGGTCACCTCGGAAGAGACCATCGCTCACACAGGCGGATAAGGACGACAACAGCAAAGTTCATCGGGCTAGAAGAATATGTGACAGGGCTTCTGAACACTCCCCCACCTTTTTACATCTCGAGGTGTGCGCAAAATCATCTGACTTGAACCGCATAGAAAATCTGTGGGACACGTTGGAACAGAAGGTAAAACGACATCAGCATCCCCGCAGTTTGGGGGAACTGGGTGATAAGACCCTCAGCGAGTGGCTTAACCTGGACGGACATACCTGCACGCCCTCGTGGACTCACTACCTAACTAATCTAGGTGGTTATCAAGTCCAGAGGCGGAATTACACGGTAGCGAATGAAGCTCGTAAGTATTGCTCTATGGATGACAGTTTCTTTTCCGGTGAGCTTATAACATTCCGATTCAAGTCACGTTGACGACTAAAAGTTGTTCACCACTTACACAAGCGGCTAAAGAGTCAGACCAGGGTTGATTCCTGATGTAAATAATTGATGTTTTCGGGGTAGTATCTGGATGATACTATTTTTTACGCACTTATTCGGAGAACTGAGTTAGATGATTTCTTCACGTGCTCAAAGCAGTGGCACTACATGAACTCACCGTCAGGATACTAACCAGAGTACGAGGTACTGTCGTGTCGCGACTTTATTTATAACCTTGTTGCACTCCCAGTCGTCGCTAAAGTGTTTGATACTCAGCTGTTTTGCTGCCCGGGATAGCCGAGTGGTCTAGGGCGCCTTGTCACGGTCCGAGCGGCTCCCCCCCGTCGGAGGTTCGAGTCCTCCCAAGGGCATGGGTATGTGTGTTGTCCTTAGCGCAAGTTAGTTTCAGTTATATTAAGTAGTGTGTAAGCTTAGGAACGGAGACCTTAGGAGTTTGATCCCATTATACCTTACCACAAATTTCCAAATTTCCAAATTTTTACAAAGCTGTTTTACTGAGCCCAAATCAGAAATTCGTGGGACACACAATTCCTTGTCGAATTTCACATCTAGTGGATGATACAGCCCGCAAAATCTTAATAAACAGATTGCCGGATCCGGGACATTGCTTGAATTGAACTCTCGATCCCTTTATTTCAGTAGACATCTTAATTAATCCGTCCGAGAAATTTGGAAACTGAACCACTGTAATGGTCTTACAGTATTGTTCCCTAGTGCTACAAAAGTTATGGTGAGTTTCAGTGTGGTGTCAAACTTTACGAATTTCCCGTTTTATGAACCCTTGCAAATAACTCATAAAGAATTTAACGCCTCAAACCAAAGCAGCTCTTCAGGTAAGTCGTGGCCGTATTAGGGGAAGCTCTAAATGAATCCCTGGAATACACTAGCACAATCAGAGATTGTATTTCCCTAAGGAGGGAAAGAAAGACTGCTGTGTTTCATACGTAGACATCAGGGCACGGAAGGAGTAAGGTAGCATGTTAAGTCTTAGATCGACACAAATGGATTTATACACTCCTGGAAATTGAAATAAGAACACCGTGAATTCATTGTCCCAGGAAGGGGAAACTTTATTGACACATTCCTGGGGTCAGATACATCACATGATCACACTGACAGAACCACAGGCACATAGACACAGGCAACAGAGCATGCACAATGTCGGCACTAGTACAGTGTATATCCACCTTTCGCAGCAATGCAGACTGCTATTCTCCCATGGAGACGATCGTAGAGATGCTGGATGTAGTCCTGTGGAACGGCTTGCCATGCCATTTCCACCTGGCGCCTCAGTTGGACCAGCGTTCGTGCTGGACGTGCAGACCGCGTGAGACGACGCTTCATCCAGTCCCAAACATGCTCAATGGGGGTCAGATCCGGAGATCTTGCTGGCCAGGGTAGTTGACTTACACCTTCTAGAGCACGTTGGGTGGCACGGGATACATGCGGACGTGCATTGTCCTGTTGGAACAGCAAGTTCCCTTGCCGGTCTAGGAATGGTAGAACGATGGGTTCGATGATGGTTTGGATGTACCGTGCACTATTCAGTGTCCCCTCGACGATCACCAGTGGTGTACGGCCAGTGTAGGAGATCGCTCCCCACACCATGATGCCGGGTGTTGGCCCTGTGTGCCTCGGTCGTATGCAGTCCTGATTGTGGCGCTCACCTGCACGGCGCCAAACACGCATACGACCATCATTGGCACCAAGGCAGAAGCGACTCTCATCGCTGAAGACGACACGTCTCCATTCGTCCCTCCATTCACGCCTGTCGCGACACCACTGGAGGCGGGCTGCACGATGTTGGGGCGTGAGCGGAAGACGGCCTAACGGTGTGCGGGAACGTAGCCCAACTTCATGGAGACGGTTGCGAATGGTCCTCGCCGATACCCCAGGAGCAACAGTGTCCCTAATTTGCTGGGAAGTGGCGGTGCGGTCCCCTACGGCACTGCGTAGGATCCTACGGTCTTGGCGTGCATCCGTGCGTCGCTGCGGTCCGGTCCCAGGTCGACGGACACGTGCACCTTCCGCCGACCACTGGCGACAACATCGATGTACTGTGGAGACCTCACGCCCCACGTGTTGAGCAATTCGGCGGTACGTCCACCCGGCCTCCCGCATGCCCACTATACGCCCTCGCTCAAAGTCCGTCAACTGCACATACGGTTCACGTCCACGCTGTCGCGGCATGCTACCAGTGTTAAAGACTGCGATGGAGCTCCGTATGCCACGGCAAACTGGCTGACACTGACGGCGGCGGTGCACAAATGCTGCGCAGCTAGCGCCATTCGACGTCCACCACCGCGGTTCCTGGTGTGTCCGCTGTGCCGTGCGTGTGATCATTGCTTGTACAGCCCTCTCGCAGTGTCCGGAGCAAGTATGGTGGGTCTGACACACCGGTGTCAATGTGTCCTTTTTTCCATTTCCAGGAGTGTATTTAAATGCATGCAGTGGCTACCACTCAACATAAAATACCAATGTAGTGCGAATCCTGTTCCACAGAGCTTGGGCCATGAAAATGAGACAGGCACAGCCTTATGGTTTTCTTTTCATTTAAATGTTGATCTTCGTGGTCCTTATACGCAGTGCTTGCTAGTGGCGGTAGAATCGTTTGGCATTCAGCTTCAAATGCCCGTTGCCTAAATTTTCTCAACAGTGTTCCTCGAAAAGAGCGTCGCCTTCCATCCAGGGACTGCCATTTGATGTCCCGAAGCATCACCGTAAAACTTACGTGTTGTTCGAACCTACCGATAACAATCTAGTAGCCCGCTTTTGAACTGCTTCTATGTCTTCCTTGATTCCAACCTGGTACAGATTCCAGAGCAGTACTCAAGAACAGGTCGCACCAGCGTCCTATATGCGTTCTCCTTTACTGGTGAACCACTCTTTCCTAAAACTCTCCCGATAAAATGAAGTCGATCATTCTCCTTCCCTACCACATTCACACATGCTCGTTCCACTTCATATCATTTTGAAACGTTACACCCAGATATTTAAACGACATGACTATGTCAAGCAGGACACTAGTAATACTGTATCCCAACATTACAGGTTTCTTCTTCCTTCTCATCCACATTAACTTACAGTTTTCCACAGTCAGAGCTAACTGCCATTCATTACACCAACTGGAAATTTTGTCTAAGTCATCTTGTATCTTTTATCTTCTTACAGTCACCCAAATTCGACACCTTACCGTACACGGCAGCATCATCAGCAAACAACCGCAGATTGCTAACCTCCGTGTCCGCCAAATCATTTATATATATAGAAAAACAACGGCAGTCCTAGCACACGTACCTGGGCGATTCCTGACGATACCCTTGTCTCTGGTGAACATTCGCCGTCGAGGACAACATAATGGGTTCTATTACTTAAGAAGTCTCCGAGCCACTTACATATCTGTGAACATATTCTATATATTCGTACATTTATTAACAGACTTCAATGGGACACGAACTATGAAATGTACCTGTTGCCTTTAATCTACCATATGGGTTCAGGTAGAGGGAGAAAGGAGTACGGTGATTGAGAGACGTGAGTTAAAGGGCAGAGGGGTAGGATGAGGGGGAGAGACGAAAAACTATGGCGAGGGAGACAGATCCAGGTTGAAGGTAATACGAAGACGGGGAGGAATGGATACAGTGACGGATTAACTAATAGAGTGAGGGAAAGTGAAGATGATTGAGTCACGGAGAAAGAGATAGATAGAGGAAAGGATACACTATGGAAGAGGTAAGGAGGGATAGTGTTAGGCAGAAAAGAATGCAATGATGGAGAGGGTGGAAAGGATAAGCTAAAGTATCGTAAAATACTAAAACTTCTTTAACAGTGCTATATCAGAATTTCTATCGATCTAATACTGTTTATTTCGCCAAATAATGCATTTTGTAAGATAATATTTTGTATAGTTACACTAGATCTGAACTTATACACTATAAATCAAAGCGTTTGAACTACATTAGTGAAACCTGCTTTCGTTTTGCAGACGCGCGTTTAGCACTTTGCCTAACTGTTACACTCATTTCCAGGCTACTGATTACGGTAAAGAAGAATGGCTCTTTGTACTCGGTAGGCAGTGCTTCAGGCTGCAGGAAACGATTACGGTTGTTAGCGGCGGAGCGTGAGGAAGTGCACTTGCAGGTCGTTACGGCGGCGCCTGAGATACGGCACAATCACGGTAAGGTATGCTGTGCGCTGCATAAAGCCTCTCGACAACGGTTAAATCTCCATTACGCACAGCTCGCACACAAGCGATGAGGGACATTTTTAAATGTTAAGCAAATGGGTTCACATTTTTTTCGTATTCGCAAGTCTAAATTACTGATTTCACATACCGAAATTATTTACTTCTGACACTTGGAATTTCTAGAACGCATTCCTAGGAATTCCTGGAATTCCTAGAATTTAATGTAATATATGATTAAAAATTTGTTAATTTTGTTAATAAAGCAAGGTGTTGAGACAGTAACACTAGAATGATTTCTGTTACTCGCACTAAACATGGCGAATCAGCTAAAACTTGCACCGAAAGTATTACACTACCACTTTCACGTAACTGGTTCAGGAGGTTGACAAATAATTGCCGGGATCATTGACTTCTGTTGGGATATCTTGCCACATACACCGTACGAGTATGAACTGCATTCTCTCTACACTCTCCATACATCATGAGCAGGTCATCTTTTTCTGCGTGGTAAATCCCATCGTCCACGCACGACTTACTGCCTGGAGTGTCACGCACTAACTGACAAGCAAGTCGCAATTCACTGAAAGAACACACAACAAGCACACAGTAAGCAAACATAACAACATCGTACCTAGCAACTACGCAGGTTGAATGGCACAAACAAGTGTCGGTGTTGAAACTTTCCAAAATACGAAGTCTCGTAAAGGACTCACACTAGAATCCTGCAAAAAACGCCACTGACATTCTAATTTACCCTAATTTTAGTATGTGGTGTCAATAGGCATTGTTCCAATTAAAAATGTGCATATTTGCACAAAAAATACACTTTCTAAGTATTATTACAATTTGTTGATTGGCTAAAAATACGAGCCCCTGACTACCAATCCATTCTGTGGAAAACGCACATAGCACTTTTCATTTCCGCAGTATTCGCGATGAAAGTTTTAGGTGATTGGCCGTATATAGTGAAATCGTTAACCTGTAGACCTAAAATATTTATACAACAATTAACAATATCGATACAATGTTTACGGCAAAGGGTCGTACAAAGGGGCAATCATTTCGCGGTGGGTCCATTACTTGCAACCATTATAGAGGGTGTCGCAGGACGAATATAATAGGAAACATCACTCGTAGCAAAAATGTCTATTAAACACGTGCTCTAAAATGCATACCTTGAGAGCTATGAGCACTTCTTCGTTTTCGATACAGTGAAACAAATCTATTCTACTATAAACTTTGCTTTCCAAATTTTGAGAGGAGGCAGTATATACCAAAATTAGAAAAAGTTGTCTAGTGAACGTGGGCTCTAACATGCATGTCTTAAAAGCTGTGAGGACTTGGTCAATAGAAGAGATATTTTCCACTGTAGCGAAAATGAACAAGTTCTCTTTGTCTTTTAGGCATGCACTTTGGGGCCCATGTGCACTGGACGTTTTTTTATTGTTTTGGCCCATACTGAGTGAAGGTCAAGTTCTACGTCCTGGCCCATCTTCGACCGATCGCAGTTGTCAGCCTCTGTCAACGGCGTCATTGGATGCGGTAAGGATGTGCATGTGGTCAGCATAATTCCGAATATAGAAATGGTCGGATGACACTATAAGTCCTGAAGGTCGGAGTAGATCATAAGAGAATCTCCTAATAAATACACATAACTAGAACAGAAGTTTTCATAAATCTAGACGTAATACTACGAACAAATTACACCACACAAAAACGAATGGGTGCTAAATGATATGTTATGGATCTCTTTTGAAATATTTTATAGTAGTAGCTGCTAATTATTGGGTTCAAAATGCTTCTTTCGCGCATGAGGGTCCTGCAGTATACATTCCAAATCTCCTTAGCAGACAACAGGGAATAATAAATTATTTTAAGAATGTTGTGAGAACAAGATATAATGGATATTATCCAAGATCAATGTCGAGTATTCCAAGTCAAGTGAAATATTTAATTAGTCAATGAAATTTGACAGATTATGGAGACACCGCGGCGAGTGTGTCTTGCAAGCTTCAAAGCGCAGACACGGCCCAACTTTGTGTGTACACAGTAGTGAAAAACAGTTTAAAGGCATGCATATTTGCACGAAAATTAACATTGTCCGTTGGAATATTTATGCACCATCCATTGTAGTGATAAACGCAATTAAATGGCATCGCAGCCCGGATTTGAACCCCGTGGAAAACCTTTGCGGAAGGCCTGCAAGGCACGTTTATCGCAATGGAAGGCAATCTGAGGCCGTATGTGATCCGAAAAGAACGATACGAGAAGATTGGGCGACAATTTCACTGCAAGAACTACAGATCCCAAGAAAATGAAAGCCCAAGAGTTTTTGAGGTAATTAGGAAGAACGGTTCGACGAACTACTAAAAAGGCATTAACACAACAGGACAGTGAGGATTTTTATACCAGTTTTCATTCAGGAAATGCAAACGCCTTATTTTGTTACTCGCATTATAAAAGAAACTTTGTAATTCCGTCATGATTGTTTGTCTTACATGTATCTACAACTTTCATAGCAAATTCGGTACATGTGTGATTCAGACATTGTACTATTACTTTCGTGGAACCCTACCTTTATGCTGATTCCCACTGCTGTACATGGTATGCACTGTTATGCTGAAGCATACTTGACATTGGGCTGCAATGCTGTAATTGCCTACGCTACAGTCAGCCTAATAAACAACATCGTAGCATGAAACACTGCTCTCACTGCTCTGAGCTACGCGACATTCAGGAGGATGGCAAACAAACGCCTTCCTTTTGTGTACGCTGCTCAGGAAGGCATCCGCAAAATTCTAGAGAGTTTCCAGAGTAAGTCCAAAAGTGGAAAATTAACCAGAGCATGGCAATATAAGGCACAACAAACTGGCAAGCAGCCACACAAGGAAATATCGTAACGTAGGCAGACGTTGTCACAGGAAACTTGGCGGCTTCCCAGACATTTTTACGCTCTCAGCCTCGTACAGCTAGTTCCCCGATACATACGAAAACTACGAAACCACTAAATGAAAGGAACAATTCTTCGGTAAGTCAGCAAGACATCACGTGTTTCACCAGTGTCGACTACATATACCAGAGAAAGGCATCACATTTTAAACAATTCAAGAGGAAATAATGAATGTAATTGGGCACAGGTGGAGGTAGCAGTGGTGCAACAGAGAAATACACAACAAAAAGCGCATTCGCTTCCAGATAATACATACATTACGGATGCCATACGGAATTCACACAAATCCAGTGAGAAAAAACCATACCCACCGCAGCCACATAGGCTTCAGGAGGGTCCAGTTATTTAGAACGACTTAATCGAAGCAATTTATAATATCGTAATAAATGTACTAAGACAGATAACTGATACACTAACAGCATAAAAGAATTCGTCGCAGAATCGCTACGGTATCTGGGTCTCGATATGTTAAGAATAAAGTACACTGGGATGCCCCTTTCATTACAGCTAACAAACACACCCTCCTACATCTTTCACGCTCCAACTAGATATCAGTAAGTGCGATATCTGAATCATAGTTGCTGTCGAATGATCCATTTCAGTTTCCTGGATATGGTTTACACTGATCAGCCAGATCATTGTGAGCAGCTGACCAATAGCCAGTACTCCACCTTTGACACGGATAACAGCGGCGGCGTGTCGTGGCATGAAAGCAATGAAGCCTCGGTAGGTCGCTGAAGGGAGTTCGTACCACATCTGCAAACACAAGTGCCGGTCACGGTGGCCGTGCGGTTCTAGGCACTTCAGCCCGGAACCGTGTGACTGCTACGGCCGCAGGTTCGAATCCTGCCTCGGGCATGGATGTGCGTGATGTTCTTAGGTTAGTTAGGTTTAAGTAGTTCTAAGTTCTAGGGGACTTATGACCTAAGATGTTGAGTCCCATAGTGCTCAGGGCCATTTGAACCATTTTTTAGATCTGATGAGTTGGGGGGGGGGGGGCGTTGGGAGGGTGGGGGAGGCAACACATCAACTGGAACTCGCCACTGTGTTCCTCGAATCACTCGATAACACCCCTGGTCTTGGAACATGATTCATTATCTTGTTGAAAAATGCACTGCCGTCGGGAAACATGATCGTCGTGAAGGGGTGTACCTGTTCTGCAACCAGTGTATGATACTCCTTGGCAATCTTGGTGCCATGCACGGGCTCTATTGGACCTGTTCAGAAATTTTTGTGAAATCTTATGGGACTTAACTGCTGAGGTCATCGGTCCCTAAGCTTACACAGTACTTAACCTAAATTACCCTAAGGACAAACACACACACCCATGCCCGAGGGAGGACTCGAACCTCCGCCGGGACCAGCCACACATTCCATGACTGCTACGCCCCAGACCGCTCGGCTAATCCCGCGCGGCTATTGGACCTGTGGATGCCCACATTAATGTTCCCCAGAGCATAATAGAGCCGCCGCCTGCTTGTCTCCGTCCCACGGTACAGGTGTCAAGGAGCTGTTCCCCTGTAAGGCAACGGATTCCCACGGTCCCATCGGCATGATGAAGAAGGTATCAGGATTCATCAGGACATGCAACGTTCTGTAACTGCGCCAACGTCCTGTGTCGATGGTTACGTGCTCTTGCCAGTCGTAGTTGCCACTGTTCTGATGTTAACATCGGCACATGCATGGGTCGTCGTCTGTGAAGGCTCATCGTTAGGAGTGTTCGACACACAGTGCGTTCAGACACATTTGTACTCTGCCCAGCACTAGTGTCTGATGTTAGTTTCGCCACAGTTCGCCTCGCGTCCTGTTTTACCAATTTGCTCAGCCTGTGACGTCCGACATCTGTAATGAGGGATGGCTGCCCAATCCTACAACGTCAGGACGTGGTTTCACCTTGGTTTCGCCACGTGTTAAATCACTTTGGTTTCGCCACTCGTTGAAAACAGTCATCACAGCACTCCTCGAGCACCCGACAAGTCGTGCAGTGTCCGAAATGCTTGTGCCGAGCCTCAGGGCCATCACAATATTCGCTCGGTCAAACTCAGATCGCGCGCCTTCCCCATTCTGCACACGGACAGTACGCTCACTGATACCACGTGCATCGCGCGTGTGTCTGACTAGCAGTCATTCCTCGCCAGGTGACGCTGCTACATCTGGACGGATTTATATCGGTAGCAAGTGAGTGGTCATAGTGTTCTGGCTGACCATAGTAATTCGAGCCGACATATACGATAGACATAAGGGGTGTTCACTTCTCATAAGCAATGGAATCCTGTGAAAAGTTCGAGGAGATGAAAGAAAAGAGATACCACTTCAAGCCGCTGCAGCTACATTATATACGATAGGAAATGAAATAAATGTAACGTTGGTTGACAAATAGCAAAGGCAGACAACAACAAAACAACAACTGAGTATGTTGTTTAAGTCGGTGGCGCATTCGAAGATAATATAAGGTGATTTTAAAGGTCATCGTCCTTCTCAGAGCTCAAACAAAGAAATAAGCGTCAGCAAAGTGATAGCGGAGAATATTGACGAAGATAACTTAATCGTCTTAAATTATGGTGCCCCGTCGAGGATAAAATATATTAACAATAAAGATTCAGAAAATATGTTTCTTGTGAAACGCAACTAGCACTTTATTCACACGAAGTAATGAGTGCTATCGGCACGAGTAGTCAGATTCATTGCATTTCCCTAAATATCCAGAAGGCATTCCACACCGTTCCTCGCAAGGGACTGCAAAACAAAAAGTCATCGAGTTAAACAGAAGTGACATTTGGCGTTCCCCAGGGAAGTATTATGGACGATCTCCTGTTCCTTATCAATATCAGCCATTTCAGAGACGATCTCCGCAGCTCCCTTAGATTGATTGCAGGAAATTCTGTCATTCACCGTTTAGTAACGTCATGAGAAAATCGAAACTAATTGCAAAATGATTTAGAGAAGATCTATATATGGCGCGAAAAGTGGTAATGAACTCTGAATAATGAAAAGTATGAGGACATCCACGAGAGTACTAAAAGTAGTCAGTTATATTTCACTTACACGAAAAAATACACATATCTAAAGGTTGTGATTTCAACTGAATACTGAGGAATTACAATCAGGGACAACTTAACATGGACTGTAGTAGGGAAGGCGTATGATCAACATCGGTTTATTGCGAGAATTTTTACGAAAGCGTGGTTCATTTTTAAAGGAGGTCGTGTACAGAGCGCTAGTGCTATCCATACTTGAGAACTGCTCGAGTGTTTGCGATCTCAACCATGTTCAATTAGAGGACGACATCGAAGCAATTCAGAGGTGGGCTGCTAGATTTGGTACCGGTAGGTTCGTTCAACACGCGATTGTCACAGAGATGTTTCGCGAAATCCCTGGAGGAAAGATAACGTTTTTTTCGCGGAACACTATTGAGAAAATTTAAACAATCGGCACAAGAAACTGACTGCAGCGAGATTCATTCTACTGCAGCAAACGTACATTTTGTGTACGGACCGCGAAGATAAGAGAAACTGGTGTTCGTAACGGAGGCATACAGACAATCGTTTTCTCTCGTTCAGGTTGCGAGTGGGACAGGAAAGCAAATTACTAGTAGTGGGACAATGTACTCCCCGCCACGCACCACACGGTGGCCTGCGGCGTATGTATGTAGACGCAAAAATTAGTAGAAACACACAGATAATATTGAGGGGAACGCGAAGCAAAGACCATGTTTTATTGGCAGAACACTTAGTACATTCAGCAGATCTGCTAAAGAAACTGCCTACACTACCCTGAGCCGTATATACGCTTTCCGGGGCTGGTGGAACTGGGTTGGCAGCGTCAAGAGTTGGTAGTTCACCACCCTTAGTAGGGTAGCAGTGGGGAGGTGAGAGGTTGTCTAGTTGCAGGCTGACATGTCGTCAAGAGAAAATTTTTGATTAAACATACATTCCACTGGTGAACACACTACAACAATCGTAACAACGTTGTGAGGTGGCAACACCCTCTAGGGCGTCTGCTAAGGACACGTAGTCCGGAGGCACTCAGTTACGCAGGCGGTATGCGCTTCCGACAGTCTATGGTGACGCCAGCGCTCGGTGAGGTGCCTGTGGCTTCATGTTCAGCGACATAGCTCAGGCTGGGAATCCCACCGTAGACCCCAAAGGTGAAGACAGGTCTCATCTGTCGTGCCTGCCCTTGCAGACAGAGGCGGACAGTGACAGTATGCCCACACAGACGAAGACGGCTGGATGGCTGCACTACCTCGGAGTGGAATAGTAGCCCTCCAGGACAGGAGACCAGCAGCGACTGCAAGTAGGCTCGGTGGTGGTAAGTTCACAACGTAGTCGGCGTGTAAGATGCTTGTCCATCGACCTTCGAGTCGAGTTCCACGTATCGATTTCCCTTGTCTCGAGCCAGTGGTCGTGCGCACAGCGGCAGCCGCATGATTTTGTTGTGAATGTAAGGGGAGAAACGGCGGCGGTTGGAAGATGGTGGCCTGGAGGAAGTCGGTGACCACGTGAACGAGCGCTGAGCCGTCGGCGTGCAGACAGCTGTGGCGGGACGGGCAGCAGGGCGGAAGCGAGCTGCGTGGCCAGCTGTTCGTTTGCGTGCCAGTGTTTGGTGGCGTGATGGACAACGTGAGAGCGGGTTCGTACCTGAAATTTAATTCCAAGGACCTTTAAAAAGAAAAAAGATGGTGTAATATTCATCACTATGTTAATGTTTAAATCTTGAGGTACTCTCACGTGTCTAAAATTGTCACGACCCTGTTTCTCGCTTTGGAGAGCATAAGGCAATTATTTCTAGGCCCGTTTTGTTATTGTGCCTTGTGATGAGAAGTAATATAGCGTGTTTAATAGCAAAATGTACATGTTAAGAGACATTTTTGGCAAGCCAACCAATCATATATTTTTGGTATGTTGTATACAAGGAGTAAAGCGTTTCCTGGCGAAGTGGTGTGCGCGAGGCCAGTGCCATTCCTATCTGTGAACTAGGCAGGCAAACAGTTGTCTGTCAGTATTGTTATAACGACAACGTTACCATATTTTAAATTTTCTGAAGTCGTTCTTGAGACGCTAATTTAATCCTGCAAAAGGCTTAGTTCTTAAAATTGCTTTTTGTTGGCCTCGTTATGTTTATGCTTATGCTTGTACTTTGGTGTGCTTCCGTTGTTATTATTAAATTTAATTTTTATGAAGTCATTCTTGAGGACCTGAAGCAAGCAGTAATTTCATTTCACAAGAGGCTCAATTTTTTCTTCTATACTGCCTATTTAAAATTTTTTATTTCAAACTTGGATTGTAAATTTTAAATTTTACTGTATAGAATTAGCTGAACATTAAGAGTGTTCCCGGCCGGTGTGGCCGAGCGGTTCTAGCCGCTACAGTCTGGAGCCGCGTGACCGCTACGGTCGCAGGTTCGAATCCAGCCTCGGGAATGGATGTGTGTGATGTCCTTAGGTTAGTTAAGTTTAAGTAGTTCTAAGTTCTAGGGGACTGATGACCTCAGAAGTTAAGTCCCATAGTGCTCAGAGCCATTTGAACCATTTGAACTAAGAGTGTTGTACTGCTAGAGATTTCTGTTGTACGGCTAGTAGCGTGTGTTGGTGGAAGGCATTTTCCGTAATCACTGTGGCCAAGTGTATGTGTTACAAATAGTAAAAAAAATTTGGTCAAAACATCCTGCCGCTTCTAATCCAGGAACACTGTTTCCTGTTTTGATCAGCTTTATGCTATGGTTACGAGCAGGGCCCTCCAACAAGCAAGGGATTTTGAAGATCAAACGTGCCAATTGGACAAAAGTTGGCAGGATATCCCTCAGGAGGACTTCCAGCAACTCTACCAATCAACGCCAATCTCAATAACTGCTTACTTAAGGGCGAGAGTTTGACCAATGTGTTAGTGACTTGCTCAGTTTGTGAAGCTCTTTCTCTTCAATGAATTATGCAATTTTTCTGAAATTATAATCATAGAAACTACTATCTTCAAGTCTGGGGACGTCCAATTTTAGAATAACTGGAACGAAAATTCGCATATTGGTGGAGTAGCTGTGCTAATTCCCAACAAGATGGAACATCCTGTCACCAAGAGCATTTCCATTTCAGAGTGATCTACGTGATTCTTCAATTGAAAGTTAAGATTACGCTTCAAATCATTTGTCTAATGCACCTACTTCACCTCATCTAACAAGCTACTGGAATAGTTCTATGAAGATCTGGCAGCAGCCAAAACCATCACATTTTCTTCCATACTTGGCGATTATAATGCCAAGATAACAATGAAGTCCACAGGAGATCATCGCTTAATTGGAAATTTTGGACTTTCAATGCAACATTAGATGACTTTTCCTAATAATGAACCTTAATATTCCATGGAAACGTCTTATAAGAAAAATCCGAAAAAGGAAGCGGACCACGAGAAGCTCTGACGGCACACTTAAGAATGAAATAGATTAGATCCTCACATCGAACAACCGAATGTGCTCAGATGAGCCAGGATCCATATTATCACTCATCTTGAAAGAAAATGTCTGATGAAAAGGAAGTTCCGACTTAAAATAAATGAGCTGAAGAATACAAGAGGTGCGTTCGAGCAATTCAAATGGCTCTGAGCACTATGGGACTCAACTGCTGTGGTCATTAGTCCCCTAGAACTTAGAACTACTTAAACCTAACTAACCTAAGGACATCACACACATCCATGCCCGAGGCAGGATTCGAACCTGCGACCGTAGCAGTCGCACGGTTCAGGACTGTGCGCCTAGAACCGCGAGACCACCGCGGCCGGCAGTGACGCATCCATGAAGTCTACAATGCTGCGTACAGAGTCAGTCTCGATGGAGGACAGAGAAAGGTCTCTCCGCCTCAGACGCTGTCGTCGGTGTGTTAACAATAACTTTCAGGAGTTCGACTGCTTCTCTCAAAGACTACTGCAAATTATTTGCGAGCAGAAGCTGCCGAAGTGAAGCAGCACCTGTGAGAGTTCTAAACTCATTCCTCGTGAATAGTGTTTGAAGCTCCGTTCTCAGCTTATTTATATATATTTCGCAAGAGCTGTACAGCACGAAATAAACTTTTCAGAATGAAATAAAGCTGGAGCAACGAGATGCCTTGTTAAATCTAAGCGATCAAAAACTTTTGCGGCAACAGTTTTTGAAATTTCATTTTCCTGCCTCTGTCTCTTTTGCAGGACACAGCAGCTATCTGCACGTGCGAATCGTGTCTGTGATGCTACCTCGGAATTCTGTATGGATCTTTTAAAATGTTGTACCCTTTGTTGTAAATTCAATGGGTCATCAGCTCGTGTGGGAAACATGAGGGACTTTGTGTCAGTTAGCATTGCTGTTCGCTACGAAAAACTGAAAAAAACTGGGAAAATCGAGTAGGTCAGCAAAAGATGCTAACGCCCGTATTCAGACTCGTTGCTTGGGCAATCAGATTTAACTTATGGGCACAATAAGGAAGGAAAGCATCTTTAAAACGTTCTTTCAGTCTGATCTGGAATTACACAAAATCACCTGCAGCAGTTTCCGTTCTTACACCGGTAACGATAACCCTCTAGCATACAGGAAAATGAATCATTTTTAATATGTTCAGAAGTGCCTTTGGAAACAGCAGCCTTCGAAAGGCGATCGCAGGGCGCAGTATCAAGTTCAGTAACGAAACTTATAATATCGCCAAAAATTCCTGAATTTGATGAATCACTGCATTCATCATTTCCATGAAGTGCGAGGTCAAAACCAGCACAAAATTTAATACAGCCCACAAGTTCAGAGACTACTAATGATTTTTGCGAATTTGATCATTGTCTCTTTCAGCTGACTGCCAGTAAGCACTGCACAGTTTTTTTTCTAATATCCTGTTTCCCTAAAAGATTGTGTTGTAGCTGTATAGTCGTATGTGATTTAGACCGCTAGTGTTCCTTTATCTTCTGTAATAGATGTCCGACATTGTTAACGCCTCTTAGTTTCAAAGCCGTTTCACCCCGAGCATTTTCTCTTGCAAGCATCATGGACTGTGCGGCTGGTCCCGGCGGAGGTTCGAGTCCTCCCTCGGGCATGGGTGTATGTATTTGTCCTTAGGATAATTTAGGTTAAGTAGTGTGCAAGCTTAGGGACTGATGACATTAGCAGTTAAGTCCCATAAGATTTCACACACATTTGAACATTTTTTCTTGCAAGCAACAAACACGGAATGTAGTAAAATTTGTTTGTGATATCACAACCACATACCCAATTTACTTTCCCGCAAATGTCCAGTCTAAAAAATTTTACGGTTTCTTTATTTGTATTTTTAGTTTTCTTGACTAACCTGATATGCAGCATCGCTCTCCCTATGTCTCTCGTATAGAGGTTATCTTAAAGCGACCAGGAAGAAGTTAGTTTTCTCAAGCCTCTGCACTGAATTAACATACACACATACATTCACTGAACTGATGTTTACAGTGTTCATGGCATGAATGAAAAATATAACACTTTTGCTAATAAATTGCTTACCTTATTTGAACACTATTTTCCCCCAAAACTAATCAAGGTTAGAGCGAAGTCTGCAAAGAAGTTATCGATTACACAAGGAATAGGGGTATCTTGTACAACAGAAAGAAAACTGTATCTGTCAATCCGAAACAGTTCTGATGTTGATACTATAGCACAGTACAAGAAATACTGCAAAATATTAAAGACTGTAATACGAACGTCAAAGCAAATATATTACAAGGAAAATATAGTAATATCAGATAACAAAATAAAGACAATATAGGATATAGTGAAGGAGGAGACCGGTAGAACCAGACATGATGAGGGACAAATAACATTGAGAGTAAATGATACATTGGTGACAGATGTGTATAGTGTTGCAGAACTTTTTAACGAACATTTTATAACTGTTATTGAAAAGATGGGGTTGTCAGGTTCTGTAGATGCTGCTATGGAATACCTCAGACCAGACATTTCAAGTAACTTCCATTATATGAATTTGACAATCACTAGACCAGCAGAAATAATGTCCATCATAAAATTTTTAAAATCAAAAACGTCTAGTGGGTACGATGAAATATCAACAAAGTTAATTAAAGAATGTGATCCTGAGTTAAGCAACATATTAAGCTATCTGTGTAACCAGTCGTTTAGCAGTGGAATATTTCCTGAATGGTTGAAATATGCCGAAGTTAAGCCACTGTTTAAGATGGGAGATAAAGAAATAGCGTCAAATTTCCGTCCAATTTCACTTTTGCCAGCATTCTCAAAAATTTTAGAAAAAGTAATGCACAATCGGCTTTATAAACATCTTATCTCTAATAACATACTGTCAAATTCGCAGTTCGGATTTCTAAAGGGTTCTGATATTGAAAAGGCTATCTACACTTACAGTGAAAATATACTTAATTCATTAGACAAAAAATTGCAGGCAACTGGTATATTTTGTCATCTGTCAAAGGCGTTTGACTGTGTAAATCACAATAGCCTTTTAAGTAAATTACAATATTATGGTGTAACAGGATATGCTGCAAAATGGTTCAAATCTTATATATCTGGCAGGAAACAAAGGGTGTTATTAGGAAAGAGACAGGCATTAAGCTATCAACTGGGAACTAATTACATGCGGGGTCCCACAAGGTTCCATCATAGGGCCCTTACATTTTCTTGTGTATATTAGTGACCTTTCATCAGTAACATTACCAGATGCCAGGTTCGTTTTGTTTGCCGATGATACAAACATTGCAATAAATAGCAAATAAAGTGTATTCTTAGAAAGATAGCTAATAAAATATGTGTGGACATTAATCACTGTTTCCTAGTCGATTCTTTGTCACTAAACTTTGAAAAAACACACTACATGACGGCCGGGGGTGGGGGTGGGGTGGGGGGGGGGGGGGGCGAGCGGTTCTAGGCGCTACAGTCTGGAACCGCACGACCGCTACGGTCGCAAGTTCGAATCCTGGCTCGGACATGGATGTGTGTGATGTCCTTAGATTAGTTAGGCTTAAGTAGTTCTAAGTCTAAGGGACTGATGACCTCAGATGTTAAGTCCCATAGTGCTTAGAGCCATTTGAATCATTTGAACCCGTTCCATTCTCCAAACGTCTCCAACGAACTCAGCGTTGGAATGCGGTCTTATATGGTGTAGAACTGAATTTTACACACGGGTCGAGATGAGCACATAAGAGCTCGCCGCCAGTTTCAAACATGGCCCCAGTCATCGGCGGGGAGGTCCATATATATGATAGCTTAATATGTGCAGATATCAGTGTGCTAGTTGCTTTTTCTCTGCGTCGAACAGTCTTCCCACAAATGCATCATAAAATTTACGACCTTATGTTTTCTGTGTGCCGTACCTGAACCGCGAAGTGAACGACGCCGGGCAATACAGACTTTCCGTTTTGCTTCCTCGCGTCCACACCTCAATAACAGCCCGTTGCCCATGTCGTCGATAGCCATTAGCCTCGCAGAAAGCATGCAAACATAGTCCCGACTTAATGAAGGCATAAACCTTTGTAAAATTAGCTCATACGTACCTAATTTTTGAAGAAGCTAGGCAATTTGCGGTAAGGGCAAGGGAGATGTATCTTCTCAGATTCCCAACTCGTAACGTTCTGAATGCAAGAACACTAGTTGCACCAACGACTACGAAACAGGGGATACCTTCACATTCGATGCGAGGGTCGTGGACCAAAACAGGATGCTGAAGCATTAAGATGTGAGGAGATCACAATCCATAGAAAGTATAAGAAGCTCGGCACGTCATGTGGGAACATCTCATATGATTGTCCATCGCACGTTGCTTGAAGAGCGTGTTCACGAAGCGGATTGCCCACGAAGAGTTACATTCTCCACCTGGCTCTTGGAACAGTCTCGAACCAATGCAGAGTTTCCTCAGGAAGTACTGATAACAAATGAAACCGTTTTCATTCGCGAAGATCGTGTTAACTGGATGATTTAAAGCCTCACATCATTCGACCGGGCAGATTTCAAGCCTCATTTGCTTGGAATATGTGCGCCGAGATCGTTGAAAATCGCTGCTAGGTCTATTAGTGCTGCCTGCGAGGCTGACAGGTGCTCGTTATCTTCAGATATTATTGTCTTCATTGCCAGAGATTCTTGACGACATTCTGTGGTGTCACCGCCAGACACCACACTTGCTAGGTGGTAGCTTAAATCGGCCGCGGTCCATTAGTACATGTCGGACCCGCGTGTCGCCACTGTCAGGATCGCAGACCGAGCGCCACCACAAGGCAGGTCTCGAGAGACGTACTAGCACTCGCCCCAGTTGTACGACGACGTTGCTAGCGACTACACTGACGAAGCCTTTCTCTCATTTGCCGAGAGACAGAATAGCCTTCAGCTAAGTTAATGGCTACGACCTAGCAAGGCGCCATTAACCATTTGTAACGTTGCATGTACCTCAAGATAGTGTCTCACTTGTATCATCCAGAATGCTGTATACCAAAGGACAATATAAAAGTTAAGTGTTCTAGTAGCTACGTTCTTTTCTTTATCACATTCATTACGAATCCTGTTCCAGACTTAACGCCAGACGGCGTGAGTTGACGCGTGCCCTTTCGGCTACTTCACTGTGGACTGGCTGCCTTAACAGTCCACTACACATTCAACTTCAAGATCGTCTCGTGGTGTGGTTTATGCACGATGATGCACCTCCTCGTACCAGCAGAACGTCTCACCAGTATTTAGATCGCCAGTTTTCCAACACATATGTCGGCAAGGGCAGCCGTCTGTATTGGCTGCCAACATCCCACGATTTAGATTCACTGGATTTCTATTTCTGGGGGCACGTCAACCATCTCGTCTCCAGAGACATCATCGATAATGAAGCCACACTAATACGACAAATCCTAGATGCTGCCACAACCTTCAGGGCTGACGTTGGAGAATGGAGACGGGTCAGAGCATCGTGGTATTGTCGCTTATAGCTATGCCGTGAAATTGACAGAGACCATTTCGAACATGTGCTTTGAAGGAAATGGCGTAGATCAGGGTTGTTATTCTCGTACGGAGCTCATAAGACGCTTAATTCCGTGTGTTCTGACTGTCTTACGAGCCACAGAATGTGGAATATTCTTTTGTTTGGATCGTAAATGAAGTTCTGTGTTATGTACCATGTCTTCCTATTTTCCGTTTGTTTTGTTGTTTTGCATGATTGTTATGCATATTAAAAGAAACAATGCAAGAATAAGCAATGGCAATGTCAGGATAAGCTTTAAATCCTCAATTAAACGTTTTTACATCTCTGTACTCACTTTTGCTCTTGTTTGTGGTAATGTACGCCGTAGACAACACAAACAGTGATTTACAAATGATTGTTATTTCACACTAAGCATATGTGTACGACAAATGATGCTTATTGGGGTACGTGCGAACCCTGACAGATTCCTTCATTTGTTGTTAGTTGCGGGAGAGTGACCTCCACATTCGTTATCAAGAGTCGTGCCGCACCGCTTTGCCCCTTTCAATACGGTCTGGGGCGCTTTGCCACGGTTCGCGCGGCTCCCCCGTCGGAGGTTCGAGTCCTTCTTCTGGCATGGGTGTGTGTTTTGTCCTTAGCGTAAGTTAGTTTAAATTAGATTAAGTAGTATGCAAGCCTAGGGATCGATGACCTCAGCAGTTTGGACCCACAGGACTTTATCACAAATTCAGAATTCCCTTTCAGTAGCCTCTACCCTGATCTCGGTCAAAACAGACGTGCTATGCGTTCGTAGAGGTACTAACTAAACTAAATACATACTACTTGTAATAGCTATATTTATTAGTCTACTAATGACGTAAATGCTGTTGTAATGTTGTTCAGTACACCGTCCTCAGTCACCAATAGAAATATTTGCATTTATATCCGTTACACCAGGTATAACTAATTAATTCTCTATCACAGAGGCAGGAGAAGTGGTTTATGCACTGTGGAATGTTCTTAGACGCCAACGTTTCTATAGGGGTTCATTGCTCCGTTGTGCCATAGAGCAAATGTCTCGAAGAAGGGGAGATTCCAGAGTGATGAAAAGATGCAGATGTCATTCTCCTCTTCATAATGGCACAACACAATGATCGAGAATTACGGGCCTACTAGTCTTTCCTCTATATTTTACAAGCTGCTAATAAAACTCATTACGAACTGCCTGAGTCAGAAATTTGACTTTCACAGGACAGTCGATCAGGTGGGATTTAGATTAGGATTCAGTAGTCTACTGTTGACCATATCCAAGCACTACACACAATGATAGAAAAATATACGAACTATAATGTCCATGTAGTATGATCTTCATAGAAGGCATTCGACACTATCGAAACCTGGGCAGTACTGAGGACTATGGACAGAGGCAGCTTTGACTAGAGATGTACTAACTTAATCCGCTGCACTTCTGAGAGTGGCACTTTACATCTTAAAATAGAGGTTGAGTGATCACTTAAAACGTTCCAGTGAGAAGAGCCAAATAAGGGCACACAGTTCTAAGTTAATCATCTTAGTTCTGGAAAATTTATTAAAATGCCTATCCTGGGGATAGAAATAGGCAAGCTTGTGTTAGAGATACTTGACGTTTTATTGAAATAGTTTTCCAACAAAAAATTATCGCGTTAATTGGAAGGAGAATCAGCACTGATCGTATTTTTTTGTTTTATTATCTGCAAAAACTATTTTCGGTCACTTAGTGACCATCCTCAGTGCTAGAAGTTAAAGATCAGAGAGTATAAAACAGAAAATCACAACTACGCCTGCGTATGAACATAACAGTTGGTAGGAACATACCTGTAATATACAATTAAAATGGGTAGGCACTGGTATCAACAAGCTTAGAGCGATCACATAAACTGAGGCCGCTGTTTACATGCACCTGTTCAGCAGACCTCGGTGTGACAGGGCTTGGAACGCCCTCTATGTGATACGTGTCACGTGGTTTTGCAAGATATTAACACAAAATAACTTTTGTGCATTTGTGAATCATGAAGTAATTCAAATTTAAAATGTACGTAAAACACATAGTAGACGAATGGGGAAGGAAACATCTAAAATACATTGGCGTATTGTTTTTTTAAAAAACCAACTTACAAAACATAAAACAGATCGATAATAAGTTGTCAGAGTGCAGGACAAGTAAAAGAGAAAAAGACAATGAAAAAGAATAATATATGATAACATGAAATGAGGTATAACACAGGTTTTTAAAAAACATAACACCAACCATCTGGCGTGGGAAGTTAGAAGTACAACGTTCGTGATTTACGTAAAATGTTACGTTAAGACTAAGGAGTCAAATACATAAAAAATAGTAATAGTACGAAACTGCCATTACGTGATAATTAAAATGCCGTGAAACACAATGTTCATTACAAAAAAGTTTTTTGGTGTGGATAAACAATTTTGTTATCATATTTAACCGACATGATGATGTACATCTCGTTTGTCCCTTTGCACAAGCTAGCATTATGATAACAGTGGTTATACGCTTCCGCATAACCACTGGGTCAGAACCCATACATACATGACATCAAATATACACGTTTGCTTACTGTAAAACATAGCACCCACCATTTGGCGTGGGAAGTTAGAAGTATATCGTTCTTGATTTACGTAAATATTACGTTAAATCTAAGAAGTCAAATATATAAAAATAGTAATAGTACGAAAATGCCACTAAGTAACAATTCAAATGCCATTAAACAATATTCATTACAACAACAAAAAAGGTTTTTGTAATGAACAGTTGTTCTCAATGAGTTTGAACAAATGTGATCATAACGTTATGTTGTCTGATTTAAATGACTGCTGCACTATCAATATTTGCACCGTTCCAAGAAATGGATTTACTACTCACAGGCATCTGATGATAGGACAAGAGATCCCGATTTAGAAAATTCTGAATTGTTTTAAATAATAAAATCAGTACTGTGTATTCTGTATAGTCACGTAATTTAAACTACACAGAAGTACGGCTACGCGTCCCTCAATATCGTTGCTAACTATAGAAAAGCTTAAAACAATTGTACCACTCGAGGAAATGGGATACTGGAAACTTGCCATGAGTGTGGGATCCATATTTGATTCGACTAACGAAACTCATTGAATACATACCGAGGAGCCCGGTACGAATTGTCCTGGGTTTCTATGTTAGGAGGGAGAATATAACAGAAACGCGGAAAAAAGTTTGAACAGGCATGAATTTAGAGAAAGACTGTATATAGGAAGTATCATAGTCAATAGCATAAACAGACGCAGTTCGAAGCTACAGTAATAGAAGCAGAAACGTTCCTGGAAATACGGGCCCGCGAACGAGCCGTTTGAAAGATGATTGCGAATGTATGGTTATGATCCGCGGTTGAGTTCTGTATGAAAGACTGTCATAATTACTATAAATGTATTTCAAATGTAAACCTTTCCATTTTTTCTTGTGGTGTCACCGCCAGACACCACACTTGCTAGGTGGTAGCCTTTAAATCGGCCGCGGTCCGTTAGTATACGTCGGACCCGCGTATCGCCACTGTCAGTGATTGCAGACCGAGCGCCGCCACACGGCAGGTCTAGAGAGACGTCCTAGCACTCGCCCCAGTTGTACAGCAGACTTTGCTAGCGATGATATACTGACAAATACGCTCTCATTTGCCGAGACGATAGTTAGCATAGCCTTCAGCTACGTCATTTGCTACGACCTACCAAGGCGCCATTACCAGTTTATATTGAGATTGTTATTAATGTATCAACAAGAGCGATGTTCTCCAATTATGGATTAAAGTTAAGTATTCCAGAAGCTATGTACTATTTTTGGCTACTATAACTCCTTTAATTGTTCCAGACATCACGCCAGTCTGCGTGAGCTTAAACGCGTGCATTTCGGCCTCCTCTAGCAACACGGTTTTGGCTCTTCTGCCAACACATCATTTCTCATCTGACTGCGCTCAAATTTCAACCCTGGCTCACGTTTAGGGAATGTTGCAGATGCATGACGGGCCACTGGTTCATTTTGCTGCTTACCTATGAGGGCGTGAAGAAAAGTTATGCCTCCGAATTTCTTACTCTGTTCTCAGTATCGGTTGAGGTATTAAACGTCATGCATATTACTCAGTCTACCTTTCCGCTTCGCTGAAGCAAGTTGGAACCCTCTGCAGCTAAAATGTTCCGAATTGTAGCGTGTAAAGTGGCTGTATGTAACGGAAATATGCAGTGTTTGAGAGACCCTCAGAAAACTGAAAGCACGATTTCGAATAACTCGTACATCCATGCACATCGTCTCCTTCATCATGACAATGCCAGACCACACAAGAGCGCTGCTACACCTGCAGCAATCGGACGCCTGTCAAAATCTGTCATCCTCCATATAGACCTGACATGGCCCCATCCTACTCAGCTCTTCCAAAATTTAAAGAACACCTTCGAGGGCTTCATTCTGATAGTGATGAAGCGGTGTAAGCGGAGGTGAGTTGCTGACTCCGTCGACAACGTCAAACATTCTACAGCGACGGTATCAACAAACTGGCTCATCGATAGGAGAAATGTATTAACTACAAGGGTGACTGTGTAGAGAAATAAATATGTAGACATGAGGAACGAAGATATACCGGTTGGTTATAATTAAAATTCAGCTACACATGGAGGTCCAGTGTGGGTTGTAACTATCGTATGGTAGCGAAACTTCGTAGATATGCTAATGCGTTAGAGCAGAGCCGATTTACGCCAGAAAACAATTAGTTCCAATTGTGATCACCAGGTGTGCTGTACATTGTTTGTATGAAGGTATGAATCCATAGTGTCATTTGATAAGCCACGACGTGAATGAACAGTATGGCTATAGAGAACAAAGACCGTGCGCTGTTAGTGAAACTGTTTTATGTGAACGGCAGCAAATACAGTGCTGCATTGAGAGAGTATCGCCGACTGAGAGGTCTAAGAGACCCGATGACTATAAACGTTTCAAAGAAGACGATAATGAAATTCTAAAACGCGAGGTCGCTTTTGCTGTATCTGACTATCCAACACGTTCCTCGTGTAGTGCTAGCTCTCATGCAATGTCACGTGAATTTTCAATCCCGGGGTCAACAGCACGGAAAGTTTTGGTTTTACAATCAGTTGTACACTGGTACCTGTACAATATCACGACAATGCAGGAATTGAAACCTCAGTAGCGTTCTGAATTTGGTCTTCGATTCCTGGAACTGATCGAAGTTGATGACATGTAGCCGGGCAATATTCTGTGGAGTGGAGAGACACATTTTACACTACAGGGTTCAGTGAATACATAGAACTGCCGAATTTGAGACTGTATGTGACAGTGTTTTGTGGATCCAAAAGTACCTTTACCCTCAGTCCATTCTTCTTTTAAGAGTTTATACCCAGAGGGCCTGTCAGGAGTACTACGACGCCTGCTCTCCTCGTACAGCATGTGATTCCTGCTTCGCAAGAGCGCAGTTGTGCAGCAATCACTATTTTCATGAAATATGGGGCAACACTTCATCTCGCTTGCCTAGTGAAAGATCTGCTTAATGCATCCTTCCTCGGGGATATCTGAAAGAAACGTTTACCAAGGACACGATCAATCTCTGCCTGATCTGAAGGCCAGTATACAGGACCACGTTGCTCAGATTCCACAGAAATTGCTGTGACAAACTATCGATTACGTCGTTTTACGCATGCAGCATCACGTCAGGTTTCTGGCGCTCATGCTGATCAAAGTGTGTAAGCGGCAGTTAGTAATAAAATGCCCGCATCCCGTTCTTAATCCACTACATGTTGAACATTTCTATACGTCTTTCTCGCGTTCACAGCGCCATATTTGCACCTAGTGGCCAAAATTGGAACTAATTTGTTTCAGGATAAATTGGTTCCGCATTAACGCATTACAATATCTGGCAAGTCTCGATGCCCCACAATAATTACATCCCACACTGGGCCTCTGTGAGTAGTTGCACTTCTAATTATAGCCACGTGGTAGAATGTTAATAAGTTTGTTTTATTTAAAAAGTCTTAAGAGTTCTCACATAAGAAACTTGCAGGCATTACTTTCAGTACGCTCTCGTAAGGTGTTGTCTAATACTCTAGCATGGTCCAAGATGGTTAACTCTAGAAGGTCCTACACATTGGCTTCCAGTACCACGTGATCTCAATCCTATGAATTTTTCTGTTTGAGATCATCTCAAAAGCGAAATGTTCAGCACTCGCATTAATATTGCTGAAGAACTGAAGCAGTCAGTGGTACAGTTCTGTCAAGATTTACGGGATGAGCTGTGGATGTTTGGAAGAATATCTAATTCACTGCAGATACAAGTGCAGTATTGCATCTAAATGAGAGAACGACACGTGGAACATCTCCTTTAACTGGTGGAAGCGTACAGAAAATTGTAACACGCAACGTTCTGAAGCAATTTTATACGAGAGTTGAATGAAACGTAGTCCTCCATCTTCGTTAATTGGGTTTGGATGGGAATATTTTAATAAATCAAACGCAGAAATAATCCTTGTAATGTGATCTTTAATTACCAATATTCACTTTTCCACATAATCAACAGCCAATTGGATACATTTTGATAACGATGAACAAGTTTTCTGAAGCCGCAACCACAGTCTCACAGTTCTCTCAACGTCTTCATCAGAAGGGTAATGATGTCCCCGCATATCGTCTCCCATTATCGAGGACATATGGAAGCCAGACAGTGCTAAATCGGGACTGTATGGAGGATGTCGTACGATGGTGAGATTCAGTCTGTGAAGTTCTGCTGTGGTGGCACGTGAAGTGTGTGGTTTGGCATTGTCATGCTGCAGGAAAACATTTCCCTATTCCTTTCGGACCCTTGTTAGTCGTCGTTTCAGACTTTTCAGCTTTCTGATGTAACGCTCTGAATTTATTATTGTTCCCCAACAAGGAAATCAACATGCATAAAAGCATCTGCGTCCCAGAACACTGTGGCCATGATTTTTCCAGCTGAGGGCAGCGTCTTGAATTTCTTTTTCTGGGACGAGTCTGTGTCGATATTCCATAGACTGACGTTTCGTCTCCGGGTCGTAATGGTGTACCCACGTTTCGTCTCCTGTCACAATTGAATGAGGAAAGGCGTCACCTTCATTCTCGTAACGCGAGTTCCTGGCAAATTTCAAGTCTGTGCGCTCTCATTTCAGGAGTCAGCATACGGGGTACCCATCTTCCGACAGCCAAGCAAAGCAATAACGTGATCCAGACGTTCTTGTGAAATCCCTATTGTGCTTGAAATTTCTCTCTGAGTGATACGACGATCGTCCTGAATCAATCTGCCAACATTTTGCTTGTGAAACTCGGTGGTTGCTGTCACAGGACGTCCAACTCATTGTTTGTCACGCAGGACAGATGTTCCCTCCTCAACATCTTTAAACTTACTCGCCCAACGACGCACAGTACTCACATCAACACAATCACCATAAACTGCTTTCATTCTCTGATGAATCTACTTTGGGGTGACACCTTCTACTGTCAAGAATTCAGTGACTGCACGTTGCTTAAATCGCATTGAGCGACCGTCTGCGCAGGGTTCCATACTGTAACAACACAACCGTTCAGTGCTAAGGCTTCCCGCCAACTAGAGCTGTAGAGAAGAGGCTACGGAACAAGCCAGTACCTGCTGCATACCAATGCTGCCAACTGTTGAAGAGTTACGAAGGTGGAGGCATTACTTTTCAGTCAACCCTCGTATTTATTGTTAATATAGGCCATAGCTGAAATCTGAGTTGTGGACTTAATAGAAAAGTTGGTATTTCAAATACACTTGTGTGTGCAGTATTTCATTCTGAAGTCAGCGGCAGTTCGTAACCACACATTAACATAAAGACTCGCTTGCTGAACCACGTTCTCTGGAACGGTTTTGCTGTATCTGTTTTCTCACCTGTGTCGGTTTCCTCTATTAATTATGATGCACTTCGTCCATCTTTTGGACATATACATAGAAAATACCGAGAATCGACTTTATGGGAAAATTCTTAACCCCGCCACATATTGTACTGGAGGGATCGTAAGGATAAAAGGTATTGGCGTTCAAACAATCATTCTTTTCGGACTCAAGCTATGAAATGTGCTGCAACAAAGATTAATACGTAGCACACTAACTAGGCACCTCTTCCCACACTTTATATTCATTCGCCTAGTATATATTTTGATATAACTGTAGACCAGCTGCATGAGTCTTCATACCTAATTTAAACGCAGTTGCGAAGTTGTAAACTGGTTAATGAAGCAGCTTGTGAGCTGCTGGCAGCAGGCGTCGGTGGCGGCTGGCTGAGCGCAGACTCACCTGCACGTCACACAATCGCACTAATAGCTTGCGTCCGCAGCAAGTGATGTTTCAGGCAGTAAATGAATGCAAATGGTTCAGAATGACATTACAGTTCCACACTGGCCTCTGCTATACCATTGTTTTGACAATAATCGTTACAGGAGGATAGCGTGCTATTGTTCCATAAACGCACGTTTCCCTTCAATTGCATACGATGTAGTCAACAAATCAATCGTTACATTCGTATTTGCAACCAGTGTCTCATCCCACATTTCAGCGCAGACAGCCGAACTCTATATGAACTAACAAGCTGTAGCTAAAATACCAGATTAAGTTCTAAAAGTGGGAATAAAATTGCGAAAGTGTTTCATGACTTACGAGCTATTACGCTGTACAGTTTCATCGCGGTGCAAGTTTCTCTAAATCACGAAATATCACCGGTGTTCCTAGAAGTGTAAAGAGCAAATCACAGTCAGATTTCAAACACAGGTTGACTTTGAAAATTACTAAACGCATACCAATCGAAAAATCGTTGCAGTAAAGAACTCTAATTCGGATACATCTCCGTAAAAGTTTCCGACATTGTACGGAGCCCTGTTCAGTCATCTAAAGGAGGAGAGCATGTTACTTCCAGCCCTGGCAGTTACAGGTAGAAAGATACATAGCTATTTTGGAAAAAATTTCGCTGCAAACGTCAATAATTGTTGTATCACTGAAGTCTTCTCTCCAAGAGTTTTCCAATTCCGTTAAAAGTTGTACATCGCTCCATTAGAACCACCATAATGACTTCAGTATTTTACTACTATCACTTGCAGAATCTTCCGTTTCCAAAGGGCCACCGATCTTAACGTCCCCATCCGACGGATGGATCACCGTCTACAGTGCCTCATGCCGTCACTGCATGAGATATTGCGAAGAAGTTAGCAATTTAATGCAGGACATTAGCACAAAATCTGAAGCTCAGGAACTTTGCGGCACTGCTCATCCTCCCCTTTCTCGGAAAAGCAAAGGGAAATCTGCGAAAAGAGCGCGAAGTCAATGCAGGTGGGTAGGAAAATCAAACCTATAATGTTCGAATACAGCAAAGTTGTGTGCTGCTTCGCATAATCATGTCGATTAAATACCTAGGTATAATGTTGCAAAGCAAAATGAAATGGAATAAAAATGTAAGGACTGTAGTAGTGAAGGTGAATAGTCGATTACGGTTTATTGTAAGAATCTTAGGGAAGTGTGGCTCATTTGTAAACGAGACCGCATATAGTACATTAGTGCGACCAACTGTTGTGCACTGTTAATGTTTGGGAACCACACCAGGTCGGATTAATGGAAAACACCGAAGCTATTCAGAGGCGAGCTGCTAGAGGTCTTACTGGTAGATTTGGTCAAAGCGCAAGTCCACTGAGGTGACAGAAGATATAGCATAGCGATATGCATGTATACAGATGGCTGTAGTATCGTGTACACATTGTATAAAAGGGCAGTGTGTTGGCGGAGCCGTTATTTGTACTCATATCATTCAAGTGAAAATGTTTTGGTTCAAATGGTTCAAATGGCTCTGAGCACTATGGGACTTAACATCTGAGGTCATCAGTCCCCTAGAACGTAGAACTACTTAAACCTAACTAACCTAAGGACATCACACACATCCATGTCCGAGGCAGGATTCGAACCTGCGACCGTAGCAGTCGCGCGGTTCCAGACTGTAGCGCCTAGAACCGCTCGGCCACACCGGCCGGCGAAAAGGTTTTCATCGTGATTATGGCCGCATGACGGAAATCAACAGACTTCGAAAGCGGAGTGGTAGCTTTAGCTAGACGCATTGGAAAAGTCATTTCGGAAATCTTAAGGGAATTCAGCAATCCGAGATCCACAGTGTCAGGAGTGTGCCGAGAAGACCGAATTTCAGACATTATGTCTCACCACGGACAACGCAGTAGCCAACAGCTTACAGTTAACGAGCCGTCCGCTGTGACCGAGCGATTCTAGGCACTTCATTCCGGAACCGCGCTGCTGCTACGATCGCAGGTTCGAATCCTGCCTCGGGCATGGATGTTTGTGATGTCCTTAGGTTAGTTAGGTTTAAGTAGTTCTAAGTTTAGGGGACTGATGACCTCAGATGTTAAGTCCCCTAGTGCTTAGAGCCATTTGAACCATTTGAACCTACAGTTAACGACCGAGAGCAGCGGCGTTTGTGTAGAGTTGTCAGGGAAAACAGACAAGTAACATTGCGTGAAGTAACCGCACAAATCAGTGTGGGACGTGTGACGAACGCCTCTGTTAGGACAGTAGGGCGCAATTTGGCGTTAATGGGCTATGGCAGCAGACGACCGAAGCGAGAGCCTTTGCTAACAGAATGACATCGCCTGCAGCATTTCTCCTGGGATCGTGGCCATATCGATTGGGCCCTAGACGACAGGAAAACCATAGCCCCGTCAGATGAGCAACCATTTCAGCTGGTAAGAGCTGATGGTAGGGTTCGAGTGTGGCGCAGACCCAACGAAGCCATGAACCCAAGTTGTCAAGAAGACACAGTGCAAGATGGTAATGTCTGCATAATGGTGTGCCCTGTGTTTACACGGAATGGATTGTGCCCTTTGGTCCCACTAAACCAATCATTGGCCAGGAATGGCTATTTTTTGCTACCTGGAGACCATCTGGAGCCATTCATGGACTTCATTTTCCCAAACAACGATGGAATTTTTATGGATGACAATAGGCCATGCCACCAGGCCGCAGGTGTTCGCGATCTGTTTGGACGACGTTCTGTAGAATTCGAGCCGGACTGGGTGGCCGAGCGGTTCTAGGCGCTACAGTCTGGAACCGCGCGACCGATACGGTCGCAGGTTCGAATCCTGCCTCGGGCATGGATGTGTGTGTGATGTCCTTAGGTTAGTTAGGTTTAAGTAGTTCTAAGTTCTATGGGACTGATGACCACAGAAGTTAAGTCCCATAGTGCTCAGAGCCATTTGAACTGGCGTTTCGCGTAAGGACTACGAAGATAAGATCAGATACATTAGGGTTCGCATTGTGGCATTAGATAGTCGTTTTTCCCTCGCTCTCTTTGTGACCGGAACAGGAAGGGAAATGACTATTAGTGGTACATGACGTCCTTCGCCATGCACCACACGATGGCATGAGGAGTATGTATTTAGATGTAGTGCAGAAACACTCAGGCAGTTACTCATACAAGTACCGGCCATGTCCGACGTTACTTAAACTCTGTTATCTGATGGGAACCGATATATTGAACGAGGCAAGGCCATTGGCAATCCAACGGTGAGAGTGTCTGTTGGTCAGGTATTCATGGACATTAATATGAATGGTAGGCGATGCATTGACACGTTGAAATTACGTCATCTCGCAGGTAATAAGAGATCAGCCTCAAATAATTGTGGCAGCCCATCTAGAATGAAGCCACGTAAACTGCACTATTTAAACGATTTGACGTAGTAGAAGATTGTGCCAGTTGATCTTGCGCAATTGTAGGGTACAAGTTGATGGGATATCGTTGTTGGTTATGTAAGACGAGTGCAACTTACAGATTTGCGTCGCTCGATACACTGCTAATGCAGCAGATAAAGACAGTACCATGGGTGCGAGTTCTCGTCTGTGAATAATGGATGCTGTATGTAGTTAAGCCCTGGAGGGCGTTAGTGGATAATCTACTGACAGAACTGAACTCTAAATGGAAGTCATTTCACTCCATTACTTCCACACGTTACTTGTGATACAACCTAACTACTGTTCTATCAGTTGTAAACTGCATCTCTTTGTAGACATAGACAGTCCTCCGTTAGCATCTCGTTTATTACTTTGCCGCACGATCGGGGGTAGGTATCCGCGAAAGCAGATAATACTGGACATTTCACGATGTGGAGTGATGGTAGCCTGGATCGCTCGTCGGAGCACTGAGCTTCACGTGAGGTTAAAATGTTTAAATGAGTGGTAAAATGTCAGTTGTTATGTGGTACGTGTACGTGTGTGCTGCGCAGTAGTGTGCGCGATATGTTCAGTGCACCAGTTAAGCCATCACGTGCGTGTTATATTCATTTATTTCCACCAGGTCGCGTTTACGGAACCAGGAACATACACTACTGGCCATTAAAATTGCTACACCACGAAGATGACGTGCTACAGACGCGAAATTTAACCGACAGGAAGTAGGTGCTGTGGTATGCAAAATGATTAGCTTTTCAGAGCATTCCCACAACGTTGGCGCCGGTGGTGACACCTACAACGTGCTGACATGAGGAAAGTTTCCAACTGATTTCTCATACACAAACAGCAGTTGACCGGCGTTGCCTGGTGAAACGTTGTTGTGATGCCTCGTGTAAGGAGGCGTAATGCGTACCATCCCGTTTACGACTTTGATAAAGGTCGGATTGTAGCCTATCGCGATTGCGGTTTATCGTATCGCGACATTGCTGCTCACGTTGGTCGAGATCCAATGACTGTTAGCAGAATATGGAATCGGTGGGTTCAGGAGGGTAATACGGAACGCCGTGCTGGATCCCAACGGCCTCGTACCACTAGCAGTCGAGATGACAGGCATCTTATCTGCATTGCTGTAACGGATCGTGCAGCCACATCTCGATCCCTGAGTCAACAGATGGGGACGTTTGCAAGACAACAACCACCTGCACGAACAGCGATGGTGTACTCAACGACGAACCTGGGTGCAAGAATGGCAAAACCCCATTTTTTCGGATGAATCCAGGTTCTGTTTACAGCATCATGATGGTCGCTTCCGTGTTTAGCGACATCGCGGTGAACGCACATTGGAAGCGTGTATTCGTCATCGCCATACTGGCGTACCACCCGGCGTGATGGTATGGGGTGCCATTGGTTACACGTCTCGTTCACCTCTTGTTCGCATTGACGGCACTTTGAACAGTGGACGTTACATTTCAGATGTGTTACGACCCGTGGCTCTACCCTTCATTCGATACCTGCGAAACCCAACATTTCAGCAGGATAATGCACGACCGCATGTTGCAGGTCCTGTACGGGCATTTCTGAATGCAGAAAATGTTCGACTGCTGCCCTGGCCAGCACATTCTCCAGATCTCTCACCAATTGAAAACGTCTGGTGAATGTTGGCCGAGCAACTGGCTCGTCACAATACGCCAGTCACTACTCTGATGAACTGTGGTATCGTGTTGAAGCTGCATGGGCAGCTGTACCTGTTCACGCCATCCAAGCTCTGTTTGACTCAATAGTATCAAGGCCGTTATTACGGCCAGGGGTGGTTGCGTGAAAATGTAATCACATGTCAGTTCTCGTATAATATATTTGTCCAATGAATACCCGTTTATCATCTGCATTTCTTCTTGGTGTAGCAATTTTAATGGCCAGTAGTGTAGTAATAACGCTAACGAGAAAGCTATCAGTAGGCTTGTGTGGTTTAGCTGTGAAAATACGAGGGGCGTTCAGTAAGTAATGTAACACATTTTTTAATCGGCCAATTTCGGGAGAAAATGTGCGGAATTTGTTGTGTAACGTAGTGGAATATTCTCGGTTCAGCCCATACAGTTTCATAAAGTTTCGCTAGGTGGCAGTGCTATACGCAACCTCAAAATGACGTCTGTAATGGTGATCCGATCCAAGCAGAGCGCTGTCATTCCGTTTCTTTTGACAGAAAACCAGAGCATCGCAGATATTGATAGGCGCTTGCAGAATGTCTACGGAGACCTGCAGTGAACAAAAGCACGGTGAGTCGCTGGCGCCTGTCATCATCGCAACAAGGTAGCGTAAACCTGTCCATGTCCGACATACCGGCCGGTCGGACACAGCTTTGACTCTTGCAGTAGTTGGATCGTGCTGACACACTTATTCGAGGTGATCGACGGATCACAATCAAACACGTCGTTGCTCAACTGGACGTTTCTGTTGGTAGCGCTGACACGCTCGTCCACACATTAGTGCACACAAAGGTGTGTTCCCGCTGGGTTCCTCGTTGCCCGACAGAAGACTATAAAGAGCAACGAAAGACCATCTGAACGGAATTTCTTGCGAGTTCCGAGGCTGATCACAACAATTTTTTGTCGAACATCGTTACAGGCGACTAACCGTGGGTTCACCACTTCGAACCGGAAACAAACGGCAGTCCAAGGAGTTGCGCCGCACCACCTCCCCTCCAAAGAAATAATTCAAAGCAGCACCCTCAACCGGTAAAGTCATGGCGACGGTCAGCTGGGACCCTAAGGGGTTATTCTGTTTGACATCCTCCCTCACGGCCCCACGATCAATTCAGAAGTGTGTTGTGCTACCCTCAGGAAATTGAAGAAACGACTTCAGCTTGTTCGTCGCCACAAAAATACAATCCAACTTAATCTTTTCCACGGCAAGGCCTCACACAAGTTTGCCCACCGAGAGGAGCTCACAAAACTTCAATAGAACGATCTTCCACATCCATTCTAGAGCCGGGATCTCACACCTTCCGACTTCCATGTATTCGGCCCAATGAAGGACGCACTCTGCGGGAAGCAGTGCGTGGATGACGGGGAGGTTACTGATGCAGCAAGACATGGCCTCCGACGTCCACCAGTAGCGTGGAACCGTGCACGCATACAGATCTTACCAGTAAGAAGGCGTAAGGCAGTTACACTGAACGTAAACTGTGTTGAAAAATCGTGTTTGATAGCAAACAGAGTGGGGAATGATACGGTGTATTGGAATCCTGAATAAAGCCAACCTGCTCTCAGACGAAACGTGTTGCGTTGTTTATTAAACTCCCATCGCAATTTACATTTAAGTATGAGAGCAGCGTGTGAACAGTGCAGCTCTGCGAAAGAACAAGTGTCAGATTAGAGCTGATGTTACTAGAAACGTTTTGCCTTAACTGGTATAGTAACACAGATTCTCTAACGTATCAACATCTCTACAGGTATAAACGACAGAGCCAGTAAGGCAGGGACAGCCTGTGCTGAAGATTCAGGTAGTATAGGCCACGGCCGTAAAACAGACTTTCCTGTCATTTGCGAGAGGCCGGGGCTAGCAGTGTATTTAACACTAAATTCTTCTACACTCCTGGAAATGGAAAAAAGAACACATTGACACCGGTGTGTCAGACCCACCATACTTGCTCCGGACACTGCGAGAGGGCTGTACAAGCAATGATCACACGCACGGCACAGCGGACACACCAGGATCGAATGGCGCTAGCTGCGCAGCATTTGTGCACCGCCGCCGTCAGTGTCAGCCAGTTTGCCGTGGCATACGGAGCTCCATCGCAGTCTTTAACGCTGGTAGCATGCCACGACAGCGTGGACGTGAACCGTATGTGCAGTTGACGGACTTTGAGCGAGGGTGTGTAGTGGGCATGCGGGAGGCCGGGTGGACGTACCGCCGAATTGCTCAACACGTGGGGCGTGAGGTCTCCACAGTACATCGATGTTGTCGCCAGTTGTCGGCGGAAGGTGCACGTGCCCGACGACCTGGGACCGGACCGCAGCGACGCACGGATGCACGCCAAGACCGTAGGATCCTACGCAGTGCCGTAGGGGACCACACCGCCACTTCCCAGCAAATTAGGGACACTGTTGCTCCTGGGGTATCGGCGAGGACCATTCGCAACCGTCTCCATGAAGCTGGGCTACGGTCCCGCACACCGTTAGGCCGTCTTCCGCTCACGCCCCAACATCGTGCAGCCCGCCTCCAGTGGTGTCGCGACAGGCGTGAATGGAGGGACGAATGGAGACGTGTCGTCTTCAGCGATGAGAGTCGCTTCTGCCTTGGTGCCAATGATGGTCGTATGCGTGTTTGGCGCCGTGCAGGTGAGCCCCACAATCAGGACTGCATACGACCGAGGCACACAGGGCCAACACCCGGCATCATGGTGTGGGGAGCGATCTCCTACACTGGCCGTACACCACTGGTGATCGTCGAGGGGACACTGAATAGTGCACGGTACATCCAAACCGTCATCGAACCCAACGTTCTACCATTCCTAGACCGGCAAGGGAACTTGCTGTTCCAACAAGACAATGCACGTCCGCATGTATCCCGTGCCACCCAACGTGCTCTAGAAGGTGTACGTCAACTATCCTGGCCAGCAAGATCTCCGGATCTGTCCCCCATTGAGCATGTTTGGGACTGGATGAAGCGTCGTCTCACGCGGTCTGCACGTCCAGCACGAATGCTGGTCCAACTGAGGCGCCAGGTGGAAATGGCATGGCAAGCCGTTCCACAGGACTACATCCAGCATCTCTACGATCGTCTCCATGGGAGAATAGCAGCCTGCATTGCTGCGAAAGGTGGATATACACTGTACTAGTGCCGACATTGTGCATGCTCTGTTGCCTGTGTCTATGTGCCTGTGGTTCTGTCAGTGTGATCATGTGATGTATCTGACCCCAGGAATGTGTCAATAAAGTTTCCCCTTCCTGGGACAATGAATTCACGGTGTTCTTATTTCAATTTCCAGGAGTGTAGAATCTTCATATGGAAATGATGCTCTAAGCCCTCCATTTTCTAACTCCGACTTTTGCTGTTGCACGTGGATTAAGAAGAAACGCGAACTGACTGTAATCGACCTTGAGAGTGGAGTAGAGAAGAGTTTGGCACTTGCAATAATTTAATTTGATAAAGGAAAGTTTCATTAACGTAGTCAGAAATGAAAGGGATGCTCTACCGATCTACAGAATGAAAGTTCTGTTCAAAATAACAATTTGATTTATTATGACTGAACTCAAAATAACAAACAAAACACATGAAACATTTACAATACGTCAAATTGGATACTAAAATAAATGCTGTGAAGGTGAAGTTGTCCATAAATTAGCTCGTGACATTTATGACAATGTGGTATGTGGAGCCAATTCCTTGCAACTCAAATCTTAAGAGAAACACCCAGCGAACCCAACATTAATTGCTGCTACAGTAGTGAGAACTAAGACAATGAACACCCAAGAGAGAACCACGATAGAAAAGACGGGAACAGAGACGTCTGCTGAGCTCTGATTATCACATAGTAAAATTCCGTAATCTGCTGGTGCTGCGGACATACATTACCAAGCTGTCTTCTTAACTGCAAGGAAACGATCTGGCGTCCCGTCGTGGTGATGATACGAGTGTATTGTCGCGAGTATAGCCCGAAACAAATTATTCTGGTCTGGTTTTTCGAGACTAAAGTCTTCCTAGCAATTCAAATACGCCTGTGAGGGAGACGAAGAAGGCTCGCCACACAATCACTGACGGTACAGTGATTGATTTGATTTTAACAAGCGAAGTCACACAGTAATTCCGGTACACCTACAACGTGCTGACATGAGGAAAGTTTCAAACCGATTTATCCAAAATTGCTCAAAACGGATAACATAGGCCGCTTGTACGCAGAATGCTCAATTGCAACTGTACTCGGAAAGTTACGTTGAAGTCGAAACTTCAGCAACTTCGACAAACAGGTACAATTAAATGCAAGTATATTAAACAGCCAACGGAAGACAGGTTGTCCAGAGCAGTTAGAGCTCAGTCTTGTAACGTACCCCGACCGAAAGGCGAGACTAGACACTCTCTAGAGCACCTGTACAAGCCAAACACAGAACATTACCGCCCCCACGACAGTGGCCATGGTTAAACGTGCCAATCAGCAACTCAAATCTTAAGAGAAACACACAGACTAAGATAGAAATATGAGAGGGGGCTCACGCCACCTCTCAACCATCAGTGCCCGCAGACGGCCATGGAGTACTTCAGGTAGCCTTGCTCGTCCCCACCGAGCCGCCATCGTGGAGGAGTACCTTGAAACAGAAGATATGAGGCGAATGGAGTGGCCTGCCTGTTCTCCAGACGTAAACCCCATCGAGCACGTCTGGGGTGCTCTCGGTCGACGTATCGCTGTACTTCTTCAAACCCCTAGGACACTTCAGGAGCTCCGACAGGCACTGGTGCAAGAATGGGAGGCTATACCCTTGCAGCTGCTCGACCACCTGATCCAGAGTATGCCAACTCGTTGTGCGGCCTGTGTACGTGTGCATGGTGATGATATCACATATTGATGTCGGGGTACATGCGCAGGAAACAGTGGCGTTTTGTAGCACATGTGTTTTGGGACGGTTTTCTCAACTCATCACCAATACCGTGGACTTACAGATCTGTGCCGTGTGCGTTCCCTATGTGCCTATGCTATTAGCGGCAGTTTTTAGTAGTGCCACGTTGTGTGGCACCACATTCTGCAATTATCCTCAATTTATGACCATGAGTGCATATTCCTAGCTAACTCTTCCTTGATTTTCTCGAAATCTTTTTGACACTCGGACGTCCATACATACACACAGTTTGTCTTTAGAAGGTTGTTCAAATTGGGACTATCGAATACTGGGTTTTCCGCAAATTTTCTATAAAATCCACACAATCCGATAAAACTTTTCAGCTGCGTTTTGCTTTCAGGTGCTGGGAAATTCGATGTAGCCAACATTTTCTCCGGTTCCTTTCTGATTCCAGACGTGGATATTATGTGCCCAAAAAACCTTACTTCTTTCCTTGTGAAATCGCATTTAGAATGTGTTAGTGTCATTCTTCCTTCCCTCAGAGCTTGACACACTCTTTTCAACAGCTGAGAATGTTCTTTCCACTCCATAGCTATCAACAAATCATATACATATGTGGTTATCAATGCAGACAACTCTCTTCTGAGTATGGAATCTAATGCTCTGATGAATACGGATACTAACGTATTCAATCCAAATGGCAATACCTTTTACTGATAACATTTTCCATCATGAATAAATGCTGAATACTTTCGACAACTTTTCTCTAACGGAATTTGCCAATATCCAAGCTCAACAAATACTTAATCTCTCTTTGTACTATTTTATTTAAGTTTCGAGCATCGATTACTACTCAGACTCCTCCATATTTTTTATTTACAATTATCAAGGGATTCGAAAATGCACTGGCACTCCTTTCTGTTATGCCCCATTCCAGCATTTTTTCGGTTTCTACTCAAACGGTTTCTCTTCGTGCGGAAGGGATGGTATATGAACCAAAACGAAACGGTTCGTCCGACATAGTTTTGATTTGATATTCAAATCCTTTTATCAACCCTGGAACTTCTGAAAATACGTCTTCGTACTCCCGCAATAAATCCAAAACATCCTTTCACTCGTCAGGACTTAACCCTTGAACTCTCTCATATACAAATTCGGAATCTTTCTCTTCTTTACTCAACACCTTCTTACTTAGTTTCCCTGTTGCTCCTATTACTTTTATTCCTGTTATTGACATAATTGCTAATCCAGGCTCATCCACAATTCTTTCGTAAAACGATTGAGACATCACACTTATTTGCGATCCTATATCTAACAAAGTCTTAATTTTGTACCCATAAATCCTTATCGGAATTATAGCTTGCTTTTTTGAAATGGTCTCTTTTGCTTCATGTGCTTCATGTTCTAAATCCGGTACTACATCAATGTCTCCATAAGACAAAGTGCATACCCTTTTTTCTCCTTATCCGGTGGTTCTTTTGGTTTTGTGTCTGTTACAACATCTGTATCCGGTTTGTTCGATGCCCCCTTAGGTTAAGACAGACATATTTTTTGTCCTCCGGCAAATTTCCAATTAGTTCTGAATGTTTAATTAGGCTCCTCTATACCCTTTCGTTTCCCTGATAAGTATTAGGTAATTCGGAAAAATCTGCTTCTTCGGTTTTAGTTTCTACCCCTGTTTGAGGTTGATCAGTTGTGGTTAACAGAAATGAACTTTCTCCCCTTTCTACCGAGATAGTATGTATGTTGTTTACTTGGGTATTTCTTGTTCGAAATACTAACATGTCAACTTCAGTTGTTGACGATAGTCCTAAATCGTTCCCTCTGTCGCTGTTTGAGACAGTAGATTTTCTTTCCCGAAGTTGGCTAAATCGTTCCATTTGAATATTCCCGAACCAATATGCTCGTCCTTTTGATTCTATCACCAGGACAGCTCGTGCATTCAATGCTGCGGCATTTTCAGTATTAATGTCATCGGGAAAATTCACGCTTTTACGAAATGGTCCAAATGGCTCTAAGCACTATGGGACTTGACATGTGAGGGCATCAGGCTCCTAGACTTAGAACTACTTAAACCTAACTAACCAAAGGACATCACGCACATCCATGCCTGAGGCAGGATTCGAACCTGCGACGGTAGCAGCAGCGCGGTTACGGACTGAAGCGCCTAGCACCGCTCGACCACAGTGGCCCTGTTATTAATTACTAAGACCGATTTTACTTTTAGTATCGCTCCTTTGGCGGTCCCACAAACGTTTTTAATTAACATAGGTTCTTCAAATTTTACTTCGATTCGATCGCTATTACTTTGCTCATCACAAAGCAGTTCGTTAATCTGTCTTTGATCATCTACACCCCTCCGTGCATGGTCATTCTTTGGAAACACTTGTTTCATGCCCCTACCCAAAGTTGAACTCTTATCGTTTTCGTCTACCATACCTACAGCTCCTTCTCGTAAACTATTTGCACTTATTGCAATACCTTCTTGTTCATTAACACCTGCAGACTGCGTTATTTTTGCGCCCATTCCGTCTTCCTCTAACACTCCACTTAAGAAACCTAACATTTCCCCCTGTGCTTCACACTATGCAATTATTAGTGGCTTCCTTTAATAGTAAGGAAGTATTTATGCACTGAAATCGTTCGTAGTGTTCTCGCTGGCTGCTGGCTGAGTTCCGCCAAGCGCGCGACCGGTTTTCCCGTTACTCGCTCCCCTAGCGCTCGCCTCAGCCAAGGCCACTTTCCCTGTCGCCAGGCGGTGGTCCGCCCCTCTCGCTCTGCAGTGGATGTTTCCATGCCGTTCAGGCGCTCCTAGCGCTGCCATATAACTCGAGTACGTTAAACCATTTCTCGCGATCACTCTGCGCTTTCCACGTCCTTCATACGTTTTCGGTCTGTTCTTTCATAAAACCAACATACACTCCTGGAAATTGAAATAAGAACACCGTGAATTCATTGTCCCAGGAAGGGGAAACTTTATTGACACATTCCTGGGGTCAGATACATCACATGATCGCACTGACAGAACCACAGGCACATAGACACAGACGACAGAGCATGCACAATGTCGGCACTAGTACAGTGTATATCCACCTTTCGCAGCAATGCAGGCTGCTATTCTCCCATGGAGACGATCGTAGAGATGCTGGATGTAGTCCTGTGGAACGGCTTGCCATGCCACTTCCACCTGGCGCCTCAGTTGGACCAGCGTTCGTGCTGGACGTGCAGACCGCGTGAGACGACACTTCATCCAGTCCCAAACATGCTCAATGGGGGACAGATCCGGAGATCTTGCTGGCCAGGGTAGTTGACTTACACCTTCTAGAGCACGTTGGGTGGCACGGGATACATGCGGACGTGCATTGTCCTGTTGGAACAGCAAGTTCCCTTGCCGGTCTAGGAATGGTAGAACGATGGGTTCGATGACGGTTTGGATGTACCGTGCACTATTCAGTGTCCCCTCGACGATCGCCAGTGGTGTACGGCCAGTGTAGGAGATCGCTCCCCACACCATGATGCCGGGTGTTGGCCCTGTGTGCCTCGGTCGTATGCAGTCCTGATTGTGGCGCTCACCTGCACGGCGCCAAACACGCATACGACCATCATTGGCACCAAGGCAGAAGCGACTCTCATCGCTGAAGACGACACGTCTCCATTCGTCCCTCCATTCACGCCTGTCGCGACACCACTGGAGGCGGGCTGCACGATGTTGGGGCGTGAGCGGAAGACGGCCTAACGGTGTGCGGGACCGTAGCCCAGCTTCATGGAGACGGTTGCGAATGGTCCTCGCCGATACCCCAGGAGCAACAGTGTTCCTAATTTGCTGGGAAGTGGCGGTGCGGTCCCCTACGGCACTGCGTAGGATCCTACGGTCTTGGCGTGCATCCGTGCGTCGCTGCGGTCCGGTCCCAGGTCGACGGGCACGTGCACCTTCCGCCCACCACTGGCGACAACATCGATGTACTGTGGAGACCTCACGCCCCACGTGTTGAGCAATTCGGCGGTACGTCCACCCGGCCTCCCACATGCCCACTATACGCCCTCGCTCAAAGTCCGTCAACTGCACATACGGTTCACGTCCACGCTGTCGCGGCATGCTACCAGTGTTAAAGACTGCGATGGAGCTCCGTATGCCACGGCAAACTGGCTGACACTGACGGCGGCGGTGCACAAATGCTGCGCAGCCAGCGCCATTCGACGGCCAACACCGCGGTTCCTGGTGTGTCCGCTGTGCCGTGCGTGTGATCATTGCTTGTACAGCCCTCTCGCAGTGTCCGGAGCAAGTATGATGGGTCTGACACACCGGTGTCAATGTGTTCTTTTTTCCATTTCCAGGAGTGTACTTAAACGTTTGATACTCCTTTTCTGGACAGTAATACCTCCTATTTTCCCTACACTCTCTTTATTAGGCCCTTTATTTCTTCCCGCGTACATACTCCCCCTCAAAGCCGCGGTTTTCAGTTTAAATGTTCTTGAGAATCTTTTGATTCTCGAGAACCGGTAGTTTTACCTTTCCCTGGAGCACCATTTCGGACTCCATTACTTTGAACAGAGTTTACTTGAAAATTCTCTTGATTTTGATCGTTCATTTCGTCGTTTCGCCTATTTTGGTTTCTACAGAAATTGTTGTTATAGTTATCAGACCTATGTTCTGATACAGAACAGCAATAGTGTTCATCTTCTACCCTTTTGATAAAAGCTGCAAAACTAGTATGATTACTTTCTATGAATCTTTTCATTTCTTCTGGAAGTTTGCTCCACAATTCCCAGATTATTTCGCTTTCCGAATGCCTATCTCTGATGTGTGCCAATCGCTTCATCCACATTTTGCAAAAGTCTTTAATGAAGCTTCTCCCTCTTAGTTCGAAATTTCTGGCTATGATGAAGTCACGCCACAGCTTCTCCTGTTTATCCTCAGACAAATATTCTTTCGTAAATTTCTTTTTGAAATCTTCGAAAGTCATGCTTTCGGTATCTAAACACAATCCCCGCCACTTAGCTTTGCCTGTTAATGTGCTAATGACTGAATTAATTCTATCTTGATCAGATAAATTTCCTGGAAACTTTCTTTCACAATTTTCAATAAAATCTAGAGTGTGCCAACCTTGACTTTCTTTGTCTGGATCGAATTTGCCTTCCCCTTACAGTTTATTATTATTTATTTTATGGCCTTCATTGGACCACTGTAGTCAAAAATACAAAGTTCTAAACAAGTTGTTACACATGGATACAATTTGGTTCGACAATAACTTAATATGATGTTTAGGTAATATAATTATTAGAGGCTATTCTTATATGAAAGGTGTTTCGCTCTTCTGTCTGCCCAATATTTCTTCATTCTTTCAGATATTTTCTTTCTTTCTTCATCTGAGACAACTCTTCCTGTACTCCTTTTATTGATTTTCATTTGTAGTCTGGTTTGCGGGTCTTGCAGTATTCTGGTTTTCTCTGTCTTGTTTTTTAGGTCATCTACTGTAATTTGAAGTTCTTTTATATCTTCCTTAATTTCTGTGATCCATTTAATGTCGCTCTTGCTATTCCACAATTTTTGAATTATTTTTTTACTAATTCTGTTTTCTGGAGTTCTCATCAGATGTCCAAAGAATGAGATGCGTTTCTTCCTGATTGTGCTCATGACTGGTTCTATTTTCTTATATACTGTTTCATTTGATGCTATTCTCCAATGTCCATTTATTTTATACTGTTTATTTATACATGTCCTAATTATTCTTCTTTATATTTTTAGTATTCTGTCAATTTCTGCTGTATTAGTTGTTTTGAAGATAGTTTCAGCTGCATACGTTATTTCTGGTTGTGTAACCGTTTTATAGTGTTTTAATTTTGCATCTATAGATAGGCTTTTCTGTTGTATGTAGTTTTGGTAATGCAGTTTGCATAGTTCAGTTTTTTTATTCTATTTTGCCATGATGGCTTCTCATTTAGATTGTATGTTATTATTTCGCCTAAATATTTAAATTTATCAACAATTTTGATTTCCTATTCTCCTATTGTAATTTAGTTTGCAAGTGGTGGATCAGGTAGCATAATCTCCGTTTTTTCAAATGATATTCTAAGGCCTACTTTCTCTGCTATTTCTTGTAGTGATTTCACTTGTTGCCTGGCTTCTTGAACGGTGTTGGCTAGGAGAGCAAGATCATCAGCGAATCCCAAGCAGTTTAAGCTAATATCATCTTTTGCACTTCCAATTCTTATCCTCTTTGGATTGTCCTTGTACCATTCTCTCATTATGTATTCCAGTGCACAGTTGAAAAGTAATGGTGATAGGCAGTCACCTTGCCTTAAGCCTGTTTTTATGAGGAATGGTTCCGAAATTTCTCCTCTAAACTTCACTTTTGATTTGGTGTTGGTTAGAGTGAGTGGTATTATTTTAATTAGTTTTGGATGGAGTCCTAGATTTCTTAAAATTTTTAATATTGAAGGTCTGTGGAGACAGTCATATGCCTTCTTAAAATCTACAAATGTTATTGCCAGAGGTTTGTTCCGTTTCTTGTAGTATGCCATAATCAATTTTAAACTAATTATCTGCTCTGCACAGCTTCTCCATGGTCTGAAACCTCCATGATATTCCCCTAACTCCTGTTCTAATTGCTCCTTGATTCTTTCATATAGGATCTTGGATAGAATTTTATATGTGCAGTCTAGGAGAGAGATTCCTCTGTAGTTGTCTGGGTTGCTCTTATCTCCCTTATTGTGTAGTGGGTGGATGATAGCTGTGGTCCAATGTTCGGGAAATTGTTATGTTACCCAAATTTTTGTTAGAGCCATGTGTAAGGAGGTCTTGACTGTGTCACTTGCATATTTCCACATTTCAACAAAAACCTGATCTTCTCCACATGCCTTATAATTTTTTTGTTCTTTAAGAATTTCTTCTACTTCTCGGAAAGTTGGAGGGTCTAGTTTGTTAGGTTTGGTTTTTATTGGGGTATTTATGTTGATTTGTAAGGGTTCTTTGGGTTCCTCGCAATTCAGAAGTTTGTTAAATGCTTTTGCCATGATTTCTGCATTTTCCTTGTTACTGTGTGTCATTCTTCCATCTTCATCTTTCAGTATTAGTGTAGGGGCCTCATATTGTTGTAGTTGTTTCCCAAAGATTTTGTAGTAGTTCCTGGAGTTGGTTTTATGATAATTACCTTCTATAGACTTTATAATATCTTTATGAAATCCTGTCTTGATTCTTCTAATATTTTGAGTGAATTTTTTTCTTTCATTTTTTAGGTTGATGGCATTTTCTTCCCTTTTATGTGTTTGAAACTTTAACCATGCTTGGTGTCTATCTTCATGGAATTTGTCACATTCTGATGTCCACCATGCATGTTTCCTTCGTGGGTTCAAGGGAGCTAGATTCTCCGCTTCTTTTTTAAGATTAGGCACTAGTTGTTCTAGATCATCTGTTAATTTGATGGTTTGTGTTATTTGTTGGTACTTATTATTTTTAATTAGCTGATGTGGGCCAAACCTCCTTTTTATTTTATTAGTTTTTCCGGTCCTCTTCTTTAACGGTGTGAATTTGATTTTAATTTTAACCATATAATGGTCTGAGCCTGTGTCTACTCCTCTCAGTTCTTTAACATTGTGGATCTCTTTATGAAAATTTTTGTCCATACAGACATGGTCTAGCTGCCACTCGCCCTTCCTCCAGTCTGGATGTTTCCATGTTTTAAGTTTACTTGGCTTCCTCTTAAAGTATGTTGATTTAGATATAAGGTTGTGTTCTCTGCAGAGTTCTACAAGTTTTTGACCGTTTTTGTTTGTAAATTTATGTGGACTCCATTTTCCAATTATATCTTTATATTTCCTTTCTTTTCCCAACTGAGCATTGAAATCTCCCAATAAGATTTTTACATTCTTTTTATTTACTCTGTTCACAGTTTGTTCTAGAAGGTCCCAAAATTTATCTACCTCTTTCTTTGTTTTTGTTAGACATTTTTTTTCATTTGTTGGGGCATGAGCATTTATTATTGTGTAGGTTTTATTTATTGTTTTAAAGCTTAGAGTCGCAATTCTTGGTGATACTGCTTGGAAATCCGTTACTGAATCTATTATTTTTATGTTTACTAAAAACCCTGTTCCTAAGTGGGGACATTGTTTCATTGCCCTCGGTCCTGGTTTCCCGTTATAAATTTTGTATCCTTGTGATTCGAATGGGTCCTCTGTGGTGTTTCTCATTTCTTGGATGCCCGTTATTAAAATTTTTTGTTTATTTAGTTCATCTGTGAGCTAATTGAGTTTTCCGGTCTGAAGTAGTGAGTTTATGTTGTGTGTTGCTATATAATTTATTTGTTTATGTTTAATCTTCTTTTTGTGTTTTAGTGTGCATTTGGATGGTTGCAAACGCTCCGATTCGTTGCTGTCTTCTAGTTGACTACCCACCGAATCCGATGTAGCCTTTTCCTGCCTTTTTGAGCAGGACAGTGGAATTTTTTTCCTAAAAGACCTTTCCATTTTTGACTGTCGAAGTATTTTATTTAAACTGGGAAATTCACCCCCACAAATCGGTCTAGTTAACATTTTCTTTTCCAAATTTTGTAATAGTTCTTGGAACTTAATGGTTTCTGTAGTACACTTTTCTACTTCTTCACCCATTATCTTTTCGGAATCAAATATCGTTCCTCTCAAATTTGAGATATCGACAGTGGTTTGCCCTGCTTTTTGTACTTCATGAAATACGAAACTTTGACCTGTACTTCCTTTAACCCAGTATCTATGTGATCTTTCATCGTACTCATTTTCACTTTCAAGACATATACTTCTGTTTCAGTAACATCTAATCGGCTCTCTACACTCTCTAAATGAGCAACAATGACTTCAGTTCGCTCACCAGATGGTTCAGTTACTGTTTTAAGCCTGCTATTAAGATCACATGCTAACTCCTTAAACTATCCTGAAATAGTCTCGACTTTTCAGTTCACTTCATCTCTAAGCGCTCTAATCATATTATCAGTTTCTCTATGAGAAGTGTCAAATCTATTATTAGTCTCTTTTTGAGAAGCCTTTATACATTTTATATTGCCATCAGTCTCCTTTTGTTCTTTACGTGATGCTTCAAATTGAGCCATCATCATTAAAAAAAAATCATTCATATTCATTGGAGTACTTTCGCCCTGCAAAAACACATTTAATAGATCAGGAATATATGAATTCACATGCAACACTTGCCAGTCAGTGCACATTGGACAAACATGCAGAAACTTCAAAACCAGACATTCAGAACATCTCAGAGCTTTAAAAAGCAACAGCTCCCATAGCACATTTGCTGACCACCTTGTAGCCCACAATCACCACCCAACTACGATAGAAACAGACTTAAGAATACTAAAACCTAGCCACACCCTATAAAACAAACTGACTATTTAGGAAAACTTCCACATACAGAAGGCAATAGCAGAAGGAAAACAGGTCTTAAATGAATACACTTCACTCTGCAAGAGCACACTATTTAACACATTAAAGGAACTTTACAAAAAAGACTACACAAACAGATAAAGTCTACACACACACACACACACACACACACACACACACGCGCGCGCGCGCGCGCGCGCACACACACACACGTGAAAAATGGATACACTACAATCTGCAAAGACTCACCATTTACACACAAAAGGAACACCATGTAAAAGACAACACACAGCTAAGAAGCGTACAGAAAACACACACACAAATAGATAAAACGTAAACAAAATTCAAATTTGGGGCCGAGCTCTCTGGTGAACAAATGAACACTGACTGGGCTGGGACACACAACAAACCACAATCACACTGTTTTGGTGAAGTGAAAAGTGTTTTTACGACCTTATTTGTGGAAAATACCTGTTATATTTACGTGTACATCACGACACCACACCATGATGCAGAGAATAAAAGGGCTTCCCACACGAAAAACGAATATAGGCGCGAAATATCGTGACAAACTAAATTACATTCTAGATGATAGGTTAACTCCAAGCAAAATTTCTCATCAACGTCGTTTGTTTGCAGATAGCAAGCTACCTGTAGTAAATAATACACAAGTGACCCAGAAAAATCATGCACACCAAGTGTAAAGGTATAAAAAAAATAGAAACCAACTATTGTTTGAACTAAACATCCACGTTATTTTGTAATCATTTAATAAAAATGTTCACATTACAGAATAAATAAAAACGGAAACTCACTGATGATAGCACCGTGGTGCTGAAACATGTTTCGGTACTGAGAAAAAACGGTGTTTTGCATAACAGGCGGACCTCACATCCTACAAACTGCCTTCAGTTAGTTGCATAGAAGGAATTCCATCAAAAACTATGTTTTGCTTTAATTTCAAATTCCCTTACAATCACCAGTTTACCCAAATCAATTTACCCACCTTCCTACATTTTAGGTCTTACGTAAGTAAGTGTGAAATCGCATATACTTCTCCTTTAGCGCAAGAGGAGTTTCTTAGCTGTCCTGATTTTCAGAACTTCACTGATGGCGGAACTTGAACATTGAGTAGCAAATTTGAATGCTTCACACCTTGCCTCTACCACACTGACCTTCAGTTCGTGAGTTCGCTTGAGATCAGTGGACAGTTTTTAGCACAATGGACTCGCAATCGGAAGGACGACTGTTAAAATCTCCGTCCAGTCACCCACATATAGGTTTCCTTTGATTTTCCCAAATGGCTTGAGGCCAACGTCGAGAAGGTTTCTTTGAAAGGGCACGGTCAATTTCCTTCCGCATCCTTCCATATTCCGAGCCTGTGCGCCATCTCTAATGACCTCGTTGTCAACAGAATGTTGAACTTCACTCTTCCTTCTTTCATTTGCATCGCTTGAGTAGCAAAGCATATGAACTTTATATTACTAAGTTTACGAGAAACAATAAACAATTGAATAAATATCTTAAAAAGTAATTATTTTGGTCTTTCCTCTCTTAAAAACAAACAGTGGACTTTATCACAAAAAATGTAAAAGTTACGTAACTGAGAATGATAGCATTTTTTAAAAGGTATCCTGATTTTTCTGCGTTGCATCTACATTTAATGATTCTGTAGTTTTCATCAATGAATTCGGTGTCCAGTGTGCTAACGCTGAATGTGAAACGGGTGTTTGTATGGCGGCCATTGTTTGGAACAAGTGTTTGTTGAAACTCTAAACAAACAATACGCTCTTTTGAAAACAGCTATCTATTAATCATTGCGTAGCGTTGTACAGCAACGCAGTGATATCCGCATTATTTGCGAAGCATATGTTTATAACGTGGCTATGCAGTGAAGCCATCGGACACCAGTCGTTACAGGACACTGGTAACAGCCAGGCAAATACTGACGGCCAGGCCGACTATCTGTAAGCTGCGGAAGCGTTTTGCTTGGCAAATCAGCTCCGGCTTACATTGCGTTATATTACACCGGTCGTATTCCATGGACGTAGTGGAGAGATGTATCTTGGATGCGAAACAATTCAAGAGGCTTTATTTTAGTTAAGTGCATTTCAATGAAAAGACATGACATTTTGAGGTATTATAATGTTATGGTATTAATTTTCAATTACATTATAACGTAATACATAAATTTTAAGACTTCGTATGAACATACTCTTGAAAGGAGAATAATATTCGTTACTTCAGTCTTAAAACTCCACCACGCTACCACTAGACATTTAACTGCTCTCTGTGCTAATGTTCAGTGTATGAAATGCTTTTAGTCCTAGTGTTACATTTACGTCTTTCACTATTTTTTGAGAAAATAGAATTAAAATTAGACAATGCACGTATTATGAAATAATTGTCAAAGTACGAAGATTCCTGAAAGAGGCTTTGTAGGATATATAAGAATTAACATCTAAATAAATGTCATAAAACACTTCTATATTCGAAATATATTATCCCTGTAATTTGAATTTCTCTGATAAAAATTCTGAAATTCGTCAGTGAATCGAAAAACGCGGAATATGTTAATTTCTTCACGAATAGTACTATCATCTGTACTGCAAGTGTAGCTGAGACATCTAATGTGCTGCAGATTTTTTTAAACTTTATGAGCTATCAAACTGAACCTTAACTCTTGTATTTATCTCTCTCTCTCTCTCTCTCTCTCTCTCTCTCTCTCTCTCCGTGCGACCAGGCGACCAGGCCACGGAAAGCCCAACGGTACGGACCGGCCGCCTTGTCATCTTCAGCCGATAGGAATCACTGGATGCAAATATGAAGAGGTATGTGGTCAACACACAGCTCTTCTTTTCTTTAAGTGTTTGGGAAAACTATTTTAGAATCTGGTGAATATTTGTGAGACCTATTGAATTTTGTGAAAATGCAATAACGGGCCATTCGTCGATGTTTTCAAATATTGCGTTGCTAATAAAAGGTCTGACACCACTTTCAATTCCGATGTTTTTATTATCTTCTAAGAAGATACATTTTTCAGCACACAACTGGAACATCATTTATGTATGTCAGAAACAACAGAGGACCAAAAATAGACTCCTGTGGCACAGTGTCTTATTACACCACTGGCCATTAAAATTGCTACATCAAGAAGAAATGCACATGATAAACGGGTATTCATTGGACAAATATATTATACTAGAACTGACATATGATTACATTTTCACGCAATATGGGTGCATAGATCCTGAGAAATCAGTACCCAGAACAACCACCTCTGGCCGTAATAACGGCCTTGATACGCCTGGGCATTGAGTCAAACAGAGCTTGGATGGCGTGTACAGGTACGGCTGCCGATGCAGCTTCAACATGATACCACAGTTCATCAAGAGTGGTGACTGGCGTATTGCGACGAGCCAGTTGCTCGGCCACCATTGACCAGATGTTTTCAATTGGCCGCGCGGGAATAGGCGAGCGGTCATTAGGCGCTACAGTCATGGACTGTGCCGCTGGTCCCGGAGGAAGTTCGAGTCCTCCCTCGGGCATGGGTGTGTGTGTTTGTCCTTAGGATAATTTAGGTTAAGTAGTGCGTAAGCTTAGGGACTGACGACCTTAGCAGTTAAGTCCCATAAGATTTCACACACATTTGAACATTTGAACGTTTTCAATTGGTGAGAGATCTGGAGAATGTGCTGGCCAGGGCAGCAGTCGAACATTTTCTGTATCCAGAAAGGCCCGTACAGTACCTGCAACATGCGGTCGTGCATTATCCAGCTGAAATGTAGGGTTTTGCAGGGATTGAATCAAGGGTAGAGCCACGAGTCGTAACACATCTGAAATGTAACGTCCACTGTTCAAAGTACCGTCAATGCGAACATGAGGTAACCGAGACGTGTAACCAGTGGCCCCCCCTACCATCACGCCGGGTGGTACGCCAGTATGGCGATGGCGAATACACGCTTCCAATGTGCGTTCACCGCAATGTCGCTAAACACGGATGCGACCATTATGATGCTGTAAACAGAACCTGGATTCATCCGAAAAAAAGACGTTTTGCCATTCGTTCACCCAGGTTCATCGTTGAGTACACCATCACAGGCGCTCCTGTCTGTGATGCAGAGTCAAGGGTAAGCGCAGCCATGGTCTCCGAGCTGATAGTCCATGCTGCTGCAAACGTCGTCGAACTGTTCGTGCCGATGGTTGTTGTCTTGCAAACGTCCCCATCTGTTGACTCAGGGATAGAGACATGGTTACATGATCCGTTCCAGCCATGCGGATAAGATGTCTGTCATCTTGACTGCTAATGATACGAGGCCGTTGGGATCCAGCACAGCGTTCCGTATTACCCTCCTGAACCCACGGTTTCCATATTCTGCTAACAGTCGTTGGAACTCGACCAACGCGAGCAGCAATGTCGCGATACGATAAACCACAATTGCGATAGGCTACAATCCGACCTTTATCAAAGTCGGAAACGTGATGGTAAGCATTTCTCCTCCTTACACGAGGCATCACAACAACGTTTCACCAGGAAATGCCGGTCAACTGCTATTTGTGTATGAGAAATCGGTTGGAAACGTTCCTCATGAAAGCACGTTGTAGGTGTCGCCACCGGCGCCAACCTTGTGTGAATGCTCTGAAAAGCTAATCATTTGCATATCACAGCATCTTCTTCCTGTCGGTTAAACTTCGCGTCTGCAGCACGTCTTCTTAGTGGTGTAGCAATTTTAATGGCCAATAGTGTATTATTATTATTATTATTATTATTATTATTATTATCATTGAGATTTCGTGTATAGAATGAGGATGAAATTGTTTTGTTATACCACTTATCTAGATTGAAACTTTTACTTATGTTTATATATCGGCTGCAACACGAGAAATACTAATCTAGAGGATAGGAGAAACTGGGATCACTAGACAGGGTGGACAGAGCACTGTTAAATACATAATACAAGTGCAATGAGATGACAAAATTCGTGGGATACCTCCTAATATCGTATCGAACCTCCTCTTGCTCGGCGTAGTGTAGCATTTCGACGAGGCATGGGCTCAACAAGTCGTTGGGAGTTCCCTACAGAAATATTGAGCCATGCTGGCTCTATAGGCGTCCATAATTGCGAAAGTGTTGCCAGTGAAAGATTTTGTTTACGGACTGACCTCTCGGTTATGTCTCGTAAGTATTAGGTGGGTGGACTAAGCGTTCGCTCGAACTGTCCGGAATTTTCTTCAAACCAATCTCGAAAAATTGTGTCCCAGTAACATAGCGCATTGTCATCCACAAAAATTTCGTCGTTGCTTGGGAAATGAAGTCTATGAGAGGACGCAAACTGTCGCCAAGTAGACGAACATAAGTATTTGCAGTTAATAATCGGTTCAGTTGGACCAGAGGAGCCAGTCCATCCCCTGAAAACAGCTCACACCACCATGGTGTCACCATGAGCTTGCACAATTCTTTCCTGACAATTTACGTTCATGGCTTCGTGGGGTTTGAGCCACACTCGAGGCCTGACATCAATTCTTACCAATTGAAGTCGGGACTTAGCCGACCAGGCCACGTTTTTCCAGTCGTCGAAGGGCCAATCGATATGGTCATGAACCAAGAAAGGGCGCTGTAGGTGATGTCCTACTGTTAGCAAAGGCACTCGCGTCAGTCGTCTGCTGCAAAAGCCCATTAATGCCAAATTGTGCGGCACTTCCCTAACGATTACGTTCGTTTTACGTCCCATATTGATTTCTTCTGTTATTTCCAGCAGTGTTGCTTGTCTGTTATCACTGAGAACTATACGCGTTCACCGCTGCTCTCGGCGTTGGCCGTGGTGAGAGGTAAAGCCTGAAATTTGTTAATCTTGGCACGGTCTGGAGACTGTGGATCTCGGAATATTGAATTCCCTAACGAAATGGAGTGTCTCATACATCTAACCACAACTACCATTCTGCGTTCGAAGCTTCTTAATTCCCGTCGTGCGGCCATAATGACGTCGGAAACCTTTCTCACGTGAATCACTTGAGTACAAATGATAGCTCCGCCAATTCACTGTCCTTTTATACCTTGTGTACGCGACACTGTCGCAATCTGTATACGTGCATATCGCTAACCCATGGCTTTTGTCCCCTCAGTGTATATTATTTAATGCACACTAATCTGGCAGATGAATAATGGATAAACGTGCCCACTACGATTACCAAGAACAGTCAAGAATTGACACATAAAGTACTTGAGTCGGTATATGTAACGAAAGGAAAACCTTCTAGAGAAGCTAGCACAAGTAATATAAAAAATATATATACAAGCTTGAACTGAGTTACAAGTCAGTCTATACTCCTACATGTACTCGTGCAGTATGACGAACTAATAAAGTTTGTGCTACATTATCTTTTCGAACTTACTAAGTAGGCCACACACCTCGTAATAAGAAACATGAACCATAAGCTATACTCAAGCCTACTGTGGGTGACCCTAAGCTGGATTTTGGGGATTAAGATTTACAAATGAACGTATAGTCACCAACATAACTATTTGGCTGGACGGCTGCATAAATTTGGAAGCAACAACATGGATCCGAAGTGAGTAATAGAGCAGACTGAATGAATACATGGCGAGGTACTTGTCAACTCAGGAGAGTCCCACAATTTGCTGCCTCATACATGCTACATGATCCAGAAAGCAGACAGAAATGCAACTGCTGTCCTATATACACAGAAAATCAGGCGAAAACTTCAATTTCCACAGCGTGGCTGTGTGTCATTTCAAAGAACTTAACGTGACAGTGGGAGACATCTGACTTAGTCATGGTGTGCTGTGTACCTTTCCTCCCTTTGTGGCAAATTCTGGAAAAATTGTGCTCCTGGTTTCCACGCCAAGGTGGATTCATCGACATTCTTCAGCATTTCACGAGCCCTGATGGTGTCGGAAACTGGTGTGTCTTATTGCATTTAGCTAATTTTGTACATGTGCGGTCCGCGATCTGCTATAACCTATTGGACAAATAGTTGTTTTACACACACAATCTCAAGCTGTGACCATCTCTGTGTCCTATCGCATAAGGGACGTACCCACTATATTGGACGATGTATGAGAACCAAAAGAAGCAAGAACTGGAAAATAACACGAATGTCACCACCAAGCTGCTAAATCGTATGAATAATGTGGAATTAAAATAAAAGTGAACACTGATTTTTATTTTCCTAACGGCCATTTCACTCCATGGACGTACCTGTGATCAGTTGCACTTGTGTACTTCATGCTCCATATAGTAGCTGAAACTGTCTCCTTTATCGTCAAACCAACACAAGATACTTATAGTGTTGAACAGGAACTGAATACCTCATTACCGCCTGAAGTATACAAGCCGTTCACTAACGTACAGTAAACGTTTTTCGGAGACCTACCACGTTGCGAAGGCGAATAGGTAGCAGCATTATACACAAGGAATTATATATTTCTTTCCCTCCCGGAAGGGAGAGGATGGCCACACGCAAATCATTTTGCTCCTTGGTGCCTTTTTCTAATTTAGGTAATTCTATTATGTCATCACTTATTTGAAAATTTTTGTTTCGGTCTTCGTTTCTTATCTTCATATTCTGTTACTAACTGTGCCTTAAGCTTATTGTGGTGGTGAAGCATCGACCCCGTCATTCGACCAGTGTACTGACGGAAACCATCCTGAAACATGTCAGGGTCATTGAGTATGTATAGGTGGGTGTGCGTCTGGCGCGTCCGTACATTGAATCCCAGCGGCAAGTGGATCTCGCAGTGGCGCTGAGGAGGCTGCCAACGGCACGCTCAGACCGATTAATTAGACCAGGCTGGTGATCTGCTACACAAGTCATCTAAATACGTCACACAGCGAAACACAGCATCCTTCCCAAGTTTAGCCGGTGTTTGCAGTACGCACATGCGTCAACCGCAGGAGCTGCATCTACATCTATATTTTTACACCTACACTCCTAAAGTCACTGTACAATGAGTGGTGGAGGGCACTTCTAGTACGACTATCTTTACCCCAGTCCATGTTCTATCCGCGAATTGTCTGTGGGAATAAGGACTGTCGATTAATCTCCATATCGTCCCTAATTTCTCCGATTATCGCGTTGTAGTCTTATTGTAAGACTTACGTGGGATCCAGTAATACACTCCTGGAAATGGAAAAAAGAACACATTGACACCGGTGTGTCAGACCCACCATACTTGCTCCGGACACTGCGAGAGGGCTGTACAAGCAATGATCACACGCACGGCACAGCGGACACACCAGGAACCGCGGTGTTGGCCGTCGAATGGCGCTAGCTGCGCAGCATTTGTGCACCGCCGCCGTCAGTGTCAGCCAGTTTGCCGTGGCATACGGAGCTCCATCGCAGTCTTTAACACTGGTAGCATGCCACGACAGCGTGGACGTGAACCGTATGTGCAGTTGACGGACTTTGAGCGAGGGCGTATAGTGGGCATGCGGGAGGCCGGGTGGACGTACCGCCGAATTGCTCAACACGTGGGGCGTGAGGTCTCCACAGTACATCGATGTTGTCGCCAGTGGTCGGCGGAAGGTGCACGTGCCCGTCGACCTGGGACCGGACCGCAGCGACGCACGGATGCACGCCAAGACCGTAGGATCCTACGCAGTGCCGTAGGGGACCGCACCGCCACTTCCCAGCAAATTAGGGACACTGTTGCTCCTGGGGTATCGGCGAGGACCATTCGCAACCGTCTCCATGAAGCTGGGCTACGGTCCCGCACACCGTTATGCCGTCTTCCGCTCACGCCCCAACATCGTGCAGCCCGCCTCCAGTGGTGTCGCGACAGGCGTGAATGGAGGGACGAATGGAGACGTGTCGTCTTCAGCGATGAGAGTCGCTTCTGCCTTGGTGCCAATGATGGTCGTATGCGTGTTTGGCGCCGTGCAGGTGAGCGCCACAATCAGGACTGCATACGACCGAGGCACACAGGGCCAACACCCGGCATCATGGTGTGGGGAGCGATCTCCTACACTGGCCGTACACCACTGGTGATCGTCGAGGGGACACTGAATAGTGCACGGTACATCCAAACCGTCATCGAACCCATCGTTCTACCATTCCTAGACCGGCAAGGGAACTTGCTGTTCCAACAGGACAATGCACGTCCGCATGTATCCCGTGCCACACAACGTGCTCTAGAAGGTGTAAGTCATCTACCCTGGCAAGATCTCCGGATCTGTCCCCCATTGAGCATGTTTGGGACTGGATGAAGCGTCGTCTCACGCGGTCTGCACGTCCAGCACGAACGCTGGTCCAACTGAGGCGCCAGGTGGAAATGGCATGGCAAGCCGTTCCACAGGACTACATCCAGCATCTCTACGATCGTCTCCATGGGAGAATAGCAGCCTGAATTGCTGCGAAAGGTGGATATACACTGTACTAGTGCCGACATTGTGCATGCTCTGTTGCCTGTGTCTATGTGCCTGTGGTTCTGTCAGTGTGATCATGAGTGTATGTTGCCCGACTGTTTCCGGTAAGCATTCTCCAGGCATTTCAAAAGTAAACATATATGTGATGCACAACACTTCCCTTGCATCGACTAAACAATCCCGTGACGAAACGTGCCGGTAGTCATTGGTTCTACTCTACTATTAACCCAACCTGTGAGGGTCCGACACTGATGAGCAGCATTCACGAACCCAAGAACAAATTTCACAATCACCTAAACAAATCGAACATTTCACAGTCTTGGACATATTTTATTTTATTTGCAGAGGTAATCGGTTATAACTAGGCAACCATCATCAGATCTAATAGTGCAGCGACACAAAGGACCTTGGTGGGAAAACTTTCTACGCGTCCGCTATGTCGCTACGTACAAGATCCGATGATGGTTTGGAAGGCGAAACCGGTTATTTCTGAAAATAAGACAAAGTGTGGTCAAAACTTTGAATTCTACGATTTCCTTAGGTATCATCAGACACCTCCAAAGTTAAAAGAGTCCTCATGTATTGTTCGAAAAATCTGTTTCAATAGTTACGAAAGAATTTTGTAGCTTGCGAAACTTGTCATTAACATGAAAATCGACAGTGCATTAAAATTTCGTCGTAAGTGACCTCTACGCTTTCATTATTAAAAACAAACTAAGAAGTTCATCTACAGAACGTACAACATTAAATGCATTTTTTTTTCGAATTAAAATGGTTTAATCATAAGGGAGCAACAACATAGTCGTTTACAACGCTGAAAGGAACGAGGTCAAATACGTATGATGCATCCGATGTTCTCATACGACCAACTATTAATTCATAGTAAACCTTCAGAATCAAGCATAAACTTTAGAAGACGAAAATAATTAATATCATATGCAACCATTCCTCATATCTCCTGCGTACAAAGTTGTTGAAAAAAATTCAGTATCCGCGGATACGCGACTGTTACTTGTGAGTAGGGTATTGATGTAAGTAGCATTTCGCTTATCGATCAACGTTCTCACAGTGATAATTATTGAAGATCCCAGTTTCAGTCCCAGGAGGCTGATTTCTGTAACACTGGAATATAGAAGTTTTACAGTTTCTGTTAAGGATAGAGAGGTCGTAAAGAGGCATTCTGCCACTTGACAACTTGCAGTCATTCCTTCCAGTAGCAGCCCGTGCATGTATAGAGGAATCAAGTGAGGTAAATAGCATCTGATAGAAACTGTCCTCAAGGTTAGTGGAAATAATTGCCGACCAGTAGAAAAATTCTTCTGTCAGAATTCTGTAAGCTTTCTCTTTCGTGGATGGATTACGTTTGCCTAAGATTCCTGCAAGGAATCTCACAGGCTGGCTTCTGCTTTTCCAGAAATTACGTTTATGTTGTCCTACTACTTTAAGACGCTACGGGTGCTTACTCCTAGAAAGTTTACGGTAGTTTCTGTTTGTAGTGGCTTATCGCCAATAGCGTAATCGAACATAACGGGGTCTCTTTGCACATTTATACAACGTGCGTTACATTTACCTACATTAAACGCCAACTGCCAGTCTGTGCTGTGGAGAAGTCTAAGTAGATGGGGTGACCATGAGTATGTGCATGAGTTCCTCGGAGTCCTTGGCAGGGTTAGGAACAAACTCCCTGCATGTACAGCTATTGAATATGGGTCCACGCTCCTGCTGCTCCGTGCTCCAAAGATGCCTCTGATTAGATTCCCGACTACGATGGCAGTACAGCTACATCGTTTGCCCAGACTGTAGGCGATAGCGCGGACAATGTGACCTGTAAAGATTTTTACACTGCGGGGTCTGACCCGAGCATCTCCTGACGATTATCGGGAGAGGTTAGGACATCTGGTTGGGTGTCACCACTGATGTGCTGCCAAACTGTCTGCGCGATCCTTGGTTACAGAAAAAGTTAGAGGAACAGAAGAAATATCTGTCCACCTAGTGCTGTAAGGGATTCGTCAAATACTGGAAATCGAATGAAGTCGTAAGTGACAGACCAGATGGCCAGCAGAGCTACGTTCGAGGGCTGCAGTATTGGAAGGTATCCAGCGAGGTGACTTCAATTCGTGTATCACCTTCTCAGTGTGCAGCTAGTTCTGATGCCAAATGATGTATCCCTCTTCTGTATGCAGGATGTGCCCTAAGTGGCCCTTATGAACGCAGACGATGGTAGGCATCAATTCAGGGCGACGACGAAACTACTATGGGATAAACCTACCGTAGGACTAGATCCACAGATACTTACAAAAAGATCTGCAATGACAGTAGACTTACAAGAGTGATCTCAGGAATTCCGGCGTGTATGCTGCTTAAAAGGTTCTCATGTGTACTGCCGGATCCAGTCATAAAAGTTCCACTATGTTTTGGCGAACAACCATTCCACCATCATCAGTTGGTGTTGACTGAATGAAGTATCTGCTGCTTGCAGATCGTATTTATAACTGCCGGTCCAGATATCAGGCCTCTCAGATCAGACCTGCACGTGCTCTGAGAAGGAGGGGGGGGGGGGGGCGGGGTCAGGGAGTGCGTTTGGCTGCTATGATAAGGGGACAGAGTCTCAGTTGCCTTTCGTCTGCCGTCTGTGTCGCATCTCGCGTACGGATGACGCGCTCTGCTCTGATGGAGCTTAGCATTGGCTCCCAAGCCTTGCTCTGTTAAAGTCCGTGTCCCTGTTTTAAATTATCAGTCACCCGGATTTCAAATGCTTCTTTGAAAATGCAGTCCCACACATTACTGGTGGTAGCCAGGGCTTTCATCAGCTGGTTTTATTTTATGTCCTTTTCCAATGCAGTGTTCTGCTGTTGCAGACTTTTTGGGCTTCAGGAAGCGAGTATGGCGCTCATGGTCTGTACATCGATCTTCAGTTGTACAGATCGTTTGCCCCATATAAGTATTTCCGCTTTCACACGGAACTTCGATCCATGTCGTCTTTCCTTGTCCCGAATAAAGCTCGTTTTCTGACTGCTGGCGGGCGTAAAACTGGCGTATGTGGTGTTTTCGCAGTATTATTCCAATTTTATACGATAAATTGCCAGTATACGGTATTAAAGCAGTCTTCTTATCGTCTACTTCCAAACTTTCGTCCGGCGTGTTGTTCTCGGTCTTCTGCATCGCAGAGCCGTCTGAATCTGTCGGTTCATGTGCAAATTATCGTGGAACACGGATTCCAGATGCTGCAGCTCTGCCGTCAGTCTTTGTTCGTGTGAAATGGAGTACAACCTGTGTACTAGAATACTGAGCACGCTGTTTTTCTGTGAGGGATAGTGGAAGCTGGAGGCATGGAGATATAAATCTCTATGCGTTAGCTAAACATCTGAACTGAAACTGCCGTAGAACGGAAACGGTACGTTTGTGGACGTGGGTTCGCATTCAAAATATCATGTACTCACTCCCGTGTACAAGTCCCTGAAGTTTGTAACGGAAATTTCCTGTGATACAGGGAGTTCAGACAGCCCATTACTGAGTCCTGTCTTACTTTAAAATCGCGCAGCGCGAAACAGCTGACCGACGCAGCAAGCTCAGTGGGTTTAGATCAATAACGAATGCAGCCTGAGTTAGCAGTCCCATTGTATGTAATATAATCGTCTTTAACGTTAACATGTTTGTGACTAAGATGAGACGAGAGGCTGTTTATAATGTTTCTTGACATAGCTGAATCAATAAAACTTTTTTTATTAATACCTCCACTCATTTCGTGACATTATGAGAAGTATGAGATGATATTCTTGCCTGCACAAATATAGCTAATGGTTTCTTCTTCTCTTTTTGCAGTTTGCACCATCCGAAACAAGCAGCGCGAACCCTTTTGCAGGTCTGCCACGGTAGCTGCGCGGTCAGCGCAGCGAATTACTGACCAAAGGGGCACGGATTCGATTCGCGGCCGGATCGGAGATCTTTTGCCCCTGAGGGACTTGTTTTTGTGTTGTCCTCGCGCTTGTATTCTCATAACTGACATATCACTATTAAGATGGTTGTGTGGGCACGTCCCGAAGGCCAATAAATTAAAAAAGAAAAGCATTGCAGTTGTTGTCTTAGTCAAAGATACTGCTTGTCCAACACACTCTTCAAGATTTGCCGCATTTGATGTTTGACCACCCATCCTACATTTAGAGATGTGCCTGAATGCCAATGTCTGCATATATACCTACAGATATCTGCAATATTTAGCACTTTTTGGTTACAAATGGAAGAACTATATTCGTGCTATAAGACGTTTTGCGTCATGTATACAGTATGTCCAAGATAAAAGCCGCCCTCTCCCTAAGCAGCACCTTGTGATTTTGTTTTCATCGCCGACATTCCGACCACCCGACGGGTGTGGTTAATTGCCACAGATTCAGCTGTTGCTTGAAAGTGTCACTGTCTTTTCGTTGTAATCTGAGTTGTTCAAGTAAAGTATACCGTATTACTTGAATGAAAGAATGTGTAGAGTTGAAGCTTACTGGGTCATTTAGAAAAATTCCTTATATTTTTGTTGAATAATTCCCGAGATCCAGAATTTCTGCAAAAAGTTGTCATCAGAAGTTGATAACAAAGTGAGGGTCCAGTGTTTGATCTCTCCGATTCTAAGAGTAACCGAAAGCCGTCGGGTAGAATTTTGGAAGTGGTTGCAAACATTTTGCACAAAATTGCTGCTAGCGTGCAGAAATCTGCCAGGCGACTTTCGCAACAGACATATTCATGTCTTGGCATTCTGTACTGAGTCCTTACATTGAAAGGTCTCGGCGTTTCATGTGTTCAGACAGTACTACCCACTAATAAATTAAGAGGGTTAGACTGCCAGTGGATGCTGACATTGAAATCTCTCGGCATTTCATGTGTTCAAACAGTACTTCCCATTAATAAATTAAGCGGGTTGGTACTGCAAGTGGATGCTGAAAAATATTGTGATTGACGAACCCCACACACTATTTTATGAGTGATGAAGTTTGGTTTCATCTTTCTAGGCACGTGTATAGGCAGACTACACGCAGCTGGTCCCCCGAAAACCTTGATTGTACATCGAAATCCTCTTCACGATTAAAAAATTGGAGGTTGGTGCGCCATCTCTTGCAGTCGAACAATCAGACCGATTTTCTTTGAAAGCACTGTCAATACATGCGTTTATCTTCAAATCGCTGTCTCCAATCCACGAAGCCTACAGATAAGGACGCGCTATAAATTAATTTTTATGGCCGGACTTGTCTGCTAGTCATTTTTGTGTATGAGGATATGTGAACGTATATGTGTAGGGAAGTGACCCTAAACGGTAGTCCAATGTAAGGAAAATATGCTGGTGTTTGAAACAGTCGCTGTTGCAGTTATTTGAACGTGATCTCATGAGTAGAAAAATCCATATGATACAATGCGATCATTTTCAACACATGTCACAGTTTTTAAATTATTGAAAATTTTTTAAAAATACTTTTTTTAAATAATTATTTGTGATTAAATCTATTATTGGCTCTGGGCAGCTATTTCACGCTATTATATGCAAGCGATCATAAAATAACACCTAGATGCAGTTTTAAACGTAGCTGAAAGCTTGCATCTGCATTATTCTTCGAATGTTGCAAATCCCATCGAATATCTGTTCACGCCCAAGTTATTATTTAACGTCTCCAATAACTCACTAGATAAGTGTAGGCTAACAGTGAAGTAGGTGGAGCAGGAATTTTTTTTTTTTTAGAGCGACCATTGTGTCAGTCGCTTTCACGCGTTTAAGGGATCCACGGGAAAACTAAATCGGGATGGCAGAACGGGTACTGGAATCCCACTGCTTCCTAATGAAATCCAGTGCGTTAAGCACTATCCAATCTCACTCGCTCCCATTTTCTAGCCCTGACTGCTTCACTTGCACAAATTTGCTTTGTGTTTCCGAAAGCTTACAAAGCTATGAGCAGTCTGCTACAGAACAATCCTACCATCAGCATCTTCCCTTCGTGTTCTAACTCTTGCTTGCGTATTACGTACGCGAAAGTAATATTGAGTACAATATCACTACATTTTGTCGCGTTTCTCTCAAATAAGTTGAGAAGTACCGCTTCAGCAACACTCATTGTTTTAATAAGTGCAATACGTTGACGGGATGTAGCCTTGAGATTAATTAACGTATGTGGTAAACGAATCACGTGAGCATCACTCAACAGCGTGTATCATTTGACAACAGCTTGTACAATTTCATTTGATTTTCCTATAAGACGAAACTGTCACACAAAAAGCTTCACAGTACGCTAAATAAATCGTGCAGTTCACGGTCTTGGTCATATTTTATTTTATTTGCAGAAATAATACGTTTATAATCCGATATTATAGTGCAGCGACAGAAAGGACTCTTAAAGAGTAAACTGCTACGCGTCCGCTACGTCGCTACGCTCTTTCTGATGATGGCTTTAAAGGAAGAAGAGCTAAGAGACAATCAACACGTGGCCATCTTTAAGAAAATACCAAAATATCACAGATAGCTTGCTTCTCAAGCAAGGCACCAAATTACAATCACAAGCTGACTTAAAGAGATGAGTCACAGAGATTCCAATACTTAAAGGAACAATAAATTACAATCAGAAAGTGATTTTAAGAAATGTGGCACAGATAATTTATTTAAAGAGGGCAATAATTTTCAATATGAAAGTGATTCATTAAACGCACACCAGTTCGTTAAGAACCCAAATAACACAAGCAGGACAAAGTTACAATTTAATGCAATTCATTCCCAAGTAGATAAAAACCTGTATTTTTTTTTAATATGCATGAAACACGTTAAATGTTTACCAAATGGTCAGTAACGCCAGGCTGCCCTGGGCAAAAGGTGACCTAACTTAAAATGCCGGAAGCAGCCATTCAAAACAACACCTTAACCCCGGGGCCCAACCGGGAGTCACTACCCGTAAGACGGCACGTCACAGTTTCTGTACACCCAATCAGAACGTGGTGCCGTCCCACACACCCAAACTCTCAGAAAACTGGAACACAAACAGACCGCAGAAGACACGGCAAACAGCAATCAAACATCAGTTAATATAAGTTAAGAGATCAATAAACAATACCAATGCATGAAGAATCAATTGCACTTTACTAATACTGAATAAGTGCATTCAAATAAATGCACGCGTATTAAGTTATGCATACAAATGATTGCCTTTTACAGAGTACTGGCCATTGCTAATAACTGAGTGAGTGCTTTCAAATAAATTCATGTATATAAAGGAACTACGTACAAATGACTAGCTTTACAGAATACGAGTCTCTGCTAATAACTGAATAAGTGCTTTCAATAAAAGTGGCCCAAATTTTACAGCAATATACAAGGGACGTTGACTTGATGGCAATCAATATACACTGATAATCTCATAGAGACAATATTGCCCCCCCCCCCAAAAAAAAAATCATTCGTGCTAATCAGCATCGTAATAGTAATCTAAAAATATTAACTGCTGGTCTCCATGCAGTTACACACTCTGCTGGCTGCTCTTACTTCAACAACACGTACAGTCTTAGACAATAAAACTGATCGCCGGCCGGCCGCCACAGAGACTAAGACCGAGTCATTCACTTAAGGTGGCCAATAAAACTGATCGCCCCTGACAACTCTAAGTCCGGCAATCTGCACAATCTGGCAACACTGTAAGATGCGGAAGTGTCAGGAGGAAGTGTTATCTACTTCCGAGACGTTGTTGGACGATATGAGCCCGTGGTCTAGTGGCAAGCGTCGTGCGATCTAAACTTACAGTCGCCTGTTCGCGTCCAACTGTTTTTTTTTTTTTTTTTTTTTACCACAGTCGGTCTAAAGTTATGAGTCTGACTGAACATCGAAGATAATTCGCTTAACATTCTACCCACCAGCAACAACAAGTATTCCAGAAACAATTCCGCAGGACAGCTCGTGGCTGCGCCGCGATCATAACAGCTTACGCTCGAGAGTTTCCTCGCGCTGCAGCGGCTACCGGCCACCGGCCAGACGCCACCCGCCGCCTGAAATCCGGCGCCGCCCAGGTGAACGCGTCGCGACGCTATCAGCGTGTGTCTCAACTGTCATTTTCGAATTTGAAGTTCTAGTTATTATCTGGCAGTTAAGGAATGGATTTTGCAAACTTGAAAATCATGAACTACAGTGAAACGTCCCCTTAGAACAATTTATACATGACTGTGCTTAAACTGACACACAATATTTTTAGCGCAACGCAATCTGACTTTCAAAAAAATCCCTACGAAAGAATGGCCCTGACTAACATTAACCTATGCGTTTCACAAATCGCTTACCTCACAAAAATCTTGGTTACTCGAACTACTGCAATACATCAGGCGCCACTACTGCCAGCTAAATAAAAGATTCAAACTATGGAAGGCACAAACTACTGATAGGGATAGTTAGCAAATGAAAGATATTAATAGAGAACAAGCACTGTATTTACCTTAATAGTCATAATATATATATATATATATATATATATATATATATATATATATATATATATATATAGCAGTTCATGACAAATTACAAAACTCCGCCATCTCTCTCCCCACATCCACCACTGCTGGCGGCTCACCTCCAACTGCGCAACGCTACGCGCTGTTCACAGCCAGCTGCCTAACACTACAATGGCGAGTATTAGAACATTGCAAAGCAGCCACAGACTGCACACAGCACAGCCAGTGATTTTCATACAGAGGTGGCGTTACCAATAAAAAAAACCTAAACAGCCTACTTACATAGCCCCCATGCTCCCCACAAAAAATTTTACAAATTGTTTTGGGCACTGAGCAATACATATTTGTTAAAATTTTTCATAATCGTAATTACAATAACAAAGAAATCAAATGCACACACTTATTGATACAATGTTGGTCAAAAGCTAAAATTTTCTCACAGTCCATAAAGATAGTTCTGATCATTCATCATAATAGTAATTACAGTTTTTTTTCACAAAGTCTCATTAGTAAAAGAAATTGCACACAGAAGTAGTGGATTTCCATGCAATCTTGAAGAAGTAGTGTTGTCCTTCCAACGGAAAGACAGTGCTGACTCTTGACATGCTGACAGGTAATGGGCCACAACAGAGCAAACCCACAGCAGAGTCAGTCGAAGTTTTGAAGAGTATTGGTAGGTAGGTCATCACAGAGCAGACCCACTGTAGTCCTGGTAGAGATTACGGTACTGGTGGGCCACCAGAGGTGCAGACCCACTGCAGTCCTTGTAGAAATAATGGTACTGGTGAGTCAGCAAATACGCAGACCCACTGTAGTCCTTGTAGAGATAATGGTACTGGTGGGTCATCAAAGATGCAGACCCACTGTAGTCCTTGTAGAGATTACGGTACTGGTGGGCCACCAGAGGTGCAGACCCACTGCAGTCCTTGTAGAGATGGCCAGCAGCCATCTGTTGTGACTGTGCAGGTGCACAATCACCATTGAAGAGTCTTGCGGATAATATAGCAAGTCCATAAACCACCACTCGTGCACTCACAAAGTTTTTGGAATTGTCCTTAGAACCAGCAATGCTGTTATCCAGTCCCTTGCTGAATTATTAACACACGTGCAAACACTAACAGTCCCTACTTCTCACATATTGTCCATATACTATGACCAACAGAAATGTGTGCAGTGAAATGGAACTTACAAGTTAATAATATGATGAACTGGTGTCAAGTACAATTTTATAACATAAGAACACAATAACAAAGGTACAAAACACATAATTAAAAACATAACAATACAGATAACATTTGTAGTACAGGCTTTACAAAAGAATCAAAATAACATATACAACAGTGTTACAGGAATTATGACATAAGTAAATACATAAAAGTTCAGAATAACTTTTGAAACATCAACTTTACACATGAACATTAAAACAAAACAGAATAAATAATGTCTAAGCATATTTACAAGGTAAATAACATATTATTAATGCCAATTATATTTGAGAATAACAGTATTCCTCATCATAGTGAATGTAGCTTAGTATTAGAAGAAGAAAAAATTCTATGAAACTACACAGAGACAGGAAGAAAAAAAATACACAAGGGTACACAAACACATAGTGGGATAACACAAAAGTAAAGGACAGGGTTTGTTTTCAGTGTAACATTTGGTACTGCAGTCCAACCCAAAACTTCATTCCATAGATCTTTCGTCTTATTTCAACCCTTGCTTCCACCATAAAAATCCTATCCAAGCATACTTTCTGTATTTATTTCACATATTTCTTACCTCATTATTTATTTCCAAGAAAATCCTACCTATACCTGCTTTCTGTACTTTTTTTCGTATAACTTCTCAATGCATTTCTTCCAATTCATCGCAACTCATTCTCTTCTATAGTCTACCCCCTCTTAAGCTAACTTAAATCTGCTGAGCTCGGATGCTAAACTAAGGGACGAGGCAATGCAGCAGCACAAAACAATTAACACAAACAGCAATGATAAAAAATACAAAAGGCAAAGCAAGCAGCATAAATTACAACTCAATAAGGCAATGAGCAGCAAACAAGAAAAATAAATCAGTAGTAAACTGGCTTAACAGAGTAATACAAAGTGAAATTTAGTAGCACTATGCCTGGCAAGCAGCAGCTTATATCTAAACATGACAAAGCTCAAACAGAAAAAATAGTACAGTAAAGACAACAATGCAGACAAGGGAAATGTATATTCACATCTTAATGTCTATGTAATTAAAGTGGTGCACCACAAAAACTTATTCTATGAAATAAATTACCAAGTATTGTAAAGAAAATTATGTATGCAGTTCCTGTGAAGGGAAATGTCTTTTTGTGCTCCCTCATTTTTTTGGAAATATATCACAAAACTATTATTTACTGGATCTGTAGACAGAAAATATTTATATTAGTACATCTATAAAATTTTATTTTAACCAATGCTGCAGTGCAGCTAGAAACTAGATATTAAACAAAATAGGCAAAGCAAGGCGTGAAACGTCATTCAGTAGCCATATGGCATTTCATAGTGCAGTAAACAATCTTTCAACTAGAAAGACAATAGATGTGAAATGTTTCTCATCATTTCATTTCAGTAAATATCATAAATTAAGAGCTCCACCGTGTAATCATATGTTTTCAAGTTCGACCATGTCGTTTTTGTGATGCTCTCTACAAAGGAACGTCAATAGCGAGGATAATGGCCTACCCCCTTTTTTTTCTCCACCTGCGCCTCTGGCACACACTAATGACTTATTTCCAGGCGACTGTCGCCCATCTGGGTGCCCACGACGCCTTACGTGCAGGTGGTCACTTAACTTTCTTACGGAAATATTTACGACAGCAGTTTCCGCTACAGTGACAGTCTCATATAAAAAATTTCACAGGCCAAGAATTTGCATTACAAATGTGTAGAAACAAAATCCTGTAAATATAACAGCGTCCAAAAAATTTTCGCCATCATTGTGATACATTCACGCATATACACACATTTCATAACTCTTAAAGTACGATTCTTGGTTTCCAACAACCTTTTTCACAAATCAGCGTCCCTAACCACTACTCATTATTCCTTACCTTATTACACATATACATATTCGTCGACAATTCTTCAATATTTCATCATTATAAATATGTAGCATAACCAAATTCCTCATGTAGCATCAGCTTATTGATCATAAATATGCCTCAACAGCATAATACACATCGTCGTCGTAAAAACAACATCATAACACCTCAGTCAAATCGCAAAAACGTCGTAGCTTTCTGCAATAATGTCAAAACCTAAAAAAAATTCTCTGCTCATTTCAGTGGTGTCATCTACCTCAAACGTACTTTAAAAATCGTGATCCCATACCAAATACATTATTCAAAGCTCTCATAATATCACAATGGGTCCGAAAAAATATGAACAGTTCACAAAGTACAGACAAAATACAATTTTGTAAGTGTGAAGTTATACAATGGTGTAATTACGTAAACATCTGTCACTGATGTAGTAAAATAAATGTTTGTCTCTCTCAGGTAAATAATCAGATAGCTGTGTAATTCTGTGTTAGAGAAATATGGTACCGATGTGTAAAGTTGTATAAGCAAATACCATATTAGCTAGGGCTCCTTGTGCTTGCCAAACACATGATACACAAAGTAAGCGTGTACCCCCCTGAGGATTAATGTAATTATACCCTCAGGTGTTATAGATTACAGCAATGGAATGAAATGTATCACGGAAAACCCTTGTATCATTGCACTTCAAATATCTTAAAAAAAATAAATGTTTTAAGTGCGAAATTAATCACTCAAATACGTGTACTGTAGCGCTAAACTGTGCGTCATGTTGTAAGATAATCTCTGTGGAAGTCTCGTGGTTATCATCCTCCGAAAGCTAAGTTCTGCAGAAGTCAATGTACTTACCTCATGATAAACAAAAGTGAAATGCTTTGTGTATAGATATCTTATTTATTATGCTTATTTCCGTGATGAAGAAAGTACTGTGCTGTAACGTATTGTTGTGCTACAGGAAAGGCTGTCTCATTATTGCTATACCACAAAAGTTACTACTAAAACATGTTTTACTTTCCAGAATGATTCAGAAAAACTGTGCAGATATAAAACAGAAACACTGAAAAAGCAACATTGTAAATTGTCACTCATTAGTAGCGTCGTGATAAAACCGTGTAGTTGTCACATAAACTCCAGAATGTATTTTCAAGTAAACCAAAATGTTGCATTAAAATCTCAAGTTAAAAAAGCACATTCTCTCAATAAACGGTTTTACGTGTGAAATGTGGTGTAAACCTTTGCTCTTCCTAGTACGCAGAGTTTCAACTTTAATGCAATTGTCAAGTGGTATACGTCGGTAAAGAATACTGGAATTTTTCTCAAGGTTAGCGTCTATGTTATTTTTCTCGGAGCCAGCTGGCGCAGGTGGCTGCCTGTGGTGCGGGTCATTGTCTGTTTCTTTGTTGGCGCGCGTCGTTATTGGGATTAGGAGACCGAACTTCTACAAATTCGCCTTGCCGAGAGAGCCCAGCTCTGTTAGAAACCCGCCAGTTCTGATGCAATTCAGGTCTGTCGTTACGAATATATCGTCTGTCGTCATGTCGGTAGTTTCCATACTTTCTTCCTTGTCCGTCACGTGGTGGAGAATTTCTCCCTGAATCGTAACTGTGCGCCGAACTGTTGCGTCTGAAATTATTCTGACTGCCTTGATAATAATTGTTTTGGTTCACAAATTGTCTGTTTCTATGGTTATCTCTGTCATATTCATTACTACGGAAATGCGATCTTTCTCTGTAAGTGTTTTTACTCTGCCAACGGTTGTCATATGGGTGGTGTCTGTTTTGGTCACGATTTGTGTTGTAAGAATAGCCTTGTCGTGTCCAGTTATTGTTTCTGTCGTCACGAAACTGTGACGTATGTGACCTGTAGTGATTGTTTTCCTGTTTTCGCATCCGGCGACTGTCTGTGTCAATTTCTAATTCTTCTAGGAGTCCCTGAAAAGCTTCAATGTCGTCTTTGCAACGTCCTGCCAAAATAATATTTCTTAAATGTTCAGGCAATTTCATTAAGCAAATGCGGATGAGTTCTGAGGGGCTGTATGGGTTTGAAAGATACTGATTCTTATGGAACATGTCTTCAAAATATTTGACAAGACTGGAAAATTCAGATTGTTCGAAATGTTTCATCATTATGATGCTATGTTTTACTCGGTCTTGTGTGGCTTGAGACCAATATGCTGAGAGGAAGGCATGGTAAAACTCTCCTTCACTGTGACAATCGTGAATGACCGATCGCATTCTTACAGCTGGTTCATTCTCTAAGTAACCACACATAAATTCTAATCTGTGTTCTAACGACCAGTTGGGAGGAAAACAATGAGAGAATTGATGGAGCCATGCTTGTGGATGAATGTCGTTGCCAGAATTCTTAAATGTTTTGAATTTACGTGTAGGAATGAACAGCTTATAGTCAAAATCATCATGTCGGCGAGTCGCATATCGGTCATTGTTAGGTCGTGTCGGCCGTTCCATCTCAAAATTCGGTGCACATTGCCAATTTCTTTCATAACTTCCGAAATGCCCTGTGTTATTATTTTGCGGCTTTTCCGTATTTCTAAGTCCCTCTTCCCGTGTTGGAGCGCGAGTGTCCTCTGAAATACGTAATTCTTGTGTTACCTGTGTCAGCTGATCTTGTACTTCCCGGATTTCTCTTTGGTGTTGCGTATTAATTTGATTCAGATTTTGTTTCAGCTTCCTAATTTGTTCGCTCTCTTCTGTGTCATTAAAGACTACCAGTTTTGTGTCATTCAGATTATCATCTACCTTCGTAGATAAATTAGTGAACTGATCCGAAAGTTCGGCTACTTTCTCCGATAGTGTACTTATTTCCTCAGTGTGTTTTTCTGAACCAAGTTTCAGAGTATCTACTGTGTCCTTTAAGTTTTCTTGAGTTTTTGCCAGTTGCATAACCGAATCGGTAGATGCAACTGAGTCAATTTTAGCTTGCAGGGTCTCATGATTTTGATGAACAATAGTTTGCAGTTCTTTTATGGCTGCTTCGTGATTCTGTAATGCATTTTCATGCCGCGAAAAAATAGGTTGAAAATGCTCACAAATTTGTGTTTTTACGTCATTACAGACTTTTTGTCATTTCGATTCAATGTTATGTAACTCAGTAGTTAAATCTTCACGTGTTTGTTCAAGAGTTTGTTCCAATGAGTCTAACTTTTTAAGATTTTGTTCCACTGTGTCTAACTTTTTGAGATTTTGTTCCACTGTGTCTAACTTTTTGAGATTTTGTTCCACTGTGTCTAACTGTTGCTGTGTTTGTCTCTGTTGTTGTTCCATTGTGTCTAACTTTTCAAGCTTTTGTTGTGTTTGTCTCTGATTTTGTTCCGTTGTGTCTAACTTTTCAAGCTTTTGTCCCATTTGTTGCATTAATTGTAATAACAATGCACTGGTGTCTGAAACATGTTCCTCAGTGCTTTTCGGCAGTGAATTTGCACCGGCAACATTCACATTTTGACAAGCGGAAAATGTGTCTTGACTCATTTGAGAAAACGGTGAGAACCCAAAACCTGAGTCTACAATATTTGCAAAATTGTGTCCTGTCATTCCCGATTCCTGAGGCGAGCTGTTGCTGACCGATCGATCGATAATGCTTCCCTCTTCACTAATTGTTTCACTGTCCACGCCATTGTTTGCCGCCCGCTCCATTTCCCTATGCACAATTACCAAATTACTACTTTGAACGTCTGTTAATTCATTACACAGTGGTGCTGGCAAGCTACGCTCATCGTCACTATTATTTCTCAGTTTACATTGGAGCCTAGTGTTACGTTTTTCACACGCCATTATTGTCACAATATTTCACACGATAACACAGAAAAGCACAATTTGAAGAGCAAAAATAAGAGAACACATTAACATAACACTGAAAATAATATCTATGTAGTTAATTGCAGCTGCGATATACTTGGTGCAAATCTAAATTCATGCCACAACTGTGTACAACAATGAAAAACTACAACTACAAAGGAAGTTCTCTCTACAATTACGCGCTAGCAATAAACAATAGCTACACTAATTACACAAACTACAAGAAAAAAAATCAGAAGATTCCAGTGAGGTATCCTGGCAGGGTCGCCATATGAAACGTCCCCTTACAACAATTTATACATGACTGTGCTTAAACTGACACACAATATTTTTAGCGCAACGCAATCTGACTTTCAAAAAAATCCCTACGAAAGAATGGCCCTGACTAACATTAACCAATGCGTTTCACAAATCGCTTACCTCACAAAAATCTTGGTTACTCGAACTACTGCAATACATCAGGCGCCACTACTGCCAGCTAAATAAAAGATTCAAACTATGGAAGGCACTAACTACTGATAGGGATAGTTAGCAAATGAAAGATATTAATAGAGAACAAACACTGTATTTACCTTAATAGTCATAAAATATATATAGCAGTTCATGACAAATTACAAAACTCCGCCATCTCTCTCCCCACATCCACCACTGCTGGCGGCTCACCTCCAACTGCGCAACGCTACGCGCTGTTCACAGCCAGCTGCCTAACACTACAACGGCAAGTATTAGAACAATGCAAAGCAGCCACAGACTGCACACAGCACAGCCAGTGATTTTCATACAGAGGTGGCGTTACCAATAAAAAAACCTAAACAGCCTACTTACAACAGTTAAGCATTGTAAAATTGAGTCGCAAGTGGAAATAGGTGTAACATCTGCAACACAACGTTTACTTTTGGTATAACAGAGGGATGAATGCAGAGGAGGCAGCTAGAAAGATTTGAATTGTGTGTGGAGCGAGTGCTTTTGGGAAAAATACGCCAGAAAAAGATAATCTTGTTTCAACAAAGATCGTTCTGGCATGAATGATTTTCCACATTAAGGAAGTCTCGACTACTGATATATGTGACAGATTACCATTTTACCATCATGCGACATTTGCATTCAACAGGCAAAGTTCAGAAGTCTGGTGTAGGAGTACTGCATGCTCTAATTCGAAACAACAAAAATCAACGGAGTGACTATTATTGAACGTCATCAGGTCGCTCACTGAGCATTCGTATGCAGTACTGTTATTGGTGACGTGTTATGATGCCTTTATCGTTAACTTCCTAAGAAGAAATGAAAGGCTGAGCCCCTCCAAAAGACATAAACTCGAGGAAAGAGTAGTGTGAACATAATATTTTACATCTGATAGCTCCAAAAGTGTGTTTTGGGCTACCAATTCTGCCCCAAGGGCTGTGTGCAACACAGCTGGAATTTGTTGCCAACAACTGAGACAACTTTCGGTCGCAGCGTAAGAAAATCGAGCAACATCACATGTGCTACTGCATGATAACGCACTTCTTGATTTGAGAAACAAAACTATCCAGGAGATTGAAATTAAAGACGTCTCTTAGGCACTTGTATTGATAGAGAAGTCCTCTCTCAAGCACTTGTCCCTCTCGTCATATATTCGTAAAGTTTTACCTTTCCCGCTCTTGATCGATCAACCGTCAACGCAATTCATTTCTAGACGAAAATACTCATAAAACTACTTTGGTATAATGATAAAGTGGGAACCAGTAGGTTTCTACTGGCGTAGAATTTGTAAACAACTTTAGCATTGTCAGATCGTTTTAGATATCGTGAAAGAAAATTCTTTTGCTGATTAATTTCTCTTTGATGATTACTGTTGCGTTTAATAAACTAATGGAAAATCCAATTAAAATATTCACTGTACTAATACAAATTAAATTCGGCTTACTACAGAAACATCACGACGGCAGACTATCTTAATAAAGCATTAAGTATCTGTAAGACGATTGAGCCTATTTTAACACGAATTAGTAGGACATTACCGACTTTTGACTTCGAAAAGATCTGTTTTTACTTCATTTCCTGTATCATTCGCAATTATTATGAAAATGTGGCATTTCACAGATAAAATTATGTATTCACAACAACAAAAAATATGTCGTCATTATGAATTTGGCAGTACCGTAAGGTTTTCGCTCTGACACTAAGGGTTACTGAAAGTAGCAAGGCGCATTTTGCTCGAGCGTTGTCTTACGATTCCCTTATTGCGTTTGTATCTGCCTGCTTGTAGCTCTGCTACAAAAGAATTAAAAATCTAGCTTTCAGCGAGTCTCGAAAGGCGAACGAAAGCAGCTTGCATCTGGTAGCCAAAGATGTTTCTTGGGTACAGGCTACTTCCTAAAGTGGGAAGACATTCTTTTGTGGTTGAATTGTTGGCAAATGTCAGTCAGACGTGTGCCGTTGGTCTAAGCGTTTCGGTGTGTTGAATTTGTACCAATGATTTTTCTACAGGTTTTTTCTGTCCCAAATAGAGAGTTGAAGTCTCCCATTAGTATTTTCACGTCATCTTGGTGAATTTTGCTTATAGTATTTTCGAGTGTATATCTTTTATAGGAGTTCTGAATGAGCATGGTCATAAGTCGATTGTTCATGGATGGCCGGCCGCGGTGGTCTCGCGGTTCTAGGCGCGCAGTCCGGAACCGTGCGACTGCTACAGTCGCAGGTTCAAATCCTGCTTCGGGCATGGCTGTGTGTGATGTCCTTAGGTTAGTTAGGTTTAAGTAGTTCTAAGTTCTAGGGGACTGATGACCACAGCAGTTGAGTCCCATAGTGCTCAGAGCCATTTTAACCATTTTTTTTGTTGATGGATGCGATTTCTTTGACAGAGTTGATGATAGATCTGTGTTCGAGAAATGCAGTGCCGAAGATTGGTACGCCTTTCGCTACCTTTTGTTGTATTTTGCTCTTGAAGATGGCATGGTTTCCGTAATGCAAGTTTTAATTGTCAATTAATCGTGGTTCTTGAAGAGCAAGGACGAGAATTTTTTGGCGGACGATTTCTTTCGTGAGATTATTGAGGTTTCTTGTTTGCATCAATGTATCGATATTTAGTTTTTAAATGAATGTTTTCTGCTTGTAGAGAAATTTACCAGAGATCTTCGATATTCTCTGCCGTGCTAACCTGGACTCCCCAGAGTGCGAAAATCCAACTGCCGCCTATCGGTGGCCAAGTTGTGTACCACCTGGGGTAAAGTTACCTTTGCTTGCATACTTCATGTTTTCTTGTGTTTCATTGGTTTGGCCTGGGTGATACCAGGACCGGACAGGACCAGAGGGTGTTGAAGCCTTTGGAAGCAAATATTTTCAGCCAAGCTCATTGAGCCAACAGACGGTGACCAGAGTAGCGGTGATTTTCACTCAGATGTGTCTGGATTTTGGGTTCAACGGATTGAGTAGCCGTTCAGGATTGTGTTAGTATTTGGTTCACCCCAAGTATTTGATTTCCTCGGTACCACCCACATGAGGGAGGGTTTCCCCTATTGGCCACACGGGATTTTTATTATTATTATGTCATCAGCAAATCTGATATGGAGTATCTTCCCTCCACTGAAATGGATGTGTATTGTTCGATTCAATATTTCCATCAGATAAATATGGGTTATAATTACGTTACATTGCTGCTAGTCGACATATTTCTCACGTTTTCTTAGACAGTTGCTAGCTGTTACTCCATCATAGGAATTTATGTGCGCAGCATTGCTGCAATACAGACGTTCAAATTATCCGATTTCTGTAATTTCATTTCGATACAAGATCGTCCTAATGGGATTCAGCCAGTCAGTCTTAATGTGGATATCCGACTACGACTCTCATCATATGATAGACTGGGTGAACCACATTCTTAATCGGACTGTTGAATTCAGATCACTTATCTATGACAGGGAATGAATTCTTAAACACTGTGGAAAATAATAATCCAATGTGCTTATTACAAATACGTTATTTAAATACAAATATATGAACTAACGAGATAACAGTTTATTTACAGGAGCAGAGACCCATCCATCATAGTAGGGCAGTGCGAGATTGGTTTCATGGCCAAGAGAGAATAAAGCTGTTGCCGTTTGTTCCACGATCACCGAACATCAACCAGATAGAGAATATGTGGGCAGAGGTAACAAGGTCATTGCCATGTGTCCCTACAAATGCAAGCGACCTTTGAACGAATATAGAAAACGTATGGTGGGAAGTAAACCATCACGCTACACTGTCGACGACTTAATGAAATCAATTCCCGTACGCCCTCGAGAAATCTTACGTAATGCTCGTGGGTGGGTTGGTTACTAAAAGTATACTCGTCCACAAAGCCCATGTGGACAATTATCTGATAATCGGTCAAGCTTTGCTTTGTCGCAGCTCTTTAGCATACAACAAGTCCATTTACTTTCAGTCCCCTCCCTACAATTCTTGCAATGCAAGGTAATTGAAAAATCTCATCCACTCGATGCCAACTGAGGAACTGACTGGTGCATGTGTTGTTCAACACGCAGTAGTTGTCACCCTCACTGGAATCAATGACTGTTTGCGTGTGTGTGTGCGTGTGTTTTCGTGTTAACGCACAATCTGAATCAATACTATTAACATCAGAGAGACATCCAACAATAAATATTGCATCAAATATGACTAAAGTATTTTAATGCGATGGGAAGTTACAAACTGAATTTTTACCCATCCCACGTCCTGCGTATTACGTTAAGTAAGATGTATTAACTCCATAGAATCGTTAGCAGAGACAGTGCGCTCTTGTTGTCGAGGCTTGCGACAAGCGCAGCGATTAGCAGTGCCCAATGCCGCCGCGATTTGTTTATGTTGGCTGAGCGTGGACACTGCAGCAGACGCTTCGCCATAAACAGAAAGAAATCACCTTGGCTCTGACTTCAGTGATCGGATATCACTGCCTGCGTGTTCTTATAGTAACCAACGTGAGACTCTACTCACAGGTGCCATGGAGCAATTGCAACGGGTATCATGTCATTAGTCATCAGAATATTAACCAGTGATGAAATGTCCACTCTATTTGAATCCCAAGAAAATAGGAACCTTCTCACAAAGGAATGTGAAGTGATATCAAAATTTATCCAACGTACAAAAATTAATTGCAGGGCTTTCATTTATGCAGTAATAGCACACAAGGAAATATTATGTCTTGGAAGCGTATATTTCATTTCCTCTTCTCATATTAACGCCCTTGTTTTAATATGAAGTGAGAAAATAAACACGAAAAACTAAAGTTCCTGAGAAGCATATTAGTCATTTCCTCTTCTCATATCACAACTTTTGTTTTAGTATGAAGTAAAAAAATAAACAGTTTAGAGTTCTGAAGCATAATATGACACCAGATTCTAATCGTAGGCGCTATCGGAAACGCCAAAAGCAGGGAGCTGTCCATTCTTTTGTCCAACAGTCTGTTTCCTTTCATGTATTACTCCCGCTAGGAGATTCTTATTTAAGGACTTGTGGGCATCACGTTCTTCAGCAGAACAAGCCTTATGTTGTTGTGCTAATTACGGTATGGAAAAAATGCAACAAAGAAGAGTTCCGCTAGAGCAGTGAGGATATTTGCGCATGTGTGTATTCAGCAACGACTGCCAGCTGCCACAACACTTCACAGAATCCTTGCTGCAGGCAACACAACTGTGCGTGCACTACAGACTTCATTCAGTGAGACGTCTGGAGATGGATGAAAACGTCAAATTAACGTCGCTTTCCGAGTCGTATTCAATCCAGAATGAAGTGTTATTAAGGTAGTTGAGCGTTCTAGCAATTACACTTTTATGATTCCAATATGAGTATTTCGATAGCCAAAAGAACCCGTTAGTGTGAAACTATCGGGAACTGCATTAATATCAAACTGCAAGAACTTGAGACAATACGTGAACTCTTCTCTTCGCTTGGTGACCTATTACTGCTATTTAGCATTCTCTCCGTCCTAGTCGTAATGCAAATGGAACTTCAGAGGCGCTTTCCGCTATTCGTGACAAACATCAGCAACCTGTAATCACTGAGAGTCACAACTGCGTGATGATAATGGTTCAGGTTGTCAGTAGTTGTGGTGGTGTTATGCTGTCAAACTGTTTACAGTAACATTAATGGTGGCGCACATAATTTAGCGCTGACTATCTACTTAAGTAAAGATAGTGTTGTGGCGTCGGCGCTTATCTTTATTTGGCCTCAGCTTGAGTAATCCGATTTAACGAACATAGTACTCCAATCGCGGGCTGCTAATACAGTATGACTGCAGAGATTATCGTGCGGATATTACATTAATTCTGCAATGAAATGCTTAACAAATCTTACCCTCAGCTATGCAGCTGGAATGACTCATTACACAGGTACTCCATTTTGCACTTGGTTAAGTGATCAGTTCGCTGCTATCCTACTTGTATTGTTCGTAAATACTCGTATACCTCATAAATGGTTCAAATGGCTCTGAGCACTATGGGGCTTAACTTCTGAGGTTATCAGTCCGCTAGAACTTAGATCTACTTAAACCTAACTAACCTAAGGACCTCAGACACATCCATGTCCGAGACAGGATTCGAACCTGCGACCGTAGCGGTCGCGCGGTTCCCGACTGTAGCGCCTGGAACCGCTCGGCAACCCGGCCTGCATACTTGTATACTGACCATTCGTTATTTGACTAAATATGAACTACAATCTAATTCGCATGTATATGACATGGGTTAGCGCCGGCACAAAGGTATGACTAATTGTTGGATGCCGTTGAAGTCCTGTTACATTGATGGCAAGACAAATGTTCGCAAATCACCTCTATTGCCTCAAAAAACAATTGCATCTTAAATATCGAAGGACCGACGACCACACTGTCACAGCGCGTTGAAATACAGCGACGACGGCAGATGAAAATTTGTGACCGACTGGGCTTCGAACCCAGACCTCCTGCTTACTAGACAGACGTTCTGATCACTGGAGTATTTTTTTTTTTTTAATGTTTGAGAAGACAATCAGCACCAGGTAGGCGGAGGAAAAGAGGGCAGGGGTCGAAGATCCGAGGCCTGGCCACAATGCCTCTCCCATACCTGGCACTGTTCAGCTGCATTATTCCCATGTATTCCATGTTTGCACACGTATATTCTTGTAAATTGTAGAACAAAACTGAAGTAGTAATTTAGGTAAAATAAATTACAGATTACCGCCTCCAATGGCGTGCGTTCCTTGTAGAACATAACTTATAACAATGGAAAGGGTGACGGAAAAATACATAACAAACATTCATGCAGAAATGTATTCACATTTTAATTTATTATGCACTGGATGCATATGAGGTCTGTAAGGAAGCCATATATTTTTCAACAAATAAAAGAAATTTCGGAGCCGGTGGGGTTTTGCCAAATTAGAACAGTTCTGATTTTAGATCCAACGTAATAGAATATTCCAGGAATAAAAAAAGTGAAAGAACTGTATTCCTCTTCTAATGAATAAAACTGCCCACCTCTTTGTAGCCCACATAAAGCAATAGAGATAAAATTTAAAACCATTCCTTATATTTGTTATTCTTCTGCAGCTTAAAATGTTCTACTGCAATATAGAACATGTACTCTACTAAGTTTTGTTTGTTATGACGTAAAACACAAACTGTCCCAGAAGCCACGAATAACTGTTATTCTTTGCGGACGGGTAACATTTCCAGTCGGGTTGTAAAGCTTCAGTTATCGGTATTTGACTTTCTACGTTTCTATTGACAGTGCTAACTTCTTCGTAGTCCAGTTCCAAATATTCTGATTCTTTTTTCACATGAGAAGATGTGCTCTACAGTTCTACAAGCCGTCATTTGTCGCCGCATGGAGATGGTCTCAATTTGATTTTACATAATCGTGCCGCTGTGGGTATGGTTTCGTTTACAAAGTCGCACCATACGGCACTTACTCTAGTTGGTACAATTTTATTGTTGATATTTTTCCAGACGTTCCTCCAGTTTTTTGTAGGTTAAGTTACCGGAATTGGTTTGTGAAGACGATGTCTGGTAATATAATCGTAAACGGTTCTAGTGTTGGTTTGTGCTCGTGGAAGTCTTATACAGCTCCAAACGCCATAGTACTTTCGGACGTAATCTAGTCTGGCATGCTACATTAACAGGAGCGTTCCTATTCCCAGGATCTAACGAGAGGAACAGAAGTTTCGTGATGCCTGTCTTAGTGGCGTGTATTAGTTTAAAAGCACGTCTTTAATTCAAAGTCCTCCGTTTTGCCTCTGCAAAGTCGCCGTGTCGAAGGATACTTTGATGATATTTTGTTTCCACACATACCAAGAGGCTACAGCCTATATTTTTATGTGCAGTGACCTGCAGTATCGGTAAGACTGCTCCAACGCAATATATTTTTCTAAGTATGTATGTATTTATAATCTGAACTTTGTGCAGTCGGTCTAACGATCGCATGTCATGGTCCTTCAACAAGGTCCTGATGAGATTAAGTTTCCACTCCCAATTGTTCGTGGTCATGCGCTTGGGATTCGCCCTTAACTACAATCCGAGTTGGAGTCTCTCTTCGGTTACATCTAACCAGTGCGCACCTATTGCACTATTGTAAGAACCGAGATGCTGTATTTTGGTATTAAAATTTTGTAAATCCGGGTTCGAATCTGGTCAGCCACAAATTTTCATCTGACGCTGTTGTTCTATTTTAATGCCCATGACAGCCTGGACATCTGTCCTTCAATCTTTAATTGATTAAGAAGTCTGTCTATTTCGATTCGTAGTGTATGTTCTTTCGGAAATGTCCTAAGAACACGCACACACACACATTTATATCATTTCGGAAAACGTTTGGCAACTCAGTGATAGTGCCAGACTGGAGCTGCATCAACCTACCCATTTCACTAGATATAGTTGTAATTTTCTGAACAATTCCTGTTTAATAAGTGACAGCGACAGTGTCTCTCATCGTTTACTTTGTCGGAAACCTGCTTCTTTCTTCCCTAGGCTATACTTTAGCAATGAGTGATCGCTAACATTCTTGATACCTCCCTGGACGTGCTACTGCAACTGTAGCCAAAGATTCAAATCCCACTGGAAAAGTATGTTTCAAGTCAAATGGTTTTGCTCCTCCCCTACTGTCATTGAAAACGATCACAACGAAATTAAGTGTAGGTATTCTATGAAACCCTTGAGTTCATACTGCGGTGCTGTGAAGATGAAAAAGTAGTTTTCACAATTATCAGATGACAGATGGAATTTGTCAGATTCCACTAATTATGATTGCATCATTGGTTCACAGGCGCTTTTCTGCCGCTTATTGTAACTGTTATTTGTATGTTAGAGCTGGAAGAATAGAAACATCAAATTTTCGCCATATGGAATGTTCGAATTCACCTTAAGTCTTCACGTTTCGAGCAAAGGCAGAATATCCGTCACGAAAGATAACAATAAGCCAGGCCATGCCTGTCTTCTGGTGGATGTGCCAATGACAGTGATTTCAATAACAATATTGTACAGCAAAAAGGAATTGCCAACTCAACCACTGGAGAAGCTCCAAAATTGTGAATCGCGTCTGGTGAATACGCTTTCAAGGTTTCGATCCGATTAAGACAGTAAAACACAAATAATTGTCGCAGTTATTAATATATGACATTTAGTTTGCATTCAGTGCATCGATGTATTACAAGTAATTGCACTCTAGCCTCTAAACCTAGTTACAGAAATCCGAATAAGACTCATGGGCATATAATGAGGATCTTGCAGCCCTTGCCACCCGCAACTTTGAGATGAAGCTATAGTCACTTCCGAGGTCACTCACAGAACACATCAGCTGGTATCCTTCCTGGTACTATAACTGAAACTTGGCAACAGCGCAGAATATGTTTGGCAACTCTGTGACCGACAAGTTACTTTCTTGATGGCACAGAACTACCCTGCTGAATTCATTTGATATTATCGCCGGCACAGTAGCTCAGCGTGTTCGGTCAGAGAGCCAGTTGGCCTCTGTAATAAAAAAAGTGAGTGGACGGATCAGCAAACGAACTTGAACGGATGTCACTGTGACGTCCGCAGCGACCAACCACAACGATCGACAACGGAAAAAAAAAAAAGAAGAAGAAGAAGAAGAAGGTAACGTGCTTGCCTGTCAGGTGCACGCTGCCTTTGTTCGCCTTTCGAGACTCGCTGAATGCAAGATTTTTAATTCTTTTGTAGCAGAACTACAAGCAGGCAGATACAAATTCAATGAGGGAATAGTAAGACAACGCTCTAGCAAAATTCGTTTTGCTACTTTTAGTAACCCTTAGTGTCAAAGCGAAAAACCTTACGGTACTGCCAAATTCATAATGCCACTTTTATTTTCTGCCGACATACTTTTTTGTTGTTGTGAATACGTAATTTTATCTATGAACTGCCACATTTTCATAATACTTACGAAGCAAATCATGTGAGGTAACACTTCACCAACTTGTCGGGAAGGTGGAAAAAGCACTACCCTTTCTGGATGCTCTCTGTATCTTCCTGAATGTCGAGGGGGTTCTAGTAATACGACCTTCGAGTAAATGGTTAGAGATGAAGAACCTAGTGGTGAATGAACTCAAAGATGAGCTGAATGCGAGAGACTACTCTTGAAAAGAATAAGTAGACGATTTATTCACAGTAAGACTTAGAAAAATTGATAGTATTGTTAAACCTATGTGCACTGAACATCGTGAAAAAATATTTAAAGACAAGCCGCACGAAAATTGGTGTAGTATTATTTATGGCACATATACTGAAAAATTATGTTTCTCGATGAAACTTTAGAGAGGGTTGTAGTGTATCTAGAGGTAGCCCTGGATGGAAAACTATTATGAACACCTCATATAAAGAATATATTCCACTGCGAAAGATAATCTTATAAGCACTAGAAGCTGCTGTAGGGTAAACGGGGGTCTAAACCCAGTACGTACTGGATATACACCTCTGCAAAAATACCAATGATAATTTATTGTCTTATAATATGAACAAAGTCGAACAGGAGGTGGCTGCTAGGGAGTCTCGCAAAGTGCAGAGACTGGCCTTCTTTCACAAACAGACGGAATTAGCAGGACATCCACTCTTGGGATGGATATTAGGCTAGACATGCCCGCCTTACATCTGTGGCTTAAAATGGAGGCCGCAGCAGGGGCATAAGGCTAAAAATTGTAAATAACTGGATATAGTTAGAATATACGGAATCCCAAATCAGTATGGCGATGGCTGGGGAAATGTCGACTAACTATACAATAACTTCTAGTTGTTTCAATAAACCTTGCCATGTAACAGTTGGAAGCAGGGAGCAGTGGAAGAACGAACCACTACACCGTTCAGGAGACATAATACAGGTCGAAAACAGATGAAACCACCGGGTCTGGTGTGCTGCCTAGAATCTCTTCAGGGAAGATGGCCACAGTCTTACATAATATCTTCTATCAGCATGTGCACGGAGGAGAATTAGAGTAGACCCTACAAAAATCGTAGCATCTACTTTTATTCAGACAGCCAAACAGCTCTGAAATCTCTATCAGCCCCTGCGACCGAAGGTCGTTACAGAATGCCATGAAGCATGTTCTTTCGGACATGTCCGAAAGAACAGACACCACACATATATCCATATACAGAGTGTTTCAGGAGGAATATTAGATATTTTAGCAGGTGGTAGTACAGACGAATTGCATAAAAAATTCCATATAAATGCGTCCACTTTTAATTGTGTACAGAGATACAGCTATTAGTACGTAACCCTAACAAACTCAAAGCAAAGACAACGAGGACATTCAAAGTTGATTTTCAAAAATTCCGCCACCAACTTCAATGCACATTTGACTTCTCTTGATAACACCACGTGTAGGTCGTCTTTGCGTTCTTTTATGAGGGCTGCACTATTCATAATCCGAACGATCAAATCGGTTCTTGGGTTTACTTTTTCTTTGTAGACTTCGCCTTTAACCCTCCCCGCAGGCAAAAATCGAAAGAGATAAGGGCCGGGGACCTTGAAGACCAAGAAAAGTGCCCATATCCAATGATCCATCTTCCAGGAAATGTTAGGTTTGGATAATGTGTCACCTGGCGACTAGAATGTGCAGGAGCCCCGTCATCCTGGAGGAACATACGCATCCTAGTAGCCAAATGAACCTCTTCCAATTACGCTGGAAGCTCATTTTCAAGGAAGTGTAGACAACTGGGTCCTGTAAGGACCAACATACGAAACGAAAATGCGTTGAACCCAGCTATCTGTATGTTCAATAAAAATTGGATGCATGTTATATGTCATTATTTCAACAATTTGTCTATACTATCATCTCCAAGAATATTTACTATTCCTCCTGAAACATCCTGTACAATTATTTGGGTCTCCATGGGTCATCGAAAGTTTTCAGTGCTAGACGCACGAAATCGTCCGACCTTCGCGGGAATACAGTGTGGACGCAAGTCAGTGGAACAATGGCCGTGGGGTACCGCGCATGTGGTATGCGGCAAAAATGGGAATTGGCGTCTGACGAGGAGCGTGTGTAGATAGGTGCTGCAGAGAGGTTGACTGCTGTGTCATTATAGTATCCACCGTCGGAGGTTCGAATCCGGCATGGGTGTGTGTGTTGTCCATAGCGTAAGTTAGTTTAAGTTAGATTAAGTAATGTGTAAGCTTAGGGACCGATGACCTAAGCAGCTTGGTCTCATAAGTTCTTACCACAAATTTACAAAATTTTAATACCAAAATACTGCATCTCGGTTCTCACAATAGTGCAATAGATGCGCACTGGTTAGATGTAACTGAAGAGAGTCTCCAACTCCGACTGTGGTTAAGGGCGAATCCCAAGCGCATGGCCACTAACAACTGGAAGCGGAATGTCATCCGAACCTTGTTGAAGGACCATGACAGGACCGGATCTTCGGCCCCTGCCCTCTTTGCCTCCGCCTACCTGGTGCTGATAGTCTTCTCAAACATTAAAAAAAAAAATACTCCAGTGATCAGAACGTCTGTCTAGTAAGCAGGAGGTCTGGGTTCGAAGCCCAGTCGGTCACAAATTTTCATCTGCCGTCGTCGCTGTATTTCAACGCGCTGTGACAGTGTGGTCGTCGGTCCTTCGATATTTAAGATGCAATTGTTTTTTGAGGCAATAGAGGTGATTTGCGAACATTTGTCTTGCCATCAATGTAACAGGACTTCAACGGCATCCAACAATTAGTCATACCTTTGTGCCGGCGCTAACCCATGTCATATACATGCGAATTAGATTGTAGTTCATATTTAGTCAAATAACGAATGGTCAGTATACAAGTATGCAGGCCGGGTTGCCGAGCGGTTCCAGGCGCTACAGTCGGGAACCGCGCGACCGCTACGGTCGCAGGTTCGAATCCTGTCTCGGACATGGATGTGTCTGAGGTCCTTAGGTTAGTTAGGTTTAAGTAGATCTAAGTTCTAGCGGACTGATAACCTCAGAAGTTAAGCCCCATAGTGCTCAGAGCCATTTGAACCATTTATGAGGTATACGAGTATTTACGAACAATACAAGTAGGATAGCAGCGAACTGATCACTTAACCAAGTGCAAAATGGAGTACCTGTGTAATGAGTCATTCCAGCTGCATAGCTGAGGGTAAGATTTGTTAAGCATTTCATTGCAGAATTAATGTAATATCCGCACGATAATCTCTGCAGTCATACTGTATTAGCAGCCCGCGATTGGAGTACTATGTTCGTTAAATCGGATTACTCAAGCTGAGGCCAAATAAAGATAAGCGCCGACGCCACAACACTATCTTTACTTAAGTAGATAGTCAGCGCTAAATTATGTGCGCCACCATTAATGTTACTGTAAACAGTTTGACAGCATAACACCACCACAACTACTGACAACCTGAACCATTATCATCACGCAGTTGTGACTCTCAGTGATTACAGGTTGCTGATGTTTGTCACGAATAGCGGAAAGCGCCTCTGAAGTTCCATTTGCATTACGACTAGGACGGAGAGAATGCTAAATAGCAGTAATAGGTCACCAAGCGAAGAGAAGAGTTCACGTATTGTCTCAAGTTCTTGCAGTTTGATATTAATGCAGTTCCCGATAGTTTCACACTAACGGGTTCTTTTGGCTATCGAAATACTCATATTGGAATCATAAAAGTGTAATTGCTAGAACGCTCAACTACCTTAATAACACTTCATTCTGGATTGAATACGACTCGGAAAGCGACGTTAATTTGACGTTTTCATCCATCTCCAGACGTCTCACTGAATGAAGTCTGTAGTGCACGCACAGTTGTGTTGCCTGCAGCAAGGATTCTGTGAAGTGTTGTGGCAGCTGGCAGTCGTTGCTGAATACACACACGCGCAAATATCCTCACTGCTCTAGCGGAACTCTTCAAACGATTTAATGGCTCTGAGCACCATGGGACTTAACATCTATGGTCATCAGTCCCCTAGAACTTAGAACTACTTAAACCTAACTAACCTAAGGACAGCACACAACACCCAGCCATCACGAGGCAGAGAAAATCCCTGACCCCGCCGGGAATCGAACCCGGGAACCCGGGCGTGGGAAGCGAGAACGCTACCGCACGCGGAACTCTTCTTTGTTGCATTTTTTCCATACCGTAATTAGCACAACAACATAAGGCTTGTTCTGCTGAAGAACGTGATGCCCACAAGTCCTTAAATAAGAATCTCCTAGCGGGAGTAATACATGAAAGGAAACAGACTGTTGGACAAAAGAATGGACAGCTCCCTGCTTTTGGCGTTTCCGATAGCGCCTACGATTAGAATCTGGTGTCATATTATGCTTCAGAACTCTAAACTGTTTATTTTTTTACTTCATACTAAAACAAAAGTTGTGATATGAGAAGAGGAAATGACTAATATGCTTCTCAGGAACTTTAGTTTTTCGTGTTTATTTTCTCACTTCATATTAAAACAAGGGCGTTAATATGAGAAGAGGAAATGAAATATACGCTTCCAAGACATAATATTTCCTTGTGTGCTATTACTGCATAAATGAAAGCCCTGCAATTAATTTTTGTACGTTGGATAAATTTTGATATCACTTCACATTCCTTTGTGAGAAGGTTCCTATTTTCTTGGGATTCAAATAGAGTGGACATTTCATCACTGGTTAATATTCTGATGACTAATGACATGATACCCGTTGCAATTGCTCCATGGCACCTGTGAGTAGAGTCTCACGTTGGTTACTATAAGAACACGCAGGCAGTGATATCCGATCACTGAAGTCAGAGCCAAGGTGATTTCTTTCTGTTTATGGCGAAGCGTCTGCTGCAGTGTCCACGCTCAGCCAACATAAACAAATCGCGGCGGCATTGGGCACTGCTAATCGCTGCGCTTGTCGCAAGCCTCGACAACAAGAGCGCACTGTCTCTGCTAACGATTCTATGGAGTTAATACATCTTACTTAACGTAATACGCAGGACGTGGGATGGGTAAAAATTCAGTTTGTAACTTCCCATCGCATTAAAATACTTTAGTCATATTTGATGCAATATTTATTGTTGGATGTCTCTCTGATGTTAATAGTATTGATTCAGATTGTGCGTTAACACGAAAACACACGCACACACACACGCAAACAGTCATTGATTCCAGTGAGGGTGACAACTACTGCGTGTTGAACAACACATGCACCAGTCAGTTCCTCAGTTGGCATCGAGTGGATGAGATTTTTCAATTACCTTGCATTGCAAGAATTGTAGGGAGGGGACTGAAAGTAAATGGACTTGTTGTATGCTAAAGAGCTGCGACAAAGCAAAGCTTGACCGATTATCAGATAATTGTCCACATGGGCTTTGTGGACGAGTATACTTTTAGTAACCAACCCACCCACGAGCATTACGTAAGATTTCTCGAGGGCGTACGGGAATTGATTTCATTAAGTCGTCGACAGTGTAGCGTGATGGTTTACTTCCCACCATACGTTTTCTATATTCGTTCAAAGGTCGCTTGCATTTGTAGGGACACATGGCAATGACCTTGTTACCTCTGCCCACATATTCTCTATCTGGTTGATGTTCGGTGATCGTGGAACAAACGGCAACAGCTTTATTCTCTCTTGGCCATGAAACCAATCTCGCACTGCCCTACTATGATGGATGGGTCTCTGCTCCTGTAAATAAACTGTTATCTCGTTAGTTCATATATTTGTATTTAAATAACGTATTTGTAATAAGCACATTGGATTATTATTTTCCACAGTGTTTAAGAATTCATTCCCTGTCATAGATAAGTGATCTGAATTCAAAAGTCCGATTAAGAATGTGGTTCACCCAGTCTATCATATGATGAGAGTCGTAGTCGGATATCCACATTAAGACTGAATGGCTGAATCCCATTAGGACGATCTTGTATCGAAATGAAATTTACAGAAATCGGATAATTTGAACGTCTGTATTGCAGCAATGCTGCGCACATAAATTCCTATGATGGAGTAACAGCTAGCAACTGTCTAAGAAAACGTGAGAAATATGTCGACTAGCAGCAATGTAACGTAATTATAACCCATATTTATCTGATGGAAATATTGAATCGAACAATACACATCCATTTCAGTGGAGGGAAGATACTCCATATCAGATTTGCTGATGACATAATAATAATAAAAATCCCGTGTGGCCAATAGGGGAAACCCTCCCCCATGTGGGTGGTACCGAGGAAATCAAATACTTGGGGTGAACCAAATACTAACACAATCCTGAACGGCTACTCAATCCGTTGAACCCAAAATCCAGACACATCTGAGTGAAAATCACCGCTACTCTGGTCACCGTCTGTTGGCTCAATGAGCTTGGCTGAAAATATTTGCTTCCAAAGGCTTCAACACCCTCTGGTCCTGTCCGGTCCTGGTATCACCCAGGCCAAACCAATGAAACACAAGAAAACATGAAGTATGCAAGCAAAGGTAACTTTACCCCAGGTGGTACACAACTTGGCCACCGATAGGCGGCAGTTGGATTTTCGCACTCTGGGGAGTCCAGGTTAGCACGGCAGAGAATATCGAAGATCTCTGGTAAATTTCTCTACAAGCAGAAAACATTCATTTAAAAACTAAATATCGATACATTGATGCAAACAAGAAACCTCAATAATCTCACGAAAGAAATCGTCCGCCAAAAAATTCTCGTCCTTGCTCTTCAAGAACCACGATTAATTGACAATTAAAACTTGCATTACGGAAACCATGCCATCTTCAAGAGCAAAATACAACAAAAGGTAGCGAAAGGCGTACCAATCTTCGGCACTGCATTTCTCGAACACAGATCTATCATCAACTCTGTCAAAGAAATCGCATCCATCAACAAAAAAAATGGTTAAAATGGCTCTGAGCACTATGGGACTCAACTGCTGTGGTCATCAGTCCCCTAGAACTTAGAACTACTTAAACCTAACTAACCTAAGGACATCACACACAGCCATGCCCGAAGCAGGATTCGAACCTGCGACTGTAGCAGTCGCACGGTTCCGGACTGCGCGCCTAGAACCGCGAGACCACCGCGGCCGGCCATCCATGAACAATCGACTTATGACCATGCTCATTCAGAACCCCTATAAAAGATATACACTCGAAAATACTATGAGCAAAATTCACCAAGATGACGTGAAAATACTAATGGGAGACTTCAACTCTCTATTTGGGACAGAAAAAACCTGTAGAAAAATCATTGGTACAAATTCAACACACCGAAACGCTTAGACCAACGGCACACGTCTGACTGACATTTGCCAACAATTCAACCACAAAAGAATGTCTTCCCACTTTAGGAAGTAGCCTGTACCCAAGAAACATCTTTGGCTACCAGATGCAAGCTGCTTTCGTTCGCCTTTCGAGACTCGCTGAAAGCTAGATTTTTAATTCTTTTGTAGCAGAGCTACAAGCAGGCAGATACAAACGCAATAAGGGAATCGTAAGACAACGCTCGAGCAAAATGCGCCTTGCTACTTTCAGTAACCCTTACAAGGGGAGGCCGCCAATTGTGAAATTCAGATTCGATTCATACTGCGCATAATAACAGCTCATGGCCAGAGGTGTAATGTGGCAAAGCACCAAGATGCACTTCTCAGCCGTTGTCGAGAGAATAGACAGTTAAAAGATAAAAGAAACCGTTACGGTGAAATACTCTCTACGATTTCCTACAGCATCGTGGCGCAGCGGTACGCTTTCGGGTTTGTAATTCAAAGGTCGTCGCATCGAATCTCGCGGCATGCAAATTTTTTTTTTTGTAATGAAGTAAAACAGAATATCACAAATAATATTCAAGTGGATACAATTTATTGAAAAGTTCGGTATACACTCGCACATAATTAACAATTAGTGACCAGAAGTAGCTGGAGTATCGCACGAACCAGAATGATAGTTATCATGGAAACATGGAAAGCAGAAAACAGCACGACATCGAGCGCATCTGATAAACGATGCGTTTTTACAAGAACAACTGTTTTTTAAATTATCTGTTGGAAAACACACCTGATTGACATTCTGAAAAGTTGTTCCATCGTTCGTCAGGTTTGATGCGTACCACGCGTATCGTATCATATCGGCAAAAATCGGAGAAGACAATTGGTGGACGATGGATTGGATTTTTATACAATCGTCTCTGGAGTTGATGCCACTGTTTCGCTCGATTAAAAAAGCACAATTTTGAAGGCGCTTGATCAAATTTTTTACCTGCCGGTAAAAATACACGTTACACGGTTGGAAGAGAGGAGTGCACTTTGGAGGAATGACTTTTATAGTGCACGTTGGTAACTTCTCATCTTCCTGGAACATCTCATCGTATAATTCCGGGTTCGTTTGCCAACCCCAAGAGTCGATCAGAAGGAGAAGTTCTTTCTTTTGTACATATGGTTGCAAAGCTTTACGCAAGAAGTCCATGAACAAACCCGTTGTTAGTTTACCAGATTTGGTATACTTCTTGGCGTACTCGTCGACTGTCTTCTGCACTCTGGGTCCAAACGTACCTGTGGACTCTTGGAGCCATACGAAAACAAATGGCAAGACTCGTCCAGACATCGTGATTGAATATTGTGCCGTATACGAATGCGTCACCTTGTTCATGTCGTGTCGTGTTACCAGGACAGCCTTTGTGTGTGTGTGTGTGTGTGTGTGTGTGTGTGTGTGTGTGTGTGTGTGTGTACATTTGTATTACAAAAAACAAATAATAAAAAAAAATGGATAGCGCGAGATTCGATCCGGCGACCTTCGGATTACGAACCCGAGCGCTTACCGCTGCGCCACGACGTTGTAGGAAATCATCAGTCGTAGAGAGTATTTCTCCGCAGCGGTTTCTTTTAACTGTGTATTTTCTCGACAACGGCTGAGAAGTGCATCTTGGTGCATTGCCACATTACACCTCTGGCCATGAGCTGTTATTATGCGCAGTATGAATCGAATCTGAATTTCACAATTGGCGGCCTCCCCTTGTTAGTGTCAGAGCGAAAACCTTACGGTACTGCCAAATTCATAATGATGACATATTTTTTGTTGTTGTGAATACATAATTTTATCTGTGAAATGCCACATTTTCATAATAATTGCGAATGATACAGGAAATGAAGTAAATACAGATCTTTTCGAAGTCAAAAGTCGGTAATGTCCTACTAATTCGTGTTAAAATAGGCTCAATCGTCTTACAGATACTTAATGCTTTATTAAGATAGTCTGCCGTCGTGATGTTTCTGTAGTAAGCCGAATTTAATTTGTATTAGTACAGTGAATATTTTAATTGGATTTTCCATTAGTTTATTAAACGCAACAGTAATCATCAAAGAGAAATTAATCAGCAAAAGAATTTTCTTTCACGATATCTAAAACGATCTGACAATGCTAAAGTTGTTTACAAATTCTACGCCAGTAGAAACCTACTGGTTCCCACGATATCATTATACCAGAGTAGTTTTAAGAGTATTTTCGTCTAGAAATGAATTGCGTTGACGGTTGATCGATCAAGAGCGGGAAAGGTAAAACTTTACGAATATATGACGAGAGGGACAAGTGCTTGAGAGAGGACTTCTCTATCAATACAAGTGCCTAAGAGACGTCTTTAATTTCAATCTCCTGGATAGTTTTGTTTCTCAAATCAAGAAGTGCGTTATCATGCAGTAGCACATGTGATGTTGCTCGATTTTCTTACGCTGCGACCGAAAGGTGTCTCAATTGTTGGCAACAAATTCCAGCTGTGTTGCACACAGCCCTTGGGGCAGAATTGGTAGCCCAAAACACACTTTTGGAGCTATCAGATGTAAAATATTATGTTCACACTACTCTTTCCTCGAGTTTATGTCTTTTGGAGGGGCTCAGCCTTTCATTTCTTCTTAGGAAGTTAACGATAAAGGCATCATAACACGTCACCAGTAACAGTACTGCATACGAATGCTCAGTGAGCGACCTGATGACGTTCAATAATAGTCACTCCGTTGATTTTTGTTGTTTCGAATTAGAGCATGCAGTACTCCTACACCAGACTTCTGAACTTTGCCTGTTGAATGCAAATGTCGCATGATGGTAAAATGGTAATCTATCACATATATCAGTAGTCGAGACTTCGTTAATGTGGAAAATCATTCATGCCAGAACGATCTTTGTTGAAACAAGATTATCTTTTTCTGGCGTATTTTTCCCAAAAGCACTCGCTCCACACACAATTCAAATCTTTCTAGCTGCCTCCTCTGCATTCACCCCTCTGTTATACCAAAAGTAAACGTTGTGTTGCAGATGTTACACCTATTTCCACTTGCGACTCAATTTTACAATGCTTAACTGTAGTTCATGATTTTCAAGTTTGCAAAATCCATTCCTTAACTGCCAGATAATAACTAAAACTTCAAATTCGAAAATGACAGTTGAGACACACGCTGATAGCGTCGCGACGCGTTCACCTGGGCGGCGCCGGATTTCAGGCGGCGGGTGGCGTCTGGCCGGTGGCCGGTAGCCGCTGCAGCGCGAGGAAACTCTCGAGCGTTAGCTGTTACGATCGCGGCGCAGCCGCGAGCTGTCCTGCGGAATTGTTTCTGGAATACTTGTTATTGCTGGTGGGTAGAATGTTAAGCGAATTATCAATTACACCTTCGATGGAGAGCATTGTTCGAGATGGTCTCCAGGGATGGGTCTCCCCGAGAAAACAGGCGCCAAAGCAATGCGACGAACAGCGCACGGAGTTGACATCAGGCAGGTTCACCACAAACTCGCGACCAGCTTACGAGGTCGACCCGCCGTGCAGCTGCTGGCCAAGTACACGTGTTTTCCTCTTTCGTCCACGCAAGCATGTCCTTGCGCCTCGTAGCGAGTCCAACACCGACTGGCCCGAGCGCCAAACACCCACGAGATCACAACAGGGTCAAAGATCCTAGTACAGATGGGTAATCGCGCCAGAAAAGGCGCACCATGGCTCGGCTCTTTAACACACCAGCGTCCATTAGCGACACATCAGGAGGGCAGCAAGTCGCATATTTAGGATTGTCTGCTCTTGTAGTTCACTTCTTCATTTAGTTCTGCTAGGATGGTTAGGATGTGGGCATGCTGTGTGCGGGCGCAGGAGGAGGTGGCTTTAGTTTGTGAACAGCTCAATGTGCTGTTGTCAACAGTCAGTCACCTTCAGGCTGCTGCCTCGGTGTGTAGCGGCGGCAGAGAATCGGGCGCGTCGCATTGGACACCTCATGTGCCACTTGTTTTGCCCACGGGCTCTGCTTCTGAGGCACCTCCTAGTCCCCATGGCGCGGTAGATCCACCCTCACAGCAGGGTGAGTGGCGGGTGGTAACCCGTTCGGGTCGCTCGAGGCGCAGGGCCAATGTGGAGACTGGCAGCCTGTCCTTGCCCATTCACCCTGTCTGTGGACAGGTGGTCGCTCCTTCAGCAGGGTGCAGGGTCCGAGCAGAGACACGGGGGCAGGGGTTTACTGGTTATCGGGAGCACCAATGTTAGCTGCCTCATGGAGCCCCTTAGTCAGATAGTGTTCTGGGCTGGAAAGAAAGCCAATGTGCACTCGGTATGTCTGACGGGGGACCTCGTCCGAGATGTGGGGGCGGCCTCGCTGGTGGCAATCGTGCAGCGTGGCTCACTTCTCCACCAATGATGCCTGTGGCATGGGTTCCGAGGCAACCTTCAGTTCGTACAGGGGGCTGGCGGAGGTGTTGAAGACTGCTGGCCTCACCTGCGGGGTGCAAGCAGAGCTCGCAATTTGCAGCATCATTCCCAGAGTTGATCGGAGTCCTTTGGTTTGGAGATGAGTGGATGGTCTCAACCAAAGGTTTTCGTCGAGACTGTGTCGATCTTGGCTGAAGATTGCTGGACTTGTAAGGTTTGAGTAGATTCGTGCGTCTGTGAAAAGATCTATTTGCGAAGCATACAACAACTACCACCGTCACGCCTTAGTAAAAATCTGGCAGAGAACCCGAGAAAATTCTAGTCATATGTAAAATCGCTAAGCCTGTCTAAGGCTTCCATTCAGTCCCTTGTTAACCAGTCTGGAGTGGCAGCTGAAGATAGCAAAACGAAGGCTGAATTTTTAAATTTATCGCTCAAGAAATCAGTCACGCAGGAGAACCGTACAGACATACCGTCATTTGACCATCGGACAGACTCCAGTATGGACGACATAGAAATAAGCATACCTGGTGTACGAAGTAACTTAAAGATTTGAAGACAAATAAGTCACCAGTTCCAGATGGAATTCAAGTTCGATTTTAGGAAGAGTACTCTATGGCCTTGGCCCCTTACCTAGCTTGTATTTCTCGTGAATCTCTTGCCCAGCACAAAGTCCCAAGGGACTGGAATATATAAGAAGTATATAAGAAAGGTAAAACAACGGACCCGCAGAATTACAGGCCAATATCCCTAACTTCTATTGCTGCAGAATCATTGAACATATTCTCAGTTCGAATGTAATACATTTTGCCGGCCGGTGTGGGCGAGCGGTTCTAGGCGCTTCAGTCTGGAACCGCACGACCGCTACGGTCGCAGATTCGAATCTTGCCTCGCGCATGGATGTGTGTGATGTCCTTAGGTTAGTTCTAAGTTCTAGTGGACTGATGACCTCAGACCATCAGAACCAAACAGCATATAGGACACTGGTGCCACCTTTTCTTGCCACCTTTTCTTGAGTACTAATCGAGTGCTGAAGGAAGACATCGAATCAGTTCAGAGGAGGACTGCTAGATTTGTTACCGGTAGGCTCGAACAAAACTCAAGTGCTACGGAAATGCTTCGGTAACTCTAATGGGAATCCCTGGAAGGAAGGCGGCGTTGTTTTCGGAAAACACAGCTGAGAAAATTTAGAGAACTGGCGTTTGAAGCTGACTGCCGAACGATTTTGCTCCCGCCAGTATACTACGCGCGTAAAGACCGCAAAGATAAGATACGAGAAATTAGCGCTCGTAAGTGGGCGTATAGATAGTCGTTTTTCCCACCTCTATTTGCCAGGGGATCAGGAGGAGACAATTAGTGTAGTACACAGTATACTCCTCCACGCACCTTACGGTAGCTTGCGGAGTATCTATGTAGATGTCAACGTAGATGTAGAAGGAAACAAATGACGATAGTAGAGGGGAAAATTGATGTTCTTGATGCTGTTGCAGTTGATCCTTACGTTAGCTCCCTCGCAAGCGCACGAGGAAGTGGCATGAGTCAGGAAAGTGGTCTGCTCATTCTCCTTCGACATAGTTTCTAACCCTATCACATCTCTCTCCTTCAAGAGCTGCATGGAAACGATTGTGAAAATCATGATAACTTCTGTACATGGGGATTAAGACAGGGTAATACTGCAGATGTATCAAGTATCTTGTTTAGTGATGATGCCACATTTACCAATTAATGCCAGGTAAACCGCCGGTACATGTACTTTTGGTCTGTTGACAATCCCACTTGGCGTCTTCAAGTGGAGCATCAGCGTCCATGGAATGTAAACGTCTGGTGTGGGACAGTGAACTATCAGCTCATATGCCCGTTTCTCATGGACGGAACGCTGAACGCGCACGAGTATCGGGGCCTGCTAACAGAGCAACTTCGACGGATGCTAGAAAAAGTTCCGCTGCAGACTAGGAGGAACCTGTGGTACCAACATGATGGCTGTCCAGCCCATGGCGCACGAAGTATTACAGCATGTCTTCACGAATTGTTTCCAAATCGTTGGATTGGACGCAGAGGACCTGTACCTTGGCCAGCCCTTTCCCCGGATTTGACGCCTGTAGAATTTTTTCTGTGGGGAAAGCTGAAAGGCGCTATCTACAAGGACAGACCAACTACATCCTATGATATGCCACGATGTGTTATTGCAGCCTGCTCTGACATATTCGCTGAAATGCTATCACGCATGCAGCAGTCGTTCCTTGCCGGACTGAAAGCGTGTACTGCCGCTGCCGGTGGTCATACTGAACACAACCTGTGATGGTCGGTTGTCTCGTTGCTGGTCACAATCCGCATACAGGGTGTTTCAAAAATGACCGGTATATTTGAAACGGCAATAAAAACTAAACGAGTAGCGATAGAAATACACCGTTTGTTGCAATATGCTTGGGACAACAGTACATTTTCAGGCAGACAAACTTTCGAAATTACAGTAGTTACAATTTTCAACAACAGATGGCGCTGCGGTCTGGGAAACTCTATAGTACGATATTTTCCACATATCCACCATGCGTAGCAATAATATGGCGTAGTCTCTGAATGAAATTAGCCGAAACCTTTGACAACGTGTCTGGCGGAATGGCTTCACATGCAGATGAGATGTACTGCTTCAGCTGTTCAATTGTTTCTGGATTCCGGCGGTACACCTGGTCTTTCAAGTGTCCCCACAGAAAGAAGTCACAGGGGTTCATGTCTGGCGAATAGGGAGGCCAATCCACGCCGCCTCCTGTATGTTTCGGATAGCCCAACGCAATCACACGATCATCGAAATATTCATTCAGGAAATTAAAGACGTCGGCCGTGCGATGTGGCCGGGCACCATCTTGCATAAACCACGAGGTGTTAGCAGTGTCGTCTAAGGCAGTTTGTACCGCCACAAATTCACGAAGAATGTCCAGATAGCGTGATGCAGTAATCGTTTAGGATCTGAAAAATGGGCCAATGATTCCTTTGGAAGAAATGGCGGCCCAGACCAGTACTTTTTGAGGATGCAGGGACGATGGGACTGCAACATGGGGCTTTTCGGTTCCCCATATGCGCCAGTTCTGTTTATTGACGAAGCCATCCAGGTAAAAATAAGCTTCGTCAGTAAACCAAATGCTGCCCACATGCATATCGCCGTCATCAATCCTGTGCACTATATCGTTAGCGAATGTCTCTCGTGCAGCAATGGTAGCGGCGCTGAGGGGTTGCCGCGTTTGAATTTTGTATGGATAGAGGTGTAAACTCTGGCGCATGAGACGATACGTGGACGTTGGCGTCATTTGGACCGCAGCTGCAACACGGCGAACGGAAACCCGAGGCCGCTGTTGGATCACCTGCTGCACTAGCTGCGCGTTGCCCTCTGTGGTCGCCGTACGCGGTCGCCCTACCTTTCCAGCATGTTCATCCGTCACGTTCCCAGTCCGTTGAAATTTTTCAAACAGATCCTTTATTGTATCGCTTTTCGGTCCATTGGTTACATTAAACCTCCGTTGAAAACTTCGTCTTGTTGCAACAACACTGTGTTCTAGGCGGTGGAATTCCAACACCAGAAAAATCCTCTGTTCTAAGGAATAAACCATGTTGTCTACAGCACACTTGCACGTTGTGAACAGCACACGCTTACAGCAGAAAGACGACGTACAGAATGGCGCACCCACAGACTGCGTTGTCTTCTATATCTTTCACATCACTTGCAGCGCCATCTGTTGTTGAAAATTGTAACTACTGTAATTTCGAAAGTTTGTCCGCCTGAAAATGTACTGTTGTCCCAAGCATATTGCAACAAACGGTGTATTTCTATCGCTGCTCGTTTAGTTTTTATTGCCGTTTCAAATATACCGGTCATTTTTGAAACACCCTGTAACTAGTGTATGCACTTGTATTTTATTTCATGTATGCTACTGTACAAGTGTCGGTGTGGGAACTTCTCAAAATACGATATCTCGTAAACGACTCACAGTACAATCTTGCAAGGAACACCACTGACAATCTAATTTATCCTATTTTTAGTTTCCTAATATCAATAGGCCTTGTTATATTTTAAAAACTAGATGTTTGCACAAAAAATATAATTGTTAAGCATTATTACAATCTGTTGGCTGGTTAACAATATGAGCTCCTGACTATCAATCCATTCTGTGAAAACTGAACATCAATAGCACTTTACATTTCCGCAATGTCTGCGGTGCAAGTTCGAAATGACTCACCCTGCATGCCAAGCCATGCTCATTATTACATGACCTTTTGGTAAAACAGTATGTTCGTTATCTGGCCAATTTTAGGTGCGCCCACTGTAATTATGAGGAATAAATAAACACACAAATTGTTTCCATTGTGTAATTACATGCTCTGATTCCGGTGGTGAATATCTATAGAAGTATCTCAGCAGTTCCTATATATTTTCCGATAAATATCCAGTGGCAACTGCGTCTACTTTCTGTTTACGGCTCTGGTGAAAATAACTTTCTAGTTAATCCTGGCACATGCAATATATTCTGATGAACGATACATTCGCTTGTAAAAATGTTGAATGCAGCGAACATTGTAGTCGGAATAAGGACAATGGAAACCTTTTTTTCTGGCGCAACACGATTAGCTTTGATTGTGGGTGTAGGTGGCGACCCCTGGCCTTTGCACGGGTCAGTAGCGCCTCCGTCCAGCGGCGCCGGCCGCGGGGGCGGCTCGCGGCTCGAGCAGGCGCTTCCGCCGCCGCAAAATCTCATTAGCGACGTACGGGGACGCGCTCCCGTGTCCTACTCTTAATAAATCAGCTCAGCGCGCTTTACACCTGTCTCTAACACCGACATCAGATTTTAATTTTCAAAATTTCATCACCGTGAATTGGTTTCCAGCTCCTCATCGGCGCTCCTGTGCCACTGTTGCGCGGGGAGCAAAATTCGTGCATAATTAACTTCCGCCGACAACGGGTGCGGGGCAAATTCTTCACAGCTTTGTGACGGCAAACAGAGATGTGCGACAGTTGGATCTCCGGAACGTTCTCTGTTATTATACCCGTGGGCCTAGGCAAACGCGCATTTTTGAAGATAGGATGTGCTGTTCCGAAATATTAACATCCCCATTGTTATGCACCTCCTTGTCCTTTGTTTTGTACAGGATTACTTCCAATATCTGACTAATTCGCTCTGAAATAATTATTCCGTGCGGTAGTCCTCACACGAATTTCACTGCTACAACAATTGACTATACATCGCAACTGAAATGAAAAAAATATCTATACAGTGTGTTCGGAAATTCCGTAACAAACTTCTACAAACTTCCAGGTGTTTTAGAGGAGAGAAAGTATATAATATTTTCAATAGGAACCTATGTACAGAAACGTACCGTTTCCGTTCTAAGACTGTTTCATTTCGGAAGGAACTCTTCCACTTCTGCTTCAGAAATTGAATTACGCATGGCGCAGTACAATTATTAAAGAACAGTTCGAGAGGAAACATAACGAAACATCCATTTATCGCTTAAGCGCATTTGTTTATATTAACACATAAACAATACGTTCTGTACTTACAGTATGCTTGGTTCTTTTTTGTTTTGGAACAATGTAAACACGTAATGTTTAAGTGTGCAAAAATGGCTCTGAGCACTATGGGACTTAACATCTGAGGCCATCAGTCCCCTAGAACTTAGAACTACTTAAACCTAACTAACCTAAGGACATCACACACATCCATGCCCGAGGCAGGATTTGAACCTGCGACCGTAGCAGTTGCACGGTTCCGGACTGAAGCGCCTAGAACCGCTCTGCCACCTCGGCCGGTGTTTAAGTGTTAATACAAACAAATGTGCTTAAGTGACAAATAGATGTTTCGTTATGTTTTCTTTCGAACTGTTACCTAATAATTGCATTGCGTCACGCTCAAGTCAGTTCCTCAGGCAGAAGTGAACCTGCAAAAAATCTGAAATGAAACCGTCGTAGAACGGAAACGCTACGTCTCCGGACAAGGGTTGATATTCAGAATATTATGCACTCACTCACTCCCCTCTACAAGTCCTACAATTTTGTGACGGGAATTTCCTGGCACCTTGTATACAGGGTAGTGGTGGTTCAGGGTCTGCACAAGAAGCAGAGATGTTTAATTCTGACAATAGTTTCTTTTTTCAAAGCCATGCTATAAGGTGTCAGGCTAATCCAACACCTTCCATGAAAACCCTGACATGATAAACAAATCCAGTAGTATGTCACATAGCTGCGAATAAATCGTGACATTAAAATAACCAAAGTAATACGAGTAACGAGTGAGCAAATGGAATACCACAAATTAACACAAGAATGCCTAAATGCATGTCATACCTTCCCACCGTGAGACAGACGCAGTTCCGAGGGGAGAAACGAGAACAGAAGCCGACTGCAGAACCGTGTTAAGCTAGAAGGCCCTATGATAAGGGACGGACACCCACGTCGCCAGCTAACCGCCAGGACCACCCCCCAGCCCATGTTAAAAGCTAGAGCCCTCCAGAAGAACAGTATAGATCTTACGATAACACTAAAAGGGCCACACCAGCCGCAAGTTTTATCGTGAGACTTTTTCGCGTCTCTGTTACGATGCAAACGTTAAAAACATTGCCCCACCACGAAAAGTATAACGTTTCTCATTGGATAGACAGAATTTTTGTAGGCGGAGCTTAAGATTAACATTGAGACCCTGATTGGTGAGATGAAAACACAGTCAGATAGTTTTTTTTTAAACCAACTTCGGTAAATTGTAGTAAGGAGAAGTTAGGAGAGAGTTGCTTCCGAGTCGGCGAGGTGCGTGGAGCTGTGCCCACCGACGCCCCCTGACACTGCCTAACCAACGACAAGGTAATGAATGCACGCGATGCCGCATAACAGCGCATAAAGCTTCACTCAGAACTGCAGAAGTCTCATCTGTCACAACCTCGTTTTTACGTAATACTAGTGTCGATCTTCAATTGAAGCTCATGGTATTCACAGTTGATACGTAAGTTAAATCTGAATCGCGATGATTTTTCTGTTATATAATTATTGAGAAGCCACATCAGCCACTGTAATTTACGACAAGTTAGATAAGTAATTAAAAATAATTGTTGGTCACTGTAGAGACTTTTGATAGTTTTCTCTTTTGTGAAACTTAATTTAAACCTACATTGTAGATGTGATATGGCATAGGTCATCCTTTGATCCATTGTAGAACTTGGAAACCCATTCAGGGAATAGTCGTTCACATTTTTGTTGAACGCAGTTGGTTTTTATCATCCTGTATTAAAACATTTCCTTTTATCAATAGTGCAATTTATAAACAATGTTTTGTGAGTAGAATAAAATTTCCAGTGGTAAACTTAACTGCTTTTTCGACGTTATTTTACCAGCTAACTAAAAATAGGAAAGCCTTGAACCCCTTCCACTAAATTTAGTTAGTATTAAGATTCTTTTACAGGGCGTGCAGTGGAGCTGACGCTGAAATCAATAAGTATTTGGTTATATCATCGCTAGTCTCACTGAACTCTTCTGAACTCTACATGTCATGTGTGGTCTGGCGTCTCCTTACCAGCAACAGGTCCCAGGTTCAAACTAGTCAATTCCCTAAAAAACACGCTCAGAGCGTCGTTGCGCGAAAGTGGTAGGGAGACACGACATAGAACAACAGACACCACGCAGAATGTTAGAGAATGGCGACCCTGCCAGGACGGTAAAATACCATGATTGAAGGTCGACCACATGCCTAACTCGGTCAGAAAAATAGACTGTTGAAAAATTTTCGTAGTAAAAATGTTTTCCTAAATTTATAAATAGTCGAAAACAGTAGCTGCAGCGATAGATAGTAAGAAAGTATTCAATGGAACGTGAGACATTCTAGCAGAGACATTAGCATAATTAAGTTATGAATTTTAATATTGTTAGAATTAAGTTTTCTCTCCAATGCAAGCGCACAGGTGGCGGATACATCGTTGACAAGTTGGTTCTGAACCAACGAGTAAGTGAATGGTTTGTCAAGTCGTGTGTGCAAAAAGTTTATGAAACGCGTGAGATCGTATGAGTGCATGTTGACGCGAAGTAGGGCGCGTGAATTGCTTTTAAAACAGAAAATAAGGGATTCGGAAAGATTAGCAATGGCAGATCGAGACCTTGACCGAATTGAGGTAGAGACCCAAAATGAAGACGGACAGAGAATAGAGGACAGTACAACAGACGATGCAGTATCGCGAGAAATAGGACAGATAACGCACCATAACGAGGATAATGTACGCCAAGGCACAGAAAACCTAGGTCAGCATACGACAGTGGATAAGGAGAGACAGGCGATGAGGATTCTAACTTGCGTCTTGAATACGTAGAACCCATAGTACAAGTAATCAGAGCTCCCTCAGCACAGAGTATAAGGAATTCGAGCAGAAACGTGTCACCGCACAGTTCCATGCAATCGGTTGAAACCAACACTTGGGCGAAAACACAGAGCGTAGGACGTCGGAAGAAAACGCAATTGGACCCACCAATCTTGCAGAATTATTACAATTAATGACGGAAACCATGACAAGACAAAATAAAGAAATCGCGAACCAAATTAAAATTCAGAATGGAGAAACGACGAAACAAATTGCAGAAATCACGAGACAAATGCGTGAGATTAAAGAACAAAACAAAACAAAAATTCAGTTACACCTAAGTCATATTGAAGACGAGGCAAAAGAATCTCGAGAAGTGATAGGAAACTTAGTAACAGGTCACAATCAATTGAGAACAGACAGTGACAAGGTACAAGCGGACGTACAAACATTGCGTAATGACACTCAGGACGAGATCAAAACATTACGTAACAACACCCAGGGAGAAGTCAAGAAACTAGAGAAACAGATAAACGTAATTACTAGACAAGCAGTAGGTACAGAGCGTCAAATTGTTGAAAACAGTGTGCTACACAAACGTATCACAAAAGCAGCGCTGAAAAGATATAATAACCGCATAGTCAAAATAGAAGCGCAAACGAAGCAACAGTTTCAGAAATTGCGAACAGAGTTGTTGTAAACCATTGAAGAGCGTAGTAAACAAGATCGAACAAGCACTGAGTCTGCAACCACATCCGTATCTGTAACAGCACCGGAAAAACAAGCAATTAACGAAGATATCATGCATTTTCGATTCCAATCACTGGCGGAAAATAACATACGTGAAATCAGACAGCCTGCACCGCAACAAACACGTTTCGAAATTCTTGATGAACAAACGGCACCACAAACACATGCAGAACCACAAATGTATGTGTCAAGACAGTTTGGATCGTGCAATGAAGCGGCAAGGTTAGCCAGACAAGATACCGAACCAATACCTGACAATGGAAAGCCAGGTCGCGAAGAGTACAGTGCAATGCATTCAGCTACACGTTCACAACCGATGGAAGAAAATTATTGCGTACCGCTCCAACGATACTACGCAAGGGTACGCGAAAGTTACAGTGGACAATATCCAATGGATCTACCACAACCGGAAAGAACTACGGGAGAAATGATCAGAAACAAAAGTGGCGAAGAATCGCGAATTTCATATGGAACTATGACGAAGCACGACAACGATCATTTCCTCACAGTCAGAAAATTTCAACACTTTCGAGAAGGAAACTCATTACATCCACGACCTTTTATTGATCAATTCCGAGTAGGATTACCAGAACACTGGACGCTACCACACAAATTAGACGTTATATGTGCACACATGTCAGGAACAGTCGCAGAAACCATGCTGAATGTTGCAGCGACATACCGATCGTACGAAGATTTCAGAGAGAAGTTTCTCTCACGATTTTGGTCCAGCGAAGCACAGAACAGAGTGAAGTACGAATTATTACAGAACCCATATTTTGAAACTTCAGGAGAGAAGAGTCCCGTGAAATATTTCGAATTAATGGCAAAGAAAAATCAATGCTTAGATGTACCATACAGTGACGGAGAGTTGATTAACTTATGCGCGATGAAGTTACCATTGAAACACCAGCAATCATTAGTAGGTCGCGGAGGCAATGACGTCGAAGTATTTAAATGTATTCTAAGGGAACTAGAGTTCATATTTTTGGAAGATGACGCAAGAAAAAGACGAAGCGCACGTGAAAACGAAAGCAAAAGGCAGTGGAATCCACAAGACACAGTACGAAGAAACAATAATTACGAACCACGTGATAACTTCGCACCGAGAAACTACAATAGATTTCAACAAAGAACCAGCTATGGATTTAGAAGAGAATATGGCAATAACTATAATTCACTCAAGAATGGCAACAACTATTACAGAGGGAATAACGACAACCGGAACGGGTATTGGAGATCCAATAGACCGACAAATTATCAACAAAGAAACCAATATCAACAAGCGGAGCAAGAAAAGAGAATACAGATAGAAAAGGTGGAGGTAAGACCACCAAACCATGAAAAACGTTCGAATTGACAGCTAAGCGCCCATGCCAAAGAGAACGACGCACCGACCCAGGACAATTGCAGCACCTTGAACAGAGAAGTAAATACCTTATCACGAGAAGATATGAAGGAAGAAACAAATCCGCAGGGACCAGATGAAAACGAAGACAGGAAAATAACAATATCGTGTTGGGACGAAATTAATTGGGAGAATACTGACGATGAAGATGAATTACCAGAGGCATGCACAACGAATGTAGGAGGAAAGGACGAAGTAATGAGTGTTGTAGAGCTATTTGAGATGGAAACCAGGGAAAGCGAATTCAATGAGGATAACGCGCAGTCGACAGAAGTTGAAAATAAGTTACTAGTGGGTACACAACCCAACGTATATAATTAAGGAAGTTATGAAGCGATAATTAGAGCATTTAGATGCGATTATGTGGAAGTAGCGACGAAGAAGGAGAAGATAGACGAGGGTGAGGAAAAAGTAGATGATGTTGAAGAAAGCGTAAATGAAGGAAGAAATAGAGAAGAGGAAATAAAAGAGAGAGAAGTATTAGTAGAAGCCTATCCTACAGAAAGTTCGAAGTCACAAGGGAAATTCCTGAAAAGACTCATGTATGATTCAGTGGAGGATTCGTTGGAGCAAGAAGAAGAAGAAGAAAAAAACCAACCCTTTCAAATTCAACCAATTGTGAAGGCCATGGTAAAGCATATCCCAGTCAATATTGTAATTGATAGCGGAAGTGAACTGACTGCGATCTCAGAAAATTTATTCATGCAGTGTAATGCCAATGAGGAATTGCCAGTTCTGAAAACACGTAAGATTAAAGTAAGAGGTCCTATTAGAAACAATGCTGCGGAAATTACGAGACAAACAAGGTTAACTCTTTCGTGTCAAGGTTAAAAAATCGAAGCCAACTTCGTAATTATACCTAAACTAACTGTAGATTTGATTATAGGTGCCGATTTTTTAAATGAGAGACGAGCGATAATAGATATGGGGAAAGGTAGCGTAACATTCGGGAATGTCACACTTCTCTTTGAGCGAAAGCTAAAATTAGAAGAAATACCAGTTATAAACAAACAATTAAGAATAACGCGAGATAAAGAGGATGAAGAATTAGAATGGTATGCACACAAGGGGGAATCGCCTCAACTCATTTTAGAAGTCCATAAAGAAATCGATGAAAAATTGCAAGAAGTTCAAGGCATTTCGGAACACAGTAAAAGAGAATTAGAGGGTATTTTACGAGGTAAAGCAGAGGTATTTTTACCTAAGACTGGCACTATTAACCACTTTCAGTACAAGTTTGAAGTAAATCAGCACAAACCATTTAGAGTGCCACCCTATACAATCCCATTAAGCTACAGGAATAAAGTATTCCAGGAGATATCTAAAATGTTAGATGATTATATTATTGAACGAGCTACCTCCACATATAACAGCCCGCTACATATTGTACAAAAACGAGGTGGGAGCATCAGGTTAGTGCTTGATTCCAGACAGATCAACACAATCATAATCACTGAGACAGATCGCCCAGAAAAATTAGAGGAATTGATACAAAACTTCCACAGTGCTAAGATATTTTCATCAACTGATTTACGGAGTAGTTTCTGGCAAATAGAATTGGCCCCAGAATGTAGAAAATTTACAGCATTTATCGTATTCGGTAGATGTTACCAATTTAAACGATTGCCATTTGGTTTAAACAAATCATCAGCAGCGTTTATTAGGGGATTTAATACTATACTCAGTCCTGAAATTTTACAAAAAATTACTTGTTATGTTCATGATGTGATTATAGTAGAACCCTCTTGGGAACATCACAACGACACATTAAATCAGTTTTTACAGATCATGAAAGAGCATGGGGTCACAGTAAATATAACAATCCAAATTTGGAAGGCGAGAGGTCAAATTTCTAGGACACATAATTTCACAGAAAGGGGTAATGCCCGACCCAGAAAAACTAACGGCAATCAAAGAATTCTGTACTCCATATAATAAGAAAACTCTCAGAGGATTTCTAGGTCTCACCGGATTCTATAAAAAATTTATTTGGATCGACTCTCTCGCAACACCACGCCTATGTCCATTGACTGGAAAAAACACGCCGTGGGTATGGGATCAACAAGCCAATGAAGAATTTTTAAAACTGAAAAACGCACTAACAACAGCACCGATTTTAGCACATCCTGATCTAACACAAAATTTTTGTATGGCCACTGATAGCGCGAAAACAGGTTTAGGAGTTGTTTTATTCCAAGAGTACGAACAGGCAGGGCTAATATCGTATAGAACAATTGCATTTGCCAGTTGTGTACTCACAAAAAGCGAGAAAAATTATTCAGTCATGGAGTTGGAAGCATTGGACATTGTATGGGGCTTCCAACGTTTTCGATACTTCCTATTCGGAAGAAAAACAAAAGCATACACTGACCACAAAGCATTAGAATTTCTGTTATCCGCCAAACTAACTCATGGGAGATTAGCCAGATGGATGTTAATGCTACAAGAATTTGACTTCACTATTACACACATACCAGGACGAGCGAATGTATTAGCAGATGCTTTATCACGATGTCCACAGGATGCATCCAATAACATAGGTTTGGAAGCAGCAGAAGACCAGTTTACAATGTACTATATGAAACAAGTACCTTTCGAAAACTACATTACGACAGCATTGAAAAACAAAGGCAAAGAACAGGACAAGGATCTCGAAATACTAGGAATCAAACACAAGTGGAGAATTAAGGATTTTCCAGACATTCGACAGCACTATCTCGTAAAAAACAATATTTGATTTTTTAGACGAAATGTTGCGACGAGCCCGCATCTCGTGGTCGTGCGGTAGCGTTCTCGCTTCCCACGCCCGGGTTCCCGGGTTCGATTCCCGGCGGGGTCAGGGATTTTCTCTGCCTCGTGATGGCTGGGTGTTGTGTGATGTCCTTAGGTTAGTTAGGTTTAAGTAGTTCTAAGTTCTAGGGGACTAATGACCATAGATGTTAAGTCCCATAGTGCTGAGAGCCATTTTGTTGCGACGAATGAATGGTTAATTTATATCCCAGATGAACTAATTAATAAGTACATATGGTATACACATTTACATAATGGCCACTTTGGACCAAAGAAATGCTTTTTAAAAATAAAACAAACAAGCAATTTTCCTAATATGGAAAGACGAATTAGAACAGTATTAGTCAAATGCAAAAAATGTATGAGGGCTAAACACGTCACTTTCCAAACCATACCACCTATGTTTCCAATAGTCCCTAAAAAATTAAAACAAATAGCTGCAACAGATTTGATGGGGCCCCTCCCACGCACAAAAAATGGATATATTTTCATATTTGTCGTTTTGGAACTTACTTCTAAATATGTTACCTTGAAACCATTAAAAAACCGAGTGAGGTGGCGCAGTGGTTAGACACTGGACTCGCAAACGGGAGGACAACGGTTCATTCCCGCGTCCGGCCATCATGATTTAGGTTTTCCGTGATTTCCCTAAATCGCTCCACGCAAATGCCGGGATGGTTCCTTTCAAAGGGCACGGCCGACTTCCTTCCCCGTCCTTCCCTAATCCGATGAGACCTATGACCTCGCTGTCTGGTCTCCTTCCCCAAAACCAACCAAACACCATTCAAACGGGCAACAGGTCTTACTATAAGTAAAGCATTTAGACAAGATTTTCTCAGACAAGTAGGTCGAGTGGAACGAATAATTTCGGATAATGGCCCACAATACAAATCAGTGCAATGGCAGAACACGTTAAAAGAACACAAAATAAAACCCATCTACATATCTAAGTACAAACGTAGCGTAAATCCAGCAGCACAATCTATGAAGGACATAGGCACTTTATGCCGATTATATGCAGGCAAAATACACAACACTTGGGATATATACCTTAAAGATTTTCAAGAAGTAATGAATGAAATGCCACTTAGCGCTACACTACTACATCCAGTTACTGTACTTAAAAATATTGAACCCCCAAACATAACCAGAGAAAATGTTAGATTTCCTATTGTACCACGTAGACAGCACAAACAAGTCATAGCAACAGCACTCTCCAACATCAGAAAGGCAGCCATTAAAAGAAAAGAAAGAGGAGATAGAACAGCAATTAAAAGAACATTCTCAGTAGGCCAGAAAGTATTTGTAAAAACACACCATCTTTCCAGCAAACAGAAACACAAAATACATAAGTTTTACGCTGCATACAAAGGACCTGTCATAATTAGCCGAATTGCTCATGATAATGCTGTGGAACTAATGAACCCAAAAACAGAAAAAACCTTAGGACTTCACCATGTGAGCCATATCAAAAAGTTTGAAGATTAATTTTATTACTGGTAAATAATCAGCACAATATTTAAAGTAAGATCGTCAGGAGAAAGAAGAATGAAGAGAGAGGTAGGTGGGAAAAAGAAAGTAGTTTCAATAAAAACAAAAATAACACCAGTAGTACCATAGATTAAGGTGAAGGGATAAAGCGTAGATAGTCTAACAGCATGAAATACTAAAATGCTATACACCACGACACTACATAAAAATAAAAAACGAATTTGAGGATTCTTTTAGAAGTTAAGACTCAAAATATCTTAGAATTGTAACATGGAAAGTGCGCCGAAATTTGTAAAGCTTTTTAAGAAGGCGTAAAACAATGTAGGTACTAGACATATGTTAGATGATTATAAGTAAAACTTTTTGTAAGAATGAAAGGTGGCTACACTGAGTCACAGTGCCAGAGATTGCGCCAAAGAGTTTTATTCCGCCGCCTCCACTGGCAGTGCTTGTTCAGAAGTTGCTGTGGGCAGTTGAAGTTGAGAAGTTGCCATTGGCAGTGCTTGCTGAGCGGATGTTGATAGCAGTAATAGTTGTGAGCATGTCGTGTGCAATTGTTCTGATGGGCTAGACAGCCGATGCTGTTCGAATGGGGATGTTGTAATGATCAGAGTGTATTTTTCGTCAATATATATTAAAGTAAAAAAAACCTTTTTTTTATTTCAAATTTCCTAACTAACAATGTCTCTTGGTCACAGGTTCAGTCAACAAAGCATCTGGCTTGTGTTCATGTATTAGAGTGTAATTCTGGTTTCTATGTGCAATTATAGTATTTCTGTTTTTTTTAATTACTTCAGTGTAAATGGTGCTAAAAATACCTTGTCTTATTGAGGAAGAACCATGCCAGATATGTACGTTGAATCACACTTCCACACGCAGAACAGTTACACTTGTGCTTTGTTGTTTCGTAGCTTTTATAGTTGCTGGGCACTTAATTAATTAATTGTGTTAACGGAAATTTCCTTTCATTCTTTGCTGTTATTCTATGCAGTCAGATTGCGTACTAATACTAGTCAGGGCCCACCGGTTACTAGACTGCGTAACCGGACAGACAGTTACTAAAAAAGAAAATTATTTGCATTATATATAATTAAGCCCCATGCAAGAACCCTTGTAATAACTCTAGCAAAGACCAGATGCAATGACCCACAAGTTGCGACGCAAGAAGTATCAAGAAAGAAAAGGATGTAATTAGCAAGACACGATTCCTACAAGGCAGAAGCGTTGAGACAAGGGAAAGGACAGTGAGACCAACAGAGGGCTCTTGTAGCTGAAGTGGGTAGTAAATCTGCTGAACCACAGAGTGGCAGAACCCTGCTGGAACAGAACACGGAACCACAGAGTGGCGGAACACGGAAGGCCAAGAGGGTCTTGGAACGCCCCGACTCAGCGGAGCAGGCAAAAAACGGCCCGACGAGAAGACCGCTTGGGCAAGCCACCACTGGCACAAAAAATATGTGCAAAAGTCACACTACTGCTATTAAACAGCACACTGATGCACGAAACTGAAGAAAACTTCCACAACGTAAAAATGATATGCCCAAACAATGTATCAAACTCTTACGAAGAGGAGAACTTCAAAGCGACTAGTTATCAATAAATATTTCCATATCCTGCCCAAATAAGAACCAAGAAGCAAGTAAAAAGCAGACAAAAAGCAGGAAGAACAGAAGTTGAAGATTCGCAAGATTGAGACCAAGAAAGAAGATGGGTGAAGAATAGACGACGTACCTTCCCAAATCCCTATCCTATTGTAAACTAGTCGTCTGCGAAGTGTTACAACGAAAACGACCGCTTTCAGCGACACATAACGATGACTTTCACGTATACAAAGCCAGTAAACCACGAGATTTTGCACTCACAGCTCCATTCCATTATGGGACCTCCACAACAGCAACACAGTTGCAAAGCTAACAAGGAACGACGAACGAAGTTGTACATCAAATACTTGGCCCCATCCATCTCGCTCAAGTCCATCACCTTCGTGCAAAAACATTCGCCGCCGGTCGCGGTGGTCTCGCGGTTAAGGCACTCAGTCCGGAACCGCGCGACTGCTACGGTTGCAGGTTCGAATCCTGCCTCGGGCATGGATGTGTGTGATGTCCTTAGGTTAGTTAGGTTTAAGTAGTTCTAAGTTCTAGGGGACTGATGACCACAGATGTTAAGTCCCATAGAGCTCAGAGCCATTTTTTTTAAAAAACATTCGCCAACCTCATGCTTAAACATTCATAGAATCGTGTGAATGTGTGAAATCAAATTATGTGATGTAGGAATTGTGCAAAAGAAATGTGTGAAAAACTAAATAAGTCATGCACACCAGACAGCTAATAAACTACAAAATAACAGTCATTGACTATGGACTTAAGTAAAAAATAAACTATCGATAAAAATAAGTCATTAGTTTTGAAATGGACAGTATATAAAGAACAAAAGTAAGGCATAATAAACACTAAAACTATATGTCACTTATTTTCTCCTCATAAAAATAAACGAACAAATATATTTTACTTATTTTCTCCTTATAAAAACAAAGAATAAAAAATTATCTTGTTGGATGTTTTCCCGTTTTTTGACATTTGTTAGAATAATATCTCAATACTTGTGTATGTATATTTCTTCGTCAAAGCAATTTTTGGAAATAATTCTTATTTGTTAGTGTAACACTGTTGAAATGAGTGTCTAGAAACAAAAACATTTAACTTGTACATGATATTTAGAAAATGTGTTAGGAATAGATTTTTCTTAATTACTACATTCATAAAAAAATATTTCTAAGAAAATCGATGTGAAAGACACCTCACTTTCGATAACAAACTTCTTAAAAAACGAACTTCACACTTAAATAAACAAAGAAAATAATTAAAAATTAATAATAATAATAATAGCATAAAAATATTCTTCTCTTGTCATTATAAACATATTTTTGAGAATAATGTGGAAGAATATAAAAATATAAATTAGTAATACAAACTAGCATAGAACCAGAATAACGTGGCTGAACAGTAGGCAACAAAATTTAGGTAAAGGAATAATTTTTGACTGACTTAGACAACGATTCAATCATTGCCTAACTTCAGTGCAAAAATTAAGTTCGAAGCGTGATGATATGTAAGGTGTCAGGAAAATCCAATACCTTCTATGAAAACCCTGACATGATAAGCAAATTCAGTAGTATGTCACATAGCTACGAATAAATCGTGACATTAAAATAACCAAAGTAATACGAGTAACGAGTGAGCAAATGGAATACCACAGACTAACACAAGAATGCCTAAATGCATGTCATACCTTCCCAACGTGAGACAGACACGGTTCCGAGGGGAGAAACGAGAACAGAAGCCGAGAGCAGAACCGTGTTAAGCTAGAAGGCCCTATGATAAGGGACGGACACCCACGTCGCCAGCTAAGCGCCAGGACCACCCCCCAGCCCATGTTAAAAGCTAGAGCCCTCCAGAAGAACAGTATAGATCTTACGATAACACTAAATCGGCCACACCAGCCGCAAGTTTTAGCGTGAGACTTTTTCGCGTCTCTGTTACGTCGCAAACTTTAAAAACATTGCCCCACCACAAAAAGTATAACGTTTCTCATTAGATAGACTAAATTTTGTAGGCGGAGCTTAAGGTTAACATTGAGACCCTGATTGGTCAGATGAAAACACAGCCAGATTGTTTTTTTTTAATCCAACTTCGATAAATTGTAGTAAGGAGAAGTTAGGAGAGAGTTGCTTCCGAGTCGGCGAGGTGCGTGCAGCTGTGCCGACCGACGCCCCCTGACACTGCCAAACCAACGACAATGTAATGAACGCACGCGATGCCGCATAACAGTGCATAAAGCTTCACTCAGAACTGCAGAAGTCACATCTGTCAATACTTAATCAGTAGCTTATCCTCGAGGTTGATTGCATTGCAGTCTCATTATCGCTCTGAAGCACAATGTGACTCAGGCAGTTCCTAAGTCATAAATTAACTGCACCATTTTGGAAAGTTCAGAATTAGGTGTCATGATTCACTTCTTTCACTAGACACTTGATGATTACTGGAGCACTCACTCCTACATCGTGCACATCATATCCGACATCACAACTATGTAGATGAACTGACTCAAGGTGCTCGGCTTGCTTTGTGAGTTAACTGTTCTTTTTTTTTCTTTTTTTTCTTATTGTTGTTGGTGATGATGATGAGGAATTGATTAAAGATCTCTTTAGACACAGTTTTACCATACATACGTCGTTGCCACATAAAATTAAGTCATGATCCTCTGCCCTTTGTTCAAAATATGGAACGTACTATGTTAAAAATGAAATATCTATACCGCAGGGCTATACAAAAGTTGGATCTTTCTTCATGACTGTCACGCGGGATTAGCCGAGCGGTCTAGGGCGCTGCAGTCGTGGACTGTGCGGCAGGTCCCGGCAGAGGTTAGAGTCCTCCCTCGGGCATGGGTGTGTGTGTGTTTGTCCTTAGGATAATTTAGGTTAAGTAGTGTGTAAGCTTAGGGACTGATGACCTTAGCAGTTAAGTCCCATAAGATTTCACACACACTTGAACATTTCTTTTTCTTCGTGTCTGGTCTATGCTGCACGCAGACACAGGTGAGTGTGACAACTTTGTGCCCAAAAGGAGTAAAGGCGTGGTCGGATAATGGCCTTCATCGACTGCGGCATGCTATCACCACCGCTAGTCATTGTTCCTCCCATTTGCGCATGACCTTCTTGCTGATCAGTGAAGCTGCATACCATATGAGAATAATTTCTTGACTGCTGTATCAACTTGCCCGTTTCTTTTTTATCTCGTGTGGCGGGATACACATAGCATCACGCCCTTCAAATGATGTTACAGCAGGAGAATGGGGGTCCAGTTATGGAACCAGTTTGGTAATTACATTTTTGAAAAGCCTGACGAGTGCTAATTGAATCGGGGCAAGCAGCAAACGTCTTCACCCCGTCATACCTCGTCGATTCCAGTGTCGTCGTAATTCAGTGAAATTCATTGTCCTACACTGTAAAAGCACTTGGTAGGAAAATGCAAAGGATAGTAGAAGGAAAACAACTGAGCGTTGAAGGGAGTTGTCCTATTTCAATCTGGATGTGTTCGCGCTGTTGAAGACGTGGTGCTCATGTGAGTTATTAGAAAACACAGATCTAAAATTCATGTTTTGAGTGCTTTCATTCACTAAATTCGTCAAACCGAAAACAACATGTCATCCATAGATGATTTACTTCAAATTCGGCGTAAAACGTTAATATTTGTCGAAAATAGGCCTACGCATCATTGTTCAAAGCAAGTGTTGGCAAGTCACTCCATTGGTGGTAGAACAATGGTGTGGTACACAGGAGGCAGGATTACAACATATACTATCTTGGACACTTGTCGCCCGTTGAGGAGTAGGCATAGGACGTGAGGTGACACTACGCCAGCATAAGTGCAAAGGCTGGGAATGGAGCTGATCTTAAGTGGTCCTATTAATGCTGTACTCTAATTATAGAGCGCAGCGGTATTTGAGGAGTAAGCTCTCGCTTTAAAGCGGAAGAACGCTGGCGTCATAGCTTAGGCAACGTTGGAGAGCCGGGGGTCAGCTCGTCCCGTTACTCTCTTCGTACTGTTTTAACGTATGTCACAGGATTCCCATCTTATTCATCTAGTCCTTGCATGAGGCAACGCCGTTGCTGGAATTAAGAGTATTTTGCAGTTCGACAGCGATTGGATAGTCTCCAATAACTTCAACTTTTTAGACGAAAGGGTGCCTTAACTCAAGTGATTAACAGATGTAAACGTACTTGGCTGGAATGAAAAGTCTTTTTTAATACAAACTGAATTTCTAGAAGCAACAGAAGCGGTAGTCCCATTTGAAAATGTGCCGTGCGTGAGGTTCCAATGTTGTGGCTATATGCAGTTTATAACCCTGGGGTAGACACAATATCTGAACAGTCTGTTGGAAACAGGTCTGTAATGAACATAGCAGCACTTCTCATGTTTTAACCGACTTTGAACGTGGGATGGTAATCGGTGTAAGAGGCATGAGTCTTAGCATATCGGAGACGCATAAGAAATCGGACTTGCCAGGTTAATAGTGTATAGGGCGGACTCCTGCATCGCATAGACAATGTTTCCACAAGCGTAAAACGGTGTACAGAACGACTGCAATCCTTTGACGAACGTATGTCAGCTTGCTTCCACAGAGCCATACGAAGCTGTTGATGGACTACTATGAGTCAGATGTATTGGGGAGGGGGGGAGGGGGAAGGGGAGGTCAGAAACCAGTTCTACCTGGACTGGACGGAGTCAAATTGCACAGTATAAGCTTTAGCAGAAGACGTCCGATATCACATCGATTGTCGTCACACGACATTTGGCCACTGATTATAATAAGACATCACAAACTATCCCTTTTATGTTTTAATTATAATAAAGGTATTCTGGATCTTCTTAGTAAAATTCACTCTTTTTAGAGCTCCTTTTTGAATGGGTATATCTCTTGCCACACAGTAAACACAATGTATTCGGAGTATAAATAATTGGAAACCATAGGGTTCGCATGAGCAGTGAAGGAAATCCAAGTCGATGCAGACTGTTTGTCGACAACTAACGAGCGGCAGTTGCCCCATACGTAAGCAACCCTTCAGGTTTTTTGTTCATTTCTTGCGATTCTGATAGTTAATTTCTTGGTATGAAGTCTTTTTTGGAAATGCTTTAGTAATTCGAGCCATTATCAGCGGTTTTGGAAAAATAATACATCGTCTGAACAGTGTAAATCATGTAGCATCTCACCAAACACAACCAATTAATCGGCATCTGGCTGTCACTTGTAGCAGAAGCTGAGACTGTATTTTTGGACAACATGGTTGTGGAAATGAAGCAGCGATTAGTATGATTAATCAATTATTCAAAAAGAGTCTTAATCGCATTTATTATTATTATACCGACAACCGGTTTGAACCCGACGTAGGGGTCATCTTCTGGGCGTTTACACCAATGGTCGACCGCTGGTGGTGTCACTCCTATCTACATGTGAGTTTCCTGCCGTTATGCAGACAGGAGTGACACCACCAGCAGTCGACCAATGGTGTAAACGCCCAGAAGATGACCCCTACGTCGGGTTGAAACCGGTTGGTGGTATAATAATTATAAATGCGATTAAGACTCTTTTTGAATAATTGAGACTGTATGTCGTTATCTATATCAACCATTATTTGCTTACCCGAGTCAATGGACAGCATGACAATTAACAGTTTCGATATTCTTCCCCTTACGGACATATGAAGTAGTGCGTGAGAACTTTTTGATCACATCCTTTCTTCGTGTTCTCACTTATTCAAAGTTCTTTCGGAAACTCAGTTCAGATGTAGGGAAAAGAAATTATGACTTTATTGATGAATGTGTAAGTGGGTGTTTAGCTATTGTATTATGTTCATGATGCTATGCTATACCACCAATATGTTTCCAAACTGATAATATTCCGTCCTTTTGTGTTGAGACCTTTTCTCATTTTGATTGTTCAATCTTGAGCATATTTACTTTGTGCTCCTCTGTTCGAATTAAGCGTGTTAGTAGGCTAATAGAACGTGTGAACTCCAGGGGATGGACAAAAATGTGGAAACACCAGAAATACAATAAAATACATTACTGTGGCTAACGTGGTGCAGGAAAACCGTTGACATTCAAAACAGCTTCCAGTCACCTCAGAATGGACAAGGGAATCTTATACCTTCCTTTCTGAAAAGTTGTGGCAAGTTCAGGTCACGACGATGGAGATGAATTACGATCACGCACCCTACTCTCCAGAGGAAACCACAAAGGCACAACAGTATTGAGATATGTTGACTGTGATCGCCAGGGAAGATGCGATAATTCAATTTCTCGTCCTCACAAAATCAGTGCTCTACGATACCAGCTGTGTCGTCTTCTAACATACTATCACCACAAGGGAACAAACATTGTACCATATGATGCACCTCATCCAACCAAAATGGTCACAGAAACCTTGGCATGAATGCGACCATACAGAGTGACCGTGGGACCCATGGAATACCACGATACGGTTGTCCACATCACCACCGAAGCCCCGCCATATTTCGCTCTTGGGACGTAAACTCGGCTAGAAGTTGGAAACAGTGTGAAATAACACTCATCCGAGCAAATAAAAATTTTCCATCGCTATATACTCCAGGTTTTATGGCTTCGGCACCACGTTTTTCTGTTACGGGCACTCGCATCACTGATGAACAGTTTTGGAATTCCAGCGCGCCCTGAAATTCCCTGTTTATGGAGCTCCCTTGGCATTGCTTTGGTGCTGACAGGATTCGCGAGTTCGACATTCAGTTCTGCGGAGACTTTTGTTCGCCACAGTCCTCTTCAATGATCGTCCTTCACAATCATTCAACATAGACAAAAGAAAAAGGCTCTGAGCACTATGGGACTTAACTTATGAGGTCATCAGTCCCCTAGAACTTAGAACTACTTAAACCTAAGGGACATCACACACATCCATGCCCGAGGCAGGATTCGAACCTGCGACCATAGCGGTCGAGTTGTTCCAGACTGTAGCGCCTAGAGCCGCTCGGCCACTAAGGTCGGCCATTCAACACACAGCTCTGTCTGAGTTGTGACTTATCGGATGACATTTCTTCGCTTCCCCTGTATACGATATAAATCTTCGATACGGTGCCTATTGAAACACCAAAGACTGCCTCTACGTTGTTTACAGAAGCACCACCATACGAGCACCAACAATTTGCCCAACTTTGACTTCATTTAGCTCCGGCAGCTACACAGAACATTCATCTGAACACGACTGACACTTGCAACGCCTTGAGGACATTGCACTGGTGACGCTGTGGTCACAGCTTATGCAGCTTATGCAGCAGGCTCGGCTAGCATGTTCAAGCATGTGTTTCTCACGGTGTTTCGATATTTTTGCGCGATTCTAGTATTAAATTAATCGTATATATACAGTGACCTCTGCCTTTAGCATATATCATTGTACTTTTCTATACAACAGCTTTGAGCATCCCCATCCTCTATTGCAGTATATAGGTGGGCTAGAACACTGAGAGAGAAAACATGGGACTCTCATTACACAATAGCTAAACATGGAGTTCTGCAAGACTTTCTATGGTGTCCTTATCCTAATGTGTCGCAATAACTATGTTTCTAATGTAATTACTTCATCTCGCTACACATTCTAGAGTGCATTAATAGAAATCCGTAAAAACTCAGTGCCATATTGGGCATCGTGTTTTTGTTAATTTAATTCAGTGTGCTGCTCATTATTTTTAAAATAAGTATGTAGTTTTGCAACTACAGTCGATACTCACCGCAAGTGATTTCTCTTTTTGATGCAAAGACACTTCCGTTTACTTCGAAGTACACTTTTTGTGACCTGTCTCAGCTACCCGTTATGTATGGCGCACAACACAAATCCTCTGACTTCCAAAAATACTGTCTTGCCTATAGACTGTCTCTGGCGACGTTGGATCTTATAGACTGCTTCCAGAAACATCGATTATGACAGTAGAATTATCAGCGATTTTAGTGGCTCTTAGTTACTTATCTCAAATCGCTGATATGATGTTTGACTATCAGCACCACTGTAAGTAAAAGTACCACCTCAAACAATACCGTAACATCACCCTGGTGTGGTAGGTAACACTACACCTGTAGTACAGACAGGAGTATAACGAAGAGGCTATTTTTATGTGGCTAAAATGCCATGGCGGCCTTGAGGTTATGACACAACAAACGAAGCTATTGTCATGGACTGACAAGAGTATGATGAGATCCAGTGCTCTGATTTTATAATCCAATTCAACGAAGCGCCGATACACAAGTGGGACTGTGTATGGAAAAGATCCAGCGCTCCTAGAGGACATTGCTACGGTGAATTAGGCCCATATATACTATTATTATGCAGGTATATTAAACACGCCAAACCAAAAAATTATACATGTTAGTTGCACTCCTAAAATTCAAACATGGCTGCTTGAATCGTCATATACACCGAAATGGGAGGGTGCATTCGCTCTTCTGAGAGTGTGAAGTGCAAGACGACATTAACTATGTGGTGCTAACGTGCTAGCGATGGAAACGCACGACCGATGCTGTACTCCGTCAGTTCCTAAACTTTGGGTTCTGGGGATCTCAGGATGATTCTGTCTATTACCGACGTCCGCTTCTTCAAATAAATGTCGAGCTTCACTAAACCAAAGGGTGTCGAAAGATAAAAGTGCGTGGCTGGGAAAAAACTAAAAGAAAACAAAATCTCTTTTCTGCATAGTAAGTGCAGAATTAAGAATTATAGAGTGAGTGTGTGTGTGGCAGAACGTGTTTGGGCGAAAAGTGTTATCGATGGATCACATATTCCTGCGCCCTGCGCGTGGCCGCACTTTCCAATCAACTTGCGCTCAACACGCCACATGCACCTACGCACATTTATTCGTATCTCAAGATATCTTTACACGGAGCACCAACCTCTGCATTACCAGCGTCTACGCGCAAATAATTTTAGTGATGTGTGGATATAATTAGGTGACTCACTAAGCTCAATTTGCTTCAGGATCCCCAGAAGTTTTTATTATCTTTGGATTAAAAAATATGATGTTTTCGTAAGGTTTATGTATTAATTTATTTGTTGATTTAATTGGCATTAGTTTGACAACTATGGAGCCATATCTTATATTGTACAATTACTAGTGTTATTGACAGCATTATCAATAATATTGGAAATTGTAAAATATAAGATGAGGGTGTATAACTGTCATTCCAATTATTGAAGGTATCGACGGTGACATTTCTAATTATCTGATATAAAACGTGGCTGATTAATTGTCAAATGAATGCCAATTAAATCAAGAAATAAATTGACTGTGTAGTTTGAAGAAGGCAAGAAGCGAAAAAAAAAACAGATTTTTTTTCAGACGAGTGTAGACGCACATTTTGAGCTATAAAAATGGAATAAAAAGCACTCATATGCCTGATTAATCGACTTACAAATATTCGTTACATAGAAGGAAACATATCCCAGCTGGTGATCGTATCTGCTGTTCAGCTGCATAAGACCTCTTGTTCACAATGTATCAGAGTATAATACCATGTTTAATGTCGGACATCTGAGTTTCGATATCCTTCATTAAAGGTAAATGAATAACAAGTATTGATACAGTAACTATTCTAGATGTTTTAAGAGCGTGATAGTCTGGCGTTTCTAACGTGATGTAATGGTTTCTGTTGAAGGCGTACGTTTCCTGACAAAGAATGTACCATGCTGTTGTTGAAAATAAACGATGTGGACCATAAGTTAAAGAACCTCGCCTTTTCAGTGACGCCTGTGAAGGTTAAAGCCGCAACATCACTTTAATATGCTTTCTCCTTGCGTTGGTTGCTACTGGGATATTTACAAAGGCATATTAGAACTTCCCATTGCCAGGAGACTCCTTTTTTTTTTTAATGTGACTGCAGTTTTCGGACTGCGAATAGGAAAATCAGACGACTAGAGAGAATTTCAACACCACAGTAATACAGTGATTTGATTCAGTTCTCAAGAAAGACAGGATTCAATGTTTGACCGAGTGAGGTGGCGCAGTGGACTCGCATTCGGCTGGACGACGTTTCAAACCCGCGTCCGGCCATCCAGAATTGGTATATGAAGATAGTATCCGTTCTTTTGAACATGTCCGAAAGAACAGATACCATCGGTGTCCGTGCAGCTCTCTAGAATGAAATGCTTATTAATACAAGACCCTAAGCTGCCGACAGGCGTTGATATACATCAACAGGAACAGTTGAAAATGTGTACCCCGATCGGTACTCGAACCCGGGATCTCCTGCTTACATGGCAGACGCTCCATCCATCTCAGCCACCGAGGGCACAGAGGATAGTGCGACTGCAGAGATTTATCCCTTGCACGCTCCCCGTGAGACCCACATTCCCAATTTAATGTCCACACACTACATTTGTAGTTCCCCCACCCCACCCCACCCCACCCATTACACTCATTACTCGCGGCAGACAATCTTACCGAGTCCCGTAAGAGTTCGAGCAATGCGTGTGCATCCGCACAGAATAAGGTCAATGGCCGGTTAGCATTAACTACATGAGCACGTTTGGCGAGTGGCGTGGCTTGCGGACGTGTTCGGCGAACGCTCCGCTTGTTTTCGCGTTTGTGGTGGGAAAAAGTGGTCGGAGTGCAGTGCAAGTTTCAGCGTGGATAGCCAAAGGCGCAATCTGTCACGGTACGCGTTAAAGACTAGTTCGGAGATCGTAGTTTGCCCGTGAGGAGTCTCTTTTCTGTGATAGTGAATGTATTCTTACGTGCTGTGTGGCAAGTTTCGTCGGCGGTACGGGAGGCTATTGTCTTCTCTGTGGGCTGCGACGCGTTGCGCTTTCTGCTGACGGCGCGGAGTGCAGCGGGTTGCAGTGACGTCGGACGCGGACGGTGCTGGCAGCGCGGATTGCGGCCGGCTGACTGCGCGACCCACAGCTGTTCGTTGCGTCAGGCGTCCCAGACAGCAGCGGCCGACTCAGCGGACGCCGTCTACGGAGAGCTGGCTGCAGGTACTGTCAGCTGGCGTGTAGCTCTTACCTCCTGGCGTTAACGAGTAACAGCGCGGCAAACTGTGGAAAAAATCGCAGATCGTACGGCACTTAACGGAACTGGTTGCACTCGGTTTAGAGACAAACTACATGCGCAACGGATCCAGAATTTGGGAATCGGCTGCCGCACAGGAAATTTCATCCGGAGCGCGCTCTCTTTGTCTCACTCTGTGAAGCATTTGGGACGTGTGCATCGGCTTTTAACTAAGTTAAGCTCCACGTCCGCGAGTATACGCGAACACTGGAGCATACAACGTGGTCCACGCTGGTGGCAGCCGCTGCTACTTTCGAAAATGCCGAACGTGCTCTCGGTATCAGTGTGAACTACACATCAGTCGGAGGACGTCGTAACAGTGACGCGACTCCGACGGACGGGAGCACTGGGGCAATAATACAAGTGGTATCCAGCGAAGAGTTAATTTCCAAAAGAAAGAAAATGGAAACTCAAATGATAAGCGCTGTAGATGAGATCTTAGCGGAGTTCCAGAATGAACTAAAACAAAAAAGGGCGCCAACCACAACTATATCGCAGGTTAGAGACAAAATTTGGGCACTCGCACTAGGTCAAGTAAGGCGTTATGGACAAAATGAAGAGCTCAGAGCTGAAAACGCCAGACTCAGAAAAGAACTAGCGGTTGCAAACGCACCAGATGCCCAGGAACGCATTCAGCGCCTGGAACAAGAAATAGCGGAATTCAAATCCGAAAATCAGAGACTAAAGTCAGAAAATAAACCACTCTCACTCTCATTTTCAGCGGTTGCGGCTGCCGGTCAAAGTGTAAAACCTAAAAGTAAAGTACAGGAACACATTCAACAAACAAAAGCTAAAGAGTCCAGCACACTTTTCTTTAAATCAGAAACCAACCAAGATGCGAGAACCATTAGAGAAACCATCACTAAAACAATTAACCCGAAGCAAAACAAATTAAAAATAAAATCAATCAGGTCAACAGCAAACACCGTAATAATTGAAACAGAATCAAAAATAGACGAGAAAAAGGTAACAGAAAAAAACAGCACAGCTTGAGGACGTTAGGTGTGAAGAAACCCCTGCTGGCAGTGCACCATGTCTCAACATATTTAACTGACCAGGAATTCTTAGAAGAGCTCTACGAAATAAACCTGTGAACACATTACTAAAGACGAGTTCGATAATGAGGTTAAAATAAAATTTAAAACAGGACCAAAGGGCAAAAGGACAGTACATAATGTTCTTGAAGTGTCGCCAAGAGTACGATTACTGTTGCTTCAAAAAGAAAGGGTTTTTATTAAGTTTGAATTTTTGTACATCAACAACTTTGTTGCTGTACAAAACTGTTTTAACTGTTGGGGCTTCGGTCACCCATCGAATCGTTGAGACAAAGATCCAGTATGTGGAAGACATGCAGAACCCGGACACAAAAAGTCAGAATGCAGGCAGGAGAATGCTGTAGGCTCTGTACCATGCAAATACAGAAACAGAACGTACGATAAGCCAGGGGGGCCAGATTGTCCTACATATAAACAGGTCTACGAAAGACGAATAGAGCGCACCGAATACGATGTTCTGTACAACGTCCATTAATAAGGAGTGCTACCATAACTGTCAGAAAACCACCCCCATAACACACGCAGGAGCAGCGTAACTAATAACACAAAGAGGCAAAGGTACAAATCGCCGTCGACTAGGATGAGAGGCTGGCGGCGAGCCGTTGCCTGGAGGCAACACATGCCGATATTACAACCCCCAAATGCAGGTAATGCCTCAGTTCTGGGAGACAATAGAGTGTAGGTACTTCAGCATTACCGACTATATAGACCACATGTGCATGCAGGGTGTAATTGAATATGAGGTTGCCGGGCACCTGAAACATCACATGTTTGATTTGATCATCTTCCAGGCTGGTCTCCTTTTACGAGTTGACGAACTGGAAGACGAAATACTGCGAGAAATATAACGATGTCCTTGAACATCCTGAGAATGAAGATGTCACTGAGTTCACAAGAAATCCAACACCACAGGCAAACACAAAGACAATTGTATACTACCCGCGCAACAAGTAGAATATCATACAACCAAATGTAGATCCTATATTACACCAGTTCGTTTTGTCTACGGGGGTAGCTACCGCATACAGTTACTACGAAAAACAGAACAGTAATGTAAAAAAAATGGTTCAAATCGCTCTGAGCACTATGGGACTTAACATCTGAGGTCATCAGTCCCCTAGAACTTAGAACGATTTAAACCTAACTAACCTAAGGACATCACACACATCCATGCCACAGGCAGGATTCGAACCTGCGAGCGTAGCAGTCGCGCGGTTTCGGACTGAAGCGCCTAGAACCGCTCGACCACCGCGGCCGGCAAGCAGTAACGTAGCTGAACAGAAAGACACATCCTGCAACTGCACGACACCAGACACAACCATGCCAGAAACGGACATACAACAGTCACATTTTACGAACAAGTCCCCGGTAGCGATCAAAAACAACAAGTCACTATCAGGGTAAATGCTCAGAGAAAACACATCAAACTCCGTACTGCCAGAAACCATAAAGTAGGAAAGACGTGCTGCAGTACAAAATTACTCGAAATCAGAGCAACAAACAAACAGTCAAGAACACCAACGAGACACAACCAAGGACCCCAAGCTGAATACCGTTAATTACGTAGACTACGAAAACTTAGAAGTTAACCTACGGCTTAGCAGACTAGAAAACAAGGATATATTTCAAATAGCTCTTCGCTATGTAATACGAACTAAGCATGAAAAGGGGGATAAAATCTGCTTTCCGAGTACAGAAAAAACTGACAGGATGATTATAAAAGTTGAAAATCTGCCAACGAACCCCAAAGAGATATGTAAGCTTTTAGATGAGGCATGTGTGCGAAGGGGAGAGGGCCTAAACCTAGAGAAAGTATACAAGGACTTCCTGAGAGCACATGGACGTGTGTTTCTGGATTTTAAAGAAACCACACCCAAGTGTTTTTCCTTCACTAGATATCCCTCCTGAAGGTAATACAACTAAATTTTGCCAGGGCAGCACCCTAGTAAACATGGAACTAGGTAGGTTCTTAGAAGAAACAAAAGCAGACATCGCATGAGTTCAGGAACCTTTTCTCCGAGGCGGGAAAATTTCAGGGCTCCCCTCACATTATATCACAATGGCAGGAACACCAAACGCGAAAGCCGCGATAACAGTAGTTAATAAAAACCTCATAGTAATACAGATCACCCAGTTTTGCTCTGAACACATAAATAACAAAATATGGTTCAAATGGCTCTGAGCACTATGGGACTTAACATCTATGGTCATCAGTCCCCTAGAACTTAGAACTACTGGAACCTAACTAACCTAAGGGCATCACACAACACCCAGTCATCACGAGGCAGAGAAAATGCAGAAATAACAGATGGACAGGATGTATGGTTCATGTCGTCTACCTACGCTCAGTACTCGTATGACATAGAACATTTCTTAGACAAAATAAAAGACATTGCACGACACTCAGAAAGAAAAAGGCTGCTCATTCTAACTGATATCAACGCAAAATCCCCCTTGTGGAACTCAGATGGAACCGACGACAGAGGGCAACTAGTGCTTGACGTCGTAAATGAATAGCTATACCACGCGCAGAAACTGGGTGGGGACAGGAACAACAGTGGCCGACAGAACTGGCAAGACTAAGGAAGGATTCACGGGACAAAAGGAAGTACTACCAACAAGCAAAGACAGCTCCTGAAAGACAGATAAGGCTTGATCTGTATCGTGACGCTAAACAGAAATACCAAAAACAACTAAAGACAACAAGGCAAGACTACTGGACCAATTTTGTAAAAACCCAGCTACAGAACGACATCTGGGGACAACCATTCAAGATAGAAATAGAACGAGTTAAGACAGCGACAGTTCTGTTAACATTAAAACAAGCTGACGGCACAATAACCAGAGGATGGTGAAGCAGAGCAGAATATCTTCTGAACAGGCTTCTCCCGGATGACGACCCCACACATGACGAGCGACAACACGCTGACCTAAGACAGAGCATGAGGCAACCATACATCAGTGACAGTGTAACCACGCCGTTCGCGCAAGAAGAAGTCGCGACGGCAATCAACAGGCTTAAAAACGGAAAAGCACCCGGCCCAGGCAAAATACTTTCAGAAACATTAAAACAAACAGTAACACAAATCACACCTTTTGTTACTAACGTGTTCAACGAGGCACTACTAACAGGCAGAATTAAAAACCTCTGGAAAACTGTTAATGTAGTAATAATCAGGAATCACTAGACAAAGAGCCAACAGGCCCCAAAACGTACCGACCGATCTGTCTCTTAAACACTCTCGGCAAGGTACAGGAAAGGCTCCTGTGTGACCGTTTACAATCGCACAGGCGCCTCCTCGGCCTAACGCCCCATCAGTTTGGCTTCAGGGAAGGTAGATCAATAGAAGACGCCGTCAACCAAGCACTGACAGTTACAAATGGCATCAGCGACAGATACGTGGCCGCCATTCTAATCGACAAAGCCGTGGCTTTTGACAACTTGTGGTTGCCGTCCCTCTTCGCCAGGTTAAGGAAAATGAGGCTATCAGTTTCCCTCTACAATAGCCTCCTCGACTACTGCAGAGGCAGAGTGGCGGAGTGGAGGGCTGGTACACGGAAGGTTGTGAAGAGAATAACAAAGGGATGTCCACAGGGCTTTATCTGCGAACCAGTATTCTGGGATATCGCAATCGAGCCCTTGCTGAACACCCTGGACAGTGACGACAGGGTAAGAGGTGTGGTGGCTTACGCGGATGACCTGCTCGTAGTGATGTCAGCCAACTCGAGAGCAGCACTAGAGACAAAAGGCACGCAACTTCTTCAGAAAAGTAACAGTTGGTGCAAAGAAAATAAATTAAAAATAGCTTCCAACAGAACTGTATATTTACTGCTCAGAGGGACACTACAGAGGAATCCAGTTCTAAAATTACACAATACAATTATACAGAGGAAGCAAGCCACATGTTATCTCGGACTGCATCCAGACGGAAAACAGACTTTCAACCATCATATAAAATTGACAAAGCCTCCAAAACTCTGCACAAACTAGCAGAACTAAACACAACTCAGTACAAATTAACAATTAAGACGATAAGGACCTACTACATTGCGATATTTGAATCCATCGCATGCTTCGCCGCAAGTGCCTGGGCTCACAGACTGAACATACAGACTAACAAGACAAATGCAAGACGAGATCAACGTAGTGTACTCCTGAGATTGAGCGGAGCCTTCAACACCACGTCACTAGAGGCACTTTACGTTGTGAGGGGACCTGCCCTATATACATAACAATACGTTATAGAGCTGCACTTTACTGGCTTAAGAAGCCGGCCGGTGTAGCCGAGCGGTTCTGGGCGCTTCAGTCTGCAACCGCGGGATCGGTACGGTCGCAGGTTCGAATCCTGCTTCGGGCATGGATGTGTGTGATGTCCTTAGGTTAGTTAGGTTTAAGTAGTTCTAAGTTCTAGGGGACTGATGACCTAAGATGTTAAGTTCCATAGTGCTCAGAGCCATTTGATTTTTACTGGCTTAAGAGGGACAGGCTCGATAAAGTCACCGAAATTACGGGAACCAACACTATGAACAAAACACAAATGAAACACCGGCGGATTCAAACATGGCAGAGAGAGTGGGATGCATCCGACAAGGGTCGCCAAATACACTCTTTCTTTCCTGATGTACACGAAAGACTGCAACTGAAACATGTCCACCCAAGCCGGGGGATGGTCCATTTCCTGACAGGCCACGGGCCGTATCCGGTACATTTAAACCGTATGAGACTACCTAACGATGAAGTATGCGTGTGCGGAGAAACTGGGACTCCAGAACATGTCACACTGCTGTGCAACACCCTAGCACTAGTGGCCTGGAACACAATAAATAGCATAGACGATATTGTATCGAACACTCTGCACGAAGAATACAAGCCCAAAACCCATATGGAAGGAGACGTAGGCAAGCACAAACAACACAACAAACCACATAGGAGGACGCAAACACGACCACAGATTCCGAAACCGAGGAAGGAACACTAAGTGAACAAGACTGAGAAGGGACCAACATGTAAGGGACCAAAACCAACAACGCATGACACTGCGTGCCCCAACACAGTCACAAACAACACAACAATCATAAAACAAATAAACACTGGCACCACATACTAAGACTGTAGTAATAAGGTAATGTCCCTTGGGAGTAGAAGGCTCGAAGAACTTTTATTCCGAGTCTCCTCCTCACCAATGACATCTTGCATAGTGTTTAAAGTGAACTGCACATCAGTAATGTACTACATATCAGTGAAGTACTGCTCGTCTTATTGTGTGCAGACAGAAGTATATTCTCTTCTCTATCCAAAGCTACAACCAATGAATTTTATATATCAGAAATGTATTAAGTTATTTAAGGAATAATGCATTCACGTATCAATGAACCATATTCTATTTCTACTAACAAGTTACAAACACAAGTGTATTTCTCATGTAAAGCTAAAATTCGTGTATTCCATTTATGAAGGGCTCAATCAGCATTCAATCTGTATAATCTGTGTAAACATACATTAGCAAAATCTATTTCAGATGAGAATACCTCGAGGTTGTACGGAGACCTTCTCATCTGAAATAGGTAAACATAGGCCATTATTAACCAACGTGCTACTTAGACTGTATTACACATCCAAATACAGAATATCACTTCCCTCTACATACTACAAATTATTTTCACCACGCTCATTGTGTTACATTTTCTTTTTTATTTTTCTTTGAAATTTGCATTATGTAAATTATATTCTCATCAACTAGGTAGTAACAAATTACATGTAACCATTTTAACAATTGTTAAGCATTCAATTCGCTGTAACCTTAGAGAATTTTTTATAGATTATGTTCCTTATATTATATAAAAAAAGAATTGGCAACTGTATACCAATAAGATTGTAACAATGAGAAGTCTTTGCTATTAGATTCAGAAGCATCCGACCCACCTTACATTTCAAGGCGGTGGCTAACTGTGTACTGTTAATGAAATAAATAAATAAATATATGAAGATGGTTACTGTTCTTTTGGACATGATACCAACCGTGACCGTGCAGCTCTCTAGAATGAAATGATAATTAAATCAAGAGCCTAAGCTGCCAACATCAACGGAGACTGTTGAAAATTTGTGCCCTGACCGGGACTCGAGCCCGGGATCTCCTGCTTACATGGGAGATGCCCTATCTATCTGAGCCACCGAGGGCACCGAGGATAGCGCGACTTCAGGGATTTACCCTTGCACGCTTCCCGTGAGACCCACATTCCCAATTTAATGTTCACACACTACATTCGTAGCGGCCCTGCCCATTACACTCATTACTCGCGGCAGACAATCTTACCGAGACCCGTAAGAGTTCGGACAACGCATGTGCATCCACACGGAAGGTCAACCTTAGCTTTAACTTATACGAAAACGGTATCTGTTCTTTCTGACATGTCCAAAAGAACAGATAACATCTTCATATATTTAAGGATAACCGGCCATTGACCTTCTTCTGTTCAGATGCACACACACACACACACATTACGGGAACTCTTATGGGACTCGGTAAGATTGTCTGCCGCGAGTAATGAGTGTAATGGGCGGGGTCACTACGAATGTAGTGTGTGGACATTAAATTGGGAATATGGGTCTCACGGCGAGCGTGAAGGGCATAAATCCCTGCTGTCGCACTACCCTCTGTTCCCTCGATGGCTCAGATGGATAGAGCGTCTGTCATGTATGCAGGAGATCCTGGACTCGAGTCCCGGTCCGGCACAAATTTTCAGCTGTCCCCGTTGATATATATCAACGCCTGTCGGCAGTTTAGGGTCTTGATTTAATTACTATTTCATTCAGATTTAGGTTTTCCTTTATTTCCCTAAATCGCTCCAGGAAAATGCCGGTATTGTTGCTGTACAAAAGCAGGGCCGATTTCCTTTCCCATCCTTGACACCATCCGAACTTGTTCTGCGTCTCCAATGACAACGATGTCTCGACAGGACGTTAAACCCAATCTTCCTTCCTCTAGGATGCAATGTTAGTCAGATCTCTGCTGATAGTACCGGGTTTTAAGAACTGGTGGCCTAGGTACTACAAAATATCAAGGAAGTTCTTGGAAAAGTCCTCATTTCCGATTTTCAAGTAAAGGCAGTTAGAATACCTCTTACCTAAAGGTTATTTAACTATATCTGAGTTCACTGACGATGTGCCTGAAAACGTTTCATTGCTGCAAAATAACCAAGCAGGAGTGTCCCACATTCCAACAGGAATGGCGTACAATGGAAAAACTCCAATACATAACAAGAAGACCCAAATGGTTCACATGGCTCTGAGCACTATGGGACTTAACATCTGTCGTCATCAGTCAACTAGAACTTAGAACTACTTAAACCTAACTAACCTAAGGACATCACACACATCCATGCCCGAGGCAGGATACGAACCTGCGACCGTAGCAGTCGCGCGGTTCCGGACTGAGCGCCTTAACCGCGAGACCACCGCGGCCGGCAAGAAGACCCAGAGTGTATGCAAGATAGCTGTAAACATTCCATATACATATATATACAAAACATTCTACGGAGAGGTGTGGATGTGACCAGCAGCAGCTACTGCAGTGGACAGTGAAAGCTAAGGAGAGTAACGATTTTCAGAATAAATTTCATAGATAATGTTTAAAAAATCTTACAAATATAGACATATCTTGTGTATGTCGTATTATGAATGTTGTGTGAAAATATAATTATTTATTATGTTTTAATAGGGAGTTTTACCGTGTCATTCATAGTTTGAAGAAGGGAGCCAATCCGCGGTTTTTAACATCGTGATGGCTTTTTCAGGACAATCCAGTTCATCTTTCAAAGGTACTGTGTTAGGAGGTTAATGTAGGGAATCTTATATGTATCTTTGCTTAAGATAAAATTTAAAATACGAACAGGAGAATGTGTTTTGTATTTCCCCACAAAAGGAGGTTTTGGATTCGTTCCCTTCTTCCAACTGTCGATTCAATTAACACATAAACCTTACCGAAAATATCATATTTTATATCCCAAAGGGAAGAAAAGCTTTCGGGAATCCTGAAGTGAATTCAATTTAGTGAGTCACCTTATCGTATCCACACATCAGTAAAATTATTGGCCCTGATTCACCGGTTGTATAGAGGTCGGTGCTCCGCATAAACATATCTTGAGCTACGAGTAAATACGCATAGGTGTATGTAGCGTGTTGAGCTCAAGTTGTTTGGAAGTGCGGCCACGTGCAGGGCGGCCAGTGTCGTTAGTCAGAGGTGCGGCCGTAATGCCCGATCGTTGGCGATAGCCGCGGCACGCGCGCAACTTGGCTTACGCTTAGGGCGGCCGGCTGCCGCCTGCCCTCTAACAGCGATTAGCCGCACGTTGACGAGAGGCCTACGCTCGGTTTATCTCCGGCCCCAGACCCTCTCCAAACTTCCTCGCTGCTACTCTGAGTTCCAGAAGATTCTGACGCTGCGAGAACAACTTCTCGTAAGCCTCACTTCCGAAAATCGCTCACAGAGTGAGATAAGAGGACATGTCATCCGAGGAGATCTCTATTTCCAAAACGTCGTTAAGACCCTGCAGGGGCGCAGTAAACCGTTATAACAACGAGAAAAGTAGTTTTTGGTAAGCAAATATGAACTGCTCAGAATAGTGTAGCACCATCTGCATATCTTCTGCGAATCTGTGATGAGCTTACACTTGAGGGGAGTAGGGAATGAAAGAATCTACCTTATGAAACTAAATACAACAATAGAATATAACAAATCAGTAATGAAAATATTGCCAGTCTTTTCAACAGCACATTTTATCACGAGTTCAAATAAGATTCTGCTGCTGTATGTTAGTAGGAGGGCAAAGTAGTTTCTAGCGAAGTTTTGATATCAAATTGTTGTCAAATTAATTAATTGAACAATTAATCACCCACAACTCAAGAAGAAGTCATGGGTTTTCCCCAGTCGCACCTGGGTCCCCGCCCACTCAGTCTCCCCAGCTGCTTACCCCTCCCCTGCCCTCCTCCCATCCCCCTCACCAACCTGCCCTAATGGCAGGAGTTTCGAATTTTGGCAGGAGTATTCGCTCATTCACAGGATAAAATGAGAGATCTCCCCACATTGTCCTTGACTAACCCTCCCTGCAACACGGTCGCCGATTTAGTCTACAACTAACAAAAAGTAGGAGGGTACTATACCTACTACCTGCTGCATTCCACTTCTCGTATAGGAACAGAGGGAGCTGAGTTCATAATCCTGTTCAGCGAAGACTGTTCTGCACCAATCTTACTCACGGCACCCATCCAAGTGCACAAGATCTCTCCAGATGCGTGCATGTCAAAGAGGTTAAGCACCCCTTGTTGGTGTACAGTAGACGCGAGAGTGTTGTGGTGATATAACAGACAGTTAAGAAGGAATGTGTTGTTTATGGATGCTGGAGCTCCAGACGTATAGAATGTGAAACAATTTACGTAAATCAACTCTGCTTTTAATTCTGGAGTATTATTCCAGTGTCTGGAGTCAGTTCCAAGAAGGTACCGACAGAGAGAAATGATTGTAGAGCATAAACACACGCACTCCTAAGGCTACACGATTCTGCACTTAAAAACGCCATAATGTTAAAGCCATATGGTTTCCAAAGTATTAGTCATGTGGAATGCAAAGCTCTTCATACTCTAACGCAGGACATACAAGTATATATCCAGCATCTGACATACAAACACCCTCCAAGTTTTCTACCTCAATCACTACGATACACACTTGAAGATGTTAAAACTACTTTCTTCTACACTCTTCTGGTGTCCTAGGTAGTGACGGAACAGTTCCTCACTACGAAAGTATCCGCCACTCAAACTGCTTGTAAACCAACTAGAATCAAGTTGGGAGACTGCTGCTGTTCTCTCTCTTAGGAAAATGACGTGATTTTATACATCTTTTTCAGTCGTAAACGTTCATGCCCTCAATCACATTTTCCGTGTTAGTCGTCCTTATTAGTAGTAGAAGTGATTTTGAAAGATGTGGCCGTGCCCCAGTAGGAAATAGAGCGAGGAGAAACGACATGAATATTTTCGATAGTTGATGCATTGAGTTATCATCCACACTTACCGCATTAAAATGCACATGAAGAAACTACGACTTCTTATGAGGGTTCAAAATGGTTCAAATGGCTCTGAGCACTATGGGACTTAACATCTATGGTCATCAGTCCCCTAGAACTTAGAACTACTTAAACCTAAGTAACCTAAGGACATCACACAACACCCAGTCATCACGTCTTATGCGGGACTAAACACCACGATCAGTAACAAAAGCAGATGTAACAGTCTTGTTGCTATTTACACTAACATCACCATGGCCCTAGTAACCTTCCTCTTGCACACAGAAGCCATGGTCTGATGTTAAGTGATTTTGCCCATGTGTACGATAATATAGCAGTTTCGTCTTAACACCATGTCTCTAGAGTGCTCCCTTCTCACACTACTGTGGCCTCAGTCGACTCTCCTCTAGAATACGCTAGGGAATGACTTAAGTCTGTTAAACACACTTATTCATCTCCTTAATACTTATGGAATAATATTGCTTGTGAGAACAACCCTAATTCGGTAATACCTATATTCGACTGCATGTGTGAGAACCCTCTCCTGGATTGGGATGCATATGTTTCAACTCCTTTAATATAGCGCTTCTGTGCAATACTTATATCGCATTTGTTGAAGTATGTGTTACGAAAATCCACGTAGTTTACAGGGGGAAGCGAACGGACTAAAACTGAGTGTAGATAGAGCATAATTTTTAAGCTTTTCTCGCGCTTAAGTGTCTGGGTACCTTCAACCCACCTCAATTCCCCACATTTCATCGTATTTCTTTCATAATTTTCTGTATTTTCAGTCAATTTACGTAATTTTGCTAGGTTTTCGCAATTTTACATATTTCTTCGTATTTCCCTGAATTTTATGTATTTACCATAAACTTTTCGTAATTATAACAGGTTATCATCGATTTTTACCGATTTTATGTCATATTTCATATTTTTTGGTAGTTTTCCATAACCCTTTGGTAATATTGCTGACATACCCATGCGGTATTTGATTTCATACGATGATATTTGCGTGTCTTATACACAGACCTACTATAAATCGTAAGATATCCCCTCTTCCTGATAATCTACATGTATGCATTTTGGATAACACGATCATGAAATGTATAGTAACACTCTCTTCGTGCCTAGATGAGGTTCAACAAGTGTTGGCGTGGGGCAGTCGCGCGGTTCGCTCGGCTTCCCCTGTCGGAGGTTAGAGACCTGCCTCGGGCATGGGTGTGTGTGTTGTCCTTAGAGTAAGTTAGTTTAAGTTAGACTAAGTAGTGAGTGAGCCTAGGGACCGATGACCTCAGCAGTTTGGTTCCATAGTACCTTACCACAAATTTCCCAAATTTTCGACGAGTTTTGCAGATGATGGATGCATTGGAAACTCGAAATCTGCAAACGATGGAAACTCAAAGTCTGGAAATAGTTCAACATGTTCATTTGAATTCCACTCTAGTCTGCAAGGATCTGCAAGAAGGAGCTGGCGCTTCAGTCCGGAACCGCGCGACTGCTACGGTAGCAGGTTCGAATCCTGCCTCGGGCATGAATGTGTGTGACGTCCTTCGGTTAGTTAGGTTTAAGTAGTTCTAAGTTCTAGGGGACTGATGACGTCAGATGTTAAGTCCCATAGTGCTCAGAGCCATTTGAACCAAGGAGCTGACACGTGTAGAGAGTTGATACCTGTTGCTGCATGGCAATTTTTCCCGTAAGTATAGGCTCTTATTGCTTACCAGATGAACTTCGTTAGTTGACAGCGGGTCGACGGGACTTAGGATCCTGTACTGTAGAAGTTCCCCTCTCCTTACCAACAGCGGCCGGCCGTTGTGGAAGCTAGAAATGATAGTGCTTTTCCCGACACGTGGGTAAACTGTGTGAAACAGGCTGTTCTGTGATGACCAAATTGCTTACAAAACTAAAATACAAGAATCTTCTGTTACTGTGAATGATGGTCTGCTGAGTGTGGTTTTCTTCTTTAAATATTGGTCACAGAACTTTTACACATAGGTCGGTAGAGGCGAGATACGGAGCAAAAATGTCAGATGTCAGCACGCAGACAGTATTTGTTTTCGATGTATTGGTGGAATCTTATAGGGTTATCTACTACGTGACTTTGGGAATTTCTATTACAAGGCATGACCTCACGACTTTTTTTTCTTACGTTTCGTAAACGCCATAGTGATGTACCATTGCACGACTAAAATGGGACGTGTCATAGTATACAAAACACCGTCCTCTTGAATTATAGCTTGTTGTTGCTGAACGTAAAATGATTGTGTTCCTTCCGGCATGTGAGCAGATAGCTTTAAAGGCTGTATTCTGTAATATTATTTCAGGTGCCTCAAATGTTTGTAACAGAGATGCGCATCACACTTTATTTACGGACACTGATTTGAACCCCAGGGACGTTCTCAAACGATGTAATTTTGTCCATCAAAATGAAAGAAATCGCTTAAACATAGATGTTTCGTTGGACTGTACTTTTTTCCCTTCAGAGTTTAAATTGTCGCTTTTTCTTTAATACAAAGGAAGATTCGAAATAATGAGGATATTCTGCGGTTATCGGTAGCTTTTGCTGCAAAATAGTGGAAGATTTTTCGATTTTACGCAGGATCGACATGTATAGGGGATGTGAGATAAGTTAATACATCTTCACATCATTTGATGTAACAAAGTAATGGGAGGCGGGGAGAGAGATAGAGCGAGAGAGAGAGAGAGAGAGAGAGAGAGAGAGATTTGAACTGTATCCTGCAGTCGAACATAAAAAACTATACCTCCTTCCTCATAAAAGTAAAATAAAATGGACTGCACCTATTTTCATGGAAACAGGAGTTCTATTACCCTCACCATTGTATTTTTCTTAATAGATGCTCACTTATAAGAGTTGCATTGATGTTAAATACAATTGTTGCACTGAAATATTTTCTCTCTCAGAACGCCTTGGGCTCGCGTGGGAGGCTAGCAGCAGCGTGGGGACGTGTCCCATGGGCAGCCGCAGAGGCACTTCTGTACAAATAATATGTGGTCGGCATCACTGTCATTTACCTCACATTTCACTGTGGCCCACTGGTGTCGCGGCCTATTTTCCATGCTTAGCTTTCGTTGGCATCATTAGCGCTGACCACTCCCAGCCACATGTTCCATTGGGAACGAAGTGGACTGAAGACAGTGCATTCAGCTACCGCAGGGGTTCTGGCAAGCAGAAGCGGTGGCGACTGCACGTTTCCCATCCAGCGGACGTCAGAAAAGGCGTTCTGGAGAGTTCTCCGGAATGTCGTTGTTGTTATTCCTGGGGGTGGGGGGTGGGGGGCAGTCTTTCCGAGAAATGCATTTCACGTTTCACAGAATGCAGGAAGCGTCCAGTTCTTGAGTCTCTTTGACCATCTGTGATTGATTTCCTCCAGACTGGAGACTGTATATCACTACCACTAGATGGATCTCTTTGTTGACCCTCAGCGACAGGAGAAAAATGGTTCAAATGGCGCTGAGCACTATGGGACTTAACATCTAAGGGCATCAGTCCCCTAGAACTTAGAACTACTTAAACCTAACTAACCTAAGAACATCACACACATCCATGCCCGAGGTAGGATTCGAACCTGCGACCGTAGCAGTCGCGCGGTTCCAGAGTGAAGCGCCTAGAACTGCTCGGCCACTGCGGCCGGCTTGCTACAGGAGAGAACAGGTCTGTATCCCTACCTATGGTGTGGAGAGAGAGGGATGAGGGGAGGTAGGGGGCAGTTAACGCTGGATCTAAGGTGTTTAGTTCGTGACCACATATCAAGTCACGAAGAACAGAAGTGCAGTTGGCGCCACTCTCTCCTGGTGTGATCTTTTGAGGTCGGTTTTTACAGTAGATGTGTATTACAATTATTTTTCTCAATTCCCATTATGGGTGTCGCACTATGAAAAGTCGTTTCCCAGTGCTTTTTTTTTCATGACAGTTTTCAAGCATTTTCATCAGTTGTGGTAGTGTGTATTGACCTTCCTAACACTTAATCGATGGCTTGCTGCCTTATCCCTTCTTACTTTGTATCAGCATATAAGTTCCTCAGCAGCTATAGCGTGGTGACCTCTCAGGGGCAGTGGAACAGGACGAAGTTGTCGAGAAACAAAGAGAGCGCCGTTTATTTCAATTGAGAACATCAGGGCTGCAGGGTGATTGCCGAGAAATGCGGCGGGAGGGGTCTGTAGTCAACTACGAGGTCAAAAAATGAGACATACATGTGGTTGGTGAAAAGAGATGGCTGTGGGTACGCGATATCATCTCCAGCGCTGTGGATTGACCGGCCATTTCAGAAACACAAACAGTTCCAGCACAGGCAATAGTGTCTGTGAATTGTGAAATGCATCTTCAGTCCATCTCACTGCATAATCATTATTTGCTGAAAAATATTCCCCCCTAAAAAATGGTTCAAATGGCTCTGAGCACTATGGGACTTAACTTCTGAGGTCATCAGTCCCCTAGAACATAGAACTACTTAAACCTAACTAACCTAAGGACATCTCACACATCCATGCCCGAGGCAGGATTCGAACCTGCGACCGCAACGGTCGAGCGGTTACTGACTGTAGCGCCTAGAATTCCCCCCCCCCCCCCCCCCCCCAAAGCTCGTCCATTATCATCTCCTTCCATTCCTCGTGTAGGAGACTATAAACACAATCGAGGGCTGTTTGTTTGCAGGTAATACACTGTTCCACACCAACGTCTCGTCAGTTGGGAACATTTCCTGCCAAAAATATAGTGCCTTCCACTCCAGCATTTTTCCCGTCAGTTCACAACTGGAGCAGAAAGATTTATTTCTACTTGTAGGTATAAGGACCATCCTATGCAGAGTTACTACTTGTTCTGAGTACATGTACCACCAGCTTCGAGTGGTACTGTGAAATTTTTTTCCCAGCAGGGTAACACCAGTTGTATGACATCATTAATTTTTGAGCTTTAATGCGATTTTAGGCGCTCCTTGTGTTGCGCTATGCATGTAGACATGTAATTACCCACAATCTTTATGATTACTTATGTAATTAGGACCGATCTGTTCTTTACTTGCCCACACAAAATAAATCATGCATACTATTGTAACCTTCCTCTCCTTCAGTTGGACAGATTGACTCTTTCCCTGTGTGGGGTAGGTGCAATTGGGCTTTCTACCCAGAAGGACCAGGTTTCGACTCCTGGAATGGCCACCTGCTATTTTGAATTTCCCGCCAATTCCTGGGCGGGATTTGGTGTAGGACGTCAGCACAGCCCTGAGACATAGAAATTGGCGCCATTTTTTATATTCCCATCATTTTTTGTAATTCCTGCCAAAATTTGAAATCCCTGCCAATAGGTCAGGTGTGGGATGGGGAGGTGCAAGGGTGGGAAAGGGAGGGGAGGGGCAGGGGCAAAAGGGACCCAGAAACCGGTTGGTGATATCCCGTGACGTCATCTGAGGGTGGGGGTAATTAATTGATCGATTAATTTTATATCAATTTGATTAAAATTGCGCTAGAAACGGCTTGCCCTCCTACTGACGTTATTCAGTGCGCTTTTGTTCCGAATGAGCAAGGTGGTGCAGTGGTTGGCACCCATGACTTATATTCAGAAGCACGACAGTTCAAGCACAGCATCTGGCCATCCAGACTTAGGTTTCCTGTGACTTTTCTCTACCGCTCCAGGTAAATGCAGGGCTGGTACATCTGAAAAAGACATGGCCGATTTCCTTCACCATCCTTTCGTAATCCGAGCTTGTGCTCCATCACTGCAATGTCGACCTCCAATCCTCCTACATTCCTTGCTTGTTGTTCCACACCGTACATCGCAACATACCTGAATAACTATTGGAGTGCTGGCTGCGAAGTATTCGAGATAGTACTCCTCAACTGTATTCCCTGCTTTTGACTGCAACACACCTGATCCCATGAGTGTATGAGAAGCGTTCTTGTGGCAACACACTGCAAGTTTCACTTGTCCCAGCCATGCTCAATCGAGTTCATGTCAGAAGATCCTCAGGCCACTCCATTCGTTTGTTTCCTGCCTCCTGCAGAAAGATGTTCGTTAAGGGGGCATAGTGCACTCTTCCATTATTCCTTTGAAAGAGGAACCAATAGCCAAAATGTTAACTATATGCTGAATAATAGTTTTGAGGTTACACAGCCCTCACATTTTCCTCAAAAGCGACAAGAAGCGTCCAATAACTGTACATTTATTCTGGACCAGAACATGAGTGACTCACATCTCTGCTAGACTCTTTGGACTGTATGCCTGAGACATGCACGCCTCCACAGTGTTCTACGACGATCGTCAACCCTCAGACAAATCGTCCACTCGTCAGTGGAAAAAATTCTTCACCACTGATCCAGTTTATATCCCAGGTGTTCCATAGCCCAGCTTCGACGTGCAGTATGTGTAACACTGCTTTCGATAATACCCTATATTTGTCTCATCTAACCTCTTTATCTGTTTTTGCTCAATGTGACTTCTGTATCACCAAACTCTTTGATGCAATATCTACATAATTCATTATTTATGTCAGTTCATGTCAATGTAATGAATCTATGGATGTAAATTTTAAAAAAATAATGTTGTGTAAAAGGATGAAAATGTGAAAACTTTGCTTGTAATACTGGTTGTTGTGAGAGATTGCAGGGCACTCTCACTTCTGATTTGGTGTAGGGAATACTATCTAATGCAATTTGACTTCATACGTTATAATGAAATGGTGGGCAGCAGTTTATGGTCTTGTTTGCATGCTCTAGGGAAGGAAATACAGTAAATTTTACCTGTGTTCAAAGGAACAGGGTGCCAACTTAAACGCCTGCAGTAAAAGCCGCGTGCCGCGGTCGCATTGTGCAAAACACATTACGTTGGCACCGGACAGAAGGCTGGCGTCCAGGTATATGGGCCAGTGCCGAAAACTCGCCGACAGCGCATTGTAGGCTGGGAATTAAGCAGAGGATGGGCCCTCGTTAGGGAGCAAGAAGCCTAAAGAAATGTAAAAGATTCTGCAAATTTCCGTGGGACAGGGAAACTGGTGTCCAGACGTCGAGACTCTGTTACAAAACATGTTTATCAAAGCACAATGCTTTGGCGAGTTTATGGCCGTTCTTTGGAAACTTCAAAATGGACGCAACAGGGGAGATAACAAACTGTTCATGGAGGGCTGTGCTTCCACCCTGCATTGTGTTAGCAAAAGACACGGCAAAAACGTGGGAAAGAGGCCGCAAAGCTAAATTTTTTCCGTTTTCTGCCAATTAACTTTAAAGTCTCTGATTGGTCAAATCAGTTTGCAGTGCAAAGACCATTTTCCGAGCTTAGAATGCCAGGCTCTAGCTCGTGATTGGCTTGTGCAAAAGTGGGGGAAGTCAAAAAAAGAGAAATGTGCTTTTGGAACCGATCTGAGAAGGAAACGGGGAGAAAGGAAGAAAGACCACTCTTGTACAAGTTTCTCGTACTGCCGCTTCGCTAGTATAGTACTGCAGGTCTCTACCTAAACGGTGAGACTTGTGTCACCTTCTGAACCATCAGAGGTACTGTTTATATCATCACGGTCACAACAAGTGATACGTGCGTGTACTTATTTGTCTTGAGTCAGCTGTCTAAACATTTGACGTATTCCAACACGCACAGCCGTGGCACAAAATCAAATTGGTTTGACAGACCAGCAAACAGGTCCACCTGCACACTGGAATCCATTGACGTTTCAGAGGCTCATAGGGAAATACGTGTGTTCTGAATTAATTGAATGTGAGACCGAGTGCCGGCTCTTTTTGTATAGCCACAGCAGATCTACACTGCCACCAACTTCATCTGAATTATCAGTTAAGTATTGCATAATTGCATGGACCGCTTCCATGGTATCTTTTTCAATAATAAGTTTGTATTCTACAAACTTTGTGTTGATCACCTGTATCTTACTCTTTGTCGTTTCCTAAGACATGGTTCAACCCCAGGTGCTACGATGTTTCCGAATATCCTATTATATTGAATTGAATAATTTCAATTAACTTTCACTGCACTTAATATTCTTTGTAGAGTAGTGAATTCCGTAACCATTCAGTGAGCATAAGTTTTGAAATACCCGACATATTTTTCATAACAGAATAGTTAAAGTTTCATCAAAGTACAGTTGTCAGGAAAAGAATTTTAACATTCAGCTTAAAGATAGCTTTTATTGAGATCTGTATCCAGAATTACAGTTACATGTAAAAACAGTGGTGATACGGAACAGTTAATGGCTAGCACACTTTGAAGGACCAACATAATGATAATTACTGTAAAGGTTTGGAAGTAATAGTGTTTACAGTTTTAGGTGTATGTAGTTAATACTGTTTATCATATTGTCTTGTGACTAAAATGTTCAGCCTTCACGTCACCCTATTGATACATTATTTTCTGGGTCCCCACGCTAATGGTTGAGACAGACTTAAGTTTCATATTACAATTACAGCATTAATGACGTGCACTTGCCAGATCTCTAACACTTACATGCTATAATAAGGTACTGGCTACCACTATTCAAACCATACAACATCCAGGCACTATGTATTCCATTTGAGCTAACTAGTATAAAGAAATGAATGCTCCTTGAGAATGAAACATGGCAATGTCCTGTTCACGAATGGCCATGATTCAGATAAGCAATAGTTTCAAGAACTTCATTTGATAGCTAAGAATATAAGGTGACTTCAGAAAGAAACCTGGTAGTTGTACGGGCAATGAAACTAAAGTTCTAGCCTTCTTAATTAAGCGTGCGCAGATTAGAACGCAGCGGGATGGCGGACAGACGGACGGCCAGAGCGGTGGTAGCGTGCCGAAGGGTTACGATAAGATTGGTTGGTTGGTTGGTTTGGGGAAGGAGACCAGACAGCGTGGTCATCGGTCTCATCGGATTAGGGAAGGATGGGGAAGGAAGTCGGCCGTGCCCTTTCAGAGGAACCATCCCGGCATTTGCCTGGAGTGATTTAGGGAAATCACGGAAAACCTAAATCAGGATGGCCGGACGCGGGATTGAACCGTCGTCCTCCCGAATGCGAGTCCAGTGTCTAACCACTGCGCCACCCCGCTCGGTTAGTTACGATAAGAGCCGAGTCTGGCGCGGTAGGCGCGTACGGTGACTTCGAAGAACATGAAGGAGGAAGGACACAGAAAAGCCAGAAATACGACGCAGCATCCACACGCGGACTCCCGTTGGGGATAGAGAAGTTGGACTGGTCCGACCAGAGGCTGCCGAAGGGTAAAAAAGTAGTTCGTTTAAAAAAAAACTTTAAATTAGAGTAGAGGGCCAGAGTAAAATTTGCAGAAGACTGTAAATCAAAAGTGTATACAGGTTTTTACAAAAAGGTACGGCCAAACTTTCAGGAAACATTCCTCACACACAAATAAAGAAAAGAAGTTATGTGGACATGTGTCCGGAAACGCTTAATTTCCATGTTAGAGCTCATTTTAGTTTCGTCAGTATGTACCGTACTTCCTTGATTCACCGCCATGATTTCATACGATATACTCTACCTGTGCTGCTAGAACATGTGCCTTTACAAGTACGACACAACATGTGGTTCGTGCACGATGGAGCTCCTGCACATTTCAGTCGAAGTGTTCGTACGCTTCTCCGCAACAGATTCGGTGACCGATGGATTGGTAGAGGCGGGCCAATTCCATGGCCTCCACGCTCTCCTGACCTCAACCTTCTTGACTTTCATTTATGGAGGCATTTGAAAGCTCTTGTCTACGCAACCCCAGTACCAAATGTAGAGACTCTTCGTGCTCGGACCAAGGCAAAATAAAGCCAAATCCACTTTGCGTCTGTCTTGTAGCAAGCGGCAAAGTGGTCAGTGTCTGTTCGCCAGTGCTTGCGGCTGAAATTTGTATTCTGGAACTAACCCTTCCAGTGTTGGCACTCTCGGTTCACTCTATAAGTCTACTCAACCCCACCTGATTCCAGGTACAATCATTAAGGAGCAATTTTGATAATCACAATCTTACCCCAGGTAGTCAATCCACCGCCAGTATTACTGGCGCAACTGATCTTTCAGATTCTGGGGCGGCCAGGTTAAAATGCAGTGCGATTCAACAGAGAAAGTCGGAGTCCTCTGGCTAACTTAAAACCAAAACAAATACTTTTTTGCAACACTAAATATGCAAACACTTTTGCAACCAAGTACACTTCATAAATTAGGAGACACATTAAAAGAACAGAAGATTCAAATTTTGGCACTTCAAGAAACACGAATGACTGACAATAACACCATAGATTTCGGCAATTATCGCCTTTTTAAAAATAAAACTGATAAAAGAATATTTAATAATTCCTCTTCGAGAGAAATAAAAACACCCTTGATGGAACGCGGATTGTGAAACAGAAGTTAAGTCTAGGCATGAGACATTCAAAAACTGGATTAGTGAGAAAACTGAAAATACGTACAACACCCTTCTAACTGTAAGAAAAGAAACGTCTAAATTAATCCGACAGACGAAAAGAAACCGCGAAAACGGCCAACATTTAGAAATCGAAAAAGACTTCCAAAAGAACAATATAAGAAACTTTTATAAAACATTCAAAAGAAAGCTAACCTGTTACCAACCTCAAAAATGAAAATGGCAGTTTGGTTCTTAACAACCAGGAAATTTGTAAGGTACTTGCTAATTATTTTGAAAAACTATTGAACTGTAGAGAACCAGCGAATAAATTCCAACCACAACAAACTAATAACACCAAATCTAACTCTAAAGACACTGAAGAAATTGAAATAATTAAACAAATTAAGAGACTTAAAAACAATAAATCATCCGGAGAAGACGGTATAATTGCAGAAATACTCAAATCGGCTGGCCCTCACACTATAAAAGGGATCATTAAACTAACAGGAGGGTCGCTAGCAAACTGAGAAAGTACCTGAGGATTGTAAAATTGCCGTAATCTATCCACTGAATAAAATAGGGGATAGAACCGATGTTAATAATTACAGAGGAATCTCTCTTCTTCCTGTCACATACACAATTCTCTCGCAGTGTTTACTTGATCGAGCCCGATCCGCCTAAGAGGAAACCCCTCCTTCTGGATCTTCGGAAGGTCATATAATCTACGGGGAAGGGGGAGGGGATATCACAGTAAGAATTAAGACTTGATAGTCTCCTGAGATAAGGAACTTTATTTCAAAAGATTGCTAGTATCTTTCTCAACACTTTTCGTAGAGTCAGCACCGAACCTACTATACACTGAATCAGATAGTAAACATTACATTCATTGAAAGTAATCCTGCTTGTCCAACACAACTGTAGCATTGCTCTTGGCCCCGGGTAAAATAACAATATCCGGATACACGTTAAGTGAACGTAAGGCAGCTCAGTCAGCTGCTGTTACATTACTCTTGTGTGGACGTAACCCCATTCAACACAGGGCGTGTTGCCCTCCCAACCTGCTCTGCAGCGACGGGAGGTAGTTCAAAACAGTCTGTTCACGAGAACACGTAAAGTCAACGACTGGTAAACTCTTGGGCGTCAGCGCAAGATTTAAACCGCACGGATCAAGTTGCGTTGTCGAAAGCTTTCTCCGCGAAACTGATCACAGAACGTCGAGATATAGTGTTAGACACAAAACCATGGACCGTTCGAACTTGGAATAATTCCGGGCAATTACAGAATGAAGCTCCAAATCAGCCTGTGACCAAGAATCACCGTTCAGC